>NC_055692.1:26204019-26944019 GCF_017639745.1 Melanotaenia boesemani
TTTGTACCCTGTTTATACCCCAACCTGACATTTGTGGCCATGGTCAGAAGATGACCTTTTTCATCCATGACATGCTTTAGTCCTGAATACTAATACTATGGTGCTGTGTGCCCGCCACTCATGGGAACAAGCTGTGCTATTTTTAGCCACGTGTTCCCAGCTGCACATCTCCAACTCAGGGCCAATGGGCAATTAGTGTTGAATGCTTATCATGGCAGGAGGCAGTGCTAGAACTTCCCTAAAGCCAGAAGACATCTGGACACAGGCTGTTTCTATCCTGCCCCAAACCCTGGCCAAAAGGTTTGATTTTTAAAGCAATATAGTGCTTCCATTCATTTAAACTTCTATGATTTGATTGTTAGAGGGCTCAAGTGGAAGGAGCATTTAAACACATTTCAATTCTCAGTCACAGCTTCATAACAAACATTTTTCTTTAAGATAATTTTTATTGTAGGTTTTCTATTTATATATATTCTGAATATTACAATGAGACATTTCCATTAAACAGTACTGAAACTTAAATATTTTTCAGCACAAAACCATCTAGATAAACTCATGTTGTAATGTAGTCGTGTATTGTCAGCAAAGATAAAAGTGTATTATGATATTTGGCTGAGCAGGTATAATGAGTCCGTTTAGGGGCTGCATGTCACAACAACCACTTTAATTTATTTTAGTCAGGGCAAAGCTAATTCAATTTGCCTTATTAAAGCTTCTTCATGCAATTGTCCTGTGCCCCTGCTCAGTGATGGCCCAGCATGGAGGCAGTGAGTTGGCCAATAAAGCAACCATATAGCGTTCCATAACCACAAAGAAATATAATGTAAGTCGACATATATAATTCAGAGCAAAACAGGAATCACTGTGCTGCAGGCACCACTACACACAGGCTTTTCTTATTTTATAATTTTTCAATAATCTGCTGTGAAATTTCACTTGTGACATCGAAAACTATTACATCCCCACATAAACACAAACCTGTAACTCTAGAGCACATTAGTATCCCGTTAATTATTACTAACATTAAAAGTGGTGTAGAAACAAGTGTGCCTTGAACTGATTGGCACAGGCTTTCTATGGTAATGCCTGCCAATAATATTTTATCAAAGTGTGAGCAATTAACCTCCAACAAGGGAGACAATACACATAGTAGAGTGTCTGTATGAAAGACTCACACAGAGGATACTGTGTCCAACAACTACTTCAGACATCAGAGGAGTCTGCTTTTGTTGCTGCTGTTTTTAACTATGAATCAAACAGCGCTGAACTCTCAGAGGGGCAAATGGGAAGCACAAGTTAGGGTTAAAATAAATTGAAAGTGTCTGCAAAATGGACAAAAAATATTCAGTAAACAAAACCTACAGTATAAGCAGAAAAACAGAGACACAAAAACCGAGATTGAACCTGTGGAGATAAGCTGTTTTATGACAAAACAAATCCTGACGAATAATCAGCACTGCCTGTGGATTTTGGCAAGATCCACATAATCATCCCCAGCCCCCACACTCAGGCGTGATCAGAACAGATCCAAACAGCCCTTCACCTCACTGAGCTGAATACAAAGACAGGCCTATTTACAGTCCACAGATGTACAGATTTCTCTAAAGGCTATGTTTTAAATACAGACTTGGAGGTTTTGAAGTGCTTGGAAGTTTTTGGGCTTTTTTAAATTGTTTTTAAACAGTTTTAAAATGTGTACACATTATTTATATATATATATATATACATAAACACACACTCCACTCCAAAAGTATTGGAATAATGAGTCCATTTTCTTTTAATTTCTGCTGTAGTCAACAAATATTTGGGTTTAAAATCAAAAGATGAATTCGAGACAAAAGGAGAACATTTAACTTTTATTTCCAGTTATTTACATCTCAGTCTGATTCACAACTCAGCAGGTAGAATTATTTGAAACAAAACAAAACAGAGTGAAACTTAAAATTTAATTGCAAATCTTTTGCTTACAATTACTGCATCAAGCCTGTGACCCATTGACATCACCAAATTTTTGCATTCTTCTTTTGAGATGCATTTCCAGGCTTTCCCCGAAGCCTCTTTTAGTTTGTTTTGGGCGGCTATTGCCCTGAGTCTTTTTCCTGCTGGTAAAAAGAAGTTTCATAGTGTTTAAATCTGGAGATTGACTTGCCCAGTCTAAAATCTTCCACTACTTGCCCTTGATGAACTCCTGTGTTGTTTTGGCACTGTGTTTGGGGTCATTATCCTGCTGCATGATTAAGCATCTTCCAGTCAGTTTAGTTGCATCCTTCTTTAAACAGGCAGACAAAATGCTTCTGTGGACTTCTGAGTTCATTTTGCTGCTGCCATCATGTGTTACATCATCAATGAAGATTAATGTGCCCGTCCCCAAAGAAGCCATGCAAGCCCAAGCCATGACGTCAAACTCCATTGTGTTTCACAGATGAACTGGTATGGTTAGGATCATGAGCAGATGCTTTCTTTCACCAAACTTTAGCCTTGCCATCACTTTGGTTAAAGGTTAATTCGTCTTATCAGTCCATAAAACACTTTGTCCCAGAATGTTTGTGGCTTTTACTTTTTGGCAAATTCCAGTCTGGCCTTCCTGTTCTTCTCACTAATGGGTGGTTTGCCTCTTCTGGTGTAGCCTCTGTACTTATGTTCATGAAGTCTTCAGCAAACAATTTTCATACCTTCACTCCAGCCCTAGAGGTTGTTGCTGATGTCGCTAAGCTCCCGCAATGTTCCTGTTGTCAACCGCTGATGCCTTCCTCTGTCTACCAGTTCGACATCTGTTACGTGCTGTTAGAACATCAGTGGTTTCTTTCTTCTTCAGGACATTCCAGATGGTTATGTTGGCTATGGCCAATGTTTGTGCAGTGGCTCAGAGAGCTTCTCTCAGCTTCACAATTGCTTGTTTTTCACTCATAAACAGCTCTCTGGTTTTCATGATGGTTACTAACAATAAATGCTTTCTGCACAGCGAAAAACCAAACTGAGAAGACATTCAGTTCTATTATTATGTGGATCAGTGTCATAGGACACATCTGAGCAACAACAAACACCTGTCAATCACTACTGTTCACCTAAGAATTTTGTGTTTTGTTCCAAATAATGATATATATATATATATATATACATATATATATAAAATCTTTGCTACATATAGTATAAAATCCACAGTGCTTTCCAACTCACATGATTAAACTATTTAACACTAAAGCAAATGTTGAGTAACTTTCTAAACAAATTTAATTTACTGAGAAAAACCTATTATTCCTTTAAGTCTACTAACTAACATAAAACCCATATCCAAGATGTTGACCAAAATAAGAATTGTGACTTTTTTCTCCATCTAATAGATGCAAAAACGAGAGTTATACAGTAGATGCTAAACCATCTATGGCATCTATGGCATAACAATCTATGGCAGGAAAAGCAAGAACACTTTACTCAGAAATCTAACATGCTGAATACAAAGTTCACAATTCCACATTTTAGTGGGTTTACTGGTTTTGCCGGCTATGGTAACATATCCTAAACAGTAACCTTGGATTTTGTGTTCCAAACTGTCTGATCTAGGTAATTAATACAGAAACATATACTTGTAACATAGCCTGGTAGGGAGTAGGTTTTGTTCAGGCTATGCCCAAAATATCTCCAGCACAATAATTTGAGGGAAGGTCACCATATGCATGATTAAATCTGTCAAAACCACTTTGATTTAAAGGAATAACCATACAATTCCATTTTTAATATTTTTAAATTCAGTTTTTGTCCGGCAAGTTCCCCATTTCACTCACATTTTGGCCTATGTCTCCATGGATTTTTTTAATTTAAATTTTAGGTATTTCTTTTCCAGGTCTGCTTTTGCGCTCCGATGCTGTAGATGGAATTTATGGAGTTATTTTGCCGTTATCTGGGTCTAGATCGGATGACCCCCTGGGATGGCCCACATTATCGGTGTACCGGTTGATGCTCACCGTGAGCTCCTCCACAGAGGTGAGGGGTTGTTGCAGTCACCCAAAACCCATCTCCCGTGCCTCAGTCGTCTTCTTAGCGGCTGTGAAATAGGTATATTCTTTGCGCGGAGCCTACAAAAATATGGAAATTATTGGCTACCAGAGGAATTTTTTCTAACGTGAGGATGAGAAATTCTTACCAGTCTGAAGAATGGGCCTCATTCACCAATATCTTCTTACAAATCTTCTAAAATTTTTTCTTAAATTGTACTTCAGAAATCTTTTATGAAAGCCTGACCTCAGATTCATAAACATGTCCATAGACTGCAGAATTGTTAAATCTTTTCGCCTAGACTGGTGAATACCAATTTCTTGTAAGTTGAAAGGATGGACAGACTGGCCCTACTTTGCGTAGGTAAACGCCCAAAACAATGCCCATAAAAGGTCATGACTTACAGGCCGTGTGCAAACAGAAGAGAAAAAGATTAGGAAAAATAATAAACACAGTGACGAACTGATAAATGAAAACAAAAAAATAATAAAAATGTGCCTGATTTTCCTGACTTTTAAAGTGTTTACTTGATCATAAATAATCACGTGGTGAGCTTCAAATCATATAAAAATGTCTTATTGTACAAACGGATCATTAATTCCATTAACTTTAATTATTTAAGATCACATTCAGCAGGTGGATCTGGAAGTCACGTGTGACTTGGACATTTATGGAATGATATGCTTGTAGTTGAGGGAATGGATCTGGTATGTGCGCAGTCTTTTGCATCGATGGTGTTAGGAGGACCAGCAATAGAATAAAATCCGTCTTGACTGCAACTTGTTCTTGAATGAATGAAATGGATGAAAAAAAATAGTTGAATTTTTCTTCAAGGGAAATTATAATGTTTGGAACTGCAATATGGGTATTTATCTTAAATAACAAAATGCGTTTTACTTCACCAAAATTTATTTTAAAATCTGACAAGCACATGACTGTAGTTTTATTATTGTCTGTTAATGAACAGAGCAGCAGAAAACAACACAAATGTGATTTTTTTTCCAATGTGTCGGCTTTCAGATGTTCGTAAGAATACTCCTGAGTGGTCGTATGGATTTGTTCTTAGCTAAGAACAAATCCAAGACATGTAGATTTTGATTATTGCCACAATTTTCGCACAATGTTCCTAAGTAAGATTTAAAAAAAATTTGTACGTAAGAACGGTTGGTGAATGAAGCCCAATGTTTTTATAGTTTGCTTTCACTTGGCCAGAGTTAGCTTGGGGTGGACGGGTTACATTTGTTTATGATATGATATGATATGATATGATATGATATGATATGATATGATATGATATGATATGATACAATATGATATCCCCCACCCAGCAACACAGCGGGTGGTGGTGGATGCAGCGGTTTTCCTTTGTTGGTTAGTTTTGTGATTTCGGGGTGATGCCTTTCAGAGTCTAACGCAGGTTATGACTTCAGGGGATTTAGCAACCTAGGGCGCCGGCTTTATCACAGGATTTGTTAAACCTCCTTTCTGGAATACCCCCCAGTTGCCTGAGAAAAAAAAATCTTTTTCTGAATCTGCTGGAAGAGTCAATTGCTGAAAATTTTTACAATTTTAGACTTGTCCTTTGTTTTCCTGCCAATTTAGCAGTTTTTCAGCTTTTCTAACCACTTAGTGGGTGAAGCCAAACAGACTACCACATTCATTCCTCATTTATAAAAAATATAATTCCTCAGTACAGATGACCAATGAGATCAATAATTATGTAATGAAAGAAAGCTAGAAGTCTGAAACATCAAGACAGCTCCTATAGCTGCCATTCAGCTTTAAAAAGCTTAAGCAATCCTTAGCAGCAAAGCAACTCTTAAGCAGGCCTTTGATTAAAAGGCAAATTTTAGCCATGATAGTGTGTTAGATTTAAGAAACTCATGGGAATATTTTCTCCATTCTTATGAATTGAAACTTCTGCGTTTTCATAGGCAAACATTAGGCAATGCTTATCACTTGGAGTGTGTTACAGGCACAATTATCCTGTGGGATGCTTCTCAGCACAGAAAGAAAAAGTGGTCAGGCTTGAGGAAAGAATGAATTAAGCTAATGCTTCTAGAGAAGCCTTCAATTAAATCTGCTTAAAAGTACAGGGACTTGAGACCAGGACAAAGGTTAAGCAATCACTGAGAGCTTGCAGCCAGTATGAGTGGCTTTATGAGTCTGTCTGACTCTCCAAGAGTGGCCTAGTGGAAAAACCGGGTAAAAGTCTACAAAACATCTACAGGAACCTTTGACAACAAGACTTCTCAGACAGCAATATGACTGGATGAATGGAATAATAAATAAAGACTTTGTTTTAAATAAAAATTAGCAGAAATTCTAAAAAGGAAAAGATAGAAAAAACTATGGAAGCCTACAGCGGCCAGGCTCGCTTGTTTATTTAACACTGTTTTCTGTAATAACCTCATCAAAAAAAAAACAAACTTTGTTTCTCGAGATAGCAGATTATTCAGATGCAGAGTTGCAAGGGGGCTGGAGCTGCTCTTGGTCCATCACAGAACCAACACACAGAGAGACAAAAATTCAGTCAGACTCAGTCACTCCCAGCGAGAATTTAAATCATCCTAACATGCATGTCTTTAGACTGCGGGAGGTAGCCGAGAGAGGACCCATGCATCCACAGGAAAAACATGCAAACTCCACACAGGTCCCACCGGAAACCTACTTGTTGTTGAATTATAAAATTTATTTTTAAAAAATATATATTATTCAGTTTTGAATCCTGTTAGTGTTTCTATGAAATGGTAATTTCAGCACTATAATTCCTTTTCTGGATTAAAACAGTACTGCAATATATTATAAGTAGTTACTTAGTTAGAAATGGGTTAATACCCGTAGCAACGTAACAACAATGAAGATAAAACTAAAGTGTGATCTTTGCACTACAAGGACAGACCCTTCAGCATTTACAGTACAAATATCTCACCAAATAACATCTACTGTCACATCTAACTGGGGCGAAGACATTACTTTGTCATAACGCCAACAGGAGTGATCTTATCCCACTGTTTACACCAGAGATTGTCCATCTAAACAAGGGAAAAGTCCAGATCAACTCCAGAAACAATCCATTATGAAATCAGTCAGATTGCTGAGGTGATTACAGCCTACTCTGATTTAACCTCCAGCCATGTCAGTGGCCAGTCCCACCACAGCAGTCAGTCGATCTGCCAACATGTCCACAGCTGAAGTAACATGTCTACTTAGATTACATCTGAGCTGCAGGAGCTCTTTGGTGTAACGGCGTAACATAATCACGAGCTAAGTGTAAACATGCACATGTACATATGTAAAATGACAGACTGCAACTCTCACATTCAGATGTAAAAACATAAAGGTAAATACACGTTTAGGCAAGAGGATGTACACAAACACACAGAACATGTAGGTACAGTAGATGGGATTTAATCTGCAGGTTTATTAAGTACACAACATATACATAAAACAGCCCTAAGAGGCAAATGCTCTCTTTGTAATGCACAGGACAATCTAATATTCAGAGCCAGTGATGTGGTTGCTGACAATGATAATGCACTTTCGTTCTGCTGTCACAGAGTCTCCCGGACCCATCTTTACAGAGATTTCCCAGTGAAGACAGTGTTATGTAACAGCAGCCGTGGACCCTGCTGTTCATATCACTAATGCCTCACACTGTGGCAGGGTCACGTGCTTCATCCAGGCCACATCCAGGCGCCAACAGCATCAGTGTTCCAGCTGTTACTACAGCCTAGCTTCAGTCATTCAGGACCCTGCCTCTCTCACATTGCTATTCCTCCGCTGAACAGCCATGTTTAGCATTTCTCTCTAGCTGTGCCTCGCCTATAGTGGAGACAATTATTCATACAAGCAATATCATTCAGCTCATTCACCGAAAAATATACACAGTACATACCACAAAGAGGACACACTTGCATTTCAGCCGGCACCACTTTCATACAATGTATTACAGTATAATGAAAACATTGAACATATTTTGTGTTCTAAAGGAGGCCCACCATGTACATTAATTTTAGCATCAATCTAAAAATTCTAAGAACTATAGCCACAGGAATATAACAAAAATATATATGACCTCATTTAGAAACATTTTCTCCTTTAGAAAAGTATTTTTTTCTGGAGAGCACTAATTTGCTTCTACATTTACACCTGTTCTAACTAATGTTCCCTTTAAGATAACAAACAGCATCTTTTAACCCAGCATATTTGGCTATATGATCCACAACTTCCGGTTGTCTGGCCACTATCTTCAACTAATGTAAATGATCCAAGAATAGAACAGCAAACATGCAAAGGCAAAAATAAAAATGAAAAAAAAAAAATCCAAATAAATCAATCAAAACTATCCAAAATAATAAAAATAAATAAATAAGTAAACACGCACTGCAGCAACACACACCTTTTTGGTGATATCTATATTGTTATATTATTGGATTTAAAAAATATGTTAAGCAATAGTCTCATTCCCTGTTCAAACATGCACACTCCCGTCCCTAGCCAACCCACCCCGCTACATCACCATCACCACTAACTCCACGCTACCACCTCCTTCCTTGCAATCACCTCATCTAGGAGCAAACAAATTTAAATTTGAAATATGAATACTTGTCTCCTGTGTCTCCTGTGTGTAGTGAAGATGAAAGTCACTCTCCAGCAGCTCAGGGATAACCAGTGAAATGATAAATGGCCACGCCTGCTTGTCAAGGTGGGCAGAATGAGCTACAGTATGAATGGGAGATAAGCATCAGCGTTCTCCCTCATATCACAAAGTGTGAGACTAGAGTGACAGTCCTAATTATGGAGGCTCTTTAAATGTCTGACCTTGGGAGGCAGCAGGAACAGACTCATGTCTGTGCACATGTGCAGATAAATAGATAACATATTTTCTATCAAAGAAAATCACAGTTCAGTCTATTCCCACTGCTGTTGTTTACTCTCTTGACTGCCACCTATAGGCTCGTGAGAGAGTTCTGAAGCAATTGGCACAATGTACAAACACTCTTTTATCCTTTATTAATGCTTTCAGCAACAGTGTAAATTAATCACACACTCACAAGAACACACATGCAGCCACCTTTCAGTTTGTACAAAAACAAAAGAAAATCCCCCACCAATCAAATCGTATTATCTGTCAACTCCACAGCATGGTATAAAAACCATAACAGTCTTTTCAAAAACAGCATAATTGGATATCTTGTACAAATGTTTAATAAAACCTCTGAGAATGGAGCAATTTCCCATCAATGTTCTGTTCACATTACCATCTATATCTCCAGTTCAATATCCTTTATTCAGCTTTCATCATTTTCCCAAATTAAAACTAAAACAAATCCTCTGCACATAGAATCTACAGAGAACATTTACTGACATGCATGGCAGTGACAACAGAGTCAGCCAACAGCAAACCTAGAAATCATGTTATATCACACACAGATGTTCAACCCTGCTCTTGCTATGGTAACAGAAGTATTCATTTAAAATGCTGCAGCATGTTTTTGCTAAGGACAAGAAACTGAAAGATTATCTAAAAAATGATGGCAAAGAAATCTTCCTGGATGTAAATGATGTCTAATGTCCTTATTGCTCCCATGCTGTCCAACCTGCACTCCTGTGCAGAACAGCTGAAAACAGGCCAATCCATCACTCAAGAAATGCATACAGGGTAGGCTATGTGTGCGATAGGCACCAGGGTGCATTTCAATTACCTTTGCCACTAAGAAATGTTATGATCCTCCTTATCCCTGTACCAGCAAAAGCACAGGGAACATGCAGCAGAGTCAGAACAACAAATCCCCGGCTCACTAAAACATACACAGCTTGACAGCAAACAGTAGATGGCATCTTACCTTTGCAGAAAGCACCGATAAAATGGGAGGTGACTCCCAGAGCAGAAAAAGAGCCAACAGCAGAACCAGAATGATGGCTATGGCAGCTATGTTGCATAAAATGGTTCATCAGTGCTCGGCAGAAAGAGGCACAGCCAGGCAGCGCAGAGAGAGAGAGAGAGACAGCCAGCGAGCATCATTGAGCTCACACTACTGTGGCTGTGCAGCAGAGCACACACATCAACACGCCCCCTTCCTTTCTCCCTCTCTCTCACTTTCTCTCTCACACACGCTTAGTCACACAGATTCTAGCACGCAGGGGTGCAGAGGCAGTGCAGTGTGCAGCAGTCCTAAGCAGAGCTCCCTCTCCAGGATGTCTTTGGTCTACTTACATCAAAACTGGTCAGTCTCCATGTTATTCTTAGCAGTCACAGACATTCTTGTCAATAAACACTTCCAGCAATGTGTCCCATCACATAGCCTGCTCACCTAACTTCCACTGATGAGCAGCCATGATTGAAGCTGGCAAGGTCATCTGGGGTTTTCTGGCATCCCTGCTGGTCTATACTCCCAGTTTTGTTGCAGTAGCTCTCAGCTATCCTTTATTGCTGGCTGATACAGGGGCACTGCCTTGCCTCGTCATGGGTCATTATGCCACAAGAGCCTCCCTTTAGGCAGGTCTTGTCAAACCCTTACTCACTGTAGGGTGAGCCAAACCAATCAGCTATCACAAACAGCAGTAACATCATTACCATCCAATCACAGATCAGGAAATCAAGTGCAGAAGGGTATTAAAGAGGATTATTTGGGCCATCCTGGGCTTTTTTTTCCCCCACTATAAGAAGATGTGCAGGATAGCAGCACAGCATGTGCAGTGTGGCTGCCCTCTGTGGCTTATTGTGGTGCTGCACTCTGTTATGAGGAAAAACACAGAAGCAGGGCCCAAAACAAATATGTTTTCCTGATTGTGGACGCCTAGCAACCACAGCAGCTCCTCACCTTTGTCTAGCCTCCCCTTCCACTACAGCAGGACACTCACTGAAATCCCAGCTGAGAAACTATATAGCACAGCATCTGTTAAAAACTTAGCACCACAACATCAATTGATGTTAAATGCTTCCACCCATATCCTCCACCTGCTATGCAACTACTAACTGGGAAAGTGCTGAGCTCTGGCAATGAGCAGGGAAAACACCTGAGGTTTTCTCTATTACTAGTGGGAAGCTTTAGTGTAGACCTACTCATGGGCCATTAGTAAAAAAATAAATCCAAAGCACACTTTAAATACAACGGAAATGCAAATATTATACTGCAGCAATATTTCATTTGTTTATAAATAAGTTTATAGTGTTTTTTTTTTTTTTTTTGCCAAGAACGTAAATAATGGCAACCAAATGTTTGTTTCAAATGGCCATGAAGAAGAACATTGTGGTCCTTTATAAGTCAAAATTATATAATTTATCCCATCAAATAAAATCACGAAAGGTCAAATATGGTACTGTTAAAATCGTGAAGAGTAAAAAATAGAACAAATGCAATATAATTGTTATAAGAATTGTAGCTTTTACTGATATGGATCAGAACGGTTTGTCTTTACTCTGGAGGAATGGGTTGTACACTATACATCAACTAGTTGTATGCTCGTCTTGTGCTTGTTTTTTATATTCTTTAAATAATGATTCAGTCCTTGCCTAAGTACCTTAGAATGTTATAGGGGACCAAACCTGTGCAGACAGCTGTCAAAGGATGTCAGAAGGCAGAACAGGAGCTCCAGGCTGGCTTTATCCAAGCTGACACATTTGGAGGTGTGAACAACTGGTCTGACATTCCCTTTTGTGGAAGGTTCTGCATACTCACTAAAAGCCGAGTGTGGTGTTACAAAAACAATGTGAGGAGCCAATCTTACATACTAAGAGGCAGCAGGTGTTTTAGACATGAATATTAATGAAATCAGATTAAACTTATAATACAATATGTGATTATTTATACATGATTACAGGATTTAGGGGCCAGATTTTTGTCTTCTTTCCTTTTTAAAAGGAGATAATAATTTCTGATCTTATTTAAAGAAAAGCAGAACCAATTTTAGACATTGTGAAGCTCTCGAGGTCCTGCCCTACCTCCTGCCATTTGCCTGCTGAGTGAACAATTAAAGCATCTTGTTCCATCTAAAACTGAGTGGACAATGATGTATGTCAGACCACCCCGACTAGTTACTTTACAGGTACATAAAAGAGCCTCACATTTTCTTTATTCAGTATTCTGACAAGCAAATGATTGCACCTGCCAGACTCAGTTAACCAAGAATGTGGCTCAGTTTTCTGATTCCCATAATAAATCTGTTACAACATAATTCAAGTCAAACTCTACATCCTAAAATGGATGTTCTGATTGTGGCTTCCGCAGTGTGGAGATATGTAATTATAAATAACTATTAGTTGTCTTATACTTGTAAAAACACACACATTGCCCACAGAAAGTTAAGACTCACTTTTCATCTGCTGATCAGTAAGTTCTAGGTTTTGATTATGGTCTGGAGTGATTGAGAGCATTGTATTGGTTCAACAAAAAATTTATCTTGAGGAACACAGCTTTCCTAATATTAACTGTGCATTCAGTGTAATTTGTGCACCAATGATAATTATAACAGCAGTTTCAATTTAGCTCTGTTGTCTCAGACCGTCTCTTAATTGGGAGTCTATTGTCCAAAATAAAACTGAACCCAAAGCTCACTGGCACCATTAAGAAAACCTAATTGTTTCTATAATTGAATGGATGTTCAGGTTCATACTTTTCCCTCAGTGAGTTATCCCTTAAGTTCATATGAATCCCAAACATTGATATTTCCCTGCCTCTGGTTAGACTCAGCAAAGGTGTCCAATAAATAAATGTATTGTATGTGCATATAAAAACATAGATATCCCCAGGTGTGGGAGTCTATGATCACACAGTACTGTAATGCATGTAGCAAACCTGCCCAAATACAATCCATTTCCTGACATTGTTAATTGTAATATTTATTAAAATGCATATTACATAATGGCATGTTGGGTAATCTTTCCATGAGCAAGCAAATGCCTCCCACAGTAGATACAGTGCTATGATATCTTGTTTGTTTAGCAGCGAAATGAACATAAGAGATGGAAATAAACGCGAGTGCCATTTGTGGCTCAAATAGTTAAAAATGGTCACAGTGAAGAGCCTTGGCCAAGAATTGCAGGGTGAGGTCAGATTATGGATGTAGGCATCAACCGGTGCTGATCCTGACAGAGCCCAGACACAGTTAAATCAAAGCTTATTCCCTAAAAGCTTAACAAACAACACGCAGGAAAACAACACACTATACTCACCTTATCTGTGCTTCTCATCCGACTGCTCTGCTTTGCTGTGGTTATCCTTTGTTTCTGGCTCAATACTGCTTCTCTCTGAGACTGTCTCAAGAGTTTCTCCACCTTG
The DNA here is from genome assembly GCF_017639745.1 of Melanotaenia boesemani. Lineage (NCBI taxonomy): Eukaryota > Metazoa > Chordata > Actinopteri > Atheriniformes > Melanotaeniidae > Melanotaenia > Melanotaenia boesemani. The sequence continues at coordinate 26,217,297 of NC_055692.1, forward strand.
AAAGTCTTCTGACAACCCATTGTCCCCTAGTACATGAAACAGATATCAAGTTAAGCCACGCATCAGCCATATAATAGATCTCAGTAATACTTCCTGTTTGTAACGAATAATAACCCACCATGACAGAAGACTTTGCATGCTTCCCCCAATGCTTGCCATGGTCAGCAGTGCTGGATGATGTCATAACTCCAGCATGCTCAGATTATAAATATCTGTATTCTGCAGAGTTACATAATAATGGATGTTGGATTATTGTCAGCACACAGACAGAGGAGATAGCACAGCTGCCACAGGAAATACATAAAATTATGAAGCCATCTACAGCTACAGTCTAGTAATTAAAAAGTAGGGAAATGTAAGAAAATGTGGGTTTGTACCATATAGGGTAAATTTACATTCTGATTTTCTTGTTTAGATAAAAATAAAAACAAACAGACATCCTAATTAAGGTTTTCTTTGATACTAGAGTAATGATTCACAGTAGCCATGGGGTAAAATGTGACTGCAGATTAATGACCCCCTATGAAGTCCAGCGGTGCAGTCATCAGTTCAATATAGTTTCCATTGTGTCATCCATGCTAGCGTGTTACAAACTGCAGAACAGACTATCAGTGAGGGCATTTTCATTCGCTGTCACCTCCAATTCTAGTTAGAACTCTGCTGTACTGTGTGATTCGTTCTTACTATCAGAAAATAACATTTCTCATGCAGTGCATGCTACGAAAGAATATCAGTTTAAGTATTTACTCAGCTGTAAGCATAATCATCCAACAATTAGAAAAGAAACTAATTAATTATTAGAAATCATCAAAACAGTTTAATGTTTCCTCTGTTTATTTCAGTCACTCCCTATTGACATGCCAGAGGATTCAGAGCCTAAATAAAGTTGTTTCAAGGTAGGTATGAAATTGTGAAAGACTAAGAATAAAACTGAAAGCAAACAATGAACACAAAGGAAGTTTCTGTGTAGCACAAATTAGACAAATAATTTAATGGAGCACAAGGGAGTATAACTGCAGCCAGGAAAGGAAATTCAGTCTTACTGGAGTAAAGGAAGTAGAAAAAGGATCACCCACTACTTAGTTTACAATAAAATTGTGGTTAAATATGGTAAAAAAAAAAATAAAGATTAGAGTAAGTTGAATTTACTCATATATATTGAAATTGTACCTATTGTAGATATTTTATTCTAAGTTACCCTAGATCAGGGACTCAAACAATGGATTAGTAAAACCATGCTCTTTAATAAAATAAAATAAAATAATTCTATTTTGTATTATTCTCTATGAAAGAGAATAATACACTAAACAACCAAGAAAACTTAAATATCTATATTTAAAGGACTTTTATGACACTGAGACGCAGTCTAAATTTAGATAAGATGCAATAATTGGAGCCATAATCTGAGCCTACAATTCAAAGTAATGGATTAGTACATAAACATAATACCAACACATAAATAGAGATCACAGGAATGATAATAATCTAAAACATCCATCCATCCACTATACTGCCTAGTCCAATGCAGGGCTGTGGTGAAGAGGGAGATTATCCCTGGCAATGAGAAGGGGAGAGGTAAAGCCATGCTGGAAACAATGTAGGGCAATAAATGTAAATATCTGTCATCTATTTTAGTTTTGCCCTTTAACTGCACCATTCTGAAGGATGTTTCGGACTATTTTTTTTTAAATCTGGGCTATGATGTTGCTTAGGTCTTCTATAGTACTGTATTTTGGAAACACAAAGGAAAATGAAGGATATTTGTTGAAAATCTTGTTGACAGCTTATTAAGAGCTATTGTAACTAAATGGTGCAAGAGTGGGCAGAGTTTATATTATATAGTTGGATGCATGAAAATTATTAAGAAGATACAACATGGCCATGTGAACAAGTAAAATTTAAATCTGTCCCAATTTCTGATTATTTTTAGATTTTCTATCACGTTTTTTGATTGAATACAACTGTTATAACTAAAACTAATACCGAATTAAATAGAGTTCATCAGCAGATAATGTTTATTATCACAATTTTTTATTTAAATTCTCTAACACAGGTGTGTTCACGTTATTTATTTATTTGAGGTGGACGTTTATTGGTTTAAATGTATGTTTACGTAAAACATTTGTTTCTCGTGCTCAAGGACCACCAGCAGTTAACCACGAAGAGGCATATTCGTTATAGAAAGGGGGCGTTATATTTTAGTATCATGAAAGTTATTAATTAGCATGTGTCGTGAAAGTAAACTTGGCAGCTGCTCAAGAGGGTTTAGTTCAGTGTATCTCGACACGGTTTTCAGGTATACTTTACTTACTTTACAAAGTCTCAACAGTTTAATCCAGTGCTGGAAGCGCAGTGAATCTCGCGTTGAGTCTTCAGCCGCCATTCTGCTGTGAGAACAGAGAAATGAGTTGTTAATGCGCGAGACCACCTGTCCTACAAGGAAGTAAAATGTTAAAATTAGTGCTGAGCAACGATTACAATTTTTTTATGCCGATTAATTGCATCAAATGTTGAGATTAATTGCATTGTTATACTCAAAGTGTTATTTTCTTCTAAAAGAAGGTCTACTGCTGTATGAAGAAAATGCAGTAAATTATGGTTTACAAACGCTAAATCAGGGGTCTCCAACCTCCGAGAGCAGCAAGTGGCTCTCTGGACATTCCACAATGGCTCTTAATACATGGATAAAAAAAATATATAGATATAATAACAAATGCAGGTTTTTTAACAATTTTTCAGTTTTTTTTTTTTTTTCTGGAATAATTGCATTGAATTTCCACAGCATAATGACACTAAAAGTAAACATTTTTTATAAACCTATTTTTCTGTTATTTTTCTTTTTACATAATCTTCCACAAATATCTACATACCATAGAAGAAAGTCTGTCTGTCCTCTTTTTGCAAAATTTTTTTGTTTTTCTTTATTTTAAAACCTAAAACATAGAAATAAAAATGTGGTTCTACAAAAATGACAACAAATTTCATATAGTAAATATTTATCAAAAATTCTAAGTTGTCTTTTTTCGAAAGGTCTCATAACATTTGCAGCTCTAAAGGAGTTTTATTTAGCTGGCTGAGGGAAAAATGGCTCTTTGGATTGGAAAGGCTGCAGACCCCTGCACTAAACACATAAGCAGGTTTAGCAGCAGTTTTCTCTTTAAACAGCAACAGTTAACATATTTCTTCATGTATATTTATAAAATCAAATATTTATGACAAAGAAGGATTAAATGTTCAGGATTTACTAACTAAAAGGTAAAAAGTCAGCAGGATGAATTTAAAGCTGTGAAACTGCTTCTTTCTAAACACAGAAGGAACAATATGTGATGAATATCAGCATCAGGTGAACAGACAGAAAGCAGGATTAGAATCTCACAGCTTCTAGATGGTGAGGAGAGAGAAATATTCACAATATGCACAATAACTTCCGTCCATGCACCTTTAGTGGTTCATTATCCAGGATTCGTGCCTATAAACTCTCTAACTGTTTAGCTTACTGTTACCCGGAGTTAAGGGGTTAACATTCGGTTTTACTGGTGTAATGTCAGGTCTGTAAATGTAACTATAAACGTGTGGTATCCACAAGTCCAAAATCTCAGCTCAGTAAAATCATTTCTATGACCACCAAATACAGTAAAGACAACAAACAATTAAAAGACCATGTAAGCACACATCTCACAGATTCCAAAACTGTAAGGTTCATCTTGCTATGACGGAATCTGAGGCAAAAGAAGGCCTAATTTAAGCTTCACATTTGTAAAACATAATCATAAACTGTCTTACCTTTGCTGTCTTGCCTCAAAATCTAGTTCCACCAGATCAAAATCGCATTTAGTTTAAAAACACAAAACAAAAATATATATATATTTCTCATTGTCTTTTGGGATCAGTTTCCTGTCCAGAAATCACAATTTTCTGCCCATTTGCATGAATTTTGATGGACAAAGAGAAATGTCAGTTCTTCTTCTTCTTTCTTAAGTTCCAGACAGAAAACTTGTCTTTATTTTAATAAACCCACTCTCGTCTGATTACATCAGACGCACCTGCTGCAGCAGGACCAGATATGGAGGAAGAGATATGGACAGCAAGCATCTGCATGTGGTTTGTCTGCATTCAGAGCCAGTGAGCAAGAACTTTGAAATTAAATTTAAAAAAAAAAAGAAGAAATAAAAAATAACAGCGTTAATGTGCCCAGCCCTAGTTAAAATATTTCAGAATACTTAAATATTGGATACAAAAAAACTAAATAAACTCAATGGAATGAATAATGAGGCTGCCTGCTTCCTGCACATCTTCTGCATTTAAATAATCTGACATGTTAATGCTACGTCGAAGACTGAACATTGCTTCTTCACAATTACGTGAGGTAAACACACAGCTGATACTAATGTTGTATATATTCTGTTTAAGCACTGACCCTTAATTAATTTAGCCTTAACACCTGACTAGTACCAGCCATTTTAAGTGTAAAGATGCTTTCTCCGTTTAATATATATATATATATATATATATATATATATATATATATATATATATATATATAAACATAGCTGCCATTTTCAAATATTTTGAGTGAGGAGGAAACCCATCCATTGCCTTAATCTATACCTCAGTGATTTTCTGTGGCTAACACTGACCATATACATAACATTTAGTTGCAAGAAAATTCTGCACAGAAATTTTATCCAATGTGATGCTTGAAAATCTGTTTGTCCTTTTTAAAGTTTCCATGGGGAGTTTGTTTGTTCCAGTGCTTTGTGCCTGTGAAGATTTACTCTAGGTACTTTGGTTCCCCCTACAGTCAAAAAACTTGTATATTAGGTTAATTGGTGATTCTAATTTGAATATAGGTTTGGCCATGCATGATTGTTAGCCTAATTTGTCTTTGTGCTGGCCCTGTGATGCATGTCAGATGCCCAGGGTGTTCTCTTGCCTCACAACCTGTGACATCTGGGAAAGGCTCTGATCCTGACCATTATCAAGTGGATATATAAAATAGATAGACGAACCTGAAGCAAGTGGTTTCAAATTTCTCCAAGCTCATATTTCCCTTGACTTGACATCCAGGATCTCTTGCTCAGTGACATGGAAACGCTCATGAACAGATTTTAAGGACATTCCCTGGCACTCCGTTCTAAGTGCACCTCTAAAGTTTCCTTTGATCTAATAAAGGGAGAAAAGAAATTTCCCTGCAGGGACCCACTTCCACTTTCTCCACTAATTTTGTTTGGTTGATTACACAGAAATCAAGCGTTTTGTGTAAAGTGCTTATTAAGCCTGAAGTAAACAGCACCCTCTGTTTCTTTATGTTTACCTTTACACAAGCTGAACTTCCAAATATTTGGAGAGCTAAAAGAACAGAAAACACATTATGTTCCAGAAACTCAAAAAATAGGAAGGATCCCTCAGTTTTAACTAGAACGGTTATTTCTCACATACAATATCACAATAGAAACAGTGCATGAAATCAGTTAACACAAGCTTTTCATTCTTTGTATTTTTATTCTTAATTATTAAGTTCCAGTATAAAACAGAAGGTATAACAAAATGAAAATGTGTCCTCTTGAAATATTTGTCCAACAGTACTAAATTACTGCATCACAACAAGTACTTCAGTCATCACACACAGTGATTGTTATAAATACAACTTAATAAGCTAAGATTTTATAGAATGATGCCAAAAATAATAGAATAATGTTATTTAGGTTTTTCATGAATAACAATCAGTAAGATTTAATTTTATGTAACTGAGCTGACAAAATGTCTTTTGACTAAGACACAATTACCCAGAAAAAATCCTTTTGCATTCAATATGTGAATAGCGGTTAATGTAGTTTTTAAAAAAAAAAAGTAAAGACAGCATAAGGAGCTAACACAAACATTTAAATACAAATTATACTAGAAATATAAGAAGACATTTTAAATTCTTGGATATTTTGACTACATATTAGTAGTAGTTTGACAGTTTGGGACTAAACTTGCTTTCTCTATTTTGTAATTTTGCAACAGAAAACTGATAGACATCTGTGTGTTAAAGAGGAGCTACAGCCAGAAAAATGCAGATGGCATGTGCACTAAGCTTTTATTTGACATATCTTTAATGTTCAGCACTTTGTTCAGCTGTGGCTGATGTTAAAGCGCTTTATAAATAAAGTGATGATAAAGATGAGGAAGCAGACATGAACAAGGTGTCAGTCTTTTAAACTTACACTCAAAGAGGAGGTAAATTATTTCCCATAATGTCAAACTTCTTAATGTCAAATTTATTTAAGGTATTACCTTAAGACAAGTTGTATTTCACAAGGAAAATGGCAGCAATGCAAAAATAACAACAATACATAAATCCTATGCTGTCATGGAAATTTCAACTTTTTAATGGTACAGTTTACCATGAGGTCCAATGAAACCGCTGCAGACTGCGCCTTTATACTTACTTCACTGTACTTTAAAACCTTTTCTGTAATGCTGATTGTTATAAAGTTTTAAACCATCACTCAAACACTCCAACTACTATGATGAGTAAAAGTAGGAAGCCTCCACACATGGCCAAGTAGAGAAGTTTCTGTCAAAAAAAAAAAAAAACAGAACAAATGAGGACTCAGAGTAGTAGATGAATAAAGGAATTAAACAATAGTAAATGAGTGGACAGATAAATGTGCGGTTAAAGAAATGGAGGTTTGTAGGTGTGGAGATGTTACCTCAAGCAGTAATCTGAGTAGGTTTTATACAGGGGGTTTGGTTAGTCCGACGGACAGACCCACAATTAGTGCAATGACAGCAAGCAGGATTAACAGAGCAAAAGCAAGGATGATGTATTTCTGTCAAGTAGAGAAACTGTTAAGTGAACATGAACTAAAAGTGGCCACTTAAAAAATGCAATAAAGAAATGCACATTTACTGGCTGTCCAGCTCTGATTTCTGGTTATTTTCATATGTTCGAATTAGAAACAATCTAGCAAATGATTGTTAAAGACAAACACATACTCTTCTGGATTTCTTCTGGTACCTCACAGCTTTTTTAGTCTCTTCCTTTGCCCGACAAATGTACTCCGTTGCATTAGAGACATTATTCTCGATGTTGTTCACCATATCACCCTGTAAATGATTGCATCCGAAGTCTTTATTGCACTTAATGGTATGCTCTTGCTGGCTCTATATGAACAGTGTTTAATAAGAAGTCATGCAAAAGCTCCAAATACACAAAACTGTTACCTGAGTTTCTACCAGCATCGCCATGTCCATGAACATTGCATGAAGCTCTCTGATGCTCGACTCCAAACGCACAATGTCCTGGTGACGTGACTCTATCTCGTTTAAGGCCTGTCGTGTGATCTGGGAATCAGAAATGATCTGAGGGAGAAGGTTGAGTATGTGATTTTATCCAAAATGAACAAAATAGTATTTTTTTTTTTGTTTTTTTCATCTGTGTAAGCGGCAGTAATGACCATTAGCCCAACAACACGGGACAGTAATGTATTAAAGAACATACATCAGTGGTGAAGATTGATGGACTTCCACTTTCCAACATGTCTTCTAATTCTTCATTGGTGGTCACTCTTCCAGCTGCAATAATGAAAGAAAAGTTTACTAAAATTTTTGAGAATAATTTTTAGGAGAAAACACATGTTAAACTCATTCTTGATGTAGTCTGAACAGGAACCATCTGCTTTCATCATTTATGTAAGACAGTCAGCGTCTCCATTATTAGAGTCAGAAGTACCACAGCATCATAACACTTTCACCGTGTACCAATAAGCAAATGAGCTCTGCTTTAGGTTTCCTCAGTCCATTGAACCTTTTTTCCAGGAAGACAGTAACTTATTAACGGAAATTTATCCAAACTACGGTACCAATCTGTCAACCTTGACTGAGCAGCTTATGATGAAACCACTGCTGATCAATAACTCAATCATTCATCAGTCATTCAGGAATGCTATGTACCATGTACTGTAAGGCTTGTATTTGTCACAAAGATTTGAAGTAACTGAGGTATGACATCTCTCACGAAGAAACACCTGCTGAATCTCTATAAACAGTGAGCTGTGTCCCCTGTTGTTAAACCATCTCCCCGGAGAGACAGATCTCTGTGCAGGTGCTTATTGTGTCACACACCTTTCGCAATGACTATTCCTCAGAGAGACAAACTGAGCAAAGCACAGCGCGAGCACAGATCATTTAAAGTCATCAAACACAAAGTCAGACCCTTTTTCCAAATGATCTAAATTTATGGTGCGAGTGTTTGACATTTTCAGTATTTGAGTGTTTTATCAAATGCTGGTGAACTACTGTTACACAGGCCCCTAAGGCCTCTGCCCGTTTCCTAGGCAACGTAAACACAGGGAGGCGTCTCCAGTATCAGGCCTGTCTACAGTGTGGAGTAATGGAGCCTCTCATTATACCGGCTGCAGGGACTGTGGGAAACAGTTTTTTTTTTTGTTTGTTTTTTTCGCTTTTGACTATTGTCTTATGTTACATGGATGTGGATATTACTATGAAGTTGTTTTGAATAAAAACCAAATATATGTACGCTACCGGAGAAATAATGGGAAATATCAAAACTCACACTACTGCTGCTCTTTCACACACCATGTTTATGCTTGAGTCTTTTTCAGCCGAGTTTCTTTATTACCTTACTCTTGCCAGTTGCATCTCTTTAAATCTATAATCTAATAAAGACAATTATAGATGAAAATGTGTGACCAATGTGCAGATGAAAAGTCTTGCATCCTTAGGAAACATAAAAAAACTATGGGTGTGCTTCTGGTCTGGATTTATCAGGAAAGTGTTCAGAGAAGCAGAGAGGAAGCTGATGTGGTCTGTTTCCTGAATCCTGTCCTAACATAGAATCAAGGTCTCAACTTCTCACTAGTGTATCTCCAGATTTACAAGTCTCATACTCACAAATCATGAATGTCAAATCATTTTCACAAAGTGGGTGTAACAAATAAAAAATGCTTAATACTAAGAAATTGCTTTATTTTAAGGCTATAGAGCATTTTACATTTTGCTTAAATTTTCTGGCTTCAAACATACTCAGGGGGTCTAATACTTGTCACCTACTTATTTCCAGTTGTCTTTGAATCCTTCCTTTGCTCCTTTCCCGAAAGGACACCTGAGTCGCATTGTACTCGGTCATGACCTCCACAAACTTCCTGGACAGCACAGTGTGCTGAGGAAAAGTGAAAACAGGAGGACAGGGACACAAACTTTCACGAGTTGATGCCACACAAAGCAGTTTAGATGTTAACATTGACATAATTACCGATTTTTTTGTTTTACATTTTACAAAAAGTCCATCTTAAAAAGAGAATGTAACAGCTAAAGTAGAATGTATCTATAACATAGATAAGTCTAAGCAAAATCACAATGGCTATTCTCCTGATGATGAGCTACTAACAGAAGAGTGTTGATGCCCTTGTATGGACAGGATGTAACATCTGTATGTGAAGATTTTTCGGTCATTGATTAGTTTCCTGACCTGTGTTTTCTGGATCCTGAAGTCAACAGAGGATCTGTTAACAACATCATCTTTTGGCATGTTTTGCTCCATGGCTTCCAGAAAAGAGAGTTATGATGAGAACATTGCCCAACTTCAGGTTGTTGAAGTCCAAGTGTTTGTAAGATTCAGCCAGTGAAAGCATGACAATTACAACATGGTTACACTCACATTTTAGTTTAGTTCTCACCACATTGGCGTTCCCTTTTATATTGTTGGTCAGTGCACCAAGCTGATCCTTTGTTCCTTCACACAAAAAAAGGATGCACATCAGGTTGGGTTTATTTGTGAGAAAGAAAATGTCATTAAGCTGATCACTACTGGACCTCTCTTCTGTAAATATTGGATTTCATCTTGTCATTTGGCAACAATCCTGAGGCAGCACTGCTGTGGTCAGAAAGTGCAAGCACCTTCCTTTCCCCCAGTTCCCCAGCCACCATTAAAGAAGCACAACTGATGCCAAGTTGTTGTAAACTGTGGTGCCTTTGTCTTGGAAGTTTGGAAACAACTGTTTGCCTCTATCGAACCAGTTAAACCTTAAGCTACTATGTTGTTTGACGTTTTGGGCCAAACCTGTGTGCTTTTTCCTTCACAAGTTTCCTGCCAGTGAGCCATCCAGGAGGAAAGTACAACAAAGGAAATTAGACATCTGTTGTATGTTTGGTTTGTGTCCAAAGAGTGTAAACCTGTCCAAACAATTCTTTTCTATCCAATATTATAAGCAGTTTAATGTGCAGTTCATACAACAAAGTCATTTCTGGGTACATTACAATAAGAGAAACTCAACAATTCTAGTAATAAATAAAGAGCATCTTACAATCTACAGGATGCAAACAATAAGATTACAGTTATGCTCTGAAATAATGAAAAAACAAACTTACTGTCATCTGGGTTGGGTGCAGACAGAATCATGCTGTGCAACTTCCTCACCTCTTCTAATTGGTAGGAGATCTTATCAAGGAGTCCTCTAACTTCCTCCACCTACATTAACCAATAAATAACTCAGTATCTTGTCTTGTCCTCAGCACATGTCCAGGAGGTTACAGTGATACTAACCCTCCTGAAAAAGCTCTCCATGAAGTCATCTCTGCAGTCCATTGGAACTGCAATTTCCTCCGATGCTTGTGTGTTACTCTGTATGGATGGAAAACGTGTTTGAATGACTATTTGTGAGCGCTGTAATGGTTTGAATGTCAATGTCTGCTTAAAACTAGTAGAAGCGCTTACAGCAGTCAGTTCAGCCAGTCGATCCTTCATCACACCGATACGCGCGTCTCCTGCTCAGGTAATTCTAACAAAGCGTCCACCGACTCATCTTAAAAATCTCCATCTGTAGACTTACACAGATCCACCATCAAGATTCGGTTGGTTGATAAAAAAAAATAAACTGATAAAAAATCAGCAAGTCTTTCAAGTACAGGTCCACTTTAAAAAAAAGGTTACGAGGCAACAGGCGTTGAAATAGGAGCGCGTCAGGCATGAAAGTTGTAATTCAAAACTTGGTTGAAGAAGTAGCTTTAAGAAGTAGTAGCTCTATATAAAAATAAATGCCTCCATGCTCGTTTTAGATATACAATGAGCCAATATTTCTGACGGCGCAAGCATTTAGGAACCACAACAGATCCAGAATAGCGTCTCAGGGATACGCCTTCTTTCCCACCTAGATACGCGCACACACACACACACACACACACACACACACACACACACAGTCATTTCATCTGTTTGGTTTTTTTGTTTTTTATTTCATGGTGCAAATGCTCAAATACATTTGATCGCACCATAAAATGTCAAATAAACTAATTAAAAATTTTGCAAGAATATGGACAGAAAGAAATGTCACGTCCACGAGAAGCTACTATTGCGTAACTGAGTACGTCTGTACCTCTTGTACGAAAATCACTTTTTTTTTAGTTTAGTATTGTGTTTTGTTTGTTCTTATTTTTAGCTGATACCTAACACACAGCTCAACAGTTATATGAGAAGAACTGATAACTAAATAATAGATCAACAAGACACCATGGTCCCAAATTGTATTTTACCTGGCCACGGGGTGGCGCTGTATACTGTCATTTAAATTCAATCTCGCTCTGGTAGACATACGTGACTGGTAGTAAGGCATTCTGAACCACAATTCGCCGCCTATACTTAAATCAAATGATCTAATTAATCTAATTAACTGAAATTAACTGAAGAAAAGTGGAAAATACTCATCGGATGCAGGACAAAGTTCTGTTTTACATTTTACTAACGGAATGGGGTCTGTTTTTACTTTACAGCATACTTTTGGTTACTGATTAATTGATTTGTAACCGGCCTTTCAGATTCTGCAATATGCTATTAAAATTAAATTATTTCTGAGTCCGACTATTTCTTCAACGGACTTCAGCAAAAAGCACCCATCCTCAACAGCATCCGTGCTCTGCGCAGTGAGCCTATAGGTGTAGATGAATTCCAAACCTAAATAAATCATAAGACCAAGAGTTAGTATATCATAGGGATACTTATGCGTTTAAATGGATCGCACTGTGCAAATCTTGATCTAATTTATTCCCCCTGTAGTCTCCAATTACGCACAAACAATGCCATTTACGCAGAAGCTTAACGCCCCTCCTCAAAAGGTCAAAAAAATGACATCACGTTTTGCAATTCCCACGTTGGGTCCAGTAAGTCAGTGTGCCTCCACTGAGCTCCTTTACTCCTCGCAGTTTCCAGATGCAGACACAGAAACTCAAAGAGCTGCAAGCTGAAAGTGGGGACATGCAACACGGATTATAACTTTGGCTTCACTTTGTACCATGACGGGGCAACTTCTGAAGATTTTCTGCCCTCCGTCCTTACACTAAATTGAATGCCTTAGGGAAAGTTTTGTGCTGTTGTTATATTTTTTAAGTTTAGACACATATGGACTGATCAAAAATTTTGTCATCATCTTGGAACAATGAATGACATCTCTTGGATTTATCTTTACCTTGGGATTTAAGTTGTCATAGAAAATAACACATATGGTAAATTTCTCAAGAGCAATGGAATTTTGTTTGCAAATTCATATTTTTACAGTTATTGTGTCCTATATCAAGGTAGGTTCACAAAAGACTTGTGCAAAATAATTGTCCTGCTCTATACTGGTATGATCGTTTGTTGCTTGGTTAAGAACATTTGAATTTTTCTCCCACAGGTTTTTGCTCATGTGGTGCCTAATGTGAAGCATCCAGGTAGTAGAAAAAATGTTCCCATGCCAGTTTAGATTACAACATGCTGCATATGGATGTATTCAATCATTTGTGAGAACAAAGTGTTTTGCTATTTGCAGGCACCCGGGCCAGCGGATGTTATTTATTTACTTCAGTTCTCAATAATCAAAACAGTCTGCAGCATAAATAAGTTTTGCAGCTGTTTGGTTGATCATCATTAATCTTTTAACCACATGAAAATATAGAACTGAATGCTTGTAGAACACGTTCAGAGCAATGAGACAAATGTCTTTTTGGATAATTATTTACCTGTGAACTCTCTCTCTAGGCCTGCAGGTGTTGGCCACAGCCTCACATTATTGGCCGCTTGATGCTGTAGACGGAATCCATGAACTGTGGGACCAGATTGAAAACAGACCAGGTTATATTACTAGAAGTAACATAAGTATGTGTACACAAAACATCTAAACTCTTGACAATGTTCGACTTGAATAACATGTTTTTCGCCATCCACACTCCAGCCACAGTCATCATGCTTTTTAAATGTCCCAGTCATATTTCATTTCAAGTTTACGAGTGTAATTATAAAGCAAATTATTTTACCTGTGGGGTATTCCTAATCGAGTACCCTATAATTATACCACTGTTACTTCTGTTACATGCATTTTTTTATTATTGTGAGCATACACCCTTAGAAAAAAATTCTCAAAAGTTAAAGAGGGATCAGGTATGGACATGAGCATGATGTGTGGTCTCACTCTGATTTTTCTTTTAGTGCTGCCATTGTGCACGCAGCTCAGCATCACCCTGTCTCATACCTGTGCAGCACGTCCCTCCCATTGTCTTCCTCTCACCATTCTCTTGCCGTTAAGTGTCCATATTGGTGTGAATCACTGTTTTTTCTCTGTTGTCTTTGTCCAGCTCTCAGAATCCACAACCACACTGTGCTCCCTTCTTCCCATAACTCTTCTTATGTGTATACCAATGACTCTGCCTACACTAACATTTCTGCAACAGTAGGTGAGGATCCATCACTTCCGTCTCACTTAAATTCATTTGTGCATCACACACTGCTCTTTCCATTGTCCTTGCTGTATCTCCACATGGTCGAGCTCAGCATTTTACAGCTTTCTCTCATTCTCACAGCACAAAATTATACATTTTTGTTCTTTTAATAGGATATAATTCTTTAGGTTTTGTCAGACCAGAATTGTAAAGGTAAATTTTTCTTGACTTTTATGCAGTTTATAAGATACTTGTAGAGCTGAAAAACTTTTTCTGATTAACTGATGACTGAATATACAGACCTCCCAGCTTCACATTTTTAAGCAAAATGATCATTGTGATTTGCTGCAGACATTGTTGAAGGAATGGTCAATAAGGGGATCTTTCTGAATGGTGATAACGGTGGCACTTTTCTTCACTTTGGAAACTACCAGAACTCATGCATAAGTGATCCTATGTTGTGCGGTCCTGAGGGTAAGAGAAGTGTATTTTATTCCATCTGTTACCAGGCAAAATGTGCTACATTCAGTGGCCACAATGATTTATTGTTATTCCCTAGGAATTACCATCTCATTTTTTTGGAAAAACCACGAGGCAGTGTCTCGCTCTGCAGTAGCCTCTGGAGGGAAAGTTATCTCCAATGGCTTCTCAGTCTTCACCAACCCTTTTAAAGGATATGTGGAGTTTTACACTCGAGGCAACAACCACAGGTGGAAGACTGACATCAAAGTTCCAGGTACTTTGCATAAATGTCCCTTATATTTCTTTTTTAAATAGGCATACATATTGAATATTTTTTTCATATTCTTTTGTGTGTAATTGCTTCATGGTTAAGCCAACCAACACCAGATGCTGCTGCAGTTGATTTTGGGAAGTCAAGTATGCACTTCAGAGATATTTAGCTGCAGCACATAGCAAAAGTCTTGAATGAGATGCGATAATTTCCCATCTTAAATTAAATAATCTCTGACAATTAGGATTGGGCAAGATAGACTGGTTGTTATGTGAAAGAAGTCAGCATTTAACCAATGAGTTTAATTAATTTCTAAAAAAAAATATTTGGTAAACTGCTTTGACAAAATGGACTAAACCGTATTAAGTCAAACATTACGTGGAGCTTTTTACCAATCAGTGATTCCTTCTCAAATGACTTCTGTCATCCTTGTTTTTGTTGCGGTTACTCAAGGTTGCTTTCAAGGGCGTCACTACTCAATTGTGATTTAAGTTTTCAGTTCCAGAGGCACAAACGTCATCTGGTTCTCATACAGTGTGACATGACAGATCTTTAGGACAGAATGTCAAAATCCGTCAGCTCTCCCTCGTTCATTTCACAAGTGTGAGGAAACATTTCGAGGGCGACTGAATAAACCTTGAGGTGCAATGTGACCGGCTCAGTAAGATTGTTGCTCTATTCATAGAGAGTTTGTTGAGATGTGGGGGAAGTCTTGGCACATATGGTTCATATTGTAACCACAGATTAAATTTGTTTTGGTTGTTGTGTTCCTCTGGCAGATGTGATTTCAGACAGTGAATGTTTTGTCTTTTGGGACCATTTTACTGTTCATTTACTTCTTTGGTCTTTGTATTATACAATTTCTTGGAAAGATCAAAGTGCACATGATATCGCTATATCATAATATAATAAAACTGGATCAAACATTAACGGCTGAGTCATTTATTTAGACAATAAATCCATCAACACAGAAACAAAAATGTTTGTTAATCAAGATAATGCCAACCTAGATTTAACAAACTTATTCTTTTAGCCCTTCATTCAGGCAGTACTAGAATTTTATTCAAATTTATAGTTGTTACTAACTCCTGTTTGTCTGCAGCCATAGTTTTTATTCACTGCTACAAGCCAGATTTGGATTGATATAACTTATGAAATCAATCAATACCATAGCCTGTGTATGTATAAAGATGGACACAGCTGCCATGAGTCACCCATTAGTTTGTTAACTACTGTTTTAAAGTATCCAGTCTGATGATTTTTGCTGCTAAACCTTGAAAGAAACAAATAAAATGTTAACCCTAGTGCATATAGCAACATTATTTTCAAAATGAGCCTCATGCATAAGGACGGCTTGAAACAAGTGATTGAGACAATAAATTTAATAAAAGCAGCTTATGATGTGATGTGTCATGTTAAAAGTTGGGTTGTTTTATAATTGTGCAATTGGATGAGTACAGAAATGGTTTGGGATGGCATGAAGGCCATGAGTGGACTAGTTGGACTAATTAGCTATAGCCTATATGCAATTTAGAACAAGCATGGAATAGTAGCAAAACCTAGTGAGCATTAGAGCAGTGCATTAGTAAAGAAATTAAGATTAAAAACTGTCTGGTACAGTGTTAAAGAGAATATGTAAGTTGCATCTTGTTGCATGCTGAAACGGGAGCACCATCTTTTAATGAATCTGTGCCATTGTCCTTTATGTAAGTAT
Source organism: Melanotaenia boesemani (assembly GCF_017639745.1). Classification (NCBI taxonomy): domain Eukaryota; kingdom Metazoa; phylum Chordata; class Actinopteri; order Atheriniformes; family Melanotaeniidae; genus Melanotaenia; species Melanotaenia boesemani. The sequence continues at coordinate 26,233,439 of NC_055692.1, forward strand.
TATTTCCTGGTTAGAGTTTGATTTGTGTGACTAAAAACAGTCAAATCTAGAGGAGAGAGGAAGAAGAAGAAGAATGAAAACCATTTTTTCTCTTTTCTCTGTCAGGGCCATACTGGACACATATTCTCTTCACATGGACTAAGACGGATGGTTTGAAAGTCTACATCAATGGGACCTACGCAGCTGGTGATCAAGCTGGCAGTGTCTCAGAGAACTATGGAGACCCTCATCCTGACCTTGTTATTGGAACTGGCAATAACAGGGCGTATGGTCACTATGTAACAGGGGCTTTTGATGAATTTGTCATCTGGGAAAGGGCCCTCTCACCTCGTCAGATCCTGCTCTACTACAATGCAGCCATAGGTAGGACATCATGCCCTCTTAGAAAGTACTTCCTGCCATTTTAGGACATGGTCCATCTTTTAAAATGCTTCCTTCCTTTTGATTCAGAGGAAACGGGGGTTTAAAAAGCAATTTCCATACTCGTTCTTGCATTCCATCCATGGGTTTAATGTGTTATAACAAGATATTAAACTATACAAATACACACCATCTTCTCTCTTCTAACAAGCAAGTACAACTGCACAAATAGTTTTGCCTTATAAGTATTTAGAAATGTTTAGCAGCAATGTTGAGTAGCAGGGGGCAAATCATTTTGATTTAATGTGACAAGTTGCAAGACACAAGGACAAAACCTCCACACTCTTGACTGTTTCACTTCTGTTTACCTCCCTTGGTCAGTGGAGTGCCATAAATGGAGAAAATGTTGACATTTATGATAATTTAGTACATATTAGCACATTTCATTGTAGTCAGAAAAATGTTCAAAGGAAGATCAAATATCCATTTTTGCTATTAAAGTCAAAACATCATTTTTAATCAGATCATGATTTGTCAGGTTAAATGGTGGTCGTATATGTAAACTATTACTGCATACTTATAGAGCCTCAGCTGTTGGTGATGTGAGAAGCATTTTATGAAGTGTACAGAGCATTGATTTCTTCCTTGAAGTTAATACCAAAAGCTTTATATTTCACAGACCACTTCTAGACACGAAGGGCCTGACTGTTGTGGTAACAGAAAAATATTTTTCCTTCTCCAGAGCACTCCTATAAAATGTTAAGTTGAACCAAAGAAGAGCAAGAACTGTTCAGACTGATATCTCTAACATATGTCCATATATGGCCATATTATGGTTGATAGTTAGTGCTGTTTTTATGAAAAACAAAACAAAGAGATAAAAGCATTTAGGTATTTTAGGGATGTTTGTGGCAATGTGTTGAGTGGTTGATCATCCATGTTTGGGAAATCCTGCAATCTGTCTTCTTTTCATGACTGTGGATTGCAATCAAACTGAAAGCTTTAGGGTGATACAATCCAGCTACAGAGCAGCAGCCTGTCCTTTTCAGGTTTAACAAAGGAGCTAATGACAAAATAACAATAAGTCAAGACTTAGACTAAAAAATGTACAATCACACATGCACATCAACAAGCTGGATTCTGTCCAGGTGGTAAAGAGTTCTTTGTACTGTTATTTTTTTTAGGCCAAGACATGAATTTTGACAAAACAGTCATGGACTTAAAGGAAGCCACATCAACTTCACCCACAGCTGTAAGTGTGTCTATTCTAACTTTGCATGGTTATGCAGTTATCAAGATAATATTTGGTAACTAAATCAAGAACTTTCTAGGTCATCATCCGAACTTTCTAGGTTTCATTCTCAAATGAAGCATTTATCAGAAATATGTTGGGTCAAAATGAGGACCAAAATCATCACTTTACTTGAATCAGTACAAACAGGTAATTTTTCTTTCAAGCATTGTTTTCTTCAGTCTTAGATGGAATAAAGGATATTGAGAACACATGTAAAGAGCCCTGTTTATCAAAGGGCACAGGAGGTAGAAAACTAATTAGAAAATACAGGACAGCGAAGATAGCTGCAACAACACACACAAAAAAATGGCTCCCTGTAACACACCACACTGAAAAATAGCAGCGCCGAATCACTTCTCCATCAGTTGCTAAACATCCTGTGTATGTTGGAAACCAATACTCCTTTGGAAACTGCCTGCTGATAGTAAACTTTGTTCAGTTCCTGATGTGTTGTCTCCCCAGAGAGCCACTGAAGTCAGTCCTGCTGTCATCAGCAGCCATGGAGAGATCCAAAGCTCCCAAGGTCCGGACACGGTGCCAGTGCTGGACTTTCTTGAAGCGCTGCCCAACAGGACCATTCCTTACAACATCGCCAACAACCTCACACAGGTCCTGTAGCACAGTGCAACACACATGCTAAAGTTTGCCAGTTCACACGCAGACACAATGGCCACCCATGTGCACATGATGCAACAGTTCCGTGACGTCCATTTTTCTTCCACCCAGGCGTTTCTCAAAAGTGTGGAAGAAGTGCTGTCCTCTCCAGGATTGCCAGAGGTAAATGAGATCACATGTTGTGCGAGGTCCAAACATGACATGTAATCTGGCAGTGAATCAAATCCAAAGTACTTAAGTGGTTGATGAGTTTGAGATTTTAACGCTACATATTTTTGGCCACCAACAGTAAGTACACCTGGCAATATGCCCGCACATAATTTCTGTTTGCTGTCAACTATAGCACTGCAAATAGTATAAGACTGGGTTACTGATTCACATTTTTTTTTATACTACAGCAAAGTACTTTCAATATAAATTTGTAGCTTCCTGTACTGTACACTCATCCTGGCCAAATATCTGTGCTCTAAAGCTCAAACACATGTGTAAGGTTTCAGTGTACTGAGTGCTCAGAACGAGCACGCTTGTTTTTATAGGAGCAAGCTAAAACAGATGTTCCCACCAAACATGGACAGTAGATACAGTGTGCTAAACCCAATCAATTCATCCCATTTTGGTTTGGTTTATCCTGTAACACTTTCTTGCCTGAAACCTTGTTGTTCCCATTTTTTTTCTATCTATTTTCCCATTGTTTGCAACATCATTGATCACATCTTGCTGTCTATGACTCTTCAATATGTGTTTTACTTTGCTTAGAAATATCACTAAACGCTAAAACATTTGGTTTATGGTATCAACTGCTAACTATTTTGTTTTGGCACAGTGAAATTTGTTCAGCTTGTAATTATTTTCACTGTTAGCTTGTTGATGATTAAAATGGAGCTCCAATGAGGTTAGAGGACTAATATGAGACAGACTAAAAATGCAAAAACTATCTCAACTGAAGCAAATGATGCTCCAGAGACTCTAGATTTGGCATTTGCGATTATACAATTACCCTGATGTAGTTAAGCTGAAATCCCCCCTCACACATTTATGGTGTAGATGCTAATAAATAAAGTAAGATGGAATTAAGTAAAAAACTTCTCTGGAAAAAAAAACAACAAAATAGTTTGTATTTATGAAAAGATTTGAAAGATAAGTTCTCATTTTGGAAAAATGAAACTGTTAAAGTGACACCATATCAGCATGAGTGTGCAGGACAAAGACAAGCAGCAGTTTGAATTTTCTTTCTTGATCTGTCATTGAGCAGCAGTCCAACCCTTTAGTCAGTGGTTTGATCGAGACCGTGGACAGAGTGATGGAGCATATGGTGACTAACCTGGAGCCTTGCCCGAACACTCCCATCTCTCTGGGAGGAACATCTTTTGTTGCAGGTCAGGAAAGTGTCAACTCTCCTCAATGTATTGTAACACACTGTTTGTGGGACATTTCTTTAACACTTTATTTGCCACTCAGCAACTTTTTCCTCATGTCTGACAAAGCACATGTGTTTTGCTGCCATTTATTTTTGCACATCGGCTCTCATTTGTCCAACCTCTGCCCCTCCACCCCCCCCCCCCCCCCCTAACAGATTACTCTCTGATGAAATTCCCACAAAACTTCAACATGCCACATTACCGCTTCCCCACACAAGGCAAAAACTACATCTCTGTGCCTGGGGAGGCCTTCACCTTGCAGTGTAAGTGCAAATATTACAACCTGTTCATGTGCAATATCAGTGAACTTTCAACGGTTTGAAACAGCAGTAGCTAAGTTGGGTGTCCATGCAGAAAATCAGCCATGCACTGAATCTACCAAAAAAAAAAAAAAATGTCCGGCTGGGAGGATCTTGTTAAGGCCTTTAATTTCTTGTGCAAAGATTTAAGAGTGTTAACTTAGTACACAGTGCAAGATAGGAGAGACATGTGTGGCTTTATGATGTACTGTAGAAAACCAGCTATGACTTTAATATGGGCAGTTACCTTTTTATTCAAAACAGAAAGAATGATAGATTGTGTGCTTTTTTCCATTTTCCCCCATCATTAAAAGGAATGGACCCAGATAGGAGAGTAAGAGAGGGGAGTAATTACAGCAGGCATTAAAACTCTGTTTGCTTGACTTTGTGCTTAGGATATTTTCCCTTGGCTCCACCTGGCTGTTCCATGCACTGTTTTGCCATACAAACACAAGAATAAACTGTTTTAATAATTCATTTAAGGACTATTATCAGAAATGGAATAGATGTTATTGCTTGACACAGTAGAGCCAGGACCAAATTAACTCTCAGCTCTGAATACCTGGCCACAAAAAAATGCTTGAAGGGCAGGTTTTATATCCTAATTAACTTCAGAAAATACAACACGCTAGTGTGTGTGAATACTCTATTACATATTGCCGTTGTTATTTTCTTTTGTTATTTTCCTTGGGAGAGTTGAACGAGCAAACTGATGATCTCTTGTGAGACTTGCTGGGAAGCATTGCATCGATGTGATATTTCTACAAACTCTCCTGCACGTTTGTTTGACTTTGGAAAGCTTTTGTTGTCCACTCAGCGAGTCTTGGGTGGAAGGCCTTTGAACAGAGGAACAGGCCCATTAAGGACTTCCTCCAATTTCATTGTTTATCTTGCAGTGTTGAGGTGGGACCGAGCTGAAAGATAGGTCAGATCAGGGGAGGGGGCCCAGGCCTCCTGTTCTCCTGGTGAAGTCATATAGCTGTTTCATAAGTTTTCCCAGCATCCACAAGGTTTATGGCACTCTGCTTTCACCCTTGTGTAAGTATAGGGCTGTCCTATTAGCCTGATGGTGCCGGTGTGCAGTGGCAAGTCCATGTTAATTAACTACCCTCTTTGTGAGAATTTTAGCAGCACTGTTATAAATTCCCAGCCTTCTCAGTCTGTACCTTTCCTTTTATTCCTCAGCTCAAACCACCATTGTCGGCCTTTTCTACCACAACATGCACAAGTACTACAAAGAGATCAGCCCTGTCAAGACTAGGTAAGAAGATGAAGGCCAGTTCTTTTTTCTTTATCAGTTTGGTTTTGAGCTAAAACTGCTTAAAAGAAAACAAAACCAGGACTCTCTCTACGTACCAGCTGAGTGGGGAATCAGGTCTGCTAGTACTAAGGCGCCGTTTCTTCCTGAACCACAAAACAGCTGAAGTCTGGAGCCAAGCTTATCTGTTATTTGTGTCTATCTCTCATCTCACCACTCAACCTCCACTGACTGATACACCCTGCCATTAACTCTACATATCTATCCCCCCTAACTACCACCCCTTCAGTTATTGTCCCATTGCTGGATCAGCTTGTTCCAGCTACACTGCTGTGTTTATGTTTATCAAATATGATAGAACAGCGATTAAGCAACCTGTTCTTCCACTTCATACTTCATACCAATGAATGTGCCAAAGATAAAAAGGGAAAAAAAAACATGGGAGCACATTTGCAGATGTTTATAACTGCCTGTCAGACTCTTCTGTGGGTGAGAAGATTCCTTTGTACCATGCTAGAGAGATGATGCTTGTATGATCCCAATGTCACATATCAGACGATCTTGAAAAAATGATGGTGGTAAACTGCTGGTTGTCAGTGCGATTCATTAAATAGACAGATGGCTTGAGTCCCATCTAAATGCTACTGCTCTGGTCCTGTGTGTAACACTCATGTGTTGGTGTGAGGGCCATATAACAGCAGCAATTAATGCTACTGTATGATATTTTAATATACTATAAACTTACTTTTTTCTTTTTAAATGGAAGGTTGTGTAAAATGTAGATAATGAATAGAATTTAATGATGTTCTAATGATTTATGCCATATAATTATAATCCCTATTTTAACATAAATATCAGGGATAAAATATTTGTATTTTAAAGAAGTAGGGACAGTCACAACAAAAGACTGGAAAATTTATGTAATCCTTGAAAAAGAAATGGGAAAAAAGAAACACGGTGGAACATTTCATAACTAATTGTAGGCAGCAGGTCAGTAACATGATCGTATCGTCCCAGAGAAAAAGAATCTTCCAGAAGATGAACAGCTCTGTGCAGGATTCTGTGACAGTATAGTTTAACAATGTCATAGTCTATTATATCATTAAAGCAACATTATAAAAGACACAGAGGATCTGCAAAAATATTTGTATTTGCTTTCTCAAGACCTGAGCTCATTTCACATGTCCTGGACTGAAGTTAAACAAACAGAATAAAACCTGTCCTATATCTTCTAGCTTCCCTCTTATAGTTTCCATAGTATGCCAGAATATTCAGCAGTTTCCTCTCCGTTAAGCCTGTCTTCATGTCTTCAACCAAAACTGTTTTTGTACACAGAGAATTCAAAACCAAAACTAATATGTCGGTGTATAAAACTGCAAAGCTCTGTGACTGTGACATTCAGATAGTCCACAGTCTGTTCATGTGTACTTGAACATTTCCAAATTTATAGATAAATAGAAAGATAAATAAATAAATAATACATGAATAATTTACAATTTATAGATAATACAATTAACAAGTAGTTGAGACATAAATTTACCCAACTCATCCAAATATCCTCCTATGTTTTTGTATTTGAACGCACACTGTATGCAAGTGATTTCCCAATATTAGTAGCTGGGTTGTGGCATAGTGAAGGATGTTTGGGGACATAATGTTATTTATTTTTTGTATCTTAGTCCAAAGTTCATAAGGAGAGTTTTAGATTTGTACTTTTGCCTCACTGAGAGAAACTCTTGCTTTGATTAAACCATGAGCATTTTATGTATTAATTTTAGATACATGATGTATTCATTTCTAGTATGACCAATTCTTTGTCATTCTTGTTTGTCTCTTTATTTTAAATTTATTTATGTATGTGTTCCTCGCGTTTGCCTCATAGGATTAATGAAGCAGCAGATTTCAAGGATCACAAGATTCAAGTGGCAAGCTGTCTAATCTCTCTGAAAGTGGAGCCTTTACCAGCTCTGTCAGTAAATCTCTCTGGAGCGCCACTCATCAAGATCGTCCTCACCCACGTTTTGGTAAGAATTAACTCATGTCTTCATCAGTCATTTACACTGACAAAGACATGAAAGGCATGTTTTCATTGTTAGTAAACAGCTGTTAGCTGGGATGCTCACCTTATTAGAGGGAAGATGGTTTTATGGCTTGCTCCCTCCCCCAACCACCCACCCAACCACCCACCCTTAAGAAATCAATCAGAAGATGGGTGTCTGTCACCAACTGAGGCTTGTGCAGCCAGGTATTCACCGCCACAAAGAACAAAGCCTATTTTGGTTTTTATAAGCCTGCTTAAAATTTCCCTCATACAGCATGTGGCGTCCAGAAAGCAAGCTGATTATGGCCATTTGAATTGCAAGCTTAGGGCACTTTGAAAGAAACAATAACTTTCTTTTATAAGCAACATATTTTTCTTTTTGGGGCTTTATGGCAGAGACATAGCCAGTTTTCCATGCTAAATGTTATTGAAACTTATAATGACTACTTCCCTAAAAATGTGCATTGCATTAGCTTTCTTCCACGTGAAACCAAAAATGCATCAAAGCAGTGCAGCTATGTATGTCTTTAAGCAATTCCTTTTCACCAAAATAATCTGTTAGTAGATATTACTCTATCATACAATAACATTGATAAGGCACTTAACGAAACTAATAGACTAAACCCACCACAATGCTGTTCTGTTTGATTTAAAAGTCCCACTCAAATTATTCACTTTCTATTGAGGTGAATTTCTCTCCCCGCTCATAAAAGCTGAACAGAAGGTCATGCATCGTCGTGAAATCGTGGCAGCGTTGCTTTGTTTGCCTTCATTTTCCCTGGTGAAATAAATGTTTATGCTGTAATTATCTGGCCTGGTTTCTGTTACAGTGATTACCCTGTTTGTTTAAGCAGACACCACGGGAGAGGTTTTACAGTCTCTTTTGTTGTAGGAGTGCGAGTGATGCTCACCAGTTCTGCTGTCTGTTGAGTCAAGGTGTTGCTATTTTAGTTGGATTGCCATAACCGCTGATGTAAGAATAAATCAGGTTTCCTGCACTTTCTCCCCTCTACTCTATTAAAAATAGCTGTTACTATGAAAGCATGCTGATTGGAACACACCATTTCAACGCATTTAGACTGAACACAGCCGAGACGATGATTTATATTGAGGAGCCTGCGTTGTAATTTGGCACACGGCCCCTTTGGCTAAGATCATGTACAGACATGGGCTGTTTTGCCATAACTGGTTCGCTGCTCGGAACTGTGATGAGATTCAGTCAAAAACAGACTATTTTTGGAGATTTAATGTCCTTTGCTGTCAGCAAGTACTTAGACAGGGGGGTCAGCACACACAGTATGTGGACATCACAGTTTATGGTGGTCTTTATGATCAGCACAAGTTAGCTGAACCTCAAAGATATCCTCTCATGGCAAGTCACCCAGCTAAGCAATTAGCACCTAACCTCTCTCTTTATTCCACGAGAACAGACAAGTGCACAGTGACTTCATTAAACCTTTTGGCGGCCTGAAGCAGAAATGTTTCAGCTCCCTCATCTATCTTTTCATGCTGTTATAGTTACAACAAGTCATGTGTGCCATTCCATACAAACAGTCAACTCATGGATCAGGTCCAACTCTCTTCTATTTTCTTTATCTGACACTCACTTCGATGAAAGCACACCAGACAAAATTCTAAATATCATGGCTGGCACTGCTCATTCAAGCCAAGGTCAAAGCCATGGGATTGATGTCAGAGTGACCTTGTACTCCTGATTGATGCCCTCTGAGCTCAGAGAAACAACCCAGTGAGATCATGCTATTCCCAGCTGACTCAGTCAGAACCAAAGTGCCACCACCTCTCTTTATGCCACACAGAGCAGGTTCGATACCCTAACAAGGTGTTATCAAGACTGTTGCAGCCTTGCATGCTTTCTCACGCCATTCAACTTTGGTGCTGATTGGAGTCTGGCTCCATCACTGATTTATTACTGCTGTCTGACTCTGGTTCAGTTTGAAAGGGCTAAGGTAGACAAGAAGAGAAGAAAAGGAGGGTGGGGGATATTAGGGTCTGTAGTTAAACATTAATACATACATAAAAAGGCAGACACCACCTCTTTGTCCTCTTCTTCCAGTCTAGCATCACACTGATGGTATGAGGTGAATGAATGGAAAGATTGATTTCATAAGGAAAGTCAGTTTATGGGGTCAAAACTGAGAAGATTTAAAAAACAGATCTTGACAAGGGTGCTTGAATTTACAGGGTTATAAACCAGACTGTTAGCTTGGCGGGTCTCTAAGAAAAACCAAGGTGATGGGTGGAACAGTATGGCACTATGTCCTGGTGGTCCCTATCCTGGTTAAGTCCTTCATTTATTTGGACCATAACAAAAAAATGACCAACTTTATAGAAATACTTCATATTGTATCATTTGTTTTCAGACAGAAACTAGTTCAAACCCTTGTGCATATTTTCAGACTATGATCAAATGTAAAGTGAAAGCTGGTTTAAATTTTGCTAGTAGACTGAAAACTATGTGAAATAACCAGCCTATATTAAACCAATGCAAAACTAAGCTCACACAACAGCCTTTCTAAAGGTCGTTTTTGCTAACCAAGATAAAATGACACCATTGGCCATTCGTTTCTGGTTTTGAGCAGGCACATAATAAACTCGTGCTACTCTTGTGGATTTTTGTTTTGTCTTTGAGGTTTGTTTCTGGATAGGACTACTACTTATACTGAAACACAGTCATAAGTAAAGCTGTCTGTACTGCCAACTTCTAGCAAAACTACACAGCTTGGTACAGTATCTCACAGAAGTGAGTATACCCCTTGCAAATATTTCATTATATCTGTTCATGGGACAATACTATAGAAATGAAACATTGATATACAGGACACCAAATTATAAAAACTAAACTTTGATATTCTGTAGTAGTTTCATTTCTATAGTGTTGTCTCATTAAAAGACATAATGAAATATTAGCAAAAATGCGAAGGGTGTACTCACTTCTGTGAGATACTGTATATTCCCCTAACATCAGACTTTGTTACTGTGTCAGATGCATATTTAATTTATCACATCCTTTCAACAGATTGCTTTAGATTTACTTTGGTAGTGAACAGAAACCAAGCTATGCAGTGGATGCATGCATCAACAGTAATTGTACATTTATCAAAGCTTACTAATGTGTTGCTGCTCCATCGCGTGCTAGCAACTGGATATCAATACTTTTAAACATGCACCATGGCTGATTCAGCATAGAAATGCGTAATATAGACAAGTGTCCAGCTTTAATTGGCTGGAGAGACCTCAGACAAAAGCCCTGCACAGCCCTTAAGACTGTTTAGACCAAGAAGTGTTGTGTGAGTGTGTGCCTTTAAATGAACATCACTTGTAGTGTAGAAGTGCTTTAAATAGTCAGCTAGACTAGAAAAGTTCTTAACAGAAACAGACCATTTACTTTTTTTATAAATGATCTATGATATCAAGGCACTGCATTTATTTGTGATTAACATGGGCGGACTAGAAACGTTTTTGGCTTGTTGGCTTTTCCGCCCTTTTGCTAAACCAAAGTGGCTACTGGCTGTATTTTTAATTTCTTTGCCTCAAAACTGAAAATAATTCAAGATATTGATACACCTCAGTTGATGGGAAGTGAATGTAAAGGTAGCAGCAGAAAACAGAAATATACTGTTTGTGTTAAAAGACGTCTAGACTTGTTGGACTTTCCTGTATATGTTGAAAATAAAAGATATATTGTTCAGCAACTTAGACAAACACACAAAGGTGATTTAATACTCTACTACCCCCACTTGCTGGTCTTTTTATAGCTCTCAGCACACGCCCAGCTTAAACCTTGTGGGCAAAGACTCTCCTCCCTCTCGCTCTCCCAGCCACCCACACCCAGCCATACACCAACACACACACACACACTCATACAAACGCAAGCTGTGCGAGCCAACACACTGATCAATCACAGATGGAGGTCTGGTCATTGCTATTCCTCACTTGCCAAAGGATTGAAAGAATCTGGTTACAACTCCTCCCATTCACCTCTCCCCTCCTTATCACCACCCCAACATCACAAAATTCATCTCTCACTGTGTGTTGAACATAAACAGAAAAAGCTGCCATCTGTGACCACATAAAGGAGGTGTTTTCTGTGTGAAAAGCAAAGATTTCTGAAGCTGGCAAAATGTTTTCAGCAAAAAGGTCTACCCATACATTAGCCTTTGTACAGCTGTTGCAAAACTAAAGTGTGTCCACAACAGTCATTTCTGCAGAAGGAGCACTAAATAAAAAACCAAACAACTGTTTTGTGACAGTGTTTTGTGACTAGTCTTATAAGGCTTTTTTCATAAAAGGACAGTAGCCTTGAAAATATTTTTGAAATTTGACAAGATAGTTGCAAAATTTTGTCAATTAATTAATTTTCTTTTGTTAATGGGGTTCAGTTTTAACATTATTAGGAGTTATTGTTTTAACCCACAAGGAAATTCTCAACAAATAATGATCTAATTGGCTGGCTAATTACTAAAAATACATTTGATTAGATTCATAGCATAATTAGCTGAATCATATTTTCATCAACCTCATCCACAACATCAAACAGTTAAATAAATGCATTATCTCTGGTCCTCTGCACTCCAGCCATTTTTAAAATGATATACATGTGTGTTTTTAATATGCCAAAATACTTTTTATTTTAGAAAACGCTTTGTGCTACTTTTTATTGTAGACATTTCTTAATAAATAAGATTGATTTGATTTGATATGATTTGATTTGATTTGAATTGATTTGATTTGATAGTTTGACCATTTGGTGATCTCTGCGTAACGCACTAATTTACTGTGAACAAAAAACCTAAAATATGACTTAAGCAATTATGTTATTAGGTGATGACTTGGGGCCATTCAACTGATTTAATGAGTATATAAACAGAAAATTAGAGCTGTTAAACTAAAGATCTTTTTGAACAAGATTTAACTAAGAAAATATGCTATTTTGGGATATTTATTTATACACAATTGCCCAACTAATAACAAAAACAGATTAATTGACAATGAAACTCACCTTAACAGCCTTAATATGAATACATAATTTGTTGTGGTATTTCATCATAAAGTCGCACTATGGCTAGGCATTAAACTGAATATTAAATTAAAGCTCTTGGTGAAACCCTGTAAAATTGCTGCTCCGAAAAATGAAAATTTTATAACTTAAACAGCAGCACAAACCAGATTTGTAACTTAAAATCAAAAGGTCCAGCTTCCAGCTCATATTTATGCTTGGAAAAAGCTGTTTTTTCTGTATAACACAGTATAAAATATGGTGAAAAAGACTACAAGCACAGCTTTTATCATTGAACCTAATGTATTTCCCATGACTGAACTTCCCAAGTGTGGCTTTAAATGCCGTCTTCAGTTTACAAATGCATGAATGTTTTTCTCTGAAAATAGGCTAAAAAAAAAAGAGAAAGGATTACAATAGACCCACATGAAATCCCATGGGAATTAAACATGTGAATTTGTACATGGAGATTGTATCCATTTGTCACATTTCCTGACTCACAAAAGGAAAAAAATAAAAACTCTTTGTTGTTCCCTTGCTCACCTTGTTAAAATTACCGTACTCTGTAACTTCTAGAGTTGTTTAATTCTCCCCAGTTCTCCTCACACCCTTCAGGACTATCAACACGTCTCAATGTTTTTAGTGTCGACCTCAGAGGCTGAGCTGAGACCACAGCTGCATGTCTTTTTACACGTCCCCTGACGGTATGAGCTCACTCGAGGCCCAATGTGTTTTGCGGGCCGGATTCAAATTGTTACCCTGCATGCTGCATGTTGATCAGCTTCAAACCCACCTCTGATTGAAAAGTTCTGTCATAACAATAAAAAGATCTGTGGTCAATCCGAGCAGCAGGTTGTGTGATGCTATTGTTTATATGACCCTCAGGTCACTCAATGGAATTGTTGATCTTTTTAGTATGCTGGGCTAAGTAATGTCACACCATACCTTTGAATCCCCTCCCCAAATGTGGTTCCTTTACTTATCAGAGTTAACAACAGTCTGTGTTTTTTTTTTTGTTGTTAGATCAGCTTGACTTGTCAAACCTGGCTACATCTGAGAAGCTTTTAATTACGTCGCATAGTTGTGCAGATTGTGATTGATGAGTTTTGGTGTTTTTATTGCTGTGTGTTACAAAACTCATTTCTATACCAAATGCAAAAAGCAAAAAAAAAAAAAAAAAAAAAAAAATGCTAATTACACCTTGGCTCCCTGAGCTCTAAAAATATTTGGAAGAAAAGTTTAAAGATTGCTTATTTCCACTTCACCACTTACACTGTTGTGTATTTCTTTTTCTTCAAATTTAGCACAACCCAATCCTCTTTTGGACTTCTTTATTGCTAGAATTAGCCTGACGAGTACTGGAACAGCAAAGTGTATCTAGGAAAAATAAACCAAAAAGTCTTCATCAACCTTCTCTGGTTGCTGGTGGGAATGAACCATAAATTTCATATACAAAAAATGATTGTGCATGTGTCTGTCTGCGTGCACTTTAAGTTTTGGATGAGATGTACACTCTACAAAATGTTTCTGTGAAAAAAAAAAAGAAAGAAATCAGGGAAAATTACCAGGACATTTTACTGTTAATTGTACGGACACTACCTTTAATCCAAAAATGGAAAATTCTGTACTTTCACAGAACATGCCCTGTTGCATTCAGGGACATGTCTGTTAATGCGAAAACAAGCTCTGTCACATTCATGGAATGAAAACAAAAAATTATTAATTATTTGAATTAATAACAAGTATTTAGTTTGTCTAAGATCAGTTATTAAGTTCTTGTCCAGCAGCATTTTGACTTTTAGTGAAATAAATTAAATTAAAACAGAAAATGTATTTAAATATTCAGGGTAGGTTTGGCCCTATTTTTTAGACTTTTTTTAGAGTGCAGCACATTGATGGGTGGTATGTAGCTTTTTCTATCCTTTGTTGTCCTCAGATTGTAAAGATATACATTCAGAATGTTGCTGAGGCTAAAGTTCAACCACAGTAAGGATTGTTGTCATACAAACTGCTTAGTTGTGTGAATCATGTAAGTCTTAAGTGATACCTGAGTTTCTTTTCCTTTCCAGCGAAAGGAACAAACCAGAGAAGAAGAGGAACCAAAAGAAGAACAAGACAATGAGGACAACAGCTGTAGAAATATGGGTAGCTTTTGAAGAAAGGTTGTGTGAGTGTATTGGGCAGTTAGCAAACAGCTCTTTAGCAGTGCCACCAGCCTGTGTATGAAACTGACGTCAGAACACGGGAGTGACATCTGAACTCAGCATTGCCCAGTAGTGGATGAATTGACTTCATAACCATGGCAACGTAAAAGATGCATGGAAGTATGAAGGGCTACGACGTATGAAGGCCCATTATGCTCCCTTACGTACGTAACAGGAACGTCCGTTTCAAGTGTTGCCATATGTCGCCTCTCTTTATACCTCAACGTGTTTTCCATGTTGCTCTGCTTTAAAAGTCATTTCATCCACTAGTGGGCAGTGCTGAGTCAGAGTTCACTCCTGTGTTCTGATGTCAGTTTTGGATACCATTTGGTGGCAGTAATACACCGCTATAAAATTGTTTGCAACCGCCCAACACACTCACACAGCCTTTCTTCAAAAGCTCTACAGTTGTCCTTGTTATCATCTTTGTCTTCTTCTTCTTCATCCTCCTGTTCTTATTCTTCTTCTGTGGTTTGTTCCTTTCGCCAATCGCATGTTAGCTGTATTGCTCAGCGTTGACCCCACAGTTTTCAGTGGTATAGCTCTGTTTACTCAAGCGACGGATCCCGCAAGGCCCATGAAAACGCACCAATCCCCCATATGAACGATGCAGGAGATGGACGAAAGTGTCAGTCTGTCTTCTGAGTCGAGTATAAATGGACCATGACAATGCTTGAAATGGATTTATCTTTAACGTTCGTAAGGGAGTGTAAATGGGCCTTTAGAAGAGACAGTTGCTGAATGAAAGGATGAGGATTACTTGCCACAGGTAGGGGCATCAGGAGCCATCCACCATCATAGGTTCCAGTTCAGCATCACCTCCTTCTGATCCCAGTTCACTCTATTACTCATACTAAATGATGAGGGATGAAAGCACTTTACACAAAAGCAGCTGTCTGATTGTTTTTCCACTCACTTTCAAGCTCATCTCTCAACAGACACCGTATGATCCGCTCTATTATATTACATCTAATATGGGCCTTATAAAGACAAGTGGGAATAAAGAGCATATCATTTTATTCATTTATTCAAACCATGTAATTATGTTTAATATATTTAGCAATCACTATGATGGAGGGCATGCTCCATGGATGCCCTCCATCCTCTGTGGACAGGAAACAATGGAAATCACAGGTGAAAATCAGTAATTACAAGGCACTGCCTGGACCTGTAGTTGTCAGGAATATGTGTGGAACTTTATTCAGCTTGTTAATATTTACACCTGACCTCAGGACAGTCACCCAATTAGACATATGAATGAATCCAATACCATGCTTAGGAATTTCCAGTTGCATAATTATGCAGAGAAGCAACGCAGCAAGTCAGGAAAGAGTTCTGTAATCTAATGGAGACTCAAAAGAATGCACGTTCGTTTATCTGAGAGTCAGATAAGTCTGTGATCTGTTTTGTTGCTTCAGGATGTCTTTGCTTGTTAAGATAAATGACAGATCAAATAGCCAAGCTCATTTATTGAGTATGTTTTCTTTTCTAATTCACTTATCGAGTAAATATAACAAGTCTTTATGGAAGTCAAAGGCATTGCACCAAGACTGAAGTGTGTTAAAGTAGGAGCCTTTAATGCCTGTAGTCCTATCCAGTCCAAAAAAATGACCACCCACCACAATAACAAGGATATCATGATAGCAGTGCCAAATGCATTGCATCATGCTTTATGGTATTTGTATTTCTGCAGCTGTTTCAGCTGGAATTCTTGTACATATAAGACTCATTCTATAATCTCTGCTGCCAGTAGTTTAACAGGTTAAAAGCTTTGTCAGTATCACCATACTTAGCATATACGTTTCACCCTCTCCACTGAATTTAAAGCTATTAATACAATTAATTTCAGATTTAAAACCCAATTAATAGTTTGTGGTGGAAGATTAACTGAGAGGATGACTAATTCCAAAGTGTCTTATAATTGATTTAGACCCAGTTAAACTCAAATTATCTTTAAAGAAAAGCACATCATAAAAAATGAAATGTACCAAACTTGGTTCAAGTATTTGAATTACAGGTCAAATACTCATAGTGGAGTGTTTCATTGTTTGAACAGGTGCTTCTCTCCAGCTTCAACTTCCTCCCACTGTTCAAAACCATGCATGAAATTAATTGGTGATTCTGAAATTACCCTAGCTTGAGCTTACCGTGAGCTTTTCTAACTATTTTCTCTGTGTTGGCCTTATGATAGACTGGCTATCTGTCCAAAGTGTTTCGTACCGTTTGCCTGATGGCAGTTGAGATAAGCTCCAGATCCCAGTGAGCCTAAATAGACAAATGCAAGTACAGAAAGTGGATGGATGTTTGGATGTAATGGTGCTTCATTCTTAGGACAAGGATGGTTTTTCATGACAAGATAACTTTTCAGTGAAGTTGAAAATTACTTTTACCTTCTCTAAATTCTGATGCTGCGAGATGCAGTGATTATTGAGACTAAACGATACAGGCTTTGACAGCTGCAGCAAGTAGGACACTATAATACAGAAGCATCAAAGACACCCAGACTATCCATTATCCATTTATCAGCCTTTGTCTCTCAGACCTCAGACTCTTCTCCTCTAACCGCCAGTCGCCTGTCGCTACCTTTCACTCTCTCTTCATCCTCAATGTTCTGCTCCCCTCAGAGTGATTTCCAGGGTGGTGTTTGCTGGCCTTCTGTTGTTAATAAAGAATTGGAGCACCAGCTGCAGTCTTGGCTGGTAGATTGTGAAGCCGTGGGGCACTGGGTAAACAGCATGCATTATAAGCTTAGCTACATCCTCATGTGCATTTTAAGTACTCACCAGTGACTATCAAGCCCTTGTACCTCTCCTCAGATATCAACTGGAAAATGCAAGCTGGATTTATCACAAACAGGCAGTTGCTATAGAGGAGTCGTGGCCTTAAATATGTGATGGTCTATTAGTCTATGTATATGTGTCCAACGTTTGGGGATTGATAATGATGGATTGCTTCCCATCTGGCTGTGTTTATGTTTTGAGTTTAAAATGGGTAATTAGTCCTTGTTTCTTGCACACAAGATTTAAAGTTTCAGTAAGAGCAAATATGACACTGTAATACAAAGCATGTCGTGTGCCAGCTGCAGTTTCTCTCTCCTCCATCTGCTTTCATTTACACCCTACAAGAAAGTGAGTTATTAAAGCCCACAGGAGACAAGTTAATTCAACCACAGGTTTGATTGCAGTTCCTTAAAGCTAGCCGGCAGCTGGTGATGATGGGTGCATTAAAGCCACTCTCATGGCTTTTGGACCCATAATTCTGAACACTCTGATGGGCCACATGAATATCTGTCCATTGCATTCATCCCAAATGTGCCAGTATGTGATGACTAAAGAGCTGCATGTGTGAAACAGACAGAATGAGAGCAGCAATTTGACCACACATTGAAGTCAAGGTATTGTGCTTTGCTTTGTAATATGAATCACTGGGCCTATGGGCCAGGAAACAGACAGCCTCACTGTCAGTTTCACTCGCACTCTCATTTTTTCCAGAAGGAAATGGTGCCGACACAGTTCTTATACTTTTTCAGTTTAAGAGTCAATGTTTAAGGAATGAGAAGAGGTGTGCAGTCTCTCAGCACGCTCCCCACCAGCCAGTAGAAGTGTTGTGTTCTTCAGATGACAGATTAAGGAGGGTAGTGGTTTGACCCGAAACCAGGGCCAAGCCCCAATTACTGCATTCTTGCACTGTAGCCATTAGCTCACTGTCTCAGGAAAGTCCAAATCTCATATTAAGGAGTGACACGGAAAAAGTGATTTATAATCAAAGAAGATTCTTGAAGACAGGAGGAATTTTTGCTCAGCTGAAAAATGTGAATATTTAGACAGCTATTATTTTTAAGTACCAGTGTACTTTTTTAAAAATCTTTTTTAATGGGGTGAAACTCCCTCCACTCGCTTAAGTTTAAGCTGCCCTGATTATTTTTTTTTTAGCTTAAATCATCCCCATGTGCCTCTGTTAAACATATAAATAGAAAATTTAAGCAGCATTTAAGGAAAGAATTCTGATAATTGCTATCGAAGACATGCCATGTCTTTTTCTTGACCAAATACATTTTTTCAAATAAGTTTCTTTGGGTTTATTTTGTTTGCCATTAAACAAACAGTCATAATCAAAATTCCTATTTTAAATGTCACCCTTCTCTTTTTTAGAGCAAAGAACAGCAGGACCAAGTGTTAAATCAGAGCAATAAAGTCTTCCTGTACTGCGCCTTTTTGGACTACAGGTGGGTCAGTGTTTATTGTTCAAAACACACTGTGTCATTCAGATCCAGAGCCAAGGAGATTTTATCTTGATTGTTCGTTCTTTGCACATTTGTTGTTTTTGTCTCCTAGGCTTCAAAATCACAAGAAGGGATCAGAGGTTTAGATGTTTACTCATTCAAATCAAACACATCCAGTGATACATATGTTACTGTAGAAATATGGTGCTCTAAAACTTGAATCCAAAACACTTTTAGAAGTCGTAAATTATTTTAAAAGGGAGTCTGTTTTGGTTGGATTCAAAGGCTTCCTCCTTTCACTCCCCTTTGCCCCTGAAGCTCATGAAAATGTGAATTATTGGATTACGCTGTCAGATTGCTATGATAACGTCAGCAAAAAAATTCTGTGCGCGCCTCCCATTATTATGTTGAGTGATCACTGCCAGTTCTGTTTATATAAAAATGGCTTTTGCTGTTTTTTTTTAATTTATTTTAATTGTTATATTGAATGTTTTACTTTATGAATAAATCCTGATTGTTGTCCTTGTCAGATCTAATGAGGGAGTATGGTCCAATGAAGGCTGCGTACGCTCCGAAGGAAACATGACCTATTCTGTGTGTTTGTGCAACCACCTCACCAACTTTGCCATTCTTATGCAAGTTGTCCCCCTAAAGGTATGCGCTTTTGGCTGATCTTTAAAGCTACTCTGTTCTGTTTACCTATGCAAAAGTCTTGAGCCATCCCCTCCTCTTTTTATATATATATATATATTATACTTTCAATGAGCAAGACTTTCTGCAATTGATTAAATGGTCTTGAGCAATAGTTCTCCAGGATTTTCAAAAGTCTTTCAATGTTTATCTTTGAACTTTGGCTGGTTTTACATTTATTATCAGTTCAGTCCTCCAAAGTGACTGTTTTCAGAGGAATGTATGTTTTTTTCAATGCCACATAACACTAATCTATGATTTATTAAAGCTTTAAAAAGGTACTAACTACTAAGGGATGAGCCAGTTTTGTATCTAAACATAACAGACAACTTAGCAAGGAAGAAAGGAATCTTAAAATGTGTGTTAGGTACTCTGGTACCAGCAGCATGATTTGGGGGTGGCGTGGCTCAGCAAGGTAGAGCCGTCGTTCGATCCTTGGCCAAGTCGGGTTCATGTCGAGGTGTCCTTGGGCAAGACACCGAACCCCTAATTGATGGGTCGTGGTTGAACGCCTTGCATGGCATCTTCCGCTATCAGTGTGTGAATGGATGAATGTGATGTACGATGTAAAGCGCTATATAAATACGGACCATTTACCGTTTGGTTGCATGTATAAAAAAATTTCAAAGATAAATTTGTTAAGGAAAAAAAAAATAAAACATTTTTCCCAAAGGGGTATTAGGTGGAAACCCCTGATCTCAGCTTGGTGTACAATTTGTTCTAAAAAAAGAGGAAACTGGAAACACTGAGGACAAAATATGACCTACAAACTATTTACAGCAGATGAGCAATATTATTGTAGCATTACTGAAGCAGTGTGGGATCACTGGATGGAGAATGGTTATAAGGCAGCCAGCAGTACCAACACTGACTGTCAAATGTTAGGATTATGCAAACTTTTTTTTTTTTTTTGCATTATATATTTCTATATATGTTTTTACATGTGTCAGTAAATCATAGCACATATTTTACATTTTATTCCTGGCAATATATAAAGAAACTTGTCTTATAAACCGACTGTATGCTGCCTTCCAGGCACCAAGTTTTAACTTGTATGTCTTCAAAATATTGGTAGAAACAGAGCAAATATTTAATGCTGGGTTTACTGTTTTCCAGTATAACTGGGTCACCAGCTAAGTTGCACTGCAAAATAATAACAAAAAAAAACCCTCATTATTGGATTTGACTAGACCTTTTTCACAGGAAATAGAAGAGTAATGATTCAAAGTTGACTTATTTTTTCAAATATAAAGTCCAAGTGCAGGCAGGGATGAAAGAAACTATTTTTCTGTATGTGCAGCGGACTGTATAACGCAGGAGAAAACCCTGAAGCAGAAAACTTGCCTTATTTGTGTGCTCGATGAGCAATTTTAGTTCATGTGAATGGGCACCATCTTTGAATGCAAAATCCAACTCTGACCACACATCCATGGGCACACTAAACGCTCTTTAATGCTCTTTAACTGCCAAACTGCAGTGGATTATAACGAGTGCTCGAAAAGAATGACACCATCATAGATTTTACATCTAAAACACTATTGTTGGGATAAATAAATCTATCAGACATCTTAAGGTTTATCATTAGACATCAGATGCTCACACATTTTCAAAGATGCATCCCTCCTCCTAGAACTCACCAATCAGAGGATCCCACTGCACATTATTATCCTTCTCTGCTGGCTAATTACAGGCAGACCTAAAAAATCTTAGTTTTATGGGTGGTTTTACACAGAGATAAAGAGACAATTATGATTAAATGTCATTTTTTGGGGTGTCTGCATGGGTCAATGGCCCTTTCCTCTGGGCCACAGTCACTCAGATGTTTTCCTTTAAACTGTTTTCTGATCTGGGATTGCATTCATTCTTTTCTTCTCACTGAACACCGTCTTGTAAAGTATTTGATATTCACATCATCTGCATGAACTGCATGATATCTACATCTTTGTTACAGGGAATATGTGCCATGATAATCTGGTTAGCATCCACAATAGCTTCTTTAAATAGAAAAGTAGACTTCTTACTGCAGTTAAGTGCACTGGAGTCTATTTGATGCTATATTTTCCCAGAGAAGGTCTATCATTAGTGGGTAGCTTCATCCCTCAGCAGCAAGGGAACATCCCACATCTCCCTTTTCTGGAGAGCCAAGACTCCTCTGCCCTCATAATGACAAGGCGCATGTGTAGACAGTTCATAGAGAATCAAAACCAAACCCTGAAAATAGCCTGAACTCCAAAACAACATCAACACACAAGACCAACCACCATGGATGTGTATATATGGACAACACAGTTATCACTTAAGCTTTGTTGGCAATGTTCATTTTCTTTAAGCTAATTCCATAAAAATAGATAGGACTGTACATTTTCAGTGACCCTTTTTCAGGAGACAAAAAACAACTTTTCCTCAAAAATCTTCAAACAAAGAAATGTCATGAAGGAACTCTGATTCTAACATCAGTTTCATTCAGTTCATTTAGAAAGGATGTAACAAATTTCCCTGAGTTGATGTCTGCCTGAAGAGTGTTAACCTTGTAATCATCATCATCATCATAAATCTACAGACCCACTTAGATTTTTCTGGTTAATATATCAGAATGAATGAAGTAGGTTATATTTGCTTTGGGTGTGTGTAATGTGTAACATTAACCCCAAAAACATCCACGTGTTGTCTTGTCGAGTGTTGACACTGATGTCTCTTTATGCACAGCTCACTACTGGCCACAAGGTGGCACTATCAACCATTGGTTATGTTGGATGCTCAATTTCCATCTTCTGCCTCGCCATCACTCTGGTTACCTTTGCAGTCTTGTCGTGAGTATTATGAGAGTCAGTCAACATTTCATGGTGCTTTGTAATCATAATCAGTTATCACAATCTTTATCAGTACACATATTTGCACATGAAACCAATTAGCTCAACTTTTACTGTCTTTTTTCCACATAAATCTGTACTATAACTATAAAAACATGTACCATCCAACTGTGTTCAACACATGCAGCTTTTACATTTTAATTACTGCTTTTTTCTTACTCTTAAATGAAGTTGACCTTTTGCTGCTTTGCAGGTCTGTTAGCACCATCCGTAACCAACGCTACCACATCCATGCCAACCTGTCCTTCGCCATCCTGGTGGCTGAGGTCTTACTGCTCATCAGCGCTCGTTTTGATCCAGGCACGGTTGGTACAGCTCAGCACCTTCCTCATTACAGATGAGACGACAATACTTAGTGGCAAGATAATGGAAGTTATGCTGGTTGTAATATTTCCAGAATTATTAACATGAGGAAGGGGATGAGAAGTTTAATGCTTATATTATAAATACAAATACATTGGTGAAAGTTACAAGCTAAACAGAGTATCATGGAAATTTTGTTGATGATGCTTCAATGTTTTATGCTTTGTTTTTTTAATGTTTTTTTTTTTTTTACAAAACCAAAAGAGGAAATAGTTAAATTAAACATGACCTTTTGAATGATTAAGCACATAATGTTTAGTAAAACCATGATTTTTGCTTTTTTGTCTCCTAGCCCTCCTGTAAAGTCATGGCCATCCTGCTTCACTTCTTTTTTCTGAGTGCCTTCGCTTGGATGCTGGTGGAGGGCCTTCATCTCTACAGTATGGTGGTAAAAGTGTTTGGCTCTGAAGGCAGCAAACACTTCTACTACTATGGCATTGGCTGGGGTGAGTGTAAGAATCTGAAAGGATACCTGTCCCTCACCATTCTATATTATTATGACTAGTTTAAAACCCAGTGTTTTATCTGGAGAGTTAAACAAGGTTCAGTAAGTCTGCAAAATGGCTTTCTAATATAACATCTGTTTTTCTTTATCTCAGTGAACCAGATTTGATGGACAGTTAAAACTAATTTGGGTCATACATGTACTGTCTTTAGCTATTGAAGAATGCATAAACTGTCTTTTACAATCCAAAGCAATCCCTTTTTATGGCTTCCTTTTCTCTGGCCAAAGTAATTTTTCTTTTTGTTTTGGCCATCTGCAGATGATGTGCTGTAGACTTGTCTGACAGCTAGAGGTATAGCAGTTGTGCTGTATTAAAAAAGTTGTTAGCTGTTATGAAAGTGTTGACTACTTTATCCCTCAATTCTTCCCTCAGAGTGAAAAGTATTTTGATCAATGGAGATTTAGAAACCTACGCAGTCAGTGGGCTGAAAAAGAAAGCCTTAGATCAGAGGTCCCCAAATGTGATTCAGATGAATAGCTCATTAACAGACTTGTGCTTGAGCTCTGCTTTAGATTATAAGGGACTATTTTCTGGTAAATAAACAATTATCAGAGTAGCAGATAAATAAAATTAGTGCTTGGTGGTTGGTAGCTGCTCTAGGCACAGCTTTCATTAGTATCCTGTGCAGTGTTAACCACAAA
Organism: Melanotaenia boesemani; assembly: GCF_017639745.1. NCBI lineage: Eukaryota > Metazoa > Chordata > Actinopteri > Atheriniformes > Melanotaeniidae > Melanotaenia > Melanotaenia boesemani. The sequence continues at coordinate 26,257,237 of NC_055692.1, forward strand.
AACAACTCATGCTTTAAAGCTACAAACACTGAAACAGCCCATTTGGAACAAGACTAAAATATAGCTCTTTTTTTAACTGTAATTAATAAGCTATTAAATAAGCTATAATGTTAGCATATGTGATTAATGGCTTTGGTTTACTAAGTCTTCATCTAACATGATTGGCACTGGAAGAAATCAAGATGTGTGAGTTTAAAAAGAGCTGAAGAAATAGGCAGCCACCAGACCCTACAACCTTCTAGCAAGTCAATTAAATCATGCCTGCTGTTACCAAAGTGAATGTGGAATTGTGTTTTTGTGCCAGGTTCTCCATTTGTGATCTGTGTGGTTTCCATGACATCAGCCTTTGACGGTTATGGTGCAGTTGACAAGTAAGTACTATCTGCATATGTGGGATTGTTTGGAATTCACTTAATTCCATTACAGCCATTGCTTTGGAATGACATCACTTGTGGTGGAAATTGCAAACAACTGTGTTTAATGTTATTTGAAGGCTTTTAGGTCCACAGTATGTCATCCTGTATTTGCACTATAACATTACAGCCATTTAACTTGGGAGGGAACTCAATGTAATCTTTGTTTTGTTGCCCTTGCCTTTGCTGTTTCAGCTGCTGGTTATCACTGCAGAAGGGAGCCATTTGGGCATTTGTGGCCCCTGCTCTTTTTGTCATTGTGGTGAGCAAATTAAAAAAAAAAAAAAAAAAAAAAATAGATAATTTTCACTATAATCTGTGTTTATCAAAAACCTAAAAGCCTTTAATGCAGAACAGATAAATGGATGTAGGTGTATTTAACCAACCTTCTGATGAACAGGTGAACGTGGGCATTCTGGTATCGGTGACCAGGATCATATCTCGAATCAGCGGAGAAAATTACAAGGTTCATGGAGATGCCAATGCAGTCAAGTGAGTTAATTTGGTTTTTGGTTATGTAATATAATTATTTTATCAAAAGCCACTGCAATCATGGCTATCTCTTGGTTTATTTCAAGGCTGACAGCCAAGGCAGTGGCTGTGCTCCTGCCCATACTTGGCATTTCCTGGATCTTTGGTGTTCTCACTGTCAACACACATTCTTTGCCATTCTTATATATTTTTGCTGTATTCAACTCATTACAAGTAAGTTCCTCACCATGTCATATTTTCCTTTATAAAATGTTAGCAAAGATTAATGAAACACTTTTTTTTCCTAGGGGTTTTTTGTCTTCTTGTTTCACTGTCTCCTTAACTCTGAGGTATGGTGCTAAATATGTTACAAAGTCTTCTAAAGTTTTAACTTATAATAAATGTATGCATTTTTTGCAAGGGTAATGTTCTCCTGTTTCAGAAATTTTGGGTTAGAATTTATCATTATTTTTTGCTTTGGTGTTATTCCTGTAGGTCAGAGCCGCATTTAAACACAAAACCAAGGTGTGGTCTCTTACCAGCAGCTCCATCCGAAACATCAATGTGAAACCATTCAACTCTGATATTGTAAGTGCAGTTGTTAAATAATTTCCTACAAAAAAACAAAACAAAAAAAAAAAACTACCTGTTTAAAGTGTTCTTTCATCATCCTCTGATATAGATGAATGGACACAAGGAGGGTGTTACCCCAACTAAGATGAACACATGGGACAAAAGCACCAACTCAGCCAACCGTATTGACCTCTCTGTCATGTAAAAAGCCAAATCCCCATTTCTGTCTTAGTCAGGAGAGCAATCTTTGGTTCACTTGGGTGGAATGACAAAACACTGGCCAGAGTATTCTGCCACTTTGTCGTAAAATAAATTGGACACTTATAAACTCCAAAGTTGTAGTTGAATTATAGGTTCACCCTTAATGACAAACAGACTTTTGGGACTGTGCCTCACCGTTATTCCACAAAAAACATATTGTGCTCCTCGGAGGAGGAGGAGGAGGAAGAGAAAGTCAATAATATGACAGAGAGATCCATGAGAGCTGTTCAGGATCTGCCAATGACCCTGCATAGTCCACCCGCACACTGTGTATAGATGAGGCAACTGATGTGTGTTCTGCCACCTAGTGGTACTTTATTGTAGAAAAATGTCACACATTTAGCAACATGATTACTCTATATTTTACCAAATTCACCTGTCTATTAATTTGTCCTTTTTACTGAACACAACATGAAAAAATGTATACAACTTCTATATCTGTTTAATTAGAAAAAAGGATGCATTGTTCAAAAGAAAAATTGCATGACACATGCAGACATAGCACATGCAAACCCTCAGACGTGTCAGAGACAAGATGCATGACTGTGAATAACATGCAACAAGTTGTTTCTGCTAAAGGAGTCAAGTCAAGCTGATGTTGAATAAATAAATCATAAAAATGCTTATTTTTCGTCTTTATCCATCAGGCCAACAATTGAGTACAGTACTGTATGAAGCTACTGCTAGCTGGTTAGCATAAAGAATTTATCAAAGTCTTGCATATCACTGAAGTAACTACAATGCAAGTATAAAAGTAATATATTGAAGTATTGTCAAGTAAAACTAGTTTTTAAAGTACATTTAAACCCTTTAAATAAACCAAAGTGCTTCACACAGATTTAAGGCTCAACAATAGCAAAGCAAACAGATGTTTCTTGCTTACTAATAAAGAAAAAAATTTATATATATACATATATATATATATATATATATATGTGTATATATATACAGAGAAAAGACACACAATGCATCCAGGAGGCAAAAATGAACCAATGAAAAATACTTTATTAATCCCAGAGGGAAATTGCAAAATGGTTGGACATGAGGTTGCACTTTAAATGTTCAATTTTTTTTTTTTTTTTTGTTGTTGTTTTTTTATTTTTCAATAATGAAATTAGTCATTAAATGTTGTTTCACAATTCAGAGTTTTAGTTGTAAGCTGTCAATGTGTCTGAATGATTGAATTTGGCTTTTGACATTGCTCTCATATAAAATCAATTGCATTTGACTCAATGAATAAAACTTCTCCACAGTTACACCTACTGTAAATGACAGTTTAAGACAGTAAAGGATAGTAAAAGACAGGAGTGACCACTGTTCTAGTCTGTGACAGTAACCTGTACTGATTACACTGTTAGCTTGGACCATGCAGATCATATAAAATGCTGAGAAACTACTAAATCCTTATGCTGGTCTTGACAGCAGATGGTTAGACATTTCCAGTTGAGTTAATGAAAGGCCTATAAACTAATGTCACTGAGAAGCCTTGTGCTCATTCAATGGAAACTCTACATGTATCCACATCCTTAAATACCTATAGTTACATTCACTGTGTAGAAACAAGTGATTAACAATTAAGACTTCTGTTGTAGGCATTGCAGTTTAAATCGGGATTCTCAGGACCTCAATTCACCCTTTTCTTTACTTGGGTCTACAAACTCCATCTAAGAGAGAAATTTCAACAGTTTACATCCATCTATTTCTGTGGTTAGCACAATTACCTGCCTCCTCATCTGTGTTTAGGGGTTTGGTTTTACTAAACAAATGGGATGGGTGTTGTTGTTTTTTGTTGTTGTTGTTGTTGTTTTTTTCCTCCTAGGTGCGCACAGCAACTCAATAATACCATTGGCAATCAATTACACAAAACAGTATTGAAAGACAAACACAAAAATTACTAAGATTACAGATGTAAAGTAAATGTCTAATATACATAAAATGAAAGACAAACCATGTTAAGGTTATTGAGTGTACATCTTGGGATGTGTCTCAAGTGTTTCAGTAGATGGGACACAGTTGATATTTCTTACTCACTATAATTTAGGAATAGTTGAAAACAATTGTTGGAAGATCTAAGTGGTCTGATGAACGAGAAAGGAATGAAAAGTAAATAAAAAGACTTTTGCAAAGGTACAGTTTTGAAGTGATTTTGGCTGTGGTAACTGTTTTCATGTTAGTGTGAGATAGGATGGGCTCCAGCTTGGCAATATTTCTTATTAGGAAAGGCAACTTTTTACCACAGACCTTTATATGTTTATCCAATTTTAGTTCTGGATCAAAGATTACTTAAAATTTTCAAACATGTACATGTTGATTCAAAGTCAATTGTCCTCAGCTAGGACCAAAAATAGAAAAGTTTCTTGCCATCGTGTATTCACCTCCAGAAGGTGGTTTAGGTTAGTTGTAATGGGTGTAAACGCCTCCAGATTCAAAAGCAAGAAGATTTCCATATTTTTGGCGAAGCAATAAAATGAGACATTATGATTGTGGAAGACAGAACCTAAAGGCATAATCTCAGGTTTCAAGCACCAGATTAGCCAGTCAAGTTTACTGTTCTTTTTACAGAATATGTGCCAAATTAGCAAGCTGTGAGAATGTGACTCATTTTTCATCAAACTTTATCATTTTATCTGTTTTAATTAAAGGGAAAAAAAAGAAAACTTTGGCTAGAAAAGGGTGACGGGAGCATACATTTCTAAATCGTATTGTTAATTTTATGCTCATCAAAATACACCGTCACCAGCTGTTACCATATTAATTATCACAAAAGATGAATTGCAAAATGCAAACCTGAATCTCATGACTTTAATCCCATTTCGGGGACAACACACATTAACTGTCTTATAACCATAGATGCTTTAACAATGAGTTCAACTCTGATATATGTATTTATTTATTTGGTGATTCAAATAAATCATCTATAAACTGCCACAGTTACAAATCAGTATTGTTCACATGTTATTTACTGTTTATTTTTGTTTTCTCTCTTTAGTTAATTTGGCTGGCATAGCTGCAGAAAGTCATGTCATGAGAAAACTACCAAATGTTAGCCTGTGCTTTTAGAGAAATAGTGAATACTGTTTATGTGTTAAAGACAGTTCTGTGAATATATTTTACGTTTTTTCAGATTTTTTTTTTTCTTTTTTGGTATAATATAGGGCTTGAAGATTCTTGCTGTTTTTTTTTCCTATATTTTTCTTTTTTGTGAGACTTTTTTTGAGATGTTGTTGATCTTACTGTGCCAACACTAGTTTTTTAGATGAGGATTTACTGTATGTCACTCTTCACACACTTTTTATGTCAAATTTTAAATGAAATATTTTAATATTCTTATGCTTGTATATGGCCTTTAATGATTCTTGTTCATGGTACGACAGTTTGTGCTTACACTTATCTTTATTAAAAACTGTTTATTATAATAAATCTTAGTTTTCTTTATTGTGTGTTCTTTACCTTCATGTTCCAAGATGCATGCCGATTTTATGTATGTCCTTTTTGTTCATTTTTATGTAGATATTTTTGTGGACGTGTCCACGCTCCTTTTATTATGGATTTGTTTTTGACAAAGACCACTTTGAATAATAACAGCACTTCTAAGCTTTTGTCAGAGTGGCAGACATAGCTTTATCTTTTAGAAACCAACAGTTAATGGCAAAAAATGTTAATTAATTAATTCTTAAACCTGTTAAGATCAGTGAGCAAAACCTACACATGGGCTTGTAACTGTTGCTTGCACAAAAGAAGCATTACTTGCTTTTTTAAAAAATAAGCGATTATTATTATTATTATTATTATTATTATTATTATTATCATCATTATGTCCCGCGCCCAGGGTGTCCGTCGCCCCCCAACGGTTGGCATGTGTGTGACTATGATATCACAACGTGATTGATGGATTATGACACCACAGATAAATGCCAGGTGAAAAAAAAAAAAAAAAAAAAAGCAGATAGTCAGTGTGTAGCAGTAGACTTAAATGGCTTTAAAACAAAACATCAATAAATAAGGTGTTAGAATTTATGGCCATCCTTTACTTTCTGATGAAACATTTTGTCAGTCTAATTACACACTTCATGATCACTCAGGCCAAATTGCCTGAATGCAATGCGTGGACGGTGTAGAGGAGAGAGGGATCCTTTTTCTGTGGTTAAATGTGACGAATCAAAATTTAATTAGTATGATTTGGAAAAATATGGATTGATGTATTTTAGTAGCCATTAGAGCCTATTTTGAAATTGGGCAACCATCACAGTTACAGCCAAACAAAGATTTTAAATTCCCAATTTACGAGCTGACCCTGAAAGCGCCACTGACAGACGTTTGCCAGTCTGCGCATGCCCACCATGAGATATGAATAAATCATGCGGATGGTTAGAAAGGTGAGGAGTACAATGTCTGAGCTCAGTGTATAAATACAAACTATCCTTTAACAGCACTGAAACGACTTTCTACCGTCCAACGGGTTTATGGAAGTGGCTGGGACTATTTTAAATCGTTCAGTGGACCTCTAATATTATGTTTACATACAGTTCTATTTTAAGTACCCACATTGTTGTGACTTTTTTTTCTCTTTCTGTCTTTTTTTTCTTTTTATTTTGACGGATACTGCATAACGTTATATGCCGCCGTTGTGATGAGGCTTGTAAAGTGTGAAAGAAGCACTTTTGTTTTGTGAAATGGAATTTTTCTTCGTGTCGTGGGACTGTACGTCTGCTTCATTTGGAACGACAGACTTTTGCTTTAATACTGTAAATTGACTGTATTGCTTATATTTTTCAAACTCATGGAGTCTGTTGGGAAGTTTGAGTTCAACAGGAAAGACTTGATTGGTCACGGTGCCTTTGCAGTTGTGTTCAAAGGCAGACACAAAGAGGTAATTTTCACATCTGGTCTAAATTTGGATTTGTTTGGTCATTGTTTACATATGTCTGGTTGGCGTATTTATGTTCTGCTTATTTTTATTTTATTTGATCTTTTTATCTCCAAGAAACGTGATTGGGAAGTTGCTGTTAAGTGTATTAACAAGAAGAATATTGCCAAATCACAGTCTTTGCTGGGAAAAGAAATCAAAATATTAAAGGTATGGTAATTATTTGTCTTTAATCTCACCATATTTTCTGCTGCAGTCTCCAGCTATATCTGTAACAATGATGCTCCTCACATCTCCTCTAGGAACTCAGACATGAAAATATTGTTAGACTGCTTGACTATCAGGTAAGAATGTTTTTTTTCTATCTTCTAATTACTCTCATCTTATAGGCAGCTCACCCAACCACAGATAAATACAAAGACATGTGATACTAGAGATGCCAAATGATGCAACATGTTGCTCAAACATTGCGACAGCCACTTGTGGTACAAATGCACCAGTTGGATGCTGTTTGCATGCCACCTCACTTATTTAGGCTGTAGCTTGAGGTTTTGTAGTCCTTCCATCTTTTTTAGATAGTCACAAGACTTAAAAAAAGGGTACTATATGACTTTGTGACTGGCATAATACTGTCAGAGCACACATGTCTTTTTAAACTAACAGGTCAAACACAACACAGGACACTAACCATCTGGTTGGATGTAAGTTAGCCTGTGTGCATTCCTCTTATCATCTTACTGACACCTGCCAGACAGTAGGCTCGGCTGAGCTTATCTGGCTATGTCTGACAGATGGCACGGTGCACCAAATTAACAATGGCTTATAAAACACAGAGTATCGTCTCACAGTAGAGACACACAAGCATTCAAAGCTAAGGACAAAGCTGCATGCCTTATGTGTTGCCATCATTATATTCATTTACAGTCTTTATTCTCTCATTATGCCATAGGGAAATTTTGTGCAGTAGCCCAACTGGTAAACACAACTTGAGCGTCACTCTTATACACAGAGCTTATGAGATTTAACTTGGTGACTCAACTTGCTTTCCAACTAATTATATTGCCCTTAAGTCAGGTAAGGTCAATGTCCTAAACTTTTCACCCTTTTACCTCACCCTATGTCCCCTCACTGCTCAGACTTTTTCAATGGCGCTAAAAAAGGATGCTGATTTGGAAAAGGGTCCTGGATGATTCAGGGGGCCTAGAGCTGGATGTTGGCCTTGACTAGATAAAGTTTCAGGCTACCAAGTTTGATGTTGTCAGGTGGTCCAGAATTTCAAGAAGTCATTAGGTGACAAGCCAAAAAACAGTCAACTGACTCTATTGCATGAGGTGTTGCCACTTATTATTATTTTTATTATTATTATTACACAATTATTGGTATAATTTCCCATCTCTCTACATGAATTGAATGTCTGATTTAGACATTTACAGATGCATTTACTTATCCAACTCATGTATAAGGTAATTGATATTCTGGAAAAAATTTGCTTTATTATTTGCATTTTATTTGTTTTGTCAACAGGAGATAGGAGGGTGTGTGTATCTTGTCATGGAGGTGAGTTGTGTTTGAGATGGTGCAGGCAGGTGTGTTGTCATGTGGAAATGCAAATCACAACCATTAATAAGACAGCAAATTCAAAGCCGTTGTTAAGACTTGTCTTTCCTGTATTTTCAGTACTGCAATGGCAGTGATCTGGCAGAGTATCTCCACTGTAAGTTTGCTGCAAAACATCGAGTCTTCATAATAAACTGTGAAGTTTTTCTTTTACTCTTTGTGCTCAAACTCAACAAACAGTTGCATAATAATCAATGTTGCACGTAAGAGAGTAAGTTTATTTCCATTTTGGGGCTGCAGTAGACCTTTTTGCAGGGGACTACAACTATAAGTCAGGTTTCAAGTTTATGCAGGCCAGTGGGTGACTAATCACTAACATGTCCAAAAACCCTGATAACATTAAATCTGTCTTTCAGACTTGTGATCAAGTTTCTACTCGGTGATTTTCCTCTTAATTATATGGAAATTAGCACACAATCAGATTCCCAGTTTGCATTTTACAGCTGGTTTTCTGTGTGTCCTGTGATCATGCCACATTTAAATTCACAGAAGCTTTTCTCACTAGAATATTCCCCTACCTCAGGTTTCAAGACATATTTTGAAAAGCGATGGGAGCATGAAGCTAGTTTTTCTCAGGACAGATTTGCCTCCAGGGTGCTGATGTGTGTATTTAAGTGCTGATGTGGAGGTTGGGTCTAATTTTGTCACCGTACCAGCGTTTATTATGTTGTAAAAAGAAGTATATAGCTATTTGCAGTACAAACTCGGTCACATTTGGCAAGGTTGACGGAGCACCCACATGACCTCGCCCATCTGTCACTCAGTTATCCCCTGTGCTCCAATGGAATAACATGGGAGCCAGAAATACTGCTCCATTGGGAGGGGTTGGGGGGTTCATGTCAAGGACCTTGATTTTGATTTTCAAACAAAGTATATGTATTTTTTATTGGCTAGATTGGATATTTTTTAAAATATCATGGTTGTTTTTCTCCATATGTATGAACCTACATGTTTTATTCTTCTGTCAAACAGCAAAAGGCACGCTCAGTGAAGACACCATTCGTGTGTTCCTGCAGCAGATTGCTCAGGCCATGAAAGTCCTGCAGAGCAAAGGAATCCTCCATAGGGACCTCAAACCCCAAAATATTTTACTCTGCCAACCAGAGGGGCGTAGATCCAGTTCTATCAATACCATCATTAAGATAGGTAAATGCTTAAATCTGTAGGGCATTAAATGTCTTCACTGTACAGTATTTCAAAAGGGGTGGACAGATGGTGGAATTAGCTTATTTGTTTGTTTTGAATCACCGTCCTTCACCTTATTTCTCTTAACCTCCAGCTGACTTTGGGTTTGCACGGCATCTCCAGACAAACACCATGGCAGCCACACTGTGTGGCTCTCCCATGTACATGGTAAGCATTAAGGTCTCTTACTTTTCTGTGCCAACAGGTTATAATGTCATTGTGTCTCTAAGCTGTAAGCTGTGTTTATCTGGACACAGGCTCCTGAGGTTATCATGTCCCAGAACTATGATGCCAAGGCCGATCTGTGGAGCATAGGTACTATTGTGTACCAATGTCTCACAGGAAAAGCACCTTTTTATGTAAGTAACACCTCAAAAGGAACATGAACACATAGATATAAGAAAGCAAACATAACTCTTTTTAGGTGGTTAGCAACATAGATTTAGATGTTTGTTAACAAACACTTGTTAAGTTCTTTTAAATAATCACAAATAATCATAAAATTGTTTTCCTCTAGTTCTTGGAAAGGGAAAACTAATCACTGATAAAAGTGAACATGGTGCATCCCTTTCATAACCCCATGATCCACAACACAACCATTAAAAAACCACCTGTCTGCTGGGTGATACTCTTCCTGAGTGTTGTTAGTTGGAAAATGCTGAAACAGCTTGACTGCTTGTTAGGACTGAGCCTTGCTTACGCTTGGGGGCATGCGGAAATGGCCGGGAGCCATTCCTCTATATCCAGAGTAAACACTGTTTCACAATCATAGCTATTACTTTGCACTGTGACGTGGCTGCTGCAGTGATACTTTTTAAAACGTAGGTGCAAATTACAATTGAAACTTATGAACACACACACATTAAAGTCAACCCCTTGTGAATATTCCATTTCAATAAAGTGTTTGCAGTCAAAAAAAGAAAACACAATGTCTTGCTTAACTTTTTTTTTAATTAAAGGGGACATTATCCTGTGTTTCAGCTAGGCAACTCAGTGGGTTGTGATAAGTCAAAGGGTTAGTGTGCAGTTTGCTGCTGACGATGATGTTTATCTAGATGGTCTAGGTGGCGACGTACCACTTTATCCTTGCTATGGTCACCAAATGCCCACAAATTGTCTTCGCTTGGATGATGTACTTTAGTAAAAATGCTTTTTTGTAATGATGTAGGTGACAAACGCTTGTTATTAAGGATTAGGTTAATTGATTTTAACATCTTTGTGTGTGTTTACATGAAAAGCAATCTTTTAAGTGTAATTCATATTTTTGCCTGTGCGTACAGGCCAGCACACCACAGGAGCTCCGTCTCTTCTATGAAAGCAATACCACCCTGTTACCCAGGTAAGTACATCTCTCTGTTGCACATGTGCCATGTAGGCACATATTACACAGCAGAACATGAGAAGAGGGGTTGTAAACAGGCTATACTGAGAAATCTGTCATGTTTACATACATTATGGTGATGGATGACTGACGTTTGTACATATGTGACTGAGGTTCAAGCACATGTGAGTCTGCAGACACATGCTCCCACAGACATAATTAGCAGTAAGTAAATAAGTCCCACAGTGCTGCTAAAAATAATCTTGATGTGGAAGAAACTGATACAGATGCCTGATGTAACCGATCAGATCTGGAAAATTCCCCCTCTGTCATTCTCACACAGTTATTATGTGAAATCCTAAAAATGTATAAGGCTACTGTAGTGTCCTGTCAGCTGTGAAACCTTTAATCTGGTTAAATATTATCAGGATATGCAGATTCCTTAATCAGTTTGGCTCATTTGAGAACCTAATCTGTCATGTTGAAAACTGGACCTGGAAAGCTTTCAAAGGGATTTATGGTTTGTTTTCCTTACTTTGTTCATGGAGTACTTTGCCGGCCTGTGTATGGCTTACAGCCATACTTATCTTCTGCAGTGATACAGCTGAATGATAAGATAGGCCATGATTCTGTGTGAGCAGGGCATAGTTTGTTTTTCTCTCAGTCTATATTTAACTTGCTCCAAGGTGCCAGCTAGTGGCCTGTGCAGCTATCTTTTTCCACATGACCCACATAGCTCAACACCAACGTAAATACACATCGTCTAACTGACTGTGAATGTCATATTACCCGGAAGTTTTATGTTGAAGCCAAAAATTAGATAAAGAAAATTACATATTTTATAGGTTACAATGTGCTTATGAAATATAAGTGTCCTGAATATTATTAATGACAAAAAGGAACAAATTATAAACATTGTTCAACACACAGAAAATATTAGTGTTCTGTGCCTATATCTAGAGGGTACCTTAGGTTGAAGCATAAACATTCAGCAAAACCTGCATTATTAAAGGGAGTTTTTCTATTATCTCAGCATCCCAAAGGAGACTTCCGCTAACTTAAGACATCTGCTGCTGGGGCTGCTCCAGAGAAACCACAAAGAACGAATCAGCTTTGGTAAACTTCCACTTTTCAATATTAAGGATCCCTTTTCATAATTCTGGAAACATTGTTCCTAAATTTAAATATTTATATTTGCAGATGAGTTTTTCCACCATCCTTTCTTGGAGACAAGCTTGTCCACAAAGAAATGTACGTGCTGTGTCCTGTGTGAGTCAGTCTGGCAAGCTTTAGTGTCAGTAAAGGTGTTGTTACCCAGGTCCTAACACAAGATGTGTGTGTTGTTTTTCTTTTTCTTTTTTTTTTTACAGGCTCACCTGCCCCAATGCTTTCCTACCCCAGCTCTGGCTCAGGCAGCTTGTCCAGCAGCTCCTCCACATCCCAGCTGGCCTCGCCTCAAGTACACTATCTTGTGAACAGAAATAATTTATTAAAAGATATGAAATTGGCTTCTAACAGAAGTAATCATGGTGTATTTATGTTCCTCTATATCTCACTGATAAATTTGATCATTTGTTTTTTGTTTTTTTTTTTTACTCGTTCAGCATTCCGATGGAGAAATGCACCAGCTTCAGCCCAAAGTGATGCACTCGCCTACACAAGAGGCTGCTGACTTCCAGCGGAAAGAAAAATCCAATCAAAATGGGAGGAACACACCATTGTACACAGAAGATTATGTCATGGTGCCTGCCCAGTTTCCTAGTAAGACACCTGAGCCTCCTTCTGTAGTTATCCAAGTTGCTTATTTTGTAGTTTTTTTCTTCACATAAGCACAAAAATGTCTGATTATGTTTGTTTACTGCTTGGTAGGTGAATACACATATGGGGTGGAAGCTGGGTCACCTAATGACAGTTGTCTGATATACAGTGGGTGAGTTTCTTTGGGGTGAACAATGCAGTATCTTTAACTTAATTAATGTAAGAAAATGTCTTTGTTTTTATCGTTTTGTTTTTTTAGAAGAAGCTTACAAATATGTTTGTTTAGGAACTCGGGACTGGTTGAAAGAGGTTCTGGAGTTGCAGGAAGAACCGCACCACCCTCATCCCTTCTGCACTTTCCTTCCAAGCCTGTTTGGTAAGAGAACCCTATGCAGGGCCTTTAATCTATTCAAATGTTAATTAATTTTAATAGGCTTTACCTAATTCATGTTCATCATGGTTGCCCAGTCCTTGGTGTCTCATTTCTCAGCTTCATCTTTTAACCATGCAGCAATCCTGTTGAATTACATGGTGGTAACTGCAGCCCATCAGTGCCCATTCCTGTCCCAACTCAGATCCAAAACTACCAGCGTATGGAACAGAACCTGCAACCCGTCGGATTGCATGGCTCCACTAGGTATGTACAGCCACATTCTCCATTCAGCCACTTCAACATAGTCTCTTACTATTATCCATTCATGTCTTTCTTTGTCTAACCATGTATTGTGTCTCTCAGGGTCATGCTATGCTGTGCTCGTAGCAGAAGTGCAACCCCACCGAAATGTGGATGTCGTAGAGCTTCTTGTTCAAACATCCCCTCTGACACCCCAAAGCTGGTCGGAGTTGGTCAACCGCAGCATTGCTCTCCATTAGGTAGTCACCTTACCTGGCTTATTATATCATCACTCTTAAGAGTTATTACGTCTTTTCAGACATGTCATACAGTTGTTGTTAACTTCATCAAGCATCAGAGTGACAGCTTTGTTACATTAAGGCTTTGACTCAATATCTTCTTCCACTTGACTCTTTCCCTCTCTTTTGTAGATATTAGGAAGGTGCCCATATTTGTTTTTATTTTTTTATTATCAAGGAGTTGTGATAATCCTGCAAATCCAGAAAGATGGCGTAAGAGAAATTTGGCCACAACACCTCATTCCCCCCCAAAAAAAATTAGGCCTAAAATCTGCTAAATGGAGGAGTAAAAGAAAGTAAATTGGAAAAAAGAAACCATGCAGTGCTCGGTTTTATGGAAAACACTGTGTATGTGATGGTACATTCAGATTCTGATATTCCCTTTTGTTCTGAAGAGATCTTCACAGCAGCATTTTTTCACACACCGTGTTTGAAAACAACGGGTTCTAACAAATATGTAACCATCTGACACAGATCTACAGAAAAATGATTTCATGTTTGATGGGTTAAATAACAAGAAGAAATTGTAATGAAGTGTTATTTGATTGTCCCTGTGCACACTCTGACTCATGTACTTTTACTTTTCAAAACCCTTAGAGTACATGCCTGATCTTGTTATGTCTAGTTATAAGAGAAAAAAACAGATGACATTTTAAACATTATGTACTGATAATGGTTTAATCTATGTCACTCTGTTTTAGTTGGACTGACCCCAAAGACATCAGAGCAGACTCTCCCACTCAGTACAAAAACTGGACTGCTCACTGAATCTCCTGGAGAAGAGGTCATCACCGGCTCAAAGGTCAGCTTCCATATCAAAATAACAAGATGGATGTTTCGTCATCTCCACACTTCTATGCTGTCTATCAGTAACGTCTCACGTTTGGCATTTTTACATTACGTGGCACGTTACAATCCAGCACACTTTGACTTGGCACGACTAGTCCACACTTTGTTTTCCACTATAGACAGTAACCCCTCCACATGGAATGTTTTTTCACTTCCACTTAAAACAACAGGTTAATTGTACGTTCACTTTTTCCCATGGCCAGGAAATTATAAAACATACAGCTTACAAACTTAAAAAAAAAAAAAAAAAAATTAATTAATTTCATTTTCAGCAGCAGATTCAACACAGGAAACCAAACCGGACCAGGACAGTCCCAAACCTCCAATCCCTTGACCCATCCCCTGCTTCCCAGACAAATCTCAGCCAGAAGCCAGCCAATAAAAAGGGACCGTTTAAAAGGTCAGATCACTATATGAAAATATTATCAGTCTTCATCTTTTAAATGATAATATCATTACGTAAGATTAACACATGAATTTCTAGTCGTCTATCTTATTAATCCTGTCTTTTATAAGAAAATTGGTTGTTTAACAGTTGGAGATGCCACCCAGTAATAACAATGTGTCTTCGGCTTCACTGAATCTTCAGATCACTCAGCACTGGCAGGCTGTCCGACATGCTACTGAAGGCAGCCTTTGGGGCTAACCTTTTTGAAGAGGGAAGTGATGAGAGCTTCCACTGTGAAAAAAGCATGGATATAGCAGGTACAAGTGTAAAAATACCTCAGTTATTACAAGTCAAATAAAAGATAGCTGATTTAGTTCTTATGTTATCAGACACTTAGTTTTAGCATAAGCCTACCTGACATGTTTCGACAGTAGTCTTCCATCTTCATTAGAGGTGTCACTGGATGGTGTGTGATATGTACATATCAGCTGATGTTCATTGAGGTGGTGTCAATCTGACTAATCCGAGTGACAGGCTGACACCGCCCAAGCTGACGTACACATAGCTAATGTTCATTGATGACCTATGATGAAGACGGAAGATTACTGTCAAAGCATGTCAGGTAGGCTTATGATAAAACTGTCTGATACCATAAGAACTAGATCAGCTTTGGAAAATATAGACACTATGAACTTTATTGGATAACATAAGAGAGAGTTACATGTTTCACATGCAACTACAGTATCTAATTATGTCATAATTCAGGTCACCCCAGCTGTATTTATATAGCACTTTTTAAAGTGACTCACAGAGCAAAGCACAGAGACGAAACCTAAAACCCATTTGCAGGACTGACATTACCAAAAAATGTAAAAATTAGCAAAATGAGCAAAGTTAAAAATGTTTAAAGTGATGATTATAAAATAACTAGTTATTCTAAGATTATGTGACAGATGTTTGTAATGTAGGTGGTTAAAAATAATTTATTTTGAGAGATCTACTACAGCATTTACTAGACAGCAGTTTAATTTCAAAGCAAGCCATCTGGGATCTGATTTAACTCTTCCGATTTGTGTCTGCAGCTCCACCTACTGGATGTCAGAAAGTTTTTTACCTCCCAGACAGCCCACCTCCTGCAGTCTTCACTATGGGTTCCCCATCACATGGAAACACTCCTCCTGATGCAGTGGTATCGAGGATGCTCTTAGGCAGGTGTTTTTACTATCCTAATATCTGATTATTTTTCGCTGTTTTCTTTATAAAACACACTTGTTAGTGCTCAATAGAAGCTGGACTTGTATAATGAAAAAGGTTTGTAGTTTTTTTTTTTTTTAAGTGTTTTACACCTTAACTTTCTATCAGCTTCTTGCCTGCATCTTCATTACACATTTTCTCTGTCAGCTATTCAGGAAAAAGCTTAATTTGCTTCTTGTTGGAAATGCAGGCTCTCCCAGCTACTTCAGCTCAGGCTGGCAACTCAACAGCCGTCCCCTCCAGCGAGGAAGCCGAAGAAACAGTGAGACTGAAGCCATGGATGCTAGTCCACTGATTTTTCACCCTCCAGAACTACCTGAAGACACACTGATGGAGGTAGAAACAAACAGAGATGTCATCCTCTAGGCTGTATTTTTACCGATTGACAAAATTATATTATCCGTGACCAGGTTTTGTATTCATTGTATTTATATGCTCTTTTCACAGCAAGCTCATACAGATGCTCTGAGTGGCTTGCGTTTCACTTTGGCTTTTGTCCACTGTGTTATGGAGCTGGCTTCCTCAAAGGACCCAGGACTTGATGCCATCAGCAGTCCTGATATTTCTTTTCTAGAGCAGAGCTTCGTGGCAGATCAGATTAGCCTTCTGAGTAGAGAGTGGAGGTGAGAGACACAAAGTTTCACATGTTTCCTCAACATGTTCTGTAGCTCATTTTGCTATTAAATATTCTTGGTAATAATGTAGATTTCTTGTGTGGTGTTCCAGCTATGCAGAGCAGTTAATGCTGTACATGAAAGCTGAGGAGTTTCTGTCATCAGCTCTGCACACAGCCAAAGAAAACATTAAACAAGGCCAGCTCCTGCCTTCTTCTACAGTCAAACAAGGTGAGACAAAGAACATGGTTTTCGATATGAAGCATTCACCTTTTCTCTATTTTAAATGTTTGTATTTTGAGGAAGAAAGATACCATTTGAGTATTGTGGTTGAAAAGTTAGAATCATTCAAACTTGGCAGCTTTACATGACCTTTAATGTGGCACTTCTGTTTTAACGTTGGATCTGCTTTGATTTATCAAACATGTGGAAGCCAATCGTTTGCACATTAGTAATTAATCAGCTGTTGATAAATCCAACACATTTTAAATCACCTACTCGTGCCATTTAATCATACATAGAGACAACACATCCCTTTAGAAGTCACGCCGAAATGGCTTGTTTTTCTCCATTTAATAACTGAATTCAAAACTTGCAAATGCATAAATCCTGATAAAGAACAGAAAGCACAAGCAGCGAGGGCATTGTTCTTAAGAGTGAAACAGTACTATAATAGGGCTTGTTAATATATAAAATGGCTATTGTGTTATTTTTCTTCCAGTGATCAAGAAGCTAAACGACATGTACAAGAACTGTGTGACCTACTGTCGCACCCTGAACAATCGGCTGCAGACCTTCTTGCTTGACAAACAGAAGCTTATGGACCGTTTTAATGGTCTCACAGCAGAGAAGCTCATCTACAGTCACACTGTGCAAATGGTGAGCTTGTTTCAAATGAGAAGATGTTGATGCTAACTCCAAATCAGATCCTGTGCTGTGTTATAAATCTTTACCATCATCATTTAAATGTGTGTTTGCAGGTCCAGTCTGCTGCTTTAGATGAGATGTTTCACTATGGTACAGCATCCATCCAACGCTATAGTAAAGCCCTTCTGCTGATGGAAGGTCTTTCCCGAACCTTCACAGACCAAAAGGACATCGACAGCATAAATAAATGTATGTAGGGGCACTTACACACAAACTATAAAATAGTATCTGCATTCAGTTCCATAAAATAGACCACAGGTTAATTTGTTCATAACGAGTTTTTTTTTTTTTTTTGTTTTTGTTTTTTTATCTTTTCAGGTAAGCAGTGTATTGAGAGACGCCTCTCAGCTTTGCAGACATAACAGTATCCATGAGCTCTACAAGTATGTTCATGGTAACTGCTTTATCTTGCATCATCCATCACCCTTAAATGTAGATGGATCCACCAACAGACAAGCACTTTGATCTCACCTTGGAGAAATGACCACTGGAGCATCTACTTGTATACTACTACCCAAATATGTAAAAATGCACAGAAAAGGCTAAAAGCTCTGTTCTGTGCATATTCTTGAAAAGAGAATGTTTTAAGATTTTTTTTAAAACTTTGATCAGGTAAATTGCTTCAGTATTTGTCTTGTGACAGATTGTATGTGTTAGCATGTTTCTGTTTTGCACTTAGAACAAATAGAATGATTGATAAGTGTTATCAAATGTGTTATACTTGAAACAAAGATTAGGTTGCTTTCTCTGAAGCCTTTGAGTTACATGTTGATTAATGTTCACCAGTCAACAGCAAAATATTTTGGATGAGATGACCAAATATTGCCATGGAGTAGCATTATTACCGAAACTGTGCCTATTTTTGTACATTTTTCATCATAGTAAAAATGTTAATGTAAATGTAATGAAAGTATGATTTGACATCATACTAGGAAATTGCTTTACGACTGCTAGTCTTAAAGACATGCATGTGTTATGGGGAGGTTTTGTTTGACAGCTACAAATCCAGTAATCCCGTTAGTGGTCAATCTTGAGGTACTGCATGCCACATTTCTTATCTTTATGTACTTTTTGTGTGCACATTCATTTACATTTGTTTGGTTTAGTGCAAATTTTAATTGGTCAATTAACTTGCACATGCTTTCTGCCTGTAGGAAACTAAAGTTTTTTAATTAAATATTCAATATTTTATGAAAATAGTTTCATAGAGGCTTGTAATGATTTATCCAATTCCCTTTTTGTATTTTCAAGTCTGTCAATTTAGCCAGAATGGGTTGTTACCAAATGTGTGATCAAAATAAATGTTATTTATTATAAGAATTGTGAATAGTTGTTTTTTATTTATTTATTTATTTATTTTTATGTTTTTTTCTGTTTCGATGACAAATTAATTTCAACTTTACTTTGCAATTTTATTTAAATTCCATAAATTAAATATAAAATTGATAAATTAAGATAATGCGATTGTCTGCATTATGATCTCCAAGATTAATCAATAACATACATAAAATAACATACATATTTACGTATTAGCCTGTTTACGTAATCTATTCATACCTATTCCTGGATTCAGAATGACATCCGGGTCACGCAGAAGGTTGCCGTGGTCGCCATGTTGCTGAATGAAATTATCCTAGCTCCAAAACATTGAAAAGCGGCTAGCAATATCAGTATTTTATATTTCAAGGAATAGCACTCATTACAGTATGTGACCATTTGTAAACATGACTTAGAATTTATTTAACTACAACAGAAGCCCTACTTCCTGTAAGTACTTTCGTTTGAGCGATATGTTTATTTCTTTATTCAATAGTTGCTGGCCTGCTAGTAAAAACAAGCTAACCGCTAGTATTGACTAGCACGCGTCCCGTAGAAAGGAATATCGTAAATACTAAAATGAGTACTTATAGCGTAATATTTGTCGCTGTTTAGTGTCAAACATTTTTATCGTTGTATGTATGTAGTTTTTGTCCAGCCGTTTCCCTACATTTTTTCTTTTCAGACTATTCCCCGTGTTATCTCTCATTGTAATGCTACAAGGTAGCGTTAGCCAGTGTAACGCCCCGGAGCTAGACTAGTAGTGGACGCTAACGTTCTGTTGTATTAAGCATTTACAATACCCCAAAAGTTGTTGCTCTGAATATGGAGTTATTATTATTATTATTATTATTATTATTATTATTATTATTTTATTTTATTTGTAAACATATCTAGTGCTAAACTACATGTGATTTTCTCTCCACATTAACTAAAACTACGGTAGCTGTTTAATAGCAATTGCAAAAAATTGCAATAGCAATTGTAAAAACGGTTTCAGTATTAACCACAGATATCACTTGTGTTAAGATATATTTCATTAGTTTGAAATAGGTTACTCATTGTTTTTGAGTGATTCAGTGGTAAATAAAACTAGTGGTGTCATTTCTACCGTAGGATAGTGTGTAAAAAAAAAACAAAACAAATTATTTATATAATAATATGACAATATAATATTTAAAGTTTTTACACAATAACTCCAAGGTGTATGCACTTGGTGAGCAGCAAAGTATCAAATACTGTCTATTTTAGATAGTAATATACAATGTTTGTAAATAATACTGTCTTCATTTATATATACCTCCTATCATGAGGGGTAGTCCTCCCAAACTGCTACTAGGGATGCACCGATCCACTTTTTTCACTTCCAATACTGATATTTGAGATTTAGTATAGGCTGATACAGATACAGAAAATCAACACTTCTTCTGTATTCTGTCTCTTTATGTCTCACACAGTTGTGTCTCATTGTGTGGAGAGGACTGATATTTCTTTTGTGCAAGGCAACATCAAACTTGACAAAAAAAAATATGTAACTAACTTTTAAAAACAAACATAAATGTACAAAATTATTTATTTATTTAACAACTGTACTCCAATCTTAAATAAAATTTAACAATATTAAATAAGCTTCACATGCTTGATCAAACATGTAAAAATATAACAAAACTTATCCTGGTTAAATCAGTGCAAGAAGTAGTTTAACACCCAGTGTAAAATAATAAAGTACTGAAAAAATAGCTTGACTACCTTGGTCAAACAACATGTAAAAATAAACAAGTACAAAACCTCTGCACATTCACATTTCTCCTCCGCCCAGATGCGCAAAGACACATGCATATGCACACGCAGGTGAGCACAGTCTTATCAGCTGACAAGCAGAGAGCATGTGTGGGAAAATATGTGGTGTGAATAACAGATAATAACCAAGCTTTACAAATTTACCCTCCATCCTGCCTATAAAACTGACGTAGTGTAGTTTGATCGTAGTTCATTTACAGCTATTCATCAACATCTCTGTTCTATCGAGCCAATCTGTGGTCTGGCATAAGTTTGAACTGCAGCTGGATCTCTCGAACAAAGCTCAACTTCTGGTTGGTTATTATTGTGTTTAATTGAGAGCAAAGCTGCGTTAATCTCACATCCTTGGTAAATGAACTCAACGTGACAATAGTCCACATTAGCTCACGTTAACTTATTAAATAGTCTTTCTTTTTTTGGTGCAAAAATTCTACAAGCTGGAGATCTGGCATGATGCCAGGATACTTTAAGCCCTGAAATTAAACATACATTATAAAAGCAGCTAAATAAAACAGCAGCTTCACTAGCTTGGTAAAAAAAAAATAAAAAAATTATTAAATAAACAACAAAACAAAAAGAAAATCAGATAGTCCCAACTTGTCGAGCTTTTTCACACACATACCACTCAGTGTCAGAGACCTGCTCAAGCAGATTTCTCAAGCTTTTCGGAACATTTACTGCACAGGTTTTGCACATAGCCATTGAATGTGGTGGCTGATCCTTTCGCTCGTTCCACATTGCACACAAGTGAGCAGCTGCATTTTGGACCATCTGCAGACAAGAGAGAGCAGCTTAGCTATCCCATACATAAAAAATAGTCCAACCTTGTTGTTATAAAAGCGTCATTGAGTCTCTCAAAATCCTTTTCTAACAAAACTAGCTTAATTTTGGCTAGCTGCCCCAACTGATAAACACTGGACTTAACCTCATTATTAAACTGTTTGTCCACTTTAAAGTCAGAGTCAAGCATTTTGCCCAGACTACATGCATAACATATTGTGAATACATTTGCCATTTATTTAACATTTGTTACATATGCCAATTTAATTGAGTCAATGTTTTTTTTAATTTTGTGCCCTTCCCACAGAATATTGTGTGTAGACATAACGGTGTCACGCAATGCACCATGGAAGTGGATCACAGAATATGCAACGACAGCTTCAAAAATCAAAGTCTGTCAGTGGGTCTGAAGCAGAGGAGCAGCAACAACAGCAGTCATCCATGGCAGTTACACAGCAGCAGGCTACAGTTTGCCATCCTCAATCTCCTGTGACTACTTTCTCCACCGCTGCCAGCCCTTCAGCCCCCCAGTCACCCAATTATCAAATAATCATGAGTCGAAGCCCAGTCACAGGCCAGAACGTAAACATCACATTACAAAATGTGGGACAGATGGTGGCTACTAACCAGCATATCACTCTAACCCCACTTCCCATCCAGAACCCTGCATCCCCTGGTTTCCAGCATACTACATCTCAGTGGAGGTTTGAACATGCACCATCCTCCTACATGCAGGTCACCTCCCCTGTACCTCAGCCCATTCAACCCCAAAGCCCCACTCAGCATAGCCCAGTCCCTCTGCAAGGTGTCACAAGGCCAGGAGCCCCCCCAACAGCATTGGGAGTGTGTGGACAGAGCCCAACACGATTTGTTGAAGCTGGCATGTTAGTGCGGCAAATCAGCAGCCCTTCTGGGGGAGGCCACTTTGTTTATCAGGAGGGAACGGGACTAGCCCAGATTGCACCAGCTACGACTGTCCAGGTACAACTATCCTCTCCAGGAGCACCAGGCTCTGTGAGGGAGCGTCGACTCTCTCAGCCTCACTCTCAGACTGGAGGCACCATCCACCACCTTGGACCTCAAAGTCCTGTTGCCACTGGTAATACTCTCTCCACTCTAAACAGCCCTGGTCACATCACCACTTCCAGCCTACCTCCACAAATCAGCAGTATAATTCAAGGACACTTGGCTTGCCCTATGATATTTGAGAAGCCGACACAAGGTGTGGTTGCAGGTGTAGGAACCACTGCTACAGCGTCATTCAGCTTACCTTCCTCCATTCCACCCTCTAGCCCATCCCTCACTAGTCCCCCCCAAGGAATCCCCAATAATGCTCTAGCATCCTCTATCATGACTGCAGGCACTGTGAAGAAGCAGGTTCCCAAGAAATTAGAGGAAATTGCTGCTTCT
Source organism: Melanotaenia boesemani (assembly GCF_017639745.1). Taxonomy (NCBI): domain Eukaryota; kingdom Metazoa; phylum Chordata; class Actinopteri; order Atheriniformes; family Melanotaeniidae; genus Melanotaenia; species Melanotaenia boesemani. Next base: position 26,279,954 of record NC_055692.1, read on the forward strand.
ACTCCAGAGATTGCCCAATTGAGAACACAGTGCTTGGAGAATCACACCAAGAAGATGGAGAACCTGAAAGAAGTGTTCAAAGAATATCTGATTGAACTTTTCTTCCTACAACACCTCCAAGGGAACATGATGGACTATCTAGCTTTCAAAAAGAAGCCATGTTCTCCCTTGTATACTTATTTGAGACAGAATGACTTGGACCTTGAGGATGATGAAGAAGAGGAGGAGCAGTCGGAGGTTATTAATGATGAGGTATTACATTGCTTGGTTTTTCTCAATTTGTGAACTCTTCATCCATTTAAGATTGTGCACCTTTTCAATGTTTTTTTTGTTTGTTTGTTTGTGTTTTTTTTGTTGCTTTTTTCCCCTCTCCCAAAAGGTAAAGGTTGTTACTGGAAAGGATGGTCAAGCAGTGACACCAGTTGCCATAGCAACACAACTCCCTCCCAATGTTTCTGCTGCTTTCTCTACCCAGCAGCAGTTTCAGGTGATAGAAGCAGAATTTGTTTTAAGCACTAATTATTAGTCTGATGTTTTTCTTTGTTTAAATTCAAATAAAAATCTTATTTGGATTTTGTTGGAAATCTTTTACAACAGATAATATTTCACTGATTCCTTGAGAGGTTGTTTTTGCAGGGACACCAGGGGTCTGCTTCTGGCACCATTACTAACGCCGGAGACATGGATGCCTTTAAGAGGCAACAGGCTTTGGTGCAAGGAGGTAGGGCAAGGATCATAGACTCGTGTGTCTCTTCTGTTGCTTTGTTTCTTCCCTGTTTGCTTTGGGTTTTGTTTTCTTTTTCTCGTTTTTTTTTTTTTTTATTTCTTTTTTGCTTTTCTCCCTCTAATTGCTTCTGCTTATAGATATTTGGCATCCTGTACTAGCGCTCTGTGTTGAAGCCTAAAACCGAGGAAGGAGAGGTGACCTGTAAGGTCTTCAGAAGGTCATTGCTCTGTGCCGAGTGCCTTTTTTTGCGTTATGAGGGTATTGTGTGTTTTAAATCCCAGATCAGGCTAAGAGGCCCCGGATTGACGTTGGTCGCCATGGGCTGATTTTCCAGCATCCTGGTGTAGCTCCTTTAGGATCACCTGGCGTTCCACTCCAGCAGCTTATGCCAACTGCGCAAGGTAGGAGTGCTACTACCAGGCCGTTCTGTGTTCTGTTCGATGCTGCTGGACCTATGCCCCTCCTTAGACTAAGGAGATTAAAAAAAATTACAACATTCATCTTCTACAAACTTGAAGCAGCATAAAAAAACTGATCTTCATCCATCTGCTGGATTTCTCAGCAGTCCACAGGAAGGGCAGGCTTAGCTGTATCAGCAACAGCTGCCTCTATCAGGATAAAAGGGAAAGAAGACTTCCCATTTCTGAAGAAGAGTAGTCACTCAGTGGGAAGATGCCATGTCTTATGATTTTTTTTTCCCCTGTTGATCACCTGTTGTTATCCATCTTTTCTTCACCAACGTCCAACGTTGTTAGTTGCCTTTATTTGGGCTGACCTTCCCGTGTTGACGTATTTCCATCTTATTTGGAGGTGGATCATAGACAGTGGGAACCCTGTGGGAATGAATTCACTTTCCAATGGGTTTTGCTTGTTTTCCCATTTTATGAATCCACGTCATGTTAAATTTTAGTTTTCCATTGTCATTCTTTCACAAGACTTTTCTTATTCAAGTGTCTGTATCTATACCATCACCATGGAAATCTAAATCATCATTCACCACTCTTCAAGAGTGTCTTTATTTATCTCATGTTCACATTGAGTTGATTTCCGTCCATGTTATCTCATGACTTTTGTTCTGACTTGGCTTCTTTCCCTCAGCCTTAGTAGGAGGGGAATCATTTGGAGGAGTTTTGTTCACGGCACAGGTTTTTGCGATTGTGGTGGTGTGGGTGTGTCAGGGCCAGGTGTTGATGACGTCTAGGCAAGGTGGTGTGACGTGCAGGGAGGTAAGGCAGGTGCTGCTTTAGTGTGCACAGCTCCGCTCAGGCCTGCTGTCTGCAAACCCCATGTGTGTCCTTTTGCTCACCTCTGTGCTTTGTTGCTATATGAGGCATTCAGATGCCTTGGTTACTGCAAAAATGACATCGCTTCATGCATGCTAAACATGTGTCGTTTTTGTGAGTGTCTGCTCTGTTTTTTATTTCCCTTTTCTTCTCCCTGTCTCTTTTATTTTCAGGACTTCTTATTTTCATTTTTATTTGTAACATTTCTATTTTCTCTCTTAAACTTCTTATTGCATGTACAATTTTTTTGACGTTTTAACCACATTCTCTCAACATTTGAAATGCAATGTTTTAGTTTTGCATTAATCAAAGTAGTGTTTTATTTGAGAGACATGTAGATTCTCATATTGATTTCATTTCCTGTAATCATTTTGCTATATGAGTTTCATTTGTTCTGCTCGGATCATCAGGTAGTAGTATACTACTGTTGATGAATACAGTATATGTAGTTCATTAAAATGAGATTTCAGGAGCTCTAAAATCTATAGCTCGCACAGTTTTAAAACAAAAATAAGATATGATCTACTTATCAACATTAAAAATATGGAATTTATCCAAAGGCGTCTCTCAAATTATTATAAAGGGAAAACTCACAAACACATAATAGTAATTTAACATTTTTGTTCAGAAAAAAATAACTAAAAAGTTTAATGACACGTTGAATTTGAATTTCCAGTCTAATTTGTTTACAATTTTTTCTCTGTGTTGCTTTCTATGCTACTCCTTTGTCCCATATTTTGGTTGACACATATACAGGCGGGATGCCGCCCACTCCTCAAGCAGTCCAGATTGCTGGGCAGAAGCAGAACCAGCAGCAGTATGATCCATCCAAAGGACCCCCAGTACAGAATGCTGCTAGCTTGCACACCCCTCCTCCCCAGCTACCTGGCAGATTGCCTCAAGGTGTCCTCCCTATGGCAGGCCTGCCCATGGCAATCCCTCAGCAGGCTCAGTTAGTAGAAAATTCAGCTCAGCCTGGTGGTCAGCTCCAGGCACAGGTGAAAGTGCAGGCAAGTGGACCTGTTCTGGCTACAGTTAATCCCCACACACAGCTCCAGGCCCAGCTGCAACAGCAGATGCAACCAGGAATTCATCTCCAGATTCAACCCCAGCAACAACAGTCCCAGGCTATTCTTCAGTCAGGACAAGCGGTTAGTCTGTGTGAAACCATTAAAAGACATTTTATAGAAATAAAATGAATAACAGAAGAAAAAAAGAAGGTGTGTGTGTGTGTGTGTGTCTGTGGGGGGGTCTGAAAGGGACTATGGGCATTAAATTTAACCATGTATTTTTTTTTTTTTATCTCCTTTCTCTATAGACGGTGGCACTTGCTCGCCCTGGATTGGAGCCAAACCAGCCAGTTCAAAGAATGATGGCCAACTCTGTGTCAATAACTTCTGTTTCTCCTGCTCCAAACTGTACTCCAGCTCCCCATACGGCGAGTTCTCTTCGTCCTCTCGGTTCTAATGTCAACCCAAGCACCCAGTCCAAACTAACTGGAACCAACGGCATATCTGCAGTTAAAATAAGTGGCTTTGGTCAAAATACAACTATGCAGTCCTCTCAGGAAGCTTCTCAAGATAAGCAAGTTGAGCAGGCCAAACTGGTGAGTTTCTTAATCACATAGATTGAAACAGGTGTTAGCGAGACATTAAGACTCATATCTGAAATGAACTGCCTTTGAAAATTATTATTACACATTAGGGTTGTGCCATCTTAGGTACCTCACTCTGTGGCTACTTCACACTATTAAATCCATTCACTAGCCAAGTAACCAAACAGATCTCCTCTCCCTTTTATTTATGTTAAACCATAACTAAATCCAACACATATCCAACATATTTTTCCATGGAATCTACAGGAAAATGTGTTAGTAATAGTAAGGAGGTTTGGTATACCATGTCAGACTAGCCACCCTTGGTTATTAGATGTGTAAATTCAGCACCACTGACTGCCCAGTGTAGCAATGACTTATAAGCATCCAGCACCCAAGCTGTGTAAGATTGAACATGTGATTATTAATTAGGAAAAAACTGTTGCTAAATTTAAATATTAAATATCATTGTAGCTTGTCTATTAAAACACTGTTTTAGTAAAGTAGATGGACAAGGCTATGGTTTGCTGTTCTGGCAACGTATGTCAAACCGCCAAAACCAGCAGCTTTTTCTCCTTCTCTAGCCTGGCTGGAAACACATGAGGTGCTGCCGCATGTTTGTAGAATTAAGAATTAAGAAGAATTATATTTTATTTTGGCTTTAAACAACTTCCATGTGGAGTAAGTTTCGTCCAGGCCTTGTCCATTCTCATGTCCATACAAAGCAAAATGTTTCCAAACACTAGCCTTCAAACCTGATGAGTAAATTTCACACTCAGTAACAGTGGCTGAAAGGCTTGCTGCCACCTTCTTGGTGTCTCTGTTGTTTAATGTTTGCTGCCTAGACATCTTGATGGGTCCCCTAAAGTTTCCGGGCAGCACGCTCGACTTTTCTGCCACACTTTGTGGCCGTGTTCCTGTCATTTAATTATTATGAGGGAAAAAAAAGTTAAATAAATATATACATATACTTCTTTAATTCATTCATTCCCTTCTATATCTTAATATGACTTGCTGTTTCTTTATCCCAGGAGAGTCAAGTACATCAACGCATTTCTGAGCTAAGAAAGGAGGGTCAGTGGTCAGCCAGTAGACTCCCCAAACTTGTTGAGGCTTCACGTCCCAAGTCCCATTGGGACTATCTCCTGGAGGAGATGCAGTGGATGGCAGCTGACTTTGCCCAGGAGAGAAGATGGAAGGAGGCTGCTGCTAAGAAGGTTTGATAGACTGAATAATGCACTGAGACAATAGTAAAATTACAGATTTCTATAACAACTGGATTAACTACAAAATTTGATGTATTTTTGAAAGCTTGTCTGTCTTGTGCATCTCTGTTTCAGCTTGTTCGCACATGTGCCCGTTACCATCAAGAGCAGAAGAAAAGTGAAGAACAATCACTGAAAGAAAGGGAAATTAATCTTCGTCACATTGCCAGCACAATTGCACGAGAGGTGGAATTCTTCTGGTCAAACATTGAGCAGGTATATATTCTTACTTATGACCATATTTGAAATTGTAAATGAAGTTTGGATTAGTTTAAATGAAAGATTTTTTTTTCTTCAAGGTTGTGGAAATTAAACTTCAGTTTCAATTTTATGAGAAGAGGCTGAAAGCACTTAGCCTACAAAAAGCCACAGGTAATTCAGATCTATTGAACATAAAACAATATTTTTTATTTATATCATGAACTTTTAATCTCCCACACTGTAAGAATACTTTGGGATGTTCAATCCTCAACCTTAGTAAAGTAATGGTAACACAGTTGTTACTTTCTAGTAAAAGCAATGCTTTATCATAATGGATTTGTCTTTTTTTCCACAAAAGTCTATAAATTCTTTATTTGAAATTAAAAATTGAGTCACGAGTACTGAACTTATCTTTGTATTACAGTGTCTGGTCATTCATCTGGAGAGAATGCTGATAAAGCGGTGAGTTCTGTAATGACATTCTAATAAATAATTAAGCTAAAATATATATGTCCTTGATTTTATACATATATTTATCCAAATATTTTTATTTTCCATTTTACAGGATGCGACCATCTCTGCTAAAAAAAGAAAATTGAGTTTGTCCTTAGTTGATGAAGATGGTGGGTTTTTATCGTGATCCATGAGGAAAAAATAAAAGTTACAGTAATATGTTGTGTGTGTGTTTCTGTATTTTGTTTTTTAAAGCTGTCTTTACTTTTAGTGACAGATGAAGAGAGCACCATAGAGGAACAGGAGAGCATGGAAGGAGAAGCAGACCACCAAACAGAACTTGCTGACCTTGCCAAAGATGGTATGTTCTCTTAAGTTCCCATGAAACATTGTGCTGTTAACTTCCGTATGTTTACAGTTGCTATCGTCTCAGTGATGAATTGCACATATAAATTGCTAACAGACAATTAGATATGTAATTTATTGCATTGGAAATTTCTTTCTGAGCCTCTTTGCAAATGTAGGGTTATGGAGTAAGTAAACACTGATATATCTAAAATTCACCTGCACTCAGTGCATAGTTTATACAGTTTTCCTATAAAACTGTTGAAAGTTAGTTTATTTTACAGACTGCGTGCTGACCCTGAATGACCCCATCAGACGATATAACTGGAAGCTGTTAGAGAGCTCTCAGCGGTGCAGCAAACACTTTGTCGGTGGCAAATTTTGTCAATAAATTATTGTCAATAATAAAACCGCCATGTTTTCTCAAAGTAAATGCAATGTTAATGCTTAAATAGAAAACCGAGACATCCATCATTTATATATTGCATGTTATCTGCGTCTGCTGTCCACTTACCTTTGACATGAAGAGTAAATGCTTTTTTTTTAAATGCGCTTTCCACAGCTGAAGGTCTGATACTTATCCTGCCACAAAATATTTCTAAGCCTCCAAAAGCTTGTAAGCTTTTAATTTTGCTCGTGAAAAGTCTGGCTGTAGGTAGTTAAAAATGTCATGGCAAGCTAAATCCAGTAGCAATATCTTCGTCATTTGGCAGTTTTGGATGTTTGTAAATGAGGATTTTGGAAAATCATACGGGTCTTGACCACTCACAATATTGCTGTCTGACCTCACCACATAAGTCTGACCTGGTTTGGAAAGTGTAAAGTCCGCTGGCGCCATCCTTGATGAGAAACAATTATATTACAAAAAATGCAGTTATGTTAATGTAACCTACTGAAAACTGACACTGTATATCTTTGGTTGTTCACTTAATAAATTTGTATATTTTATTTTTTAAATGGCAAATTAACAGTCACTCCTATAATGGCAGATAGCTTTTAGCCACCCGTCACTGAGAATGTTCTATAGTCTAATTTTATGCTGGTGCTCAACTAGTACTTTATTTTTATAATATAATTTATGTTTTTGTTTTTTCTTGGTCATGCTTTCTGAGATTAAGAAATTAACCTATTGTTTAACTATTTGTTTTTGTATTTTGTTATAGCTGGGATGCCTCTTGATGCTCTGGTGAAACAGTATGCTGGTGCCTATGCTGATGGCTTTGATTGGCCTCAGCCCAGTCCTCGTGGTGATGAGGATGACATGGCAGAGACTGAAGGTGCTTTTATAATCAGAAATCACTATCGTGTTCAACCAAATAGATCTCTAAAGGCAAGAATCAATGTAACTCCAAAGTAATACATGTACTTACTTTTCCAGAAATGGAGTCCCTGGCAAGCAGTCCACCTGAGGCAGTGCTGATTGAGTCTCTGCTTAGTGTGGACCAGTATCGTGGTCCTGACAAAGCCACATCTTCTGACTCTGATGGGAAGCCTGGAAGAGACATAGCTGAAGTGGCTGCTGCAACAGAGCTCATCCTGCCTAAAGGCAGCCTCAGAACCACTTCATCAGTAAGACACAAAACTCATTAAAAAATGTGGGGGAGGGGTCTTTTTTTTTTTTTTTTTATATTAAACTGGCATTTTATTTCACTAGACTCGCAGCCCAGCACCTTTTCTGTTGCATGGTTTGCTGCGAGAGTACCAGCAGATTGGTGTGGACTGGCTGGTAAGCCTTCACAAGAAACACCTCAATGGCATTTTAGCTGATGAGACAGGACTGGGCAAAACTGTACAGACAGTGGCTTACATGGCCCACTTAGCTGGCCAGGAAGGTATGATGTAATTCAAAGATGCAAAAAAAGTTTCTTGAAAGATTCTTTAACTTGCTTTTAAAAATTCACCATGTCATGTATTTATTTTTTCCACAGGCATCTGGGGACCCCATCTTATTGTAGTAAGGACTTGCAAGTTGTTAAGTTGGGAGCTGGAGTTTAAGCGCTGGTGTCCCGGCCTTAAAATTCTTTTGTACCTGGGCAATAGAAAAGAGCGCAGATCTAAAAGAATGGTAAGAATTAGTAGCAGTTGAACTCATATTTATGACATTACACACCTGACTGAAGAAAAGCATATCTCAGGTGCTTTACCAGCAGAAAGTTTTGTCAAAGAAATTATTATTATTATTATTATTATTATTATTATTATTTTTATTATGTGATTACTGGCTGTAAATGTAGTAACATGTGATTTGATCATTGGTCTGCAGTGGTGGGACGAATCCAACAGCTTTCATGTGTGTGTGACATCATACAAGCTGCTGATGAAAGACCAGAGTCATTTTCTGAAAAGGAAATGGAGCCATCTGGTTCTAGATGAAGTGCAACATATCAAAAACCTGACGGAGAAACACTGGGAGATGATCTTTGCTGTCAGAAGGTGAGCTGGGTAATGGAGTGAATATGGTATCATATGATTTAATGCAGGATGCATTCAAGTGCATTAGATTCAAATTAAATGGTTCTCCCTAACAGCTTGTCAAATTCTCCACGAGCCTGTTGATCCAGTAGTTTGAATCAGTGTGTTGAAGCAGGAAAACATCTTAAGCCTGCAAGACAAAGGACATTTCTAATTTAATGTAGTAATAAAAATTCCTTGTTATAAGCTAGTATAATTTCTAATAAATATCAAGGTTATGATTTTTATTATGAAGATCAGAGATATCAACGATGTACTCAGTCTTTTTAAAGTTTTGTTCTTTGTCTAAGAACATTTTGATCAATTTTTATGACTCACCTGACCGAAACAATTCTGTGCCCCCTCCAGTGAACAGAGGATTCTTCTCATCAACACTCCTCTACAGAACACACTCAAAGAGTTGTGGACCATGATCCACTTCCTGTTGCCAGGAATCACCAGGCCTTACTCTGACTTTCCTGTTAAGGCAGGCACAGATCAGAACCAGGACTACTGCCACAAACTGGTCATCCGCCTGCACAGGGTGGGTGTAGTGTCTGCATGTTCTTCTGCCTGTTGAACTTTGTTGTGTGATTTGTATCACCTTCAATCCATAAATATACTTTGCATATGAAACACTTTTTTATCCTGAATTGTAGATGATTCAACCGTTTATCTTGAGACGTTCCAAAAGGGATGTGGAGAAACAGCTCCCCAAGAAATATGAGCACATCCTAAAGTGCCGTCTCTCTAGCAGACAGAAGAGCCTTTACGAGGATATTCTCACTCAGCCAGGGTGAGATATTTGTCCTAGCCCATGTATCATTCAGTGTACGAGGCAATTTTAAATGAAATCACAGTAGTTGAATTAGACTGTGCATGTGCTACAGTTAAAACATTTGTACTGGGAATATTTCTTATGTATGGGAAAAAAAGAATAAACATCAAGATGTACATTGTGTGTGGTATTGATTGCTTCTAGTTATTTATTTATTTATTTATTTTTTGTGGGTCTTCTTAAAATAATTGCTTTTGTTCCTTCTTAGGGCTCAAGAAGCACTGAAGACTGGCCATTTTGTCAGTGTGCTTCAGGTTTTGATGCAGTTACAGCGAGTGTGTAATCATCCTGAACTGGTGGCACCCAGAGAAACCAGCAACTCCTACTCCTGTTCCTCTCTTCAGTACAGTGTTCCATCACTGGTGCTGAAAGCTATGGAGCGTGACTCAAGCAAGGTATACGCTCTTCTAACAGAGTATTGCTTATCCATGACCATTTTAATAGATGATAGTAATTTATTCAAGTATCATAGAAATATTATTGCACAAGTAACAGAAAGCATCACTTTAAGATATGTCAAACTTATGGTTGACATTGTGATTGATAATTTATAAACCCAATAATTGTATAGCTTATTTAATTTTCTGCGGTCCTTTCTTTCTCTGTAATTTTTTCCCCCTTTCTTTCTGCATTAGATAATCTGTCCCTGTTGATGCTGAATGATGTTTTTAGCTTATTTTAGGTGGGAAAAAATATTCATTGCTACATTTTCACTTTTTTTTTGTACTTATCCTCTTAGATCGCAAACCTGTCCATATTTGATCTGATCAATAATGAGAACAGACTGACTCGTTATCAGACTGAAGAGTCATTACCCAAACTAAAGGTCACCCAGCAGCTGATAGAGGAAATCTACACTGGTCCAGAGCCACCATCAAAACCCAAGCCATGTCCAATAAAACCTATGAGGTTAGCACTGAATTCTCAACCATTTAACTTGACGTGGTGACAACGTATGTAAAATCATTGTAACAGTGATTTTCTCACATGTACACACCACAAACATCTATGCTTTTTTCTTTTTTAAGATTGTTCCAACCAGTTCAGTATGGGACAAAGCCAGAGGGTCGTTTAGCTGCCTTTGCAAATGCAACAGGCCAGCGTCCTCCAACAAGCTCTCCCCTTACTAGCACCTGTCCTTCTACCACCAGCCAGGCAGGCCAGACCAGGGGCAAGTCCCCTGTCACCACTGCAATGACGACTCCCACTTCTCACGGTAAGATTTCAGGGGTAGTGTTTTGCAGAGGGCAGGTAATTTCAAATTGTAATAATAAATTTCGCCTTCCATAGTTGGTTGTTTGGTGCTTTCGCCCATTTGCTTGTTCAAGTTGAATGCTTGCATTATATGCATTATGCAATGTTATGGTGCATGATTGGGATGCTATTTTGAATTTAAATTAACCTCATTTAATATGTAATTCATTAATGAAAAAACACTGTGCTCATTTTGTCATACATGGTGATTGTTAATATTTGTGCTGTGGGTCCACATTTATGTAGAGTGCTACAGTTGTAAAAGTTCAGGTCTTACATCTTTATGGAGGATTTTGGTTTACTTTGACAGGCAGTATTCAGTGGTCTTAAAGTAATCATGTGTTTCAATCTATGCTTCCATGTAGCAGTGGTGGGTTGGCTGTATTGCTTTAATCTGATTGTAGCACAGCCTTCATGTAATTCGTTCTCTATGCAGCACTTGGAAGCTGCTACGGCCTTTTTAGCCTCTGTTCTTTTGTTCACTGGTAGATCTGGAACCTTGTAAATAGTTAATGATTTAAAAATTCATAGAAAGTTACAAAAAAGAAATAATACTCAGTTAAAATTGTCATAACACAAGACAACAGAAAGATTGGAACTCATGCTGTGAGTATCAGATGCAATAAAACTTCTCTGTAAAGACAAGGGGGGCGTATTTATTTAAGTGGTTGTTAGGCCACTTAAATAAATATGAGAGCCCCCAGGGGGCTTCATGTAGGAATGCACTGAATCACTTTTTCCTCTTTCAATACTGATATCTGAGATTTGGCATTGGCCGATACCGATCTGATCCAGAAAAACAGCGTGAATTACCAAACAAATGATGTCTCATTGTGTGGAAAAGACTGAGATCTTTCTTTTGTGCAAGGCAACATCAGACTTAAACATTTCTTTCCTAACTTTTAAAAACAAACAGATATAAGTGTACCGAATTATTTATTTATTCAACAACTGTGCACCAGCACAGCAATCATAAATAAACTTAACAATATTAAATAAGCTTAAAAAGTTTGTTCAAACATGTAAAAATATAACAAAACTTCTCCTGGTTCAGTCAGTGCAAGTAGGAGTTTAGCACCCAGTGTAAAATAATAAAGTCCTGAAACTGAAAAGAAAAAAACAATAGCTTGACTACCTTGGTCAAACAATATGTAAAAATAAACCAGAAAAATTTTTTTTATATGGTTCAGTCATTTTAATTAGGAATTCAAAATTCACTGCTGCCATTGGCTGAGGTAGTGTAATGATTCAAGATCTTTATTGTCATTATGCAAGCACAATGAAATTGTGAGGAGTCTCTTGGCTTAAGCACGCATAAATAAAAAAAATAGAAATATAACAGGCTAACATAAATAAGTAAAAAATAAGATATAAAATAACCCCTATATTTACAGAAAAAGTTCCAGATGGCTGATCTACACTTTGAAAACAAATGTGAGCCTCTGCGTGGCGCGTCGTTAGCGCATGACATCACTCAAACTGCACAGCATAGAATTGCAATAAATAGATTCAGTATCGGTACCGATAACAGTATCGGATCAGTGCATCCTTAGGTGTGCATCTATACTATTTTGATTTGTTTTGTTTTTTTTGCATTAGTTAAAAGATAATTGTTTAAATAGCAGACTCTGCTTTTACTAAATGGTTCATACCATGTACCTTTACCCCTATTATTAGCATCAGTTATTCTTATTGCTAAAAATAATAGCTTCCCATAATATTGCTTCTGTCAGCCCACCACTGCTAATAGAATATACCAAGAAAAAAGTTTTACCTTACTCGTTTGACTAAATATTGGGTTACCCTTAATATGGAGTCCCACACCCCATTGCCTTGTACTTCACAGCCATTGGAACAGCTACTCAGAGAGTCCAGGCTACTACTCCTGTCAGCAGCAGCAACAACACTGCAGCCTCTTCCGTAGCCTCCTCTGGGAACAGTGGCATTGGGCAACATGTGTTGGGGGCTACCCCTGTGGCCTTGGCCCAGACCTTAACTGGTGCAGTTGTGGGCTCTGTGGCTCCCATCAGTCAGCCTGGATTAACACCCCAGGTCCCCAGGCCAGCTTTAGTCCCCAGCCATGCCAGTCAGCCCAGTTTATTGTCCCAGAGGTTGGTTCTTACATCTCAGGCCCAGGCACGATTGCCTAGTAAGTGGCCTGCCTTTCCCTCCATCTCAGCATTTTCCCTCCACTTCTGGCACAACAGTTTTGGCTGCTCTACCCTGAGGCCTTTACATGAGGCACTGCTGATATGTGTTCAGTCTTGATTTCTCCAAAGAAAATTACTTCATATGTAGAAAGGCAGCACTGGCAGAGCATAATTTTGGTCATATATCAGGAGTTATGCAACTTATGGTGGAATAGAAGTTCCTTTAAAATGAGACCTGTAGCCATATCAGCAGCATCTCGACAGCCTCAGCATTCCCCAATTTCTTTCTTGAAACCTGCATGTACACTATGAGTGACTCACTTTGCATCACTATGCTATTTAATGTAAAGGGAAATTCCAGGCTTTTTCAAACTGGTCCTTATTTCCCCTTGTACATGAGTGTAAATTATTGAGACCTTAAAATCTTTGCCATCAGACCAATATTGAGGGAGAATATTACAATTGGCAAGCATGAATTAGTTACATGGGGTAATCATGTTTGGTGCAGTTAAAGTTTACTATTTCTACTTAATTCTTTCTGAAGGAAATGTGTCACTGAATAGTTTAAAGTAAATGGTTCCAGTAAGACAATACATGCCGGTGGCACCAGAGAAATGCCCCCGGGAGGGCTAGATGTTATAAAGCTGAAATACAGACGTTGCAGTTTCTACCAACACTTGTTTCTCTTTGTGCTACATTATAGCAACAAAAATGTTTCATATCACATTTTGCAGGTTTCACTACTTTTTTTTAGCCTGATAAATAACATTTATTTGCTACTCTATCCTGCATTCTCTGTAAATGTCTTATTAAAAATACTAAGAGCTCCTTCACAACCCATCATTAGCTAAATTTCTGTACTCATTAGGTGAAAATGTTAGCCTCTCATTTACAAAGAACAGGCACCTTTACACTGTGATGCACGATTGCCACCAGTTGTTCCAGTCAATTGTAAAGATGCTGGTACTGGTCAAAATGCAAAGACTTTGGTGCCAATCAACATTTACACCAAAATACAAGGGAAAATATAACACTGTTTGAAAAATCGAGGGATACCCCCCCCTTTCTTTTTAATTATAATTTTTTCCCCCAATTTACTAATTTTCTTTTGTATCTTGCACCGGCCCAGCTGAAGGAAAAAGCCCGAAGCTATGGTTTCTTTGTTTTTTTTGTTTGCTGCCATGTTATTTAATCTTTACTGTCACTGCTAAGCATGTGGAAAGTCACACAGATTGTCGAACCCTCAGATGTGAACCGAGTACCTTTTTCAGTAACACACAGTATTCAGTTATGTGTAAAAAAGAAAAAGTAAACAAGAAACTTATTCATTGGTGCATATACTTTTTATATTGGCATTTATTCTTAATTTCTTCCACAGTGGTTTTGTCTGCAGTAACTAGTCATAATTTTTTCACATCATTAGAGCCAAATGAACCAGATTTTGCCACTACCACAGTTTTTTTTAAAGCCATACTTCCTTTTTATTGGTATGGATTTCTTTGTTATGGCAATATCACAAATTGTGGAAAAACTGTGACTGTTAAAATTATTCTAAATTTTACTACGTATTGTCCAGTCTTCCACACAGTTAGCTTCACATACATGTTTAAATGAAGCCCAAGGACCATTGAATGAAAGTAACCTTTTTCTGAACGACTGAATGCCAATCTCCTCAATTCATGAAGGTAATCAGTCATTGCGTAGTACATGTTTTAAAAGATCACAGCTGTTTTGCTGCAGCAGAATAAAGCTGAATGATCCAACAGCAGCACCAACGCAAGAGAGACTCACCTTTATCCTGTTTTTGAGACTCACTAAGTGGCTGCATGACACTATAACGAGTAGGTGCATGTCTAAAAAAGGGCTGAGGTGCATTTGTGTTGGTTAACAATAAGATTAAATGTCACATAGAAATGATTTAGTCATTTTCAATGAATGCTACAGGATCCACAGCATCACAGTTATCAGTCGTCACTTCAGGCACAGTTTTATCTTCAGCAGAAATTCTCTGATAGTTTTTTTTTGTAATTGGCAAGTCCACTGCCATTAGAAGGTTTTTACATGTTTAACATGGTATGTAATTAATATTTAACTTAAAATCTGGTAAATTTGGTGGTAATAATAACATGAAGAAGGCCTGAAAATGTGTTTACTTTGTTATTTAACTTTTATTCTTTTCTTTTTTTGTCTTTTTTTTTTAATATAAAATTTCAACCTGATAACTGACATTGATTATTCTATTTTGAAATATGCTAATTATCTGTCTACTTTTAATTTTGTTCTTTAAGTTCATAATTTTGTCTTGAAACTATTAGATTTCATGGGTTATGAAAAATACATTTTTGGTTTTTTAGGTTTTTTTTTTTTTTTTTTTTTTTTTTTTTTTGCCAGTCTCTTGGTGCACTTTCTAGTGACTTGTGTGTTGCCTTGAAAAAGTGTTAAGTAAACAGCTTTATGTATGTGTATATTTCAGGCTCTCCGTCTCTCCTGAGTTCTGCCCTTATAGCCATTGTTGTTACTTTTGTAGTTTGTAAAAATAGGAGCTTCTATAATTCTGTTGTGGAGAGGAGCTTTGCTCTTTCCACTGATTAATCCACTTTGGTTCTGCATGTGTCTTTTACACCCTTTTAACTAACTAATTTAATTGTTTTGTAACAATAAAAAAATGTGATTGAATTATTTTTTTAGTCCGTCTTTAAGTGTATCCTTCCTTTCCATTGAAGGTGGAGATGTAGTGAAGATTGCCCAGCTGGCCAACATAGCAGGCAGTCAGAATCGTATCTCCCAGCCAGAGACTCCAGTCACTCTGCAGTTTCAGGGGAACAAGTTCACTTTGTCACCCAGTCAGCTCCGACAGCTCACCACTGGACAGCCCTTGCAGCTCCAAGGTACACTCGGTAATGTACATCCCATCGTCACATTTTTTATTTCTTCATTTCCTCCTCCTAGTTTTGTGTTTCTTTGGGTTTACATGGGGCACTGTGTTTTTTTTTATTATTGTTTTTTTTTTTACTGCTGTTTATCACTCTGTTTGTTAGAACTTTTATTATTTTAAATACTTATTTTTCATGTGTGCTTAACCCATTTTGACCTGAGGCATTGTTTTGAAAAAAAATTTCAAAGCATATGGATTATAGGAGCACTTACTTTAGCATTGTATTCAGTCTGAAGGGTGCAATCACTTAGATATTGTTACAGATCTGAAACGGTGTGTGTTGAATGAAGTGTGACAATTTTGATATAATTACATAATTTCTTAGCTGGTATCAAGTCGAAACCTTTTATTATCATCCTTCTTTCTCTTCATATTTCAGTATGAGTTTTTGTAAAGCCTAGATCATTTTTCCTTACTATACAAACTTAATGGTGACAGCATTATTTATCTTTTTTCCTTCAAGTTAAATGTATGCATCTGTAGCTTGTGTTAAGCTCTAAAAAAAAGCACAACTTAACTGTCTTTGTGTGTGTCTTGGATTTAGGGAACATCCTGCAAATTGTGTCAGCTCCAGGGCAGCAGATCATAAGGCCCCAGGGATCCATGGTAATGCAAACAATGCCTCAAGCTGTTCCTGCCTCCAGTGCCTCTGCTACACCTGGTACACCTCATCCTGCTCTGTCAGCAGCTCAGCAAGGTGACTCTTGCTTAGCAGAGATATTGTTTTAGTGTCTTTGTCTCTTTCACTTTTTTTAATAAATAAGTGGAAGTAAATACATTCCTGTGTTACCTTACCCACAAAATAATGCCTTTCTTCCTGTACTGCAAGTTTACACTGGTATTTCATTTAAATTTCATTTCTGTTTAAACACTCTCTCTCGCTCTCTCTCCATATATATATATATATATATATATATATATATATATATATATATATATATAAAATCTATTTATTTATTTATTTTCTTTGTTTGTTTTAGCGTTGGGTGTGACTGCAAATGCTACATCTTCCCCCACTAAGCTTGCTCCTGCAGGTCAGGGTGGTACACAGGTTAGTACTTTCAACAAATGTAAGCATATGACTGAGAGATAGAAGTTGACTACTTTTACATATACACATGATGTAATCAAACAATTGAAAAGATAAAATTCCTAACAGTTTGCTCTGAATAGATAAATCAAGCAGATGTTTGTCCACTGTAACAGAAAAATATTTGATGCAATCACATTTTCAGTTATGAATGCTTGAAGATGGTGTAGAGCCATCTGTTCATAATGTGAAGCTGATCAAGGAAAAGGACCTTTGAACAGGATAATGAGTTATCTAAAGAGTTTAATTCCTTTTTTACTTTTTAAATAGATGTATAAGGTGTAGTTTTACTGACTAACTCATTTTAATGAAAAATTAATAATTGTACGTCACCCATAACTTTTAGGTTCAGGAACCTTCGGAAGAAAAGATTCTACTGCTGAAACAGCGTTTGAGCCGTTTGTTTGAAGCAAACGAGCAGCGCTGTAGCCGCAGAGTGCTGTATGGGTCCGACCTGCTGCAGGCGTGCACTTTGAGCCCAGAACCTGGTCATTCTGCCCTGACAGCTGGAGGCTGGAGGTGGGTGGGTAGAGAGACCTGCCTGAGGGCTCAGAGAACCTGCGTGGGTACCACTTCTACGCTGAAGTCCTCTCTGCTTTCTGTGAACAACAACATGGAGGCTTCCAGTGGCCTTATCAAGAGGTACTTGAGCTAATTAGTAGAACTTTGATTGATCTGAATTGTTTATGCTTTTAAGTCAATCACTATGGCAATGTCACTCAATGGTTTTTTTATTTAGAATTATTTGGTTGAAAGAAGTACTCTTGATTACATAAAAACACTGAACTCATCTTTGTTATCACAAAGACGAAGTGTTTTTATTTCTTGATCCATAAAATCGCTCATGCCATGTCTGCATGTTTTTATCCTGTAGGGTGATGTGTGTGGTGCCTCCAGCTGTAGCTCCACCTCCTCGCTTGTTTGCAGCCATTCCCACAGTTCCCTGCAGCCTGGAGCAGTCCTTTCACAAACAGCTACAGGGGGCTTCTGCCCCCTACATGGAAGGCATCCACCATTTAGCAGCCAGGCATCTCTTCAGTCATCCTGACTTACAGTTGATGCAGATGGACTCAGGTTTGATCTTTTATTTATTTTCCTTGTATTTTGGAAGTATTTTATCAGAAAATAACTAGACCTTTTACTTCTTACAGCTTTTTAAATAAATGACTCATTCATTTATCAGATGATGATTTTCTTTGTTTCCTCCTATCCTTAACCCTACAGAGAATGAATGGTTTATCCTAGTGTGTTCCTAAAACTAGAGAGATTGGTTGTTTGAGCACAACCTTCTCTTTGACAGAGTAAAGGTAGTGATAAGTGCAAGATAAATTTAATTCAAAACAAAGTGCTGACAAAATCTGTCTGTCTTCAGATGCCATTATGAAAAATAACGACATATTTGTTTCCATGTTCATCTCTGTTATTGTGTCTGTAAATCCTTTACAAACTCCAGAGATTACAGAAGAAAAATCCTCCTGTTAATCTGCAAACATTCTTTCTCTGTAGAAAGGTTTCATTGCTTCTGTGTTGTGCGAAGAGCTGATATTTATCAGGCAATTGAAATGAATCACCTTTCACCTCAAGTCAACTTTTGATAAAAACTGTAGAAACTAAAATGTCTGTTGACTTAGAGAATAAGAATTATTTCTATTTTTTGGTACCAAAGGTAAGCTGGAAGCACTTGCCATTCTGCTGCAGAAGCTCAGATCAGAGAGTCGGCGTGTCCTCATTTTTACTCAAATGCTGAAGATGCTCGACATCCTGGAGGCCTTCCTGGACTACAGGCAGCTCACGTATGTGCGCATTGATGAAAGCTTCACTTTTGACGAAAGACAGGTAAAATCACACTGATTGCATTTTTTTCTGACAAACCATGCTTCTATCAGAAATGTTGTCTCAGTGGAAATTGTGTAATTAGTCAAAGATTAAATCCAGATGTAACAAGTAATTAGCAATGAACATGCATGTGTCATGAACCTCAACAGTGAACCTGCAGTACTCGTGGAAAAAGATATATCTTAATGTACATCTGTAGCTATGTAGCTATAGAAAGTAAATTCTGCAGAAGGCCACATTTGTCCATGTTTGCAGACAAAATTGAGTATAATCAGCCTCTTATAGTGTCTGTGTTGCAGACTGTGTTCCAGTAGACTTATGTCTACAGAAAAGAGTGTCACACAAAAAAAGAGGTCACGAATATTGTCAGGTGCACTTTCTCGGGGTTTCGTTATACTTTCATTTTTGGCTTTGTTTGACTTGGTCAAATAAAATTATCTCAAAATTAAATGATTAGTATTAAACTGGTGTTCATCCCTGTAATGAGCATGAGGCATTTTCAGTCCATCTTCAGAGCTAGATTTGTATTTACCTCTAAGCTGCTTACTAACTGCCAAGAAAACCCAAAAGCGGGGAGAAAATACAATGACGTGACAGTGGACTGAGCAGAAGTGTTAGAGCGGATGAACAGGAAGCATAGACAATTTGTTTAATCATTTGAAATGGTGTCACCCCAGAAGCAGATAAAACAAAACATGGAGATTGCAGCAGTCATTCATGTCTCAGTCAGTACTACACTTTTAGAAAATAATTTTGTCGTTTTGTCGTATCGCCCAGCCCGAGTCGGATGTGATGAAGGACCGTGATTCTTTTCTTCTTTGTACTTTTTGTTTTTGTTTACTTTTAATTACATTTAAAGTGATGAGCATAGTTGCATCTCTTGTTTTTGGGTCATTTACACTGAACTGTTGTTGGTTTGAGATGATAGAGAAAAAGTCAACTAACCGGTCACAACAGTCACATACAATACTGTATAGACATGAGGTGAAATATTTGTTGCATATAGATAATGATAGTGTACTATCAGTGTATTATAACAAAATAAATTATTCAAATAAAGAGAATACATACATTCGTTGCTTTTTAAAAGAAAAAATTACATTGTCAACTTCCTTCTTTGTCTTATTCTGTTCATGTGCTTGGTGTTGTGACCCTGCAGGAGAATATGAAGAAGTTTAACAGGAACAGACAGGTGTTCTGCAGCATCCTGACCAACCGCTGCTGCTCAGCAGTTGGGACCATGATTGATGCAGACACCATCATCTTCTACGACACAGACCTTAATCCAAGCATGGATGCTCGCACCCAGGAGTGGTGTGACAAAATAGGACGCTCAAAGGATATACATATATACAGGTGATATTATGAGCACAAGGCCATCGCTCTATGTCCTTAATTTTGTTTTGTTGTTTGTTTCTTTCATCCATTCATCACCAGTAAATAGTAGGTTTTGCCCTGTGTACGGTAACAGTAAAGGACTTAGATGGAATTTTTGGTGTTTCCCAGGTTGGAGAGTGGGAATTCCATTGAAGAGAAACTGCTGAAGAATGGCACCAAGGACCTCATAAGAGAGGTGGCTGCCCAGGGTACTGACTACACTTTGGCTTTCCTTACCCAAGTAAGTTGAAGTCAGTGTTCAAGCTAATTTTTAATTGTGCAGATATCAGTGAAGCTGTTATTTGAAATACCATAATCACAGTTGTATGCAACCCAGGACATACAATGTCTGACCTGATGTTGTGTCTATAGCGGACAATCCATGATCTCTTTGAAGTGGAGGCGGGCTCAGGGGTGAAGGTGGAGGAGTTTGTGGTTCTTCACCAAGAGCCATCAGCATCCGAAGCCATTTCTCCCAAAGTGGCAAGACCCTACATCCAGGCTCTCCACAGCATAAACCTGGATGTCCAGCCAGAGGGCAAACAGGCGGAGGAGAAATCGGGAGGCCAAGAGTCAACAGAGGAGTCAGTGAGTCAAGTTAAAGAAGAACCTGTACAGATAGAGGAGCTAAATGCAGTTATGGAACAGGTAATTTTACCTTCTTTATACTTTTGAGAAATTTATTCCAGCTAATAATGAAAATTGAAATCATGGTTTTCTCTAATTGAGTTTATATTTTGCTTCTTCTTATCTGACCAACAGCTAACGCCTATTGAAAGATATGCCCTGCACTATCTGGAGTATCTCCACGTCAGTGACGATGAAGCTGCACTAAAAGTAAGAGATTTGATTGTTTTTAACAGACTTGCAATATATTTTTACAGAGATGCTTTTGAATCGTGGAAATGGTTCCTTAAAGCGATTATGGTTTTAAAGCATTCCCATTATCATGTCTTTGAGCTACTCTGAATTTTCATGAAATTGACTGACTGATTCATGTTGTGTGTTTTCTATTTTCCAGGAACAGCTGGAGTGCGCGAAGAGAGGCTGGGAGTTGCAGCAGCTGCAGAAGCTGAAGGAGGAGGAGGAGGAGCGCCAGATGACAGAGGGAGAAGAAGATCTGTTTACATACACCAGAGAGGATGCATACAACATGGTGGGTGACAACGGTGAAGTTACTCAAACAAGAGGTGATGGGTTGTATGTGTTGAGCTGTTGTTGACATGAACCTTTTCTTTGTTGTTTAACAGGAGTATGTGTTTGATGCAGAGGACGGTCATACAGAAATTATGCCGGTAAGACGCTAATTATGGCGTGTCTGTGAAAATTATATTGTGTGTTGCCCCTTCTTTTCTTTTTAGCATATCCTTATTTATGGAATAGTGTAGAATTTTAATTATTCTTATCTGATTGTTATTTTTTTAAAACTCCTGTTCTGCTCTTTGATTTTTCTACATAGCTTTGGACTCCACCTACACCACCGCAGGATGACAATGATATTTACATTGATTCGATGATGATGCTAATGTATGACACCACACCTATGCCAGAGTCCAAACTGCCTCCAGTCTACATTCGCAAGGAGCATAAGAGACTCAAGATGGACCCCTCAGGTGAAGTATTTATTTAGGAACTGTAATTTGTTTGTACAGTAATATAATGTTGTATGATTATATGCATATGTGCATGTTGTATTAAGAAAATTTGCTCTAAAATGTTATGTTTCAGGAAGGAATTATTTTAAAATACACTTAAATTTGTGCATAACACAATTTAATACAGCGCTCTAAACAAGTACATGTTCAAACTATGTTTTTTTTTTTTTTTGTTTGTTTGTTTTTTGTTGTTTTTTTTCCCCCTGTCTTTACTGACCGTTTGGCCAGCAGCAGCCAGAAAGAAGAAGAAGGGACACGGAGAGACGGTGATACCCCCACGCTCGCTTTTCGAAAAGGCCAGCATGCTCAAAGTCCGCCGTGAGGGAAAAGACCAGAAAAAGAACTTTTCCCTCAAGCAGCAGGCGCCCTTTGCCAAGCCCCTACCCTCGCTGGTTAAAACGTCCGTGGAGGCAGGTCAGGACAACCCAGAGTGGCTCATCAGTGAGGACTGGGCTCTGCTTCAGGTACTGGCTTTACAAACTGCTCAGTGATGGTCATTCTTTCCAAACCACATTTTTGGAAATGGCTAAATCTTTACATGCATGCCACTGTATAATGTATCTTTATGGTGTGTCTATTAGGCTGTAAAGCAGCTCCTGGAGTTGCCTCTAAACTTGACAATCGTGTCTCCTGCCCATACACCTAACTGGGATCTGGTGAGTGATGTTGTGAACTCCTGTAGCCGCATCTACCGCTCACCCAAACAGTGTCGCAACCGCTATGAGAACGTCATCATTCCCAGAGAAGAGGGCAAGGTACCAAACACAGTCATCCACTTCTGCTTTGACATCAGATTACACACCTTGTGCTTATTTGTCTAATCCACTTATGTAATTTTTTAGTTGGTGTATGAGGCAAACCCTAAGAAGAAAACCAAGAGCATTTACAAGGTATCCTCTCCTGTTTTTGCATTTATAAATATTTCCTCCTTCTTGAATTTCTTTTTCCCCTCATCAATGTGTGTCTGCATTTAGTCCAAGAACAGCCGTCCTCTAAGGACCTGTCAGATCTACACACAGGATGACAATGCCTCTCAAATTCAACTGTACAACAGTCGCTTTGAACTCATGAAAATAATTGCCAGCAAGAGGAGCCCACCAATCAAACCACTGTAAGTAATTATCTTTATTTACAATTAATTCATCAGTCTTGTCATGCAGCTAGTGTGTGAAACAGGAAACGAGAGGGACACTTTTAATAGGATGAATCCGCATTCAAGAAGTGAGTAAAATATATCTGAATAACAACGATCTTATCCAATATGTTTTGATCTTGAGAAGTTGCCTAAATCATTGGCATGTTACATTGACCAAAGCCTGTTACATGGAGCAGACATGCTAATTTTCTGTTGTTTACATAAGAGATGTTTATATTTTATCTATTGATGCTTCTTACAGGCTTGGAATGAATCCATTTCAGAAGAATCCCAAGCATGCGTCAGTCTTGGCAGAAAGGTTTGTTTAATTTAGACGTTTCTCTACTAATATCTGAACTTTTAATCTAGATGTGAAGCAATATCTTTTTTTTTTTTTCCTTCTCTTTCAGTGGGATCAGCTATGACAAGCCCCTGCCCCCCATTCAGGTGGCATCTCAGCGTGCTGAAAGGATTGCCAAGGAGAAAAAGGTAAGTGTCCACAATGTATATTAATGCAGGTGCTACAAGTATGTTCTTACTCCATCCAATAGAAGAAAACATTCAGTGTCACTGAACTCTGATGTTCATTTAGAAAAACAGGTTTACTGCTTCTTTCACACTTTCTGCAGCTATTCTGTCCAAGTACATTCATGCTGGAGTCTCCCAGCATGTGATTCATTTGAAAATGAATAACCAGATTTTGCTTTAGTCAGATCTTGGCCTCCATTTTTTTTGTCATCTTCAGATACTTGTTTTACCATTTTCTTTCTTTTTTTTCTGTTTTTTATTTATATAAATATATTGTTTGTGTTTGCAGGCCCTTGCAGAACAACAGAAGGCCCAGCAATTGGCCCAGCAGCAAGCTGGAGCTCCCCAGGCCGGGGCGACACCTGGTCAAGCCCAAACTCCTGCTGCTGGCCAAGCTCAAGTCCCTCAGGCAGCTGCAGTAACTGGAGCTGCTACAGTGCCTAATGCAGCAGTACTAGTGAGAATCAAAAATCCTCTACTAATGTACTTCTAAAAGTAGAAAGTTTAAGAGTCAGTTTCTGTAGAGAAAGCTTTACACAACAGTTTCATGTTTTTTTTAGGCTGGAGCCATAAAGAACGCCACCGTTGGCACAACCTTACAGGCTGGTATGTTGGCGATATACTGGCTTCACATTTCAGTTTAGTTGATGTTTCAGTATTTCATTATTTTCTATTTGTTTCTGTTAGCCACAGTAGGGGGGAATGTGATTGTGAACACAGTCTCTGGAGTTCCTCCAAGTCCCTTCCAGGCCAACAAACGCTTGGCATCTCCAGTTATACCAGGCACCCTCTCTGTGAGTCATGTTTGCTAACTGCTGCTCAGGAATTCATTTGCATAATTAGTCATGGTGCTAGTGTGAAGTACAAAACTTTAGAAAAAATGGTCATTGGAAGTTTTGTTCATTATCTTGTCATTGTTGTTGATCCAGCCTGCAGGCACAGCTGGAGCCCAGGTGGTCCACGCACAACAGAGGGCTGTTACAGCTGTTACAGCTGCTGC
Source organism: Melanotaenia boesemani (assembly GCF_017639745.1). Classification (NCBI taxonomy): domain Eukaryota; kingdom Metazoa; phylum Chordata; class Actinopteri; order Atheriniformes; family Melanotaeniidae; genus Melanotaenia; species Melanotaenia boesemani. The sequence continues at coordinate 26,304,071 of NC_055692.1, forward strand.
TGCCCCTGCTGAAGTGGTCACTATAGGTCAGGGTGTTAGAGCTGTGACCCCAGTGACTGCATCTGCAGTAGTTTCTACTACTCTTAGCCCAGTGCAGCCACAAACCCGCCCACTGGGCCCTCAGGTTACATCAGGTAATAAAATAACATGGGTTTTTATTTTATTTTGTTTTATTTTTTAAGCATTCCTTGTTGTGACTTGCCTGTCTCCTTTTTCAGCTACTGGTATTCAGTTGCCACAGAAGCCTCTCAACCAGGCACACCTGCAGATGCTGCGTCAACAGCAGCTGCAGCTGCAGCAGCAGCAGACTGCTTCCCCACAGATAAAAGCTGTTGGCAAACCTCAGGTACACCAGCAGCATCTTTACATGAAAGTTACACAAACTATAACAGCATAGGAAACTTGGAGAAGATTTCATTTCAGCCTAGCTCTACTGGCTAAATGGAATTAGTAGCACTAACAAAGATGGTTGCAGTGACTACATTTATGTCATAGTTTATGACTAAATAATACACTGTATGGGTACTTAAAGCACAGGGGTGTCCAGCTCCAGTCCTCGGGGGTGCCAAAATCCTGATCCATTACACCTGATTCAAATTAAATGCCTCTCCTCAATAGCTTGTTGTCAAATTCTGCCCAAGCATGTTGACCATCAGTCTGATTTAGGTGTGTTGCAGCAGGAAACATCCAAAACCTGCTGGGCAGCAGCCCTCAAAGACCAACTTTGGACACCCCTGTTATAACAGATGTGTTTGTTCGACTTATCTTAATTTGGTGGTAATTATATTTACAGGAGATGTTAAAGATGCCGAAACATAAGTTGCAGCAGCAGCAGGTAGCTGCTGCAGTGGCAGCCGCAGCAGCCCAGGGCCAACAGGCTTCAGGGACCCAGCAGACCGTCCAGGTACAGCCTGCACAGGCCGCACAAGCCAGTCCCCAGCTAGCAGCTGTGGCAGCACCCAGACCCGGAACCGTACTGACTGGCACTTCTGTAAACACCCTGCAGGTGACCAGAGTGGTAAGACTATGAAAAATATCAATTCACACTTAAATACAGAATTTGCAATACGACAAGTTTTTGGAAATGGACCAAGGTGACTTAATCTAGACATTTAACTGAGGGTTTTATTAGCAGGAGCAGAGAGAGAGAAGTTATATGAACCTACATTTAATCAGTGAAACAAAACAAAGTATACATCTCTCCTCGCTGTTTTTCCTATTTTGTTGGATTGGAGCTTGGATTTTATTTTTATCTTATTTATTAGTCAGGAACAGAGCATATTTTAAAAAAAAAGAACATTTCTGTAAATGAGCCAGATTTAACCAAAGGGCTAGTTTTTGTCTATTGTCCCCGGCCCGGTTAAAAGGCTCCCAGTAGTAGGAAAAAAATATCAATCAATGGGCTAAAACTGATCAAAAAGGGATGAAGAAGAGACAAAAGTTATTTAAATCTACACACCATAGAGACAAAGCCACTAAATCACAAATTTTCAGAGTGACACAAAAGGTAAACAAGCTCTAGCGTAATATGAACACATATTCAGACCTGCAAATCTGTACACATTTTGTGCTACATGCATGCATTTAAACTCTACAGTATGCTGGTATGATTGGTCACACTCAAACACGCAAAAAACTGCTGACACCTCACGAGTAAATTTACAGTAATAAAGTAAACACTTATAAACATCTGGCCACTGAAACAAAGAAAAGTTGGGCAGAAGAAGATGCTGGTTTTTTCCCCCTTACTACCACTACTACTGTATTAATTACTTTGCAATCAAATGAAATTTCTGGGCAAGGTCATCCTGACAGAATTAAATCCATTAAACCTTTTGCTTAAACAGCCGTCAGGTATGTCTGGAGTGTTGGTAAGTGTCATCTCCGTTTAGCCAGTTCAGCTTATGAAATCTCTGTCGTGGTTATCAGTCTGATGGATTTTTCAGTGTAGTGACTGAAGGCCACCAGCAGATTTAAGTCCTGACCAACAGTTGGAAGTCGTCTTTACGGGTTGTTCAAGTGCAATTTTTCGTTTGTTTAGACACTGGAGATGCACAGAGAACTGGCAGGGGGCTCTAAACCAGTTTTGTGTGTAAGACCTCAGAGACTCAAAATGGAGCAGGTGTAAATAGTCAGAGTTTATGTTTGGTCTACACAGTTGGATAAAAGAATTCTTTTTTTTTTCTCATTAAAACAGGGTTACAGTGGGAACAGTCATTTACACTCAGCAAAAATCTGACCGAATTGGTTCTACAAACAATCTCCAGGGTTTCCAATACTTATCAAACTTGTCTTGCTCAAGTCCCACTGCATATGTCAGTTTCTTCATTACATAAATATCGTGGACAACGCTGATCCAATCTTCAGAAGTAGGAGCACTATCAGTAAGCCATTTCCTTGTTATAGTTTTCTTCCCAGCAGCCAGAAGTATATTATACATATATTTTTCTTAAATTCCACTAGCTGAGCCGGTCTCTTCCCGAGGTACAAAGTCTCAAAATCATGTGGTAGAGGCATCCCTATTACTTTTTCTATACTATTTCTAAGTTGAAGCCAAAATGAAGCGATTTTGGGACAGCCCCAAACATATATGATAATGACTGGCATGTTTTGTCCCACACAGTCTCCAGCAAGAGGTATCCCTCCCCATAGATGCCCCCTGCGAAGGCACCTTGAAAAAGCGTATTATATTCTTCCAAACAAATTCTCTCCAAGAAAGTGAGGCTGTGCATTTCGAATTGCTTTCTAATATTTCTTCCCATTCTTCCCACTGAATCGTAAAGCCTCCATCTTTTTCCCATTTTTCCTTTATGTATTTTGTGCCTATGCCCACCATACTCTGTATTTCAGTATATAACTTAGAAATGACCTTTGATCTCGGTTCAGCTCTGTAGGCTTTAAGGAAAAGACCCATTATTCCTGGAAGGGGTTTTAAACCTCGTTTTGTGGTACTCTCTAAGTAGTGTCTGATTTGGAGCAAACCTGTAGAAATCCTTATTATCCAAACTATAATTATTTTTTAGATCCCCAAAATTTTTGAGATTTCCTTTCTTATCATATAAATCATCATATATTGTAATCCCATGCCTTGCCCACTGTTTAAATTTGTCATCCATAATATTTGGTTTAAATCCCGGGTCATAAGAAATCCAAGTTATTGGTAAGTATGGCTCTTTACACTCCTTAACTGTCTTGAACCAGGTACTAATTGACGAGTCAGTCCACGGGTTATTCACTTTAACAGGTTTTTTGAGGGTAACAATACCAATCACTGCTTGTAAAGGAATTTCACTGGACTCTGCACATTCGATTTCCTTCCATCTTGCCCTGTATGATGGGTCACATATGTCAATCAGGGGGCTTATCTGGGCTGCCTGAAAGTAGCTTTGCATGTTAGATAACGAAAGCCCTCCTCTATTCTTTGCCAACTGTAGTGTTTTATATCTAACCCTGGGTTTTTTGCCCTGCCACACAAATCTTGAAATAATTTTATCGAGTTCCTGAAACATACTATCAGGCAGCTCAGCAGGTATGGATTGGAACAAGTATAACAACCTCGGTAATATATTCATCTTCACTGCTTCAATTCTTTGGGCCAGGCCCAGAAACGGCACTATATTCCATCTAGCTATATCTGATTTGAGAGCTTTTATCGGGGGATCGTAGTTCACAGCCACTATGGCATCAATATCTTTTGGTATAATGATTCCTAAGTATTTTAAATTGTCTGCTTCCCAATTAATTTCGAACAATGCATTACATAAACTGTCAGGTGTGTACTTATAAGTCAGAACTTGAGATTTACTGGAATTAATTTTATATCCTGATAAAGCACCATATGTTGACAGGACCTCAAAAATCTCTGGGAGTGAGTTACTGGGTTCACGCACATATAATAGCACATCGTCCGCAAAGAGAGCTATTTTGTGCTCTTCCTGGTTAATAGTAATCCCATGTATTCTGGATAAAAGAATTCTGATCGAAATTACCCGACTACCTTGAATATACGTACTGAGTTGTGCCAATATGTTTTCAGCCCCTGGCGGTACTCATATTTATTAGGGTTAGCAAATCTGCAGAACATCTAGAAACACAATGCAGTGAGTAGCAGCCATCATGTTTGTTTATTCCAGTGCCTCAGTGTCTGCTGAATCAGTTTTATGACAATGATGGACCAGATTTGTTCAGTCTGAGCCAATGAAACAGAACCTCTTAGTTGTCAGGTTTCCAAGCTAAAGGACACTCCTATAAGTGGTCCAGCTCAATATTCTTTGAAAATTCTCGGCCTGTACTTCTGTCAGCTCTTATCTGTGAAAGTGTCAGAAATAACAATAATTATAATTTGTTTCTCTCACAGGCTCGAGTGTCCACTCAGGGCCAGATTCAGGCCCAAGCAGGACAGACTGCTCAGGTGACCCTCACTAAGCCCCCTGTGGTGTCAGCTGTGGTCTCATCAACTGGAGTCACTCCTCTGCCAGTAACAGGCATCAGTATGGCCATTGGTCAACCCCAGAAAGCAGGTGTGTTGAAAGTTTTTCTTTTTTTGATAGTAATTTTTCACAGTTAATTGTGGTGTTGAGACTGTATTTTATTCATCTCTGTTCTTGCTAAATATAGTGTGATACAGCAATGTTTGGAACATAGATAAAAATATCCAGGTGCATTTGTTCTTAGTTGAGTTACCATATTGTCATATTTTGGCTAAATCATGATCTGTCTTAACTGTACTCTCCCAGTATTGCTGATCGACTGTGCCTGTAAAACCTTAAAATATTACTTAAGCAACTATGCTATGTGGCTAACGATTTTATTTATTTTTTTACTGGATATCCTTTTGTTGCTACATAAAAGCTTCTGTTGTGATCACAATTTTCTGGTTTGTCCTGGAATTCTACCTCTGTCAGGTGGTCCCGGGCTGCCACAGACCTTCCCCCAGATGCAGGTCCAGCAGCTGCTTCAGATGAAGAAGCATCAGCAGACTGCAGCTCAGCAGAAAGCAGGACAGCCACAGCAAGGACAGGCCACTGTCCAGCAGAAGGTAATTGCCCCACACCTACACTCAACTGCATTTTCACTGACTAATCAGTTGTCAGTATTTGTGTTAACAGCCTCTGTACATGTATTGTAATGTATTTTTGTTTTTGTTTTTTTTGTACTTCCCTCAGATTGGCACCCAGCAGGTGACCGTACAGGCGGCACAGTCAGCACAGCAGCAGCAGAAAGTGACCTATGCTGCCACCACCCAACTTCAACCTGGAATCAAAACCCAGTTCTTCACTACTTCCATTGCTCAGACCCAAAAGTCCACTGGAGCACAACAAATCCAGGTACATTGTCAATACCAGCAGCTATTATAATGGCATACTATTTTTACAAATAAACAATGGTTTTGTGTGCTGACTGCGGATTTGTTCACTACTATCAGGTGGCTAAGCTCCCACAAATAGTGCAGCAGCAGCCAGCAGTGGCCAATATTCAGCAGATTGTGTCTTCTCCTCAGCAGGTAAGGGTTTTATACTGAACATTGCTCACAGGGAAAAGTTTGTGTGGCCAATTACTTAAACCCATGTTGTTCTGGAATAAAAAATAGAGACTACTACCATCCCATAGGTATCATCAAGGGCTTCATCCTGCACACAAAGAATATAAATGTCACTTAAAGTTCTTTCTTTTTTTTGTATGTGTGTGGAAGTACCAGGCAGCTATTGGGTGATGGGCAGTAGATTACATGAAACCTGTTGGCAAAGTTAAAAAAAACATTTTGTTTCTCTTCAGATCCAGGCTCAGCCTCAGACTGTAACTCTGACCCAAGCAGCCACTTCAGCTCCTACTCAGGTGCAGATGATTCCTGTAGGCACCGCGACCGCCCAGGTGGTCCAGCAGAAGATCATCCAACAGCAGGTGGTGACAGCTACTGTCTCGCCCCAGATCCAGACACCACCTCCACACAGCCCCGCTCAGCAGTCTGCTGCACAGTCTGCTGCAGAGTCCCCAGTACAGCAACCCACCCAGCCCCAACAGCCCACTAAGAGTCAAGCTCGCCAAGGGGGAATCAGGGCCAAAACTCCTGCCAAGCCCAGTGGGGGGAGCAGCTAGGAATTTATTCTAATGAAACTACATCCAAGTGTTCCCCTGTAGTATGTACATATAGTGCAGATATCTGGCCACATTTTTAAAAACACCAAACCTCTTCCCCACCCAGTTGTGATCCAGTATGCAGCATAATTTTAGCGCTAATAACTAAACTGTACTGGCAGATCAGTCAGGATCTGTCAGTATTTTTGGTGAACACCATAACTATGTCATGCTGAATCAACATTTTTCTGTCCCCCATTAGATTCAGATGTCAGTCGTTTCTTAAAAAATTATAACTTCATTATCTAGCCACACAGCTACTGCCCAGTCTATCACACACATCACTCACAAACGTCTTATAATCACATGACTATAAGACTTAGACACTGAGGCTGAGGAGAGTCATTCTGCATTAGGGAATGAGCTCTCCATTAGATTATAAGTGTATTCATAATTAGTCTCTTTTATGTCTGATTCATCTAGATAAATTAATGGAAAATGATGCACGTTTCTTTAGTCATTTGTATTTTTATTTACGTAAAAACACTGTAAACATGTACTTTAGTACTTTGTGTTTGCTCAGTCTTTTTTTTTTTTTAATTGATGTTAAAGGAGAAAAAATGTAAATATCAACAAAAACATTTGTACTTGTAAAGTAGTTGTGTTTTCATTGGATTTTTCTGCCTAATTGTAATAAAGTGTTTTGTTTTTATACACAAATTCATCTTTTCCTTTCATTAAAATGTTGTAAGTACTTTAAAATCTTGTGAGTTCTTAAGCCCATTGTCTGGTTTTGTTATAGTACACACACATGTTTTTACAGCTTTGTATTTTTTTGCATTGACAGTGTGAAGGACTTGTAGCTCTTGAAATCTGATGGTTTCAGACTTTCATGCTGCCTTAAGATTAATAACTATATTCCTCACAATTTAAACATGTAGCGTCTCCTTACCAGGGTCCAACATATTTTCTCTACTGTGTTCATTTGAAGAAATGTTATGATTGAGGCAGATGCAGGTTTGAGTTTGCCCACAGGGCGTCACTGTTGCATAACTTTGATCATCCCCTTTTGCAAGATTAAGCCTGCTACTACTGATTTTCCAGTTCATTGAAATTTCCCATCTGCTGCTTAGTGCACGCCCTGCGTCTGTTCTCTCCACTGGCAGTCAGTGGCCAGTCCACATTCACAACTAAACAAGTGAGACATGGGAGGTGAGGTGGAAAACAGGACTCGGAGAAGAACAGATGGGCAAAGCTGGTTCTTTTGGCTATGAAATCACTCCATTTTTTTTTTTTTTTGCTTGTTTTTGCAGAGTGGCATTAAAGTCAGAAACATAAAGAGCGCTAATGGTTCCTCACAGTTTTAAAAGGTGTAAAATAAGAGTGTCAGATTTGAAAGCATAGCCAGAGTGGGGGTGGAGTAGTCTTATGAATCACACCATTTTAATCCATATATCTGTTCTCTAGCTTCACAAATCCTGCAGGAGTGTGTGTATTTGCTAGAAAGACCTTGGAAGAAACCTGTTTGCCATTTCTGTTATCTCCCATTTGTATTCAGATGTCAGTTTAAAGCTGATAACGGGGTGGTTAACTGCACCTTTCACACTTGCATCCAAGAAAACACACAAATGCACAGTGTTTCTACTTGGATGTTAAATCAGAGGAACAACACAAGCTCTATGATCCAGGAACTGGGAGTGACACATTTACAGCTGCAAGATGTTTTGTGTTGAAAACCCTCACAGGAGCACTTCAGAGTGCAGGCTTGAATTTTCTTATATTTTTTATTTCAAATAAAAGAGTTCACCATGGGGAGGGGTGCATATTGAGCAGTGTGGTACAAGGCTATTTTATCTTTCTGCTCTCATACAATCTTCCCACCATGCAAGTGTTTATCTTAACAGGCTCTTTGCAGCCTCTGAGCATAGTCAGAGGTGTGAGAGAGGAATGAGTGCTGCTGTTTCACTGCACTGTTTTCCCGCATTTGCACAGAACCATGAACAAGAGCCCCACAGCAAGTCAGAGGACATGAACAACAGCCTCTGACAACAGGGATAATGCAATCATTACGTGTGGTGACACAACTACAGCGGAGGGATCAGCGAGGCGAGGACTTGGTTGTTGCCTAAGAGACAAGCTAACTAGCTTAGCCCTGCTGCACTCAGCAGGTGATGAAGGCCAATTCTTCTGTCTACTCTCCTCTTCACACCATCTAATGTCCTGGTCACACATCGATCATCCAGCCTTGAGGACTGCTTTGCTAATGATGCTCCCCCAGTGATTCTGATGATCACCAAACACAGACTGGCTATATTTAAAGGTTTCTATGGCAACCAACTGCGAGCCCCTTTAGTAGATATTACAAGGTTGATGAAACAATAGCACATACTGGCAAATGCAGGCTGTTTTTTGTTTTGGTCTTTTTTCCAACATGGCTTAATGTTGTTTCTCCTCAATGGATGAGTCACATCAGAATTAAACAACATATTTTGCACAATGGTGGCCAAAGACTGCTTTTGTGCCCTTAAGTAAAATGTATAAGTCCCATTTACTCCATGTGGAGCTGCTCTGTTCTGAACTCAAACAATGGCAACTTCCAGATAAAAAAGAAAGAAAAAGAAAAAAAAACATGTTTTAAACAGCAATCGTCTAACATCAAACAGATTGCTGTCAAGATCCATACTAACAAAGACAAACAGTGTGATGTTTTCTTTGATGTTCTTCTCCTTATAATGGGACAACTTTGCAGAGTTTAGTCATGTCCTTTTGCTCCATAAGCCTCCTTCGAGCTATGAGATGCCTGAGGCCAAGACAGGACAGGCCTATTACTCTAAATGATGAGTCACAGGTCTGCTGGCTGATTTCACTGAATTGCAATGGGGGGTGATGGTGGGGTTTGTGCCAGTGGTAATTGGTCTGCATACAAGATGGGGTGAGAGAGCAGAGGGGTTGACATGCTCCACTTCCCCCGATACAATGATAGGAAGTGTCACTCGGCACTTTGAGAACACACCATGGAGATCTACAGTAGAAGTCTGCCCCTCTCTTCTCCATCCTCCCACTCATTTTCTCGGAATCTCTTTTTCTGTATTTCTGTCTCCAGCAGCTTTTCACTCTTCCCAGCTTGCCTCTGCTTCTCCCTCTATGCCTGCTTCAGCTGCTCTCATCTTCCTCACAAATGTCTCGTGGTGTGACAGCCATGTAAGCGAGTGGCTGTGAAACACAAAGGGAATCTTTGTCTTCTCTCTAAGTCTTGAAGATAACCTTTGAGTTGTGAACCTGCACTCACTGCCAACACCAGTCTCAGCACACAACCATCATCCACACACAATCCCTATGTTCTTGTGAGAGCTTCGGGAAATATTTAGATACGATTTACTGACACTGGGGAGGAAAGTCTCCCAGCCTGAATTGCACTCTGCAATCATTTTTTCCATCTATCCATGGGCCAAATTCACTCAAACTATTGTAGCTTTCATCCTTTATATGAATTCCTAATGAATTTATTTTTTCAAATTCGATACACCACAGCACCTAATTCCTGTTTTAACAACAGCACTAACAAAAAAAGCTGCACACAAAATGCAAATGACAACAAATGTGATCAAACCAAGATATCGTTCCAACAAAAAAATGCAAAGCAAAGGGAAGGAGCTGCATGTGTCATTTGTTTAATACATACAAAAAGCATTTCACATAACTAAATAAAATCTATAAAGACTGACATGTCACCACATCTATTATATTATTTTCAGTAATTTGCTATTGAAATACCAACTACACATTTCAATGAATGGAACTGAATCATCTCTTGTATGAAAGGGTCAGAGGCCAAGGAAGCCTCTTAACAAAACTCCAATTGGCAAAAGAAAAATATGGATTATCTCTCCCATGCTTAAAAAGATGGTTTAAAGCAGCATAATTAAGCCTGTTGGTGTAATAATGATTATGATGCAAAATAGAAAGACTCAGTCAAGGAATCTTTATTGGCCTCCTTTGGGAGAAACTGATCTTAGACAGAGGGATCTGCTCCACAGACAACACATCCATACCCACATAAATGAATAACCATCAATAAAATATCAACAAAAAGTGCAAATACAGCATTACTGATTATATATATATGTGTATATATATATATATATATATATATATATATATATATATATATATATATATATATATATATAGCATAATGATTAAATAAAATAAGTTAAAGAACCATCAACAAGAGTTGACAGCCATTGTATGAGATGGAAACATTAACATTCTCCTTAAGACTTTGTAGAAATAAGTTTAATAAATATGTTGAACTCTTTTATTACATGCTTCCGTATATTCAGTAAAAACTGCATTAAAAATGATAAAAATAAAATAAAGTAAAAAAAAGAAAAAGAAAAAAACAAAACATTTAAACAGCTTCAAACAAACCAATAAAAATATATATACATAAAAATATATGTGATTAAATGAACAGCAAGCAAAAGAAACTAGGGGAGTTGAGAGCAGAACTACATACAACACACTGACACACATGCCATCACAAGTAGCTCACAGTTAACATCTGTGCAGCTGGTACAGCAAATTTGCTGTTTGGGGTGAATAATGCAAATCACTGAGAATAAAGATTTGCCTGCTATTCACTACACACACTTAGAGTTAATAGAGTAAGTGTGTGAACACTGACACAGTTTTCAACACCTAGGCCAGATATAAACAAACAGGTAGGTAGGTAGGTAGGTAGGTAGGTAGGTAGGTAGGTAGGTAGATCAACCCAGACAATCCCAATTCAAAACAAGTTGGGATGGTTCCTTAAATATAAATAAAAACAGGCATATCACAACAAAGATTTTATTCACAATGGAACACAGAGAGCAGCATCCAAAGCTGAAAGTGAGATATTTTACTATTCATTTATTTTCAATACCGCTTATTATCGTGGGGAAGCTGGAGCCTATCCCATCAATTAGCAGGAGATACAGGGTACACACTCACTCCTAGGGAGAATTTAAAGTGACCAATTCAACTAAAATGCATGTCTTTGGACACTGGGGTGAAGCTGGAGTACCCACTGAGAACCCCCACATACACAGGGGGGACCTCCAAACTCCACACAGAAATGACACTGTACAAACCCATCACACCACTGTGCAGCCAGAGATATTTGATAATGTCATGGAAGCAACATATCTAAAAAAAAAGTTACAACTGTGTCATGTCTGTTTTGAAATTGTAGTTGTTCAGCAGTAATATCTTGTTTTTTTCTAGTCTTTTTTGTCATGATGCTAAAAATGCTCATAGTTGTTAAACAGTCTGTACAGTAGTCTACTGTTCTTTACTGTTGTAACAGAAGAAGCATGCATTTTTGCTTTGCCTTGTTGAAATATGCCAGACCTTCCCTGAAAAAGATGGCATCTGCATATGTTGAACATATCCTGAGCCCATGCAGTTGTTTCTTTAGGCATAAAGAGGACATCCTGTCCCAGGCTAGCATTGTGGAATTGAGGTTATAAAAACAACTAAACCACTGACCTATAGGTTTGCTATCTGTAGCTGACAACATGTTAATTTATAGAAGTCTGAGAACAGGTTAGCAGGTGAGTTCAGTATGAGAGATATAGGATACAGGATTTGCACAGTAAGATTTCAGTGTTGCAGCAACAATTTACAAACATAATTACACCACTGAAAAACACAACTTAGTTATATACAAAACAAATGCACATCTGATTTACTAAGCAGACCTCGTGTAACTGGTCATCTGTTTTGTAAAGAGCCTCAGCAGTGTTGCATTACCAGTTTGTTGTTGAGTTAAACACCAGGGAACAGATTTGTTATCTGGTGGAAATTGCATGTGGTCCCTTTTAGCAATTCAGTAGCATCGATGGGAGTGTCCAGTTCTGTGGGTAACATCCTAATAATGTGCTGACCTCTAAACACAGGCACAACCAACTAATTTACACAATGACCAAAGCTATGCACCAGAAGTGGAGGAGTTGTACACAAGGAGACCAGCTGATAAACCACAGGCACACTGATGGCACTCACACAGGCACAAACTGTTTATAATTGAAAATCCCCCATGAAAATCTTGCCAAATCGTCCCTACCAAGACCAAACAGCTGATTCTGCTACTGAGTTTTTGGTGCTAAGGATCAGATGTTCAATTGGTGCCTGATTAGCAACAGCTGTGAGCATCTCCAAGCATGATTGTTCATTTGAACAAAACCAAGCAAGCAGAGGGGAGCAAGACAGAATACAGCAAGGTGTTCAGGGGGATGGGTGTATGTTGGAAGGTAGTAGATGTAAAAAAAAACATAGAAGACCCCACCCACTGAACACACATGTATATCTCACTTTCCCATCTCCTCATCCCTGTCCAACACCCCTTCATCCACTAAGCCCCCACCCCTTAAACAAACTCACACACATGCTGAAAGATGAACGTCCAACAAATGAAGAAAAGGGGTGAGTGAGGACCCCATATGAGAAGTGTATTGTGCAGCCCGGGGGCCACCATCCCCCCTACTCAGTCAGAGGCCAGTAATCAAGGGGGCCCAGTCAGTGGGGCCAAAGGGGGTTAGGGGTGGTACTGGGTGACTGTGGCTTAGGGGGAGGCAGTCAGTGTCTGACTTGGACATTATTTATTGGCCTACTTTGAATCTCCTGCTGCCTCCTGCACTCCCTGTCATTCCCATTGATCTTGTCCAAATCTGCCCCCACAGATGGCTCTGCAGGCTCTCCTCCTCTTCCTCTTCCTCCTCCTCCTCTTCTTTACACTGTGTAAAAAGCATTTTGCTACTGACTTGATGTCCAGAGGGAATGAGGAAAGTGCTTTCACATCATTTTAACCCATCTGACCACAGGGAAAGTATATATGAAGGGTTTTTAAAGGTGAGTGGCTGTTAACATGCCATGCATGACTTCCAGTGTTTTCATGAGATCAGCTGCATCAGCACTGCACAATGTAAAGCAAAATTGTTTTAGAGGGCACAGAAGTCCTGAGAATCAACTGTACATAGGATTTTTAAGCAACCTAGAAGTTGATAAAACAATATCTTCCCACACAGACATGCTCCTACATTGTTGGTGCACCCATAGCAACATTAATATAACAAAGATGATGCAATGCAGTTTGTTTGTTTCCCATGGGTTTTTACAATGCTGCCGTGCATCCTAACACCTAAATTGCCCCGGAGGAAAATTCAGGGGATTATAAATATGTGTCCAAAATTAATTTCAGTCCATCTGTTGTGTATTTACATTTTACATTAAATAAAAACTGCAGGTTTGCTGGTGCAACAAGGGAAAAGACAGGAAATCACTATAACCATTATAAAGTGTAAAATGTTTAAAGCTACTGTTATATTTCAATCTGGACCAAAGAGGCAAACTTATTGACTGATTGATCAATAAAGCCATTACCACAGCCGTGCTGAGGGCTAAAAATAACTCCCTGACACTCTCAGGGAGTGATGTTAGAGCATGTTTCCAACCATCAAACTGTGGTGCTCCACAGAGAAGCATCATCCCTACAGTGCTGCAGGTCTAAACTGGCTTCCATGAGGAAAAAAATGTTTAGCACAACACAACTAGGAAGTGCATTCTTTGCCATTACCTTCATCGAATTATATCCTGCACATATGTTATCAGTGTGGCTTATCTTTGATCTATCTAGATTTACTTGTTACATGATACCTCCTTTTCGGTGGAACACCTGGAATGTCAGTCCTGACAAGAAACATGTGTTACACTTGAGGGCTGGTTGGTGCAAGATCATGGATTTTGCTGGTACAAGCAAGCAAGCAGAACTTCATTTATATAGCATATTGATATACAGGTAGAAGCACAATGTGCCATAGACTGAATGGAAAAACCACAGAAGTTGTAGCCACAAAAAAAATGTGTAAAGACAAAACACACTGATCATCCAAGCCAACTGCCTTTGCTCAATAGCGTTCACTCCACTGTGTAAATATCATAGGGTGTGTTGGGGCCTCATTCCTACACTCAACAAAGACACATGGAGCACACACACATTCCAGCCACTTGTGAAATCTAAGTTTGAGTCTGAGTAATGTAAAGAGCAGAGGTAATTGTAAATTTACCCATTATTCAAATTTATACATAGCAATCACAGAAGGTTAAATTCCAGCTCCCATGAGCTTTTCTGGTCCAGACGCATTGAGCTTTAGAAAATAGCACCAACCCCTCTGACAGAAACAGCATGTTCAGTTATCTTTGCTAATCAATATTATCACACTGCACAACGTTGAAAAATATTATAAAACAACTTATTTAGTTTAATAATGAGATGCTTTTATACTTGACATGAAATAATCATTTATCAGTACTAGAAAGTTTATATTCAAACAAAATCTATGTTTAGAGTGTAGTCAATTGTGTTTTGTCTCATGACCAGTAATAGTTGACTTTAATCTGTGGTATTTAGTAAAACTTGTAAAAAGAACTAGCAAGAGAACTCCCTATGCTTCACTAACAGCTTTAGTGTTTCTTCTTCTTCTCACAATAACAACCCACATACTATATAGCGCCCTCTCTTGGTGCTTGTCCATATAACAGAACACGATATACTCTCGTGCTCTGAGGCCTACAGCAAACAGAGCACTGGAGCTACACTGGTTACTACCACTAAATCCCAGTGATCATTCTCATCTTTTTTATTCTGCCAGTTTTTGCTGTCAGTTTCATTTCCTCTGTGTGAAACAATATCATTGGTAGACATGTGCTGCCTCCATTCTTTCAATCCTGAGTGCACCACTTCCATCAAAAATTAGCGTGCACATCTGGGTGCGATGTTTTTATCAATGATGTTTGACGCTCAAGCCAATAAACACTCTTAACTACTGCAGGGACATTTGATGGGGGTGTGAATCCTTGTTAAAACTTTCCCATTGCATTCAAAGCTACTTGTAGCATGTGTGTTGGTTTCTTGACCATAAGCTTTATTTTGGTTAAATATCTCATCATCCATCAGATTTACAGGGCCCACATTTGGCTAAAACATTTATATTTCTTAGTGGATATATGCTGTTGACTTGTTGCCATGCTAAAATAAGAAGCTGTGTGTGCACCATCATAGTTGCTAAACATAAACATATTAGCCAACTAATGTTAGCATGTTGCCTACAGCACTGCTGTGGCTAATTTAAGCCACAAAGTGTTGCTAGCTGTTTACTCGATTAATCTCATCATTTTTGCTGTCGGTTTCAGCTCTTCAGTGTGAGACGTCACAATTGTTAAATGTGTGTTTCTGTACAGAATAAGTGAGATGGGTAATTTCTTGCAAACTCAAGTGCATCAATATCAATAGTGTGTGCACCCTGGTGTGGTGTTCCTATCAATGATGATGGTTAGAGCTTAAGCTGATAAATACTCTTGACTACCTCAGAGACTTTTGATGGAAGGGTGAATCCAGGTTTAACGTTTCCCATTCCACTCAAAGCCACTTGTAGCAAGTGTTAATCTGTAAAACAGATTTATTTGATTACATATCTTATAATCTATCAGATGTAAAAGGTCTGAGTCTAGCTAAAACATCCATAGTTCTTAGTGGATATATCCGGGTGACTTGTTTCCATGTTAAAATAAGAAGTTTAGCATGCTGAGTGCTCAGATTCATACCTGCTACACATAAAAATATTAGCCATCTATTACATTTTGCCTACAGCGCTGCTGCAGCTAATTTAAGCCACATACTGTTTCTAGCCCAACAACTAACACTGCTGCAGACTTTACTTTGCAGTGAGAGTTTAATGAGTGCAGTGACATTATAGCTTTATTACTACAACTCTAATGTATACTGAAATGTCTGTATACTGTGTTTGAATCAATACACATCACTCTGCTACAGAAGTTTTTTTTTTTTTTTTCATTTGACTGTGTTATTGTACATGGTATTACAGCTGATCCATAATGTACCCAATCCTCCATGGCTGTTGTGCGGCAGAGACTCAGTGTGCAGGAGCTGTTGTGGTGCCCACCACTTCCAGCCTGCATCCACGTCGATAACAAGCAACAGCCTCTCTGACAGAATCGTTTACTGCCCCGAGGGCTTGAAGACGAAAGTGGAGTGTGCATGCCTGCCTCTAACCTACTTAAGCCTCTCACTGCACAAATGGAAGTGTTGATATGCAACATGAGAAGCCCTGGTGAATTCCTGACTGCAAACAGACTGACCAGAATAAATGTATGAGATTAATGCCAGAAGAAGTACTGATGGTGTTACTGTGTGTGTTTGAATGCGGGTGCATGCATGTTTTTTGCTTGTGTCAGCATGCGAGTTTTGGATATATAATAGAGTTGTGCCTTAATGTTAAAGAGACATTTTCAAGATGCCTATTCTTGAACCTGGTGAAAATAATGAATCCAAACAATTCGATTCCATGTTTCTGCAGCATTTCTGTACAAAAATGTGCAGGTATGAGAAAGAAAAACAGGGAGAGGGAAGACTTTCTGACTTGGGTGTGTGTTCCTACACTCAGCTGAGGAGATATAGCATAGTTTCAGTGTCTGGAGTTGGCTCCTTAATTCTATTTTCCTCTCAGGGGAACCTCCCCCAAACCTCTGACACAGATTTTGAGCCTTGTTGGGCAAGCGAAGGAGGATGGAGTTGGGGGTGGGGAAAGGGGTTACTCCCACTCAGCCTGGACAAGACACATAAATCACATCAACATATAAATACACACGCATACTCATGCCTCTCTTTTAGTTTTAAATTGTGAAATTGGATGAAGGTAAAGGGAAAAAGGCTAGATTATAGGTGAAATCAGTTTGAAGAGGAGAAAGGATATCTGCTAAGAAATAAGCTTGGCCTCATGGAGAAAAATTAAAAAAAGGAAATATTTTCCTGACACACAACAGGACTTTCAAAGATGTGTGTCAGTGATGAGGCTTTTCTTTAATACCTGCACCACATTTAATTACAGTCTTAGAAAACATGTGTCTATCTCTCTTTCTCTCTCTCTCTCTCTGTCTCTCTCTCTCTCGCTCTCTCTCTCACACACACACACACACACACACACACACACACACACACACACACACACACACACAAATCATACTCCAAATCAAACTGAGCCACAGTCCAAAACAAAGCACAACCTGGAATCCATCAAGCAACACAACCAGAGCAAGGTTTACACTGACCTTATCTCTCTCCTTGTGGGTGGCTTTTTAGCCAAAGAAAAGGGTTTATACAGGAGGGGAATATCTTTCAATTATCAGTCTGGACTGCACAACAGAGACACACTTGCACTATCAAGCAGGTGTGGCCAGTGCAGTTTCTATAACACAGGAACTTGTATTACAGCATACAGAGAGGAAGAATTATTTTTTCACATATCTATACCCTATAGAGGTGTGAAACTAGTTGTAGCATGCTTGGAATTATGATTCAAAATGTGACATTAACTTAAAAATACATTTGCTCATATTTGCTTACATTTTAACTACCTGGGTGTAAACTTTTAGCTCAATGAAAAAATCTGGTTCTTTTGGCTCCTTCTATTGCCTTTAATCTGATTTGCAAGAATCTACTGAATCAACAGATTGAGAACAACCAGCGAGAGCCAGGAGGAATCTGTAATTAGCATCAACCACAGCAGCTTTTATAGTAGCCATGGTGACCCTGTAAATGCATGACTGCTTCCTCTACATGGAGGAACTCGGTGGCACAGCTAACGCTCAGCAGAGAGGCATTTGGATAGGAGGGGATTCCAAATTGTGTTCATTTGAATTTCAAGTCCACTTTATTGTCACTTTATCAAGTTCTGCATTAAAGCTGGACTGGACTGACATCTAAAGACTAAAAACAACATTCAAGATAATTTGGAGTTGTATATATGCATCCATCCATCAATTGGCTATGCCCACTTATCACAGTGAAGGGTTACAAGGGTGCTGGAGTCGATCCCAGCTGCTATCAGGTGAGAAGCAGGGGACACCCTGAACAGGTCACCAGACCAGTTTTTGTGTTGCAAGGAATGAGTGATCCATCCATACTTCTCAAACGTGTTTTTTGTTTTGAAGGCAAATGGACCCCTTTCACCTTCCCCAAGCAGCCTTGGATCAGTGGATACTTTACTTTTCCTGCTTGGATTTGTATGTTATGTTTTACATGTTACACAAACGAGAGTTTTATTAGCAAGGTCCAGCACTACGCTGGCTTTGGGAGACTAAAACTAAAAGTTTAATCTGTTTGTGAATGAGTGTGAAACTGTTTTAGATGTCTGTGTTGTGTTGGCATTAGAAGTATCTACCTAAGTATCCTACCACACAAGGACATTCCTCAAAATATGGAGCAGCTTAAAATCTAGACCTACATTTTGCACCTGTGCATCATGGTTTTGTTTTTCCTAAAGCTGACTTTTGCTTACAGGAAAAAGCTCATTAGCTGTAGTGATAAAGTCACTGCAAAACCAAATACTTTGAAGCAGTGGTTCCCAACCTATTTTCCTTGAGGACCCCCTTCATGCAAATACTAAAAAGCTGTGGACCCCGTGCCCCAGCCCATGCTGAAACCATGCTTAGTTTTATGTTTTCAAAAGTGAGATTCTCACCATAAATACTGTATTTTGGCTGAGTCCTGTCTGTCGGTGAAGCCAAAGATAAATTAACAACATATAGCCTTACATTTTGTTTCTCAAAAAAGGGACAATGTGTGGACATTAATCACAATGGCTCTGAATGTTTAAAGCCCTGGGGACCTCCTGTGCTCTTTGCAGCACTCCCAGACCCCAGGTTGGGAACCACTGCTTTAAAGTGTGGACCATAATGAGAAAATGTTGTTTCAAGCAAAGCTTTTGTGCCGATGAAAGCAATATTTCCAGCACCGTATCCTGTTTGTTCTGAAACTGGTTGCTGTCTATCAGAGTCACATTATTTTTAGCCAATCAACGTTTAGTCAGTGGGTAATGTCAGCTTCACAGACTGTATTGTTAGCTTGTTAGAGGACTGCATGTCCACCTGTTTGGGTCAAAAAATTACCCAGAATTCTCCAGTCTGTGAGTATTAAAAGTTTGGCAAATAGATACATACACAAGTGTAAAAAATCAGATCTTACTCACACAAGCAACCAAAGTTTTAATTTACCAATCTCAATGCACATCACACTTTGTGTACAATGAAAGGCTATAAGCAACTTAGCCTCAACTTGGCCTCGGGTAACAATTGGGGAGTGTATAAACACCGTTACTGCTCTAGGTCTGTGCAACAGATCTTTTCTGCCTAAGCTGGCATTTTACCACACTTCCCACATCTGCGCTTAATAATTAGGACCCTCCCAGAGGAAAAAGCTCTGTCATCTTTTGAAGCTATTGCAAACCAGTTGGAGTTATGATGGGCTGGAAATCTTATCTACAGGTATCCAAAGTTAAAAACTAAAAAACAGGAAACTATCATGTCAGGTGTATTTAAATGAAGTAGACAACAATGACCTGTCCTTATTAGATTGAAGCTGAAGAAGCCACATGCTAGAGACTGCTAGCACAGTATGTTGTGTAGTGCTGCTCATTATGTTAACTGATTTGCACAACAGAACAAACAATTTACGACCACACTTTAAAAACCTGGGCTACACGTGAACATCTTAATATTAACAGTAATAAAAAATGTAAAAAAAAAAATCCCATTTGAACTAGTGCACTCAGTTAACAGATGTTGACACATGAACATCAGTAAATGCCATGTTAAGACTTTAAATAATGTGGTCTAAGATAATGAAGGCTTTAAAAAGAAGCATTTGGTCCGTCCTGCTGCTCTATTACTTCATGGTACCGGTTACACCATTACACTACGGTTTAGGTTTGAAGATTTTCTCTTTTCAGTTGACATTTCTGGGAAATAATTAAAGCTCAATTTACCTAAAATGATCCTTTCAATGCAATAAGGAGACTGAACTCTCTAGAAAAATAATAGATGGAAAAAGGCCAATGGCAATAAGATCTACCTTGCCCTCCCACACACTCCACACTCACATGTATGATACTACAGACTTGCCTCTAAGGCAGAGAGCCATAAATCCTGTCACAGCTCCCAGACAATGACAAGCGTGGCCTTTGCCTCCCTTCTATATTACTCTGACTCATCCAGTGTACACAAAACTGTGCAGCTCGGTGCAAACCTCCTGAGATCTCTTTTCTTCGAACATCATTGTCAAGAAGGAAATGGCTGTAAATATTTGATTAAATATGTATAAGCTAAGGCAATGCCAAACCTTTGGGTGGATCAAGGATGTGTATGAGATTGCTAGTGAAGGGTGTCATTAGAAATACATAAATGGGTTGACATGAACTGGACAGTATGTAGAAGATTACATGTAAATCTCACTAGTCTTAATGCTGTCACACAATGTTCTTCAGGCTTTGACAGCAGTCACTAAAAAGTGAGTTTTATTTTCTCACCGATTACCTCTAAAGAAGTCTTTCATGCTCAAACAGATCTTGAGAAGAAATCTTAATTATCTGTAATAGCTGTAACATGATAAGGTTTGAGAGTTCATGCATGTGATATTTTAGAGGTGACTTGAAAGCATGTATGAGGTGTTAACCATCTCTCTGAGCTTCCCTTGCTGGCTCATGCCACCTCAAAAGAGCATCATTAATTAACATGCCATTATCAGAGCTGAATGCTAGCTGGGGGAGATTAATGCTGAACGGAGCTGCTAGAGGATTAAAGGTCACATCCTGTGTGTTAATCACCCAGCACCCCTGACCCCTGGAAGGAAACACAGTAGAATGACCACATTATTGCCACCTGGTTGGGCACCAATCACAAGCAGGATCAAAATGAGGTCTGCTCCTCTGGGCAGACACAGACAGTGAGGAGATGAGATGGAAAGTAATAAAAGAAAATGACATTTTTCCATGCCAAAAGAGGACGACCATGAAATGAAACTGCACTTGCAATGTTAACGGTATTACTTGCAGTATGAAAATGGCTGCAAAGGTCACTGATTGTGAAGTGGCTCCACAGCATCATGATTACACATCTAACATATCATTGTCAGTGACTTATTCAATATTTTCAAGTGCATCATACACAAGCTTTTCAGCCCACATATCCTATAGTTGCCTCCTTCACAGTCTCCTTCCTGTCACACCAAGACCGTGTGCAAGTCTGTTAATAACACATTACACCCTAAGTGTGAAAATCTTTGAGGACTTTCCAAGGTGAATGGATTCTGGGTGTTCTAGAGAAAAGGCTCATGGGCTGGATCTGCGCTTCTATATCATATTTCTGCAGCCGACACTCACCTCCCACTCTCCCACATCTGACATGAATCTCTCAGATCGGATGTGACTCACTAGCTCTGGCAGTGGAAGGCTAAATTCTTCTTCTATTACTCTCACAAAGACCACTCAGCTCTTTCCACTGCCTTTAGTTTTTGTCTTTTGTAGTTCATCACAGTGAGCTTCCAGTCTATGATGTGTGTGATCATAAAAACGACCACACTGTTTTGGAGGAATTCACATGTAGTCAAAATGAGACATTTATTGTATTCACATGAAGATCATCTGACAGCTTTGCTGGTGGCAGTAAATCTTTAATGTGTAGTGAATTATGTATTCTTTCAACATTCATTTTTATTTACAAGAGTACAGAAAATGAAGTTTCTGCAAACACATATTGAGCATTGTTGGGTTCTGTGCTGGTGGACGGAAGTGGAGGTCAGGTAAAAACAGTATTATACATTGGGAATGCTCAGAGAGCATTGTAGGTGCTTACCGGGCAGCATTTATTCTCAGAGGAGCCTATATTCCTGCATCAACGGTTTCCAGGACACGGCCACTTGGCTCACTGCTTGTTTGATGGACTATTTTTCCTCCTTCCCAAACAAGAGTGTGCACATTTTGACCTTGGTGTCAGCACAGCCAGACTGAAGCTGCTGAGTAGGATGTCTCTTTCTCAAGTACATTCACAGCAGTAATTTGCAGTCTTTTGTGTGTGTGTTTGTTCTTTCAGTGATTCTGGAAAAAATAAATGAAATATTTCCAGTAATGTGATTTTGCTAATTTGCAATGAGACTAGTGCTCTAGCATGTCCAAAGTGTGTTCTCTCCTATTGCAATGTTCTTTAGTCCATGCAAAAGCATGGATTAGCGTGTACATTAATATGTGAAGATATGCAATATGGTTCAAATTATAATTAATGTTGGTAATGTAAGTCCACAACTTTGATCCAATCTGATCAAAGTTGTGGCAGTCTAAAATTTTAAACATTCTTGGCCTTCATCTCACCTTTATTTTTTTTTTACCTAGATGAGACAACTGTTTCCACCAAATGACATGAAACACTTGCATGTGAAATAGAGGAGTAGGTGATGGCAAGTGAAAATGCATGAAGAACAATGGATATGTGAGGCAAGATTAATATGAATAAACAGAACAATTCATTTTCAAATAAAACAGGAAATGTAGTTATCTAAGACACATAACTTACAAAACAAAAATGAAAACCCCAAAATCAAAAGACAAGGTCCAGACTTGAAGAAATAAAGAACATAACCAAAACCACAGATTGTGACTAACAATGAGCTCAGTCTTGTTATATAAACAGTAAGCCAAACCCCAACCCTTATTATGATTTCCAGCTTTAGTTCATGTCTTATTTAGCATTGGTCATTGTGGTGTTCAGCTTCTCAAAAGCTGAGAAAAATATGGATCTCACACAAGTTAGCAGACATAGCAAATATGGTAGCTGCTAAACAACATCATCAGCTACGCTTATGAAAGTATAAGCAGCACTGTGCTAAAGTAGGCATGACTACCTAAATCCATGTCTGAGGATATCTCCAACTGGATAAAATTGGAAGAAAATGGAATGAGAGACCAGATTTAGGAAAGTTAACCAACAGAATTATTTTATGTAATTATTTTACATAATTACTTAAGAAAGTCACAAAGTTTGTTACAGTGCTGCAAAACATTAGGACTGTAGCACTGTTATGGTTCACAGCGAGCACACTATGAGGGCTCAGCTCAAAGCACTGCTGTGTGCTGGGGTGATCTTCCATTTAATGTCACTGAGAATTATGCTGAGCCAAAGTTGACTGCTTTATTTTTTTTAAGTTATTATACAACTTTGCTTGTTGCAAGCAATATAAGTTGATAACACGTTACGCATATTTCATCCATATGAAGAGAGGGGTGGAGCTGTCAACTGATCACCACCTGGTGGTGAGTTGTCTCAGATGGTGGGGGGAGGATGCAAGTGTGTTGTGAGGGTCTGCTGGGAATGTCTGGTGGAGTCCCCTGTCAGAAAGAGTTTCAACTCCCATCTCTGGCAGAGCTTCAACCATGTCCCGGGTGAGGCGGGGGACATTGAGTCCGAGTGGGCTGTGTTCCGTGCCTCTATTGTCAAGGCGGCCAGCTGCAGCTGTGGCCTTAAAGTCGTAGGAGCCTGTCGTGGCGGTAACCCTCGAACTCGTTGGGGGACACCAGCAGTAAGGGGTGCTGTCAAGCTGAAGAAGGAGTCCTATCGGGCCTTTTTGGCCTGTGGGACTCCAGAGGCAGCTCATGGGTATCGGCGGGCTAAGCGGAGTGCAGCTTCGGCGGTCAGTAAAGCAAAAACTCAGGCATGGGAGGAGTTAGGAGAGGCCATGGAGAATGACTTTCAGATGACTTCGAGGAGATTCTGGTCCACCATCCGGCAGCTCAGAACGGGAAAGCAGTGCTCCATCAACACTGTGTACAGTGGGGATGGGGGGCTGCTGACCTCGACTCGGGACGTTGTGAGGCAGTGGAAGGAATATTTCGAAGACCTTCTCAATCCCACCAACACGTCTTCCGATGAGGAAGCAGAATCGGAGGTAGCTGGTGCTGGCTCTCCCATCTCACTGAGGTCACTGAGGTGGATAAAAAGCTCCTCGGTGGCAAGGCCCAAAGGGTGGATGAGGTCCACCCGGAGTTCCTTAAGGCTCTGGATGCTGTAGGGCTGTCTTGGCTGACACGCCTCTGCAGCATCGCGTGGACATCAGGGACAGTTCCCCTGGACTGGCAGACTGGGGTGGTGGTCTTCCTCTTCAAAAAGGGGGACCAGAGGGTGTCCTCCAACTACAGGGGGATCACACTCCTCAGCCTCCCCGGTAAGGTCTATTCAGGGGTGCTGGAGAGGAGGGTCCGTCGGATCGACGAACCTCAGATTGAGGAGCAGTGTGGTTTTTGTCCTGGTTGTGGAACAGTGGACCAGCTCTACACCCCCTTCAGGGTCTTTGAGGAGGCATGGGAGTTTGCTCAACCAATCTACATGTGCTTTGTGGACTTGAAGAAGGCATTTGACCGTGTCCCCCGGGGACTCTTGTGGGGGGGTACTCTGGGAGTATGGAGTGCCGGACCCGCTTGTACGAGCTGTCCGGTCCCTGTACGACTGGTGTCAGAGCTTGGTCCGCATTGCCGGCAGTAAAACAGAATCGTTTCCAGTGAGGGTTGGACTCTGCCAAGGCTGCCTTTTGTCACAGATTCTGTTTATAACTTTTATGGACAGAATTTCTAGGTGCACCCAAGGTGTTGAGGGGATCTGGTTTGGTGGCCTCAGGATTGGGTCTCTGCCCTTTGTGGATAATGTGGTTCTGTTGGCTTCATCAGGCCGTGATCTTCAGCTCTCACTAGAGTGATTCGCAGCCGAATGTGAAGCGGGTGGGATGAGAATCAGCACCTCCAAATCCGAGACCATGGTCCTCTGCCGAAAAAGGGTGGAGTGCTCTCTCCGGGTCTGCAATAGGGTCCTGCCCCAAGTGGAGAAGTTCACGTCTTGTATACGAGTGAGGGAAGGATGGAGCGGGAGATCGACAGGCGGATCTGTGCGGCGTCTGACGTGATGCGGACTCTGCAACGGTCTGTCGTGGTGAAGAAGGAGCTGAGCCAAAAGGCAAAGCTCTCGCTTTACCGGTCGATCTACGTTCCCACCCTCACCTATGGTTACGAGCTGTGGGTAGTGACCGAAAGAACAAGATCGCAAATACAAGCGGCCGAAATGAGATTTCTCTGCAGGGTGGCCGGGCTCTCCCTTAGAGATAGGGTGAGAAGCTCGGTGATCTGGGAGGGGCTCAGAGTAGACCCAGCAGCACCTCCGCATCGAGAGGAGCCAGATGAGGTGGCTCGGGCATCTGGCCAGGATGCCTCCTGGACGCCTACCTGGTGAGGTAGTCCCACCGGAAAGAGGCCCCCGTGGGAGACCCAGGACACGCTGGATGGACTACATCTCTTGGCTGGCCTGGGAATGCCTCAGGATCCCTCCGGATGAGCTGGTGAATGTGGCCGGGGAGAGGGAAGTCTGGATTTCCCTGCTTAGGCAGCTGCCCCCGCAACCCGACTCCAGATAAGAGGCAGAAAATGGATGGATGGATATATAAACAGACAGTTTAAATTTTTATTAATCTGTTTCATCTATTTTTTTACTCTTTTTTTTTAAACAGTTTAAAACAGAACTTTCTTTGCACCACTGACATGATGGCAACTGTTGGCCTTGCTGTCATCATATTGTGTATAGATTAGACAAAGACATTACTGTGATATTAAAAAGATAACTCCAATAAATACGGCCTTGTAGCCAGAAACGAGCTTCTAATGACATGATGAATGATAATGTTGTGTCCTACTTAATGTATAAGGATTAGGGCTGGGCAATATGAACCAAATCTTATATCTTGATATTTTTTACCTGAATCACGATATACGATATATATCTCGATATATATATCTATATGTTTTTTTGTCAAGTAACCAAAGAGACAGTTCAAATTTACAGCCATCAGTGCTAAATACACTTTTATTAAGGATCAGCAGCACATGTGCATTGAAACAGTTGACTGAAATTAAAGTACCTTTACATTAAATTAAATGCTCCTAAAACTAAATAAATGAAAAATACTTTTCAATAATATAACAAAAATACATCTGTGCAAAATGCAAAAGAAAATATGCTTTTAACTAAAATCAAGCTATCTTGATATAAACGATATTCCCTCCTTCTATTTTGCGTCTGATAAAGTCTTGATATATTTCAAAATCTCAATACATTGCCCAGCCCCAATAAGGATGATGACAAAATCCTTTTTTGGGTCTCCTATAGAAAAGAAATTTTGTCTTAAAGGACTTTCTGGTAAAACATATAAAAAAGAAATTTAATTAGACAATTATATACCAAGAAATGGACAAACCTGGCTTACACCAGCAAAATCAACAAATTGTTAGCCTAATAAAATGATTGTCTAAGTCATATTTTAATGTGGTATAGGCAAAGATGCACAGTGAATCAGCTATTTTAAGAGACTAGAGTTCAGCAGATACTGCAATTTGATCAAAATATGACTGAGGCAATTATGCTATGAGGCTAACGATAATATATTTAAGATCAAGGTGGAGAATTTTGGGGTCAGTGTATTGACCATAGATAACACAGTCAGTAACAAACCTGTACTTGCTGTGCATACCATAGAGCAGGGCTACTCAATTCGGTCCTACGAGGGCCACAATCCAGCAGGTTTTCCATGTATCCCTGTACCAACACACCTGAGTCAAATTAGGTGGCTCTAACAGCCAATCAGGTTCTACACAATGACTCATTAATTTGACTCAGGTGTGTTGGTACAGGGATACATGGAAAACCTGCTGGATTGCGGCCCTCGTAGGACTGAATTGAGTAGCCCTGCCATAGAGTGTCAATTTTCAAAGTAATGAAATTATTTTAAAAAAGCAGTCACTGGATTAAAGATTTCTTGAAACTAACAGCTCAGATCATAAAATCCTGAGAAAAAAGATCAGTTCAGATAATACATCAAGAAAACAAGTAAGGTAAAAGAACATGACTATATTTATTAGACCTGGAAATTGTGTTTGTATTTTTTATTCAGCCTATCTAAAACTGTCCATTAGCCTTGTGGTTATGAGCATAATGTTGCATTATATCTGATGTAAAAGAAAAGAAGTTCACATTATTGGATGTATTACTTCTTACAAAATTGTCCATATCTAAATGCTAAGTTTACCATTTATCTTTACTGTCCATAAGTCAAAGCCTCAGTTATTATCAGCTTCATTACCAGGATGCATTTCTGTGTTATTAATGCTGGATTATGTCTAGCATTGCCTCAAAAGAACTCAAAAAACTTAGACATCACTGTTTTTCAATAAGTTAGAAAAAGACCGGCTGAAAAGACTAATGTGTAATCTCCATTATGTATGTATGACTTTTCAAGTGTGGGTAAATTTCCTTACATGCCTTTGGGTTTGAAGACTAAATAACAGAAATAAAATGCACAGGAAACTAATCTTCTAAACTAATGGAGCCTTAAATGGCAAACTAAACTCTGTCCCAACTAAATGTAAATAGATTCATATAATGAAGCCCAGCGTTTAGTTTTAACATTAAGGAGAATGATTCAATCATCCCTGTCCTTTTCTCGATGAAGCTTGAATTGTTGTGATTTCTCATTTCAAACACCATAAAGGTCATATTATTGGAAAATTTCTCCAGGAAAGCAAGTCTGGGTTCTTGATACAAGGAGTGAAATCTACAATTCTGTGATCAAAGTCAAACACTTGCTTTGCCGGCACCAGAGAATTTGAGGAAAAACCAGGGACTCTGAGATGAAGAGTGATTGACAAGGATTTTAGTCTGTGTCCTTTTGTGGCACGTTTGAATGTCAAGCTTCTTCCTTTAAGCCATGCTGCTGAAAAGCCTTTCCCCTTCAGGGGTCTTTCTCAGCCTGCACAGACACAGACGCTATCTTGTGATCTTACTGCAAAAGCACATGAAAGTTCATTCTCAAACACACACACACACATACACACACACACACACACACACACACACACACACACACACACACACACACACACACACACACACACACACATACACACACACACACACACACACACACACACACACACACACAAGGGGACGGATGTGTGACAAAGATGACTTCAGTCCCAGTATCTACAATTACACTCTGTTCTTATCTCTACAATTATAGACACTCTGTGGACTCTGTTGACATTTCACCTCATTTCTGATGTAACATCTTTCCAGACTTTATTGTCATTATATATATTAACCCTAAACCTTTATTATATAATATAATATATATATCTTATTTAAATTCCATTATTCTTTGTTGTAGTTAAGAATTACTTGTACTACCTCCATATTTTCTGCCTGTTTCAGGAATGATTTAAAACCCCCTTTACTGCTTATAGCACAAGGTAGTGCTGGGCATGCCATACATGCACTGATCTATTTTTTTTCCAGCTTTGCTTGAGAATGGGGTGAACCTTATCAAACATTAGCAGGTCTGCAGTCATTCTCTGGGATGATTTGATCATCTGACTCCCAGAATGTACATTTTTTTCCACCCACAGAGTAAGAACAAAGATGTTGTATTCACATGGGAAAAGCCAAATGCATCAGCTTCTTTGGCCTGATGAGATGCATATGCATGTGACCATGAGCTGCAGCAATGTGCTGAGTGTGTTCTGTGTTATATGTTGAGCTACCCCCTGCACAGCTTGGGTATAGGAACCCATCCCCCAGCTGAGAGATTTTTTGCTCTATATGTGTGACTACATTACACCAGCATCCCATCCCCCCACTATGAGAGCCCTCTGAGCAGGTCCCTGGGGTGGGCGTTTGTGCCGGAAAGCAGACCTTTTTCCCTGTCCGTGGGATGTTATTGATGAGGTGAAGTAATGGACCCCCCCCAACTGTGCTCACAGGGACACTGAGGATAAATCAGACAGTTGGTAAGAACCAACCAGCCATTCTACCTCTCTCCAGACTCAACTGCCATTTCATTAGCTTTATTTATGGGGATTCAGTGCTTTCCTGAACACCCCCCGCCCCCCCCCCCCCCCCCCCCCCCCCCCACACACACACACACACTCTGCACTCCCACTGAAAATGCTGCCATTCTTCCTCTTTCTTCATTCTAGAGTGCTATGGCAACCCTTATACATGGCAGTTAGTCTCTCCTCCTTCTCCTTCTTTTTCTTGGAAATGCTGGTTGTGTGTGTGTCATACACTCAGTGCATCTTTCCTGCCATGGGACTATGTCTGAGTCCAGATATGTCTGCTGTCTGATGACGGTTAAAGGGCTGCGCAGATATGGATGTGCTCAGGAGTGGTGAAGGACTCAGCACCAGCTGGGCTTTTAACATTAGATCCATGTCCATCCAACTCAGCACTTCTTGCTGAGCCATATTTGACTTGGCTGATCAACAACATTCACCTCTGGGCTTACAGCTCAGTCACTCAGCGAGAAAACTGCAGCCAGAGCCGATCTTGTCCTTGAGGAAAGAAAAAGGAAATTCTGTATTTGAAAAAGATTAACTGAACTTGTATAATCCACAAAATCAGTGGCATCTCATTCCTGTCAGAGTTGTCAGAGTATATCATAAGTATGCAGACACGATTCACTTCATTTGAGCTATGCCAGGAGAATACTGGTTTGATTCTCTTTGGCTCTTTAATCACTACAGCCTCACAAGTGCCAACATTTACCACACTACTAAAATCACTTCTGAGAAAATCCACAACATCATGACCTGATTTCATCAAAACATTGGTGTTGTCACTGTTGGTGCTGTCTGTTTATGTTGTGTACAATTAGATCTGACTTTTAACCATTTCTGAAATGCCTATTAATACCAAAATGTGATCCCTGTGAACATTTTTATTCACATAATGTATTCTGTATCATGTGTCTGCGTCTAATTTATTCAAAGATGTGAAGCATGGATTGGGCATGAAATGCAGTGAATCATTGTCTGTTTGCACATGTTTCCCATTGAAACAGTTTTTTTTTCTTTCACTGTGAACATTGATGACATGACAGTCATGCTGGAACACGTCCATACAATGTTCACTTTAATGTACACTGCATGAATCCATGTGGCCGAACAGATGGTTGACTGAGCTGAGCTCCAGCAACGCTGCACCGATGCCAGTTTCATTACAGGGGTTCACTTGGATCTAGATCAAATGTGAATATGTCTGTCATGCCCACGGCAGCAAGCAGCAAAGGGGAAACACAAATACAATTTGCTGCATGAAAGAAAAGATGACATTATACCATGACATGTGTGTTAATATAAAAATTTAGCACATCTGTGAAAACTGATTAGTTTGCTCTCGAGATTAAAGAAGTTAAAAAAAAATTTTACTGGATAAATTTAAACTGAATTCAAATGTGATTAAAATAAAAAGCCATTGACTTGGATATATGATATTACAATTCAGAACATGTCCTGCAAGTGGGTGAGGCTGGAAAAACTCATATTATGTCTAACCAGTAACATTTTGTCTACATATGATCTTGATAAAAAGGAAGGAAAGGGGGAAAAAAATGAGAGAAAAGCATGCGTTGGCAGTCAGCCAGGTGTGGACAGATTCAGGAAGTTAAGCCGGAATTCCAACAATGCAGGCAGTCGTTGGCTCTTCAGTGAGGTGCTGCCATTTCTGCTCACAGCGCTGTCTTTGTTGTGGCGAGGAGGCGGCAGTTAGGTGAAGCACTGCAGCCGAGCCTTGATTTTTGCACTGGTGTGTGAATGATATGGGGAAAACAGTGTCACTAGAGGTGTCAAAGAAGAAAAAAAAAACAAAACAAAAAAAACAGGTTAATCTCTCGCTTTCTGTTTCTCTTCCTGCTTCTGACATGAACCACAGAAAATTACACGTCATAGCAAACCTGGCATTTACTCATCAGTCTTGCAAGTAACAACACATGCCACGTTGAAGCCACAATCTAAAAAATAACTTTATAAATGAAACACACAGCTTCATTTCCAACTATTTTATGATTTAGAGAACATTTCTGTGTTAATTCTGCTTGAATCTTATCAGTTTAAGTCTAAGAGACGAAATGCAAGCGTGTTATAATATGACCCGCCCCATAAAATATCAATGATATGATAATCAGCCACTGTGTCAGCTCCAGCAGCAGTTTGGATAAAGATTTTCTTTCTGTTCTGAAAAATTTCCTGTTGCTATTGTTTATTTCAGAACAGTAATGATTATCTGCAGAGCGTCTATCAGCTAAAAGCTCTGTGAAACCTCTATAGTCTGCATTCTCTCACTGGTAACATTGATGTGAGTCCCAGATCTGTTTAAACTATCATCTCCAATTATTGTAGTAATTTGTTGAGGAGATAGTTTGGGTGTTGCTAATGCAATCGTTAAACGTATCCTTGTCTAGATCTTAGGTATGTATTACATGAGGGAATTTAGGATCTTAGGACAGTTATTCTGTCCATGTGGCCTGTGACGCTTTGTAACTCTATGTGGAATCTGGCTTCAGATAAACCAGCTGTGGACATCAAAAACTGGAAAGTGAGAAACTCTTGTATTTTATCACCAAGCTGACAAATTGGGCATTGCAGATTTAGAGAGGAGGGTGTACATTATTCAAACAAACAGTTATCTTTCCTGAACTGTGATCACTGAATGAGGAGGCGGTGGTGGTTATACAGATGGTTGGAGGGGTCTCTCAAACCACAGAGCTGAAAGAAAAACACAGGCCAGAAAAACAATCCCATCTGGCGTCACAAAAAAAACGCTGTTTTGGAGATTTAGGTCAAGATATTGCCCACCTGAAGTGTACCAGATAGTTATGTGGCAAATACCAGACTAGAAAAAGGCCCAATCAAAATTATAAAGGATAAAATGAAGTGAAACCACAGTCAGTCAGTTTAGTAGGCTTTGCTGATTTCACATGCAATGGCAGAGATTTTGTGTGAAATAATTTATATGAGTCATTCTCATAAACCATTTTAGTAGCTTCTACAGCTGTGTGAGGCGGAAAGAAAGGTTTCAGACCATTAACAGGGTACTGGCTTCAGCCCAGTCATCAACTATTTACACAGCATGAGATGTTGTGATCTCTCAAATACTATCCTTCAATGTTAAGGCAGTGTATTCACAGCTTGTACTTCTCTGTGGGAATCAAGCAGCACAGATGTTGACTTCCTGGAGAGTTAGAGCTTGAGTTGACCCTGAGTGCAGATTGAAGCAGAGCTGGGGGTTGTTCTTGTATTATGAAAGGGACTATATATCGTTAATATGGCTATCCATGTGTTATCCATCCGTACAAACTGTTTATTCCCTTCAGCGTTGCGTGGATGCATAAGCCTAGCTGTTTTCAGCAACCTTTGTCAGCTCCTCCAAGATGAGTCTTGGGTTGGACTAGGGGTATGATAGTGGCAACAGGGTGGCCACCCTTTTCAGGAGTCCAAATTACCCAAATGGGCTGTGTAAGAGCAGTTGGTCTATTCTTAGCTCCTCATAGTATTTACTAGCTTTTTTTACCTGATCTCAGAGGGTAAACTTAGCCACCTTGATCAAGGTATTTTCTACTGTTTGTTGTTGTCATTTTGTTCTTTTTGTCATTACTAAATCTTATGCTCATAAGTGAGGGTAAGGATGTAGACTGACTAGTAAATGCAGACCTTTGCCTTATGGCTTAACTACTTCTTAACAGCTAAAACAAAATATAGACGACAACACTGAAGAATCTGCTCTAAACCTATGGTCAGTCTTATTCGTTTCTCTGTCACCTCTAATCAGGAGGTATTAGACATCTAATATCTGAAAATATTAGCTCAGGATAAATTCTCCATGCTTAACTTAGGAACCACGATACTATGCCATTTTTAATCTATTATTTTATTTTATTTTTTCAGAGGTAACTGTAGTTTCGCCTTTGGAAGTGCTCACTCAGATTTCATTTGCAAACCCTTTAAAACTTATTTTGAAATTCATCATCTGAAAGTGGAAATGAAACTCTTTAATCTTCATTCTTGTGCAAATGATTATTAAAAAACTTCTAAAAGATGCACTATAGTTTAATTAATCTACTTAGGTTTTTTAAATACATTATGTAACTTGAATGAAATATAATTTTCCATTTTCCAGATGTAGGCATATAGAAATACAGAGTGCTGCAGATTAATACTTTTGCACTCTATTTTTTTACATAATCTAATTGAACACACATGGATCCTTCATGCACTGATTTTAACAACACATCCATTTAATAATGAATTTGTTGTGGGCATGGGAAATGTGTAGTCCTTGAGTAAAGAGGAGGGGCAACGGAGCTTGTGGACCTATTGAAAGACAGAGAGGCGGTTCAGCCCCGCGATGGTCTTAGCAGCGGTGGTTCAGGGAGTAGAATCAGACCACTGTGTTGTGCAGGAACTGGCACGGCATCACCGAAAGCCGCCAGTAGAACAAATGAAAACGAAAACTACACTTGCTTGTGGATTAATTTTGGGGCGAGACATTTAGTCGAATCGAGGAGATCTTTAAGTATAGAAACGATCGACTGACGAGGATTGGGACATTGAATATTCTACGTTGTTACCACCGAACGGGTTCTTCTGCCTCGCCGCTAAGGTTAGTTAGCTTCCATTGCTGGCTGTGTGTTGGTTTGGTGGGGTCTGCTCTGTTGTTGGATGACGGGGTCTGGCTATTATTTGGATGAGAAACATACATTGCAGTATTGACCTTTTCGAGTATATGTTACGCTATAATCAGAAGGTTATTCAAACCTATTGAAAATAAAACGTCATGAGAACTGTATAACTCGGTGGTTACATACCTCACTACACTACTCATAATTGGCTGGCATCGCCACCTTGTTAATTATTTTATAAATCAGAAACACGTGCTACATTGCTAGGCTAAAATAGCAAATAGCTAACGGGGCTAGCTAAACGACCTGTCATAGCTGCCGAAAAGCTAACGCTTTGTTGAAGTAAAATAATCTGATAACGGCGTTTCACCTTCAAAATGCCATGCTACACACAATAATATTAGTATTCACTATTAATGAGTAATGCCAACTTTCTACTGTGTTCCAGGGTATTTTAGTGGCTGTTAAAGCTATGTCGCTTGCTAACTAGGCTATACCAAGAAACATCCAGTTTACGTTGTAAACACAGGTTTTAGATTAAGTTAAGTCACGTTGTATTCATAGTTAACATAAGTTGGTAAAAATGTTTTGTTGTCAGGTGGGCGATAAATTATTAATTACATTGATAGCGATCGATCAAATCATAAACGATACAAGTTAATGGCGACGTCAGGGAGTTAGCATTGTGATTGGTTGTCTCAGACTGATAATGTGACCGTATACATGCTGGAGCAAAGCTGAGGTGAATCACAGATTAGTGAATCATGTGAATGAATTGTAGAAGTTAGGCTGCTTTACCATAATTATGCTTTACCATAAGTATGTATGCTATTATTATTATGCTAGATGATAACTAAATTGTTATAATATTTTTATTTCTTTTATTTCGTTCATAGATTGTTATTGAGGAGGAGGCTGTATTTTTCACTCTGCAGTGATCCTCATCTGTTGTGCTTTACTGCCGATCACTTGGCACTGTCAGATAGTTTCTTCCTCTATTAACAGTTTCTATGGACATGAACCTAGCTTTAATTAAATTAAAGCAAACCCCTTGCACAATTACAATGCAACACCCACAGTTATCATAAAAGCATTATGAAACCATTGTTAAACTAGGGGTATTCAGTAATATAGAATATTTATTCACAAAGTGAACCCCCATATTCTGTGTCCTTTTTGTGATTCTTTGTTTTGATTTCTTTTTAAGAGGAATTTTTAGAGAAGATATTGTCAAGATTTATGTGTCTGGGACATTTGCCACCCACGATTCAGCTTTATCTGTATTGTGTCACTGCATGTCAGTCATCTCAAGGCACTTTAAAAGATATGGTCCAGTTCAGTCCAAGTCTTCTAATTCAAACAAATCCATTCTATCATCCACATTAGTTTAGTTTATAATAACTGTTCACATAAGCAAATTAATAAAAGGAAAATCTCTAAGGAAACCAACAGATTTTATATGAGTATATACTGGTTGGAGGATGATAGTGGAAAGGTAAAACTTCAGAAAGGAACGACTCCGGTAGAACCAGACTCAGGAAAAATGCCCATCGGCTCTCCAACTGGTTGCAGTTGGAGAGGATAGGAAAGAGGAGTCAGCAAGCACCATAACTCCAAACCAAAGATACCCACTGAGATTGAAAAAGGGAATCAGTAATAAATGACAATATCATAAACAGTATTTATACACAGGGAATAGAGTCGAGAGAAAAATGCAAAGAGGTGCTCAGTGCATACCAGGACATCCCCCAGCAGTCTCAGCCTATAGCAGCATACTTAAAGGAATGACTAAGTCACTCAAGCCTGCCCTAACTGTAAGCTTTATCAAAAGGGAAAGTTTTAAGCCTAATCTTAAAGGTAGGGAGGGTGTCTCCTTCCCTGTACTGGGAACTGGTTGCATAAGAAAGGAGCCTGATAACTCAAGGCTGTGCCTCCCATTCTACTTTTAGAAACTCTAGGAACCACAAGCAAACCAGCAGCCTGAGAATAAGGGACTGTTGGGAAGATATGAAACTCGGAAGTCTTTAAGATTCAGTGGAGCTCAGTTATTAAGCAAGCAAAGCAGTTGTTTGGAACCACAGGTAAATTTGTTCCTGCTGTTTGAGCACCCAAAGATTACAAAGTAAAAGGGAAAATGTCTTTCAATTGATGGAATCTAACCAGGTATGAAATTAAATTACTCTCTAAGGGGAAATTGTGATTATTTGCTTGACAAATAATTATAAAAAAAAAGATTTGTCAATGTTTATTTTTATGTAATTCTGACACCCACAGCCTTGTATATGAAATGTGCTATACAAATACACCTTTTTTGCTTTTGTGTTATGCACATACATGTTTGTGGAGGGTGAATTAAAGTCAATTTCTTGAAAGTTTCAGATTTTTTAACTTGGAGCTATTTTTTTCACAGTAATTTATACTTCTCAATTAAACTTTTGCAACATCTCTTTAAATGCTCTTTTAACTTTTAGCATGACTGGCTGCATTCCTTGGCTGTACATATTTCACTTATGCATATGTCACTTGTATGACCTGTAGCTGTTGGTTTTCTTCTAAACTGAAAAACAAGCTGGGGTGGTGGATGGAAAGATGATTTTTTGAGGTTAGTGGTATTTCTTCTGAACAACACCTTCGTGTTTAGATCTGTCATACCGGCTTTTTCAAGAAAATAGACTCTCTTCATTTGGCTCAAAGTCAAATGTTCCCACACTTGTGCTGTGGCGTTTGGCTGTGAAATTAGGTCTGTAACATTAAATGTCAACGAATTCTTATCAGATTGCAGTTGATCTAATGCAAATGAGATACACTGACATAAACACTGGGTGGGTGTAAAATCTCATGTACTGCAGAGGACGGCTGTGCAGAGATGACATCACGGAAAGTGCGCCAGTTTGGCACAAATAAAGACGATTATAAACAATAATTGTGATAATCTCAAATGATTGATCAGATGATTATGTAGGAACAAATATCAGGTAATTCTCTGGCATAAAAATGCATGCATGACTATATGTAATGATGCAACGGCCTTAATGGAAGAGAACAGATGAATGTAGCTACTGGAAAAGAAGTTACTATTAACTAGGGCTATCAGGAAAACATGCTATACGTTGTATATACCACTGTTGAAAGTTGTGATGATAATAAGATCTGCTATAAATAAAATGAAAAAAGCTGCTGCTTTGACTTTTTTCATATGGAGCTCCACTAGCAAAAGTCTCATGCACAGACTGACGTGGGCTGAACTTTATAGCTTGTGCTGTGTTAACGCCAGTCGCATGGTTTAGCTAACGCTAGATTTTAGTATCTTTCTTCTAACAACATAGTTCAAAATAGCCAACGTTGTGTTCTGTTTAGCGATGAGTATTTCTGCATCCACATTTTCCTTGCTCCTCTCGTTACCTTCCACCATCAAAACGCTTAGTGCATGTGCTCTAGTGCAGCACCCGTTAGCAACTACATGGAGCTGGTATCCAGGACAGTAACAGTACATGTTACTGCCCTGTTATGCAATAAGCACCCTGTTATGTAATACGTAAATTGTTACCAGTTGACAACAAAGGCAACAGCTGATTCCAAGAGCAGCTAGTCCTCTTGGTTTCTGTGCTTGTACTGCAATATGTAGTGTTATGTTGGCAGCAGAGGCATGAAGATGGAAAATATTACACCATATAGCTGTGCATGTGAAAAGCAGTGCTATCTGTGATTAAATTGATTATAGGCCACAATAAAGGAAACCATGATTATAAAAAAAATATCTCACTTGAAAAGATGACTATAGCTGGATTTATACTCTCGCTGCGTCTGCATTATCTGCCGTAGGCTGCGTGTAGGTCCGCGGAGGCTTGACGCACACCTCTTCCAGAGCTGACTTGCACCTCTGCTACGCAGCATGGTTACTCTAAAATACACCTAGTTATTGGATCAGTTTATGATTAAGTGTTTCTGGATTTCTGGATCTTCTTGCTGATTTTGTGCGGTAACCGCTATTTTTTAAATACAAAACATAGCGGACCAAGTTGATGAGAGACTGATTGACGAGGTTACATGCAGTACTGCACCATGTCAGCCACCATTGTTGTTGTTCTAAAATAGGTAATACCTACTGGAACTGAAGTAAAACATAAAAAAAGACTCCATCCCGTGTAGCCGATACGGCCCTACTGCCACCACCAGAGCAAATTTCACCATCGTCAACTTTGCCGATACTACCGTACGCAGACGTCGCATGCATCAAGCTTAAGAATGAGATCACAAAGTTGATGTAGATTTTGATCATGTTCTGGTTACATAGCATGCAATATGAAACAGTTTGTGTCAGGTATACATACAGCATTGTGCTATTTCAGACTGTTAAGGTTGCTGAACACAGTTCATGTATTTGCTAGGGCAGCCTAGAGAGCACAAAATGTGATAATGCTTTACACTACGACACTGTTGACTTAAGAACACAAATCAATGGTACAGTGTTATCAGGGCAATTTTGATATCTAATAGTTCATGAGGGGATATCCCTACCTCATCTAAGAGGGTAATGGGCGCAGAGATTAGCATTTTCTATGTGTGTTGCCTTAGGGAGACTGACTGCTCTTTCATTATCTTCTCCTGTTTGGAGAAAAAGATGTTTATGAACCTGGAATTTAGGAAGCTCATACTCGTTTTGTTGTTTATAAAAATTATTTTATTTACTCCATTACCCAAAATTTGTATCTGTTTTTATATATATATATTATTTTGGTAGTTAAGGCGTTTAAAGAAGGCCTAAAAGACCTAAAAACAGTAAGTGAATCGGCCTGTTTAACATTCAACAGTAGATCATTCCACAGTTTGGGGCCGGTCACTGGAGACCCACAGTTTCTTCTGAGTTTCATTCCTGATCTTAGGTCTGGTACACACATAAAGATTATCGGGTTGTTTTTGTCCCAATTTTTCCCCTTCCCGACCAAGGACAGCAAACGCCCGATTATCTTGAGTCGTATAAGATTTTCCTATAAAATTATCATGTGGTCTGAACTCATCGGCTCTGAAACGGGTCGTGGCTGACAATCGGAAATATTAAACATGTTCAATATTTTCGGCGAAATATCTTGAAGTGTGTGTGGAAAGCCGGCGACTCCTGAGTTGTGACTGTAGATTGTGATGTGGAACAGAATGTAGCCAGTCACAGAGTGAGCTGACTCACGCGTGAGGTCTCAACCAGATAAAAATATAATCAGATTAGAAAAAAACTTTGTGTGTACCAGGCCTTAGGAACCAAGTCACCACATTGCGTCCATCCGTCCTCTACATCATGTGTGAAGAGTTTTAACCCACCCACTACTTATTTGGAGGTCAAATGTGCATACTAATACCACTAACCTCAAAAATTTTATTTATAGAGCACTTTTCATGCACAAAGCAACACACAGTGCTGTACATAATAAAAACAAATTATGTATATTAAAAACAAAATTTAAAAGCATTCACACACCAAAGAATATAACAAAAAATAAAAAACACACCTCATAATAGTTCACCCACAAACGCACATAAGCTCACACACATACAAAGCGCATGTACACTCCCCCCACCCGCCCGTACCCCATTCTTTACGAACGTGAACTCCCATCCCCAGTTAATATCTCTGAACTGAATGTAAATATAAAAATAATAATGAAATGAAAACACCTGGCTTGACACTGCTGTAAGGAAACAATATCTTGCGGATCCAGTCACACCGGAAGCCAGCCCACTCATAACCACAGAGAGTACCACCGCAGGAACCACCCAGGTCAGGGCAGGCTGGGGTCCACACCACAGCCACAGTGCTCCAGTGCATGACCCCCAGCCACCCAGACAAGGGCAGTCACCATGGCAACAACCCTGCAGACGGAGCAGGTAGAGCTACCAGTGTGGAGGATCCCCAGGAGCAAAACACTGGAGTTAGAAAGTAACAGCAAGATTAAATAAACTTATAAACAATAAGAACTGATAAGAGTGACAAGAATAAAAATACAGATGAAGGAGTTCATAAAAAAGAAAAAATAAAGGTGTTTATAAAAACTGTACTTGGGTAAAATAAAACAATAAAACAGTCAAGCAATAAAATGGGAAGCCGCACAAATAGGTGGCATTTAAAAGAAATAAACTAAATGACAATCGGACATATTAAACTATCGGACATATTAAACATATTAAACTAAATCAAATAAAATTCAACTATAAGCTAAACTATAAGCTAAACTAAAAAGAAAGGTCTTGAGCCTGTTTTTAAAAACATCAACAGTCTTTGCAGCCCTGAGGTTCTCTGGCAGGCTGTTCCACAGTCGAGACCCGGAGTGGTGGAACGAGACCTCACCATAAGTCTTGATACTGACTTTAAGAACAACTAAGAGACCGGTACCAGAGGATCTCAGGGTCTAAAAGCTGGTCTGATTATTAGTATTGGACCTTCTTATTAAAGCATTATAAACAACTAAAATCAATCTTGAAATGCACGGGGAACTAATGCAGCGATTTTAAAGCTGGTGTTATGTGTTCCCGCCCTCTGGTCCTCGTCAGAGCCCGTGCTGCTGAGTTCTGGAGTAATTGCAGGTTAGAAATGGACTTTTTGGGAAGACCAGAGAGCAGGGCATTACAATAATCTATTCTACTAGAAATAAAAGCATGCATCAGCACCTTTGTGCTGGCAAGAGAGAGAAAAGGGTGGACTCTGGCGATGTTTTTAAGATGGTAAAATCCTGTCTATGTGACATTTCTAATGTGTGGAATGAAATCCAGATCGGAGTCAAAATGGATACCCAGATTTCTCACACACACACACACAGAATATTTAAAGTTTTGTAATTTTGGTAAAATGATCTTTCTGTCTTCAGGACTGATAATTAAAACTTCAGTTTTGTCCTGATACTCAACTTCTGAACTTGGATTTAAAGCCGCAGCTCCAGGTCCCTTTGGACAACTGCTATTGAAAAATATTTCAAAAGAGTGACTAAAGGAAAATGTGATGGTATCTGATGGTACGCTTTGTTTAATGCAGTATGGAGTCCAGGAAATGTAGCTTTTAAACACAGTTGGAAAAACTGGTATTTAAAGAAGTGTTGGAAAAGTTTAATAATCAGTATGAATTACTTGGAAAAACATGTTGATATAAGAAAAAATGATTGTACCACAAAAGGATGAGTTTCTCAAGGATATGAAAGGAATTGACTTTTACTCACCCTCCACAGATGTGTACAGCTAGTCTAGAAGGAAATCAGTACAAGAGTGTTTTTCATAAAGCGTATGTGTTATGTGTTTGATCAGGCTATGATTTGGACATAAAAACACTGCAATTATTTGACAAATAATTGTTAAAAATGTTATAATCATGAAAGGCCTAGTTATAACATAAAATAGCCAAACTGTTGGTTTTATAACTGTTAGTTATAAAAAAAAACTAAACAAACAAAAACAACAACAACAAGCAAACAAACTCTTTAGTCTATTAGTAATTTCTAGCTACTGGTATTTCTAACAATTAGTAATTATCAAAATTGTAATTAGCCTAAAAAAATGAACAATTAGCTGCCTTAGTTGCCTCTTTTAAATACACAAAATGGTCTCTATTATACGGGTTGCTGTGTCACGGTGGCAAAAAGGAAGTTATGATCAGCTTTTTATCATGTGAGAAATCATTAAATGTCAGCTGAAACTATTGTGAAAATAGGAAGGAGAATTATGTAACAGCCATGGAAGGAGAGATGTATAGGTTAATGAATCTTTTACTAAATTCTTTTTTTTTTTTCTTTTTTTTTGACCACCCTTTGTTATTTGACCAACTTTTTCATTATAAATGTATAAATGTATAAATGCACTTGGAGCTTAGGTCCTATAATTCTCTCTGGATGCAAAGCATGCTTGTCTGGTGTAATGCTTTCTGACAGAAGTTGAAATACTTTACACAAAATGACAGTACCTTGACTTCATTTATGGAAACTAGATGCAAAATGCTAATGTGTGTTTGTGTGTGATTGATGGAAATTGCAGAGACCGTACAGCCATCTGCCACAAATTCCACAGATGTGAATAGTGTGTACAGCATACAAATATACAAAAATATTCAGAGCCGACAGCAACATTTTACCACATGCAACACACAGTAACCTGTTGTTTGTGGGTGAAAACCATTTGAATAATAACTAGTATAACACAGAGTCTGGTAGTTTACATACTTATAAGTTTATTTTAGCATATTATTATCTCAAGATCATAACCAGATGTAAGTGTTCCAGCAGGCTGCAGTGGAAATACACATCTACAATAATTCCAGCACATAAAATGATGATTTTTGGGAAATAAATGACACAACTCTGGTAGGTGGGGCACTGTAAGAAACCTAAGATGGAAATATGAGGCATGCACTGTGAAACTGCCTCCTTGCTTGTTGCACTCCTCCCTCTTAGTTTCCCTCTCACTGAATTACAGCAGCTGTCTTGCATTTCTTGCTCACTACTGGACTGCATCTGGTAGGTTTTGTTTGTAGGGAATGTTATGTGTGACTCTGTGTGGCAGAATATTATGATAAAACATGGCTGGTCTGTTGCTATACCTATAATAACTCAAAAAGAGCCATTGAACTGGACACAGTGCCAACTCAGATGTAGTGGTGACTAGGTATTGAAGTCAAGCAGTGTTACTATTTTCTGAAAATGTCAAATGGGAAAGCTGTGGTAGTGTCATGCTGTTTCAAGAAAATGTCTCTTGTATTGACTCATGCAGAACCCACACAGACCCTGCAAGTAGCCGATGGCTTACAGGCTCAAGATTTGGCTGCCTTTTTAAATGCACTCCTGTTTCTATAGTTAGGATGCAGTCATCATAAAGGAAGGGGGATGGGGTATGTTGGGCCTGCCGGCCAAGGGGTTTATGGGGTTTAGAGGTCAGACAGATTCTACATCTGTCACAGTCTAGATCTCAAAAGGAGTGCAGGATTTATCGTTCCCTCCAGGATTTTGAATTCTTTATGTAATTATGCAAGACCTCTTAAATTGGGCTTGTTTTTGGATTTCAAAGGAGATTTTTTTTCTTATGTTCCTGCACTTCATTGTGTAGAACTTTTCCAGAGACACCACAAAAACCTTTCATATGGCGCAAGAATTTCAGAGGTGCTAGTTTTAAGACCTACAGTCTAACAACCTAAACAAAACCATTGTGTTTTTATATTTTTTGGAAATGTTGTATATGAGTATTGCTCTGAGTTTGGGTTTGTGTGTGGCAAAAGATTAGCCATTGTCTATTAAGCTGCTTTATTAGTCTTATATAATTCCTTGATAAATGCAGAGTTTCCCCTACTGTTATACTGATGGGGTGCCCCACCCCCTCAACAAGACCCAAAGCCCCACTAAAAGGTCACATTAATTTATTTGTCTTATTTTCCATACTGTTCCAAGTTAGAACGGAAGTAAGGTTCCCCTTCTTCTAGAACAGGTTTATACTGTGTTATTTTATTCATAACTGAACCGTCTGATTATCTGTCTGATTGACATGATGTCATGTCATAGCTGCGCCCTGATGCCACACGCATAAATACGAGTGAGGAAAGCGAGTGTGTCGGAAAACACGTCAATTACCTGCAAATCAGACATGTTTTTTTTCTTTAAATAAAACTCTCCGAGGCATGTGAAGATGAAATAACTTGCTGCTTTGTAGGTTTATTAATGTCAACATGTCATCTGAAATCTGAACTTTAAGAATGTTTAGAGCAACTACACTGAATGAATTGCATTCACAACGAAATTAAAAAGTAAAATTTTTTTCTGTGCTGAGTTTTTTTTTTTTTTTTTTAACACCAACTGTTAGTCACATATGAAAATTGTGTCACGATGACGTTCGGAAATGCAACCCAACTTCACATCGTATCCTAGCTGTTGCATGATATTTAAACGGCTATTTTAGTGTCATATTTGTTGATTGATGGATCAACAAATAACAAGGCTGTGAATCTAGGGGAGACACTGAAATGAAGTTGCTGTTAAAACCAGTCATCCATGCTCAAAGCAAATAAATGAGAGTCAGCCAGCCAGGAGCTTAGCAGAGATTAGAAATGTCTCTGTGGTAAGTGATTCACTTGGCTCTGTTACGTAACTTGGATGACAGCACGTTATATGACATTGCTCTTGTTTGTGTGTAGGATACAGATGTGGGTGGCATTTATCATACTGTTAAGTCTAATATTTTTACTCAAACTGCGTGTTAGGTTTTTTCCCCTTTTCCCCTCCTAAAGCATGTTAGTAATGGCAGCCAAGGGCATGCACCTTAGGGCTGTTGATCTTACAGAGAAAATATGGCAGTGAAAGGTATGAAGGTTTAATTACAGACTATGTTGGAGGATCACACGCTTGTCTTGACATGTTTGCTGGATCCATGAGTTGAGTTTAACCCTTTAAATGCATTTAAGGTTAAACCATTGGTGTTATGTCTGGTCTGCTATTTTTGTGGTGTTTGGATCTTTCCCCAGTAAAATCTTTTTCTGTTCGTTATTCAAGCAGGATTCATCATTCAGTCGTGTGTATCAGATTTAGGTCTGTGTAATAACATTGGCATGCATTTTGGGCATTAATGTCTGGTAACACACTTGCATGCACACTGTCCCAAGCGTACGCACACTCTGGCATCCTGTCAGGCATAAATGGAAGATCTGTGAGGCTGCTATCATGAGCT
The DNA here is from genome assembly GCF_017639745.1 of Melanotaenia boesemani. Lineage (NCBI taxonomy): Eukaryota > Metazoa > Chordata > Actinopteri > Atheriniformes > Melanotaeniidae > Melanotaenia > Melanotaenia boesemani. Next base: position 26,348,256 of record NC_055692.1, read on the forward strand.
GCAAACACAGGCTCTTGGGTTGCATGCTGCCATACAGAGGAACTTTTCAAAGCTCTTGAATAATTAAATAGCAGTGCGGAGGAAGTAGGTCACCTCCGTAGACAAGTGCAATCCTCAGTTTTATTTGCTGGTGCTCAGAATGGAGAGCTGAATGTCAGGTGGGCCTTAACAAGAGAGCCAACAGATAAAAAGGTGTGTTGGTTCTGGCCTTATACAGTTGAGTAAATTTATGGACTGTGACACAATTGCACACTTAAAACACTAAAGGTCACATTGTTGAACTGTATTCTACCATTATTATTTATTTTTCTCTTAGTCAAAAATGTAAAACCAATGCTGTAGAAAATTCAAAATGGATTGCTGTTGTCATTCTTCCAACCCTTAAAATAAACTGTCTTCCACCTTCACAAACTGTCAGCAATAATTAGGTCAGATTCTGCAACCATTTTTTTCTTTGAAACAGTGATTAGACCTGAATCCAATTGAGCACATCTGGGACATCATGTCTCGCTCCATCCACCAACCCCACTTTGCACCACAGACTGTCCAGGAGTTGGCGGATGCTTTAGTCCAGGTCTGGGAGGAGATCCCTCAGGAGACCATCTGCCACCTCATCAGGAGCATACCCAGGCATTGTAGGGAGGTCATACAGGCATGTGGAGGCCACACACGCTACTGAGCCTCATTTTGACATTACATCAAAGCTGGATCAGCCTGTAGTTTGTTTTTCCACTTTAATTTTGAGTGTGACTCCAATTCCAGACCTTCATTTGTTAATAAATGTGATTTTCCATTCATAATTTTTGTGCGATTTTGTTGTCAGCACATTCAACTATGTAAAGAACAAAGTGTTTAATAAGAATACATCATACGTCGCTGTCCATGCGTCTTTTCCATTGCCATGGTTGTTAAATCCGCTCTGCCCACTAGTGGAGGAATTAAGTTCAGAGTTCAATCCCACGATCCATAGTCAGTTTCAGACTCTGTGTGGCAGCGGTTATGCATCGCTATAAAGTTTTTTTTCCATCTGCCCAACACACCCTGAACGCTATAGTCTTTCTTCAAAAGCTCTTTCAGTTTCTACAGTTGTGCTTGTCTTTATCCTTCTGCTTTTTCCCCTATTCCTGATCCTCTTCTTCTTCTCTGGTTTTCTTTCACTGGTCGCATGTCAGCTATGCTGCTCAGCACTGCCCCCACGATTTCCAGTGGTATTGCTCCTACTTCTGCGTCAATCGACGGATAGCAAAGCTCCATGAAAGCAGACCAAATTACATGTGTAACCGATAGAGGAGATGGATGGAACTGACAGACGGGCCTTAAGAGCCTTGTTCTGGAGGCTTATGGCTACTAGCAGGAATAATCTCCTTTTATCTTTTTGTCTTGCAGTGAACTTGAAGAAGCCTCTCTCTGAACATACTCTGTTTGCTCACTGTATGGTGTTGGAGATGTAAAGAACTGTCCTTTTAGGTTCAGCAGCTTGCGCAGCATGTTTCTCTGGACAATCAGGTCCAGAGTTATCCCCCAGTACAGAACCAGCTTTCGTGATTATTTTTTCAGTTCCTTGGAGTCTCTGGATCTGATGTTGCTGCCCCAGCAGATGGCTGTAAAGCTGATTGCTCATTCCACAACAGACTTATAGAAGATATGTAACATCTTGGTGCAGACATTGAATGATCTCAGCTTCCTTAAGCAGCTAAATCTGCATGTTAATGCATGTTCATGTTGATCAGTGCAACACTGATGCCGTTCTATAAAAAACCAAAACAAACCCAAACAATGAGAATCTAAATCAGAGTTTATGGAATTAAAACAGAGAGACATGTCTGGTTGGGTTGTAGCAGCAGAAGCATCTTTATGCATAAAATGTCCTCTTTATATCCTGCCTGAGGTCTGAAAACCTGTGGTTTGCACCGAAGAATTTCCTCCTCTGTGTTAATTTGAAGGCCTTTTCTGCAGATGTTTTTGGTTGGTTGTTTGTTGTGGTGAACCCTTTGTATTTGCTCTCATGTTCTCTTGTCTCAGTGGTATACTCAGATGATATTACTACCTTTTGCAGGGGGTATTTTCCACTTGGTTTGATGTTCTGACATGGCTTTTTTGCACCATAGAATGGTCCTGTGATCCTTCTTGGCTGATTTCTTCTAAGGATCTGCAGCCACTTTTATGATATTTAACTCACCACTGCATTTCTTTCTTTTTTTTTTTTTCTTTTTCCCCCTCAAAATTGAATTTGACCACTCAAAATGTCCATGCAGTCTAAAAACTAACCTGGTCTGTACTACAGAGAATGTATCCCACAGAGATAAGGATTTGGATATCGTTTGAGTTTTCTTAACCGTAACTGGATTTTTCTCAGTCATTCTTAATTACCTCACAAGTGTGGGAAAACTGCTACATAAAGAATACTCTTATCTTCTACACTACTTATGCTTGGTGAGAATTTTAAAGTGATAAGCAGCTGCTTTGAAGATACCATGCCTACAGATAGTGGGAGATGACTGTAGATTTTGTCATCCAGGTCATGGGCATCTTAAGCTCTGCACTTTTTATTTTTCTGTGAGAGAAATAATTACAAATGTAAAAATGATATTTGTATATTTGAGTGTTTGTAAAGGTTTTAAAATGTACATTTCTTTATGATTTTGTTCAATCTTAACATCAGCTGAGATGCTGAATGACAAGAGCTTAAATATTTTTGAGCAGTGGTTCCCAACCTATTTTCCTTGGGGACCCCCTTAATGCAAATGTGTGGATATTAATCACAATGGTTCTGAATTTTCAAAGCCTTGGGGACCCCTTGTGCTCTTTAGGAGACCCCCTTGGGGAGTCCCAGACCTAAGGGTTCGTAACCACTGTTTTAGAGCACATGGAGTTTTTTACCATAAAACTGTAGGGAGCAAATTGCACCAATCTTACATACAATGCAATTAAAAAGAATTCTCCTTTATTTTTATTTTTTAAAGGATATCTTTTGGAAAGCAAGCGGATTATTTATAAATCATATGATTTGTATATACATACCATATTTATACTAATACCATATTTATACTAGAGTTGCATGTGCACACAAAAGCTCTAAATGTTTTCAATTGTAACTAATAGTCAGAGTGACTGGTGGATGCATAATGAGTGTAAAACTTTCTGGGAACTGTACCTGGGATTACTTTCAGACTTTGCCAATGTTTACACTGCAGCTCGGTTCTGATTTCACCCCCCCCCCCCATATGTGGCTCATATTAGAATATTTTTTAATGACAGTATGAATGGCACAAATCTGTTTTTTCTCCTTCCTTTTTTGTTTTTTAAAATCCAACCCAGGATTTAAAAATACAATACAAAGACAACACAACCACTCCGAAACGGATACACACACTAGTGATGCGCGGGCCGCCTCCTAACCCGCGGGTCCCGCGGGTTACCCGCGGGTCGGGTTGGGGCGGGTCAAAGAATTTTCGCTTCACTGCGGGGCGGGTTGGTGTGGTTTACTATTCTGAAATATCTAGTTCTATCTATTAATTTTATTTTTTGTCAAACTGAAAATAAAGACCTTAATCAGTGTCTACATTTTGTTACTATAATATGTAAGACAAAATATTTATCAGTTATTTAAACACAGGTCACGTTTTATAACGTAATGTTCACGTAGGCGCGTAGTAGGCTACGCAGGCTACGTGCAGAAAGCGCCAAGCAGACAAGCAGCAAAAGATGGAAGAAGAAGTGTTGAATGACATTCGTTCGGGAGTTTACGTCCTTAAAAAGAAGAAAGAGGGTCAAATGGCTAAATCACAGGTTTGGGACAGGTTCAACGAGGTAATCAGTGCAGACAACAACAGTAGCATTGTCTATGTGCTTTATAACACTTAAACGCTTTAAAACACTTTATTTGCCTATTTATGTTTATAGGCTTAACGTTCAAATGAAAATACATTTTGTGTTGCCAGTTTCCAGTGCCAATTTAGGAGACCATATGCACCTTTCTCAGACTAAATAAAAGCATTCGTCAATATCATAACATGTGTTTTAATGGGGCGGGGCGGGTCGGGTCGGGTTAAAAAAATAGAAGCGGAGGTGCGGGGCGGGTTGGTGCGGTCCAATTTTTTTAAAAGAGCGGGACCCATCACTAACACACACGCTACAGCAGTGGTTATCACACTGGGGGGCGAGGCAACATGGGGTTGGGAAAATGTATTAGACAAACTAATGTTTTGAAAACTTGGGCTCTTGAAAACATTCTGGTCCGGGGATATGGTGTGGTGGTTAGCACTGTGGCCTCACAGCAAGAAGGTCACTGGTTTGAGCCATGGCTGGGGGGAGTTCCAACACTGGCCTTTCTGTGTGGAGTTTGCATGTTCTCCTCACGTGTGCTTAGGTTCTATCCGGGTATTCCGGCTTCCTCCCACCGTCAAGACATGCATGTTAGGTTAATTGGTCACTAAATTCTGTGTTCTTTTGGTGGGGAAGGAAGATATTGCACTTGAGCAGTTAAGGAGGCTTTTTTTATTGGAATGTAATTATTGTTTGTGCCAATAGTTATTGTATTTGGGGGTATTATTGTCAGATAGACATTACTTAAGTTTTATCTAAAGTTGCTCATTCAAGTAACAAAATCACTACTTTGGTAACTGTGTCACTGTTGGGGAAAAAACAACAATCCACTAGACAGTAAATATGATTTGATTGGAGCTGGGTCATTAAAAACAATCTCAAAGTTAGATTGGAAATACAGTATGCCACTTTACATTTGTGGCCTTCCAGTAAAAAACACAAAACAAACAAAGAAAAAATGCTAATTTATTTCCATAAAACACTTGTGTTGAAACTAGGGAGTGGTCCTTAAAGGTGTGAAAGCAGAGGAGAGTGTGTCATTGAGAATAAACTCTTCCCAAACTGTTGATAGTGATCTCCTCATTTGCAAACAGCGCATCTGTTCAGTCCTTCTTTCTCCCTTTGATGAAATGTCCACACACATTCCACAATATCAACCCCTTCCCTCCACACCAATTCAGTATCTGCATCGATATTCAGATAATTTGGACTATCAGAATTTTTTTTTTCCAACTAGCGTAGCTATTTTTTTTCTTTATCCAGCAGCTTTTGTAATGGGTGTATAATTTCAGGGCTTAAATTATACCGACACAGTGCCGGATCTCCTGCTTGCAACATTTTTGGACTGACAATGAACATGCATTAACATGCAGATTTAGCTTCTTAAGGAAGCTGAGATCCTTCAATGTCTGCACCAAGATGTTGCATATCTTCTATAAGTCTGCTGTGGAATGTGCAATCAGCATTACTACCCCTGTTAACCCCTGTGTTAACATGCGTTACAAAAAAAAAAAACAATACCATTAATCATTTCATGCATTAATCAATTAATGCGTTACCATGATAACTCGTGAACGTGCCCAGCCCTAAATTTTGCATGTTTGACCAAGCTTGTGAAGCTTATTTAATGTTATTAAAGTTGATTTAAGATTTCTCTGCTGGTGCACAGTTGTTAAATAAGTAATTCGGTAAATTTATATCTGTTTAAAACAAAAAATAGGAAAGAAATTTTTAAGTCAAGTCTGATGTTACCTTACACAAAAGAAAGATCTCAGTCCACACAATGAGACATAATTTGTTAGATAATTCAGTGCTGTTTTTTTGTATTGAAATGGGATCAGTATCGGCCGAATTTAAATCCCAGATATTGGTATTGGAAGTGAAAAATGTGGATTGGTGCATCCCTACTCTATAGCAGAGGGAAAAAAATGAACCTGTTCAGGCAGTGCCCTAAGTAAAGATTGTGTGGGGGTAATTGAACTATATAAACAATTACACCAAATTTTTACACACGGTTTCTTAATGCGTTAGTGGGTTCTAGATATGATTGTATCCTGGAAGACCTATTTATAGGTCACAAACTGTTATTGAATTTAGGACTCAGGAACAAATGTGATTGAATGTCAAGGTAAGTTAATCTGAGTAATTAAGTAAAATGGGTTTTAATATTATCAGTGTCTGTGAACAGAGGGAGCAACTTCAGATCCTCTGGTGTGTTTTGGTACAGTGCCTTTGCCTCCATGGTAACAAGGAGGCGTAGTTGGCGGAGACTATTGCTAAAGGTTCCATTTCTACACCAGCCAGGAGGGAGGGGGAGGGGCACGCTTTATGTAATTTCACACTGTGTGTAATTATGGCGGCCGGGAGTGAGGGAACACGCAGGAAATCCAGTAGTAGCTCTGTGAGTAGCTTGATGACTACATCAGTAGGTCTGGTTGGTGCAGTCGGTGTATCTGTTCAGCTGTCTCCCCCTCTGCCTCATGTCTTTGCTATCAGATACTTTACTGTCATTATTCTGACACAATGATATATAGTGATATACAAATTATATTTTGAGTGGAAAATTTGTCATGCAGTTTTTTTTTTTATATTTGCTTTCCCACAATATTTTTTATGAGCGACAAGCAGCACAGCTGATCAAATGCATTCAGTAAAATGTTTTTTTGGGGTGTTTTGTGGAGTATAAATAAATTTTACAGCTAAGTTGTCATTGATATTTAGTTGTAAAGTGACAGATGATTTTCTGCTTTTTACAATGAATGCTTTCTACTTAGGCAGTGATAAAAAATTTTAACTGTATAACTATAACTATATTGCATACTCTTCATTGTAATCCAACTAGCTTTGACACAATGTAAGATGTTGTTTTACTTGAACTGGATGCCCTCTTCAAACAAAACAACCTTGATCTAATTTTTTACTGCTATTCTTAAATTTTAACAGTTACTAACTAAAGTGATTCTTTTTGGTTAAAATGTGCCCATGTTGTTTCCAGAACATGGCAGGCTACAGCTCAGTAATGTGTGAAAAGAAACCGAGCACCACAGATGCAGTAAACTGGAAACCTTGACCATCAGAGTTGTTTGGGAATGCGTGGCCATTTTTAAAAATATATATGCTTCAGATTTTCGATAAATCAAAACAATTAAATGCCAAAGTATTGAAATGCTCCATTTTTCAGTCTTGTAACTGCATTGTGTCTAAATGCAATAAATATTCAGCGATTTGCCAATTCTAGGATGTGCATTATTGATCTGCATATTTGGTGTATTTGAAACAATTTAAACAACCTATTTTAGGTACTTTAACCCCTTAAGCCTGACGGACCCTCCGGTGGGTCCAACAGGTGTAAACACAAGTTCAAACACAAATGTGTGTTAAAAAAGTTACTTTGGTGATGTAAGGATATTTTATTTATAATGTATCTCAAAGAAGAATACCTAATGCCACTAAATCAACTCTCCAAGTGCATTTAGTCAACAAAGTATTTGTTTAATAACTTTAAAATACGTATGCCACAAACAACAGCGCCACCATAACGAGTAACACCCGAAACAAAATGCAACACAACGCGTGATCTGTTCACGCAAACTTCCGTCTGGATGTTGCGCCTTTAGTGGCATTAGGCACCCCCGCTCCGCAGGAGGTCCCCCAGGGCAAGACAGGCCAGGAAAGGCCGCCCCCCACGACCGGGCCATACAGGGACCGCAGCCAATGAGCCGCCACCGACCCCAGAAGGTACCTACCCCCCACATGCCAAACGGGGAATGAGAGGATGGGGACAGCGGCAGAGCCCAGACCCACGGCACACCACCCCCATTATTAAATTATATTTAACTGAATTAGGGCTGCAACTAATGACTATTCTGATGGTTGATTAGTCACCGATTATTAAAACGACTAGTCGACCAATCGGATTATGTGTCTCATAATTATTAAATGGATCTTATTTCACTTTCAGCTTTGAATTCTCGCATAAGGTTGTCATGTAAGTCCGACGTGCCTCGTTTTTAAATGTTGGAGCATTGCAGACGTACTTCCGTGGTACGCTAGGTCCGCTTTACAAATATTACATGCATTTGATTTATTTTGTAAGTTTAACGTGAAGTTATTTCAGACTTTTGGCGTCCTCTGCCGCCGTTCTATTTCCTGGTCGGCCGCCATATTTTTCCCCTGGCGGACTTTATTGCACATGTGCAACTTTCAGCAGAGATAAGAAAAGACGATGTCTCACTCTGTAGTTTTTTTTTCTTTGCACATGTGCATTGTGCAACTCTCGCAGAGATAGGGAAGAAGACGAACGTCTCACTCTGTAGTTTTTTTTTGCCGACAATAGTCAACGGGTAAATTAGTTGTCGACTATAAAAAAAACCAAAAAAACCAAACGTCGACTAATCATTGCAGCCCTAAACTAAATTGAAAATTTGTAACTATTTATTGCATGTGTTTTTTTAAATGAAATTGACAGCATTAAAGTATATTCTGATCAAGACTGAAAGCAATTTAATTTTTCATTTTTTTTGCCACATTGTGCATCCCTGTTGGAAATCATTTGGTAGAAACTCAACACATCTTGTCTGCTAAAAGAATGACAAAATACTTAAAACTAATGTTGCAGAGTATGAATGTGTTTCCAGTGCATATCATAGACTTTTGAAACTAATCCCTTGCCCATAATGGCAGGTGTTTCTTCAGTGCCAGTCATGTTGTTTTAATGAGTTGAGTGGGGTGATTTTACACCTTTCTATCAGACAAATGATCACTATGTCAAAATATGCTGTGTGATTACATATTTCACACAATGTCTTCAGCTGCTTGACTGTGTGTTTTGACCATAGATTTCCTTTGTGAAAGTTGAACTAAGGTAGTGTGCCGTGTTGGGTTATCATCGCACTAACCACCTACCTGCTTGTAGCTGTTCTGTATGTCACTAATGAGGAAATTCGGATATCAGCTGCAGCATATAGGGTCTGCTACTTGACATTTAATTTTACAGCATTATAAAGTTCAAAATAGAATATTTCAACAACCCTTAGCCTCAACTATTTAAAACATGCCATATTATTTGAATCTTATTTGACATTTAAACATGTATCCACTGTATATCTTTAACTCTGACTTCTGCACTACGTTGATCTTTTGTTTTTTGTACTGCTTTTTATACCAGTGTGTCTACCAGAAAAATAGCAGTCATTGTCATCATAAAGAACAGTTCTGTCATAATAATCTCGGATATTAACCACATAGCAGTGGAAATGGCTTCCTACTGTGGTTGTGCAGATCTTTCACCTGCTGCTTATGCTGCTGGTAATTTAAAGTTGTGAAATTCCCATGTTTATTTGCTGTCATACCCCCTCTTTCCCTTACTGGGTTGTTATTGATTTATCATTTGCTTTGCTGCTGTCAACATGCAGGCTTTTATTAATGGACATGTTAAAGTCTGTATGAAGAGGTAATACATGTTCAGAGGCTGTCACATCATTCAGGATGTGACAGGAAATTGGTCTAGAAGTCACAAAATGTGTTGTTGCCAATGGCAGAATCATAATCTGTACAGTTTTACTCCTTTTTTTTAAACAATAAAATCTAAATTGAATGCCAAAAATAGATGTCTGAATCATTTAAGAAAATTAGGACATTTGGTCATTTTTAACTAAATGAAAAAATGAGTGATGTAATTTAGGAAAGTACTTAAATAGCTATTTTTTTTTTCTCTCTCCAAGCTTTAAAAAATCTGTTATGGCCATTTATTGAAGCTTCAGGTTAATTGCAGGATTTTTTTTTTCTTTTTCCGGTAACTGCACAAGTGTTAAAAGCAGTGTTAACGTTTGGCTGCAACCTTGCAAAGAGCTTGCTCCAAATACGACTCAATGAACATGGGTAGAAAAAAAACCATAAGCACAAGCTGTAAAATATTAGATAAATATATAACCACTACAAGATGCCGGTTTGCTAACAGTTAGCTAGAAACCTTCTCAGTCTGTTGTAAAACATTAACTTATATGGCTGTTAGTAAAGATTGTGTGAGCATAGGAAGGAAAATGATTTGGTTAACAAGTGTTTTATGCGTGTTTTATTGTTTCAGAGTAGCTCACTGTTGAGGTTTACTATGAGTGGGAGGGAAACAAAAGAGGGTAAGGAAGCACAAGCATGCTTTTCCAAGGTCCTTCTGTAATGAGGCTCCAGGGAGATAAATCCTTATGAGACCTGACAGGGTGCCACATTCCTAGGCTGAGTCCTCACATCCCCCTTCACATGAGTTCTGCTCTTGAGGGTGCTGCTTTATAAACTTCTCATGTTGTTCTCAGACTGTCTTTTACCCATTAGTTCAATCCTTAACTTTTTTCCTTTTTTACTAGAACCACAGTCTCTTTTAGCCTTCATAATAGCACAAGTTCTCTTTGATGACTATTTTTATGAATAGTTTACATTACATAGCTAATGTGGGAATAAAACTCATGGTTTAGGTCTAGGTGTGACTCATGTTATCAAAGCATTTCTAAAATGTCTTTCACTATCAGGCTATATAAATTTTACATTTTCCAGAAAAGGATTGAATGTAGGCATATTATTGCAGAAACCAAAAAAATTCACAGATAAGTTGTAATGTTAAATAATTTACACTAAACTACTCTTTGCAGGACTTTAATTTTAATGTTGGTGGAAACTCCTGATACTGCAGCTTATTTGTTTTCCCACCTTAATTCTTTTTAATGGCAGAACCTTAATGCTGTGCTATGAGTGGCATCCTGACTGAAAAAAATTGCATGATTACAGTTTATTAAAACATTTTTCATTAATTTTGTAATGAAATAAAGGTATGATAAAACGCCTTCAGCTGTTTATGGATAGAAATGGTCATACTAGTCAAATATTGGTTGAGAACAGATACAATAATGATGTGGAGGGGAGTTCTGTTTTTAGTTTGATCAGTATGTAATGTGACCTAGCTGTATTGTTTTTTATTATGTTTAACTGTGAAGCTACCAGACTTGATTTACTGTTAATGTCAGTAGAATTAAACTGTTGTTTGAAGTCGGCCTTTTGCTCTTCTTGGCAGGCTGAAAGCTTTGTGCTCTGTGCTAGTATTTCCACAGCCATTCCTAAAATGGTGAGGGAGGGTGGGGGATAAGAGGATGAAATATTGGCTAGCACGGCTGAAAGCTGAGGCCCTCTACTCCGTGGAAAAGACGAGAGTGAAGGAGAGTACGCCAGAGCAAGGGAGTGAGGTGACTGAGTTCATTTGCAGAATTGGCAGTGAGCCATCAGCTTGCCTGTGGGTGTCTGTAGCAGTGCCAGTGCATGTGTTAAGCCTCTCGTCTGGAAGGTCCCATTCACCTCAGAGTTTATGTCAAAGCTCTCTCATTGTGTTGCTCTTCATCTTGATTAAGTTTATTTTATTTATTTTTATCTTCTGTGGATCTTATGACCACATCCAGACTTGTTTTCTTCCTTCTTAAGGGGAATCTCTGGACTGGACCTGAGGCAGATAGCTTATTTTCCTCAATTTCTGCATATTGTTGAAAATTATGCAGTTTATTCACACCAATTTAGCAAGCTTTTTTTTCCCCTAGTATTTCATGAGAAATGAGTTTTACTTCCCTTAAGTACTAAAACGAATGTGTCAGTTTCAGGAAAATATCTGAAGCCACAGTTTAGACTACGAGAAACAAAGACAGTCTCTAGTCGGTGTGAGACTTTTGAGTAGTGTTTTCCCTTCTCCTGGCCTCTGTGAGCTTGTGTTTACAGAGCTCTTCTGTCTCTTAAAGCCAGAGCCATGTTCAGCCTTTCGTAATAGAGCCCTTTGCGTAACTGCAATCAAGTGAGACTTTGTTGTTTGTGACAGTCGAGCAGGAAGGAAGGGTAGATAGTGCCCCTCTCTGTGCTTAAAATGGGGTCAAAGCTAGAGTCAGACATTGTAGACTGGCAAGTTACCTCAGTCTATACTATGCCAATGATGAAGAGCACTTCTGTTATCAGGAAAATATTATTTTTGTTATGGTTTTTTAATCTCATCATTTTGTGCTATATAAAGTTCTTGTTTTCTACAGGTTGCACAGATTATACTCCGTGTGTGCCCCAGTGGGGGAAACTTTCAAGTCGTCACTATAAGGACCTGACCACCATCAGCAGTGTTTGGTCTGGCAGTCGTGCCAAATATCTAACTTAAGGCAATTTACAGATGCAGTTAAGAGAGCCCACAATGCCTCTAGGCAATGGTGGAGAATCCAACTAGCTCAGCAGTTAAACCTGTGCCTGCAGATTGACTTTCACATTTTGATTTCAAAGTAATTTTGATACATTTTTTTTTTTTGGTTAAGTATATATATTTTAGCCTTTATTATTTTTCATAAACAGGAAGATATTAGGAGATAAAGTCACAGCAGAGGACCTGGGACAGAATTGAATGGGGTCACGGCAGTAAGTACTCATAAATTGCAATGAGCTAAGAATACTCGGATATCTTGTCAGGACGTCAGTAAGTGGCATGGTATTCTTTATTTCTGCCACCATGCATCTTGTTGTATTTCACACACAGTGCTGAAACCTGAGCATTGAGAGAGAAGCGTCACTCCTCTAGAGGCCCAAAGAAATGGCTGGGGTCCTAATTTCTCTCTTGGCTAGTCACAGGGACACATGTCACGAGTACTAGTCTGCCTACTACTACTATCGCAAGCATGTAAGAGTGCCAGAGAGCGACGCAGTAAACAGGCTGGACACAGCAGAGCATTGTGTAATCTGTGAAATTTAATAAATCCATAAGCTGAAAACTAATTTCACATGTTCTCAAGGGCTGCAGCCATTTAAAGCTAAATGTAAAAATCAGTTAATATCATTCAATGCATCTTCTGACCACCTGAGTGGATCACACTCCCTTAAAGACATTTTTATTATATCTAAATTATTGTCATAAGTGTGTATACTACATAAAAAAAATTAAAATCTGACAACAACCTAGATGTCCACCATGCGCCCCTTGAGTATTTATTATTTTGTGTCTGTGGTCACTTGCATAGTTTTTATACAACAATCATGGCAATTTTTGCTTAGCTCTTTTTTTTTTGTTTTCTTTTTTCATTTCATTGTTTCTGTCTTTTTTTTTTTTTATAAGTTGGTGTATGGGGTTGCATGCTAAATGTTAGGACCTGGTTTTTTAATACATTGTACAGCGCTGGCCCGTCTCTATAGGCTGCATCCTTATCAGGCAATGAGTCAATTATAATGGCTGTAAATCTTTAGTTAACATTAAATAAATTTTGTCGGGTAGCTGCCTGGCTTGGCTGCTCCCTGAGTGTTCAGTGTGAGGACAGTGGGCCTTTCAGTAAGCAGCAAAGGAGGGGTTGAGTCTAGCAGGTGCAGGGGCTCTCACTCCTATACTAGGAGCAGTGGAGAGGGGGAGCAGCTGTGGTAGAGAGGTGATGATTTTTCTGATATCCAGCAAAGATGAACGCACCTACTTAAACCTTCTGAGATGCTGGCCAAAAAACACGTTCAGCTGGTTTCTAACTTCCAAGTAGTTACACGTTGTTAAATTTTATGTGCTACAAAAAAATATGATAATACCTAAAGCATTTCTACAGAGGTTCCTTTACTTTAGATGAAATAAAAAGTCTCAAAATATAAATGTCTATAATTATTTTTTTTCCTCCTCCACTTTTAGGTTGCAGGCTAAAGGAAACGGCCGATAATGTGCGGCATCTGCTATACAGCCACACCCTCCTCCTACCTGTAGAGGAAGCGGCTGTGCCAGCATGTCCTCTCACCCCCAGCCTGTGCCGCCGGGCCGGAGAGCTGTGGACACGAGGCACCTGCCAAACCCTGCCACTCTGCCCCTACAGCTGCAACGGGCACACACGGTAAGAGGCCCTGCAAATGATAGATTTAGCTGTTTGCAGAGGGTCAACATCACAGAGCCACCCCCCTCTCTCATGTTCTTTTGATAGAAACATTCACATGTAACAATGTGGTACACCACAATTGTTCCCTCATTAGATGTTTAAGTTAAAAGTTCATATTGAAGTTCATATTAATATTAAAGCCTTTCTCAGTATTTCCACCAACATCATCTAATCATCAAGATTATGTTGTTCTGTTCACCCGGAAGAAAGCTGTCTTAGCCTCAAAGAAGAGGCCGCGCTTTGATCTAAAAGTTCATTCAATGACCTCCAGTGTTTGTAAGGCCCACTTTGTTATTGAATGGGGAATTCAAGTCCTACCCTCCAGGACACCCACAGCTGCACCTGTTCTTAAGTCTACCACTCCCACTTGTCACTACATTCAGAAGAAGATGAGGGTTGATGGACTGTGTCCTGGGATCCTGATTGGCAGATGTGCAGGTTTACAGTAGCTGCATATGTTACCGCTTTTATATGAGAGGCAGATGGGAAGAAAAGGAGAGATGAGAGCTGGTGAAAAAATGACTGCATGTTACAGGAACCACAAGTCAGGAAATTTGAGTTTTTGTTAATGTATCATTCTGAGAAGGTAGATACAAGATGCTTATTAACTATATATATATATATATATATATATATATATATATATATATATACTGAAAACATATTTTTCTTCTGTTTCAGGAAGTGGGACTGGTGGACTACCACTCTCAGCATGCCCGGGACTACAGCTCCCACCTGGCTCAACCCCATCGCCGTCGGCCATCCTTACTTTCAGAGTTCCAGCCTGGGAATGAGAGGTGGGAACACTGTGCTCATATAGAGCAGCATAGGAACATTCCCATTGTTTTTATGAAGCATTGTAGTCAGAACCCATGTCATTTCCTTCTCATTTACTGAACGCTGTAACTATGCATGTTATTGTACATGTATGCCCATGTGAAGAAAAATGACCATGAATGATCTGCATGAGATGCTGGCCTAACCAATTTGGTACTTTTTATATGAAATGCACCATTGTCATATTGTTTTGAATGCCTATTACTGCTGGTTTTTTACGCCTTGTGATATTTTTCATACCTAACTCAGGTTTTTGTTAGTACTATATCCATTATCACAGTGAATGGAATTTATGCCTTTTAGCATTAGTGGTTGTTGAGTGAAGAAATGTGGGGAAAAGGGGGCAGCATAAGATACAACAGTGGTGCAGCCATTTAGGAGTTGATAAGTGGATGCTGAGGTTGTGTGACATGCTTTAGTTTGTGTTGACTTTTGACAGCTCAGGGACAGAGCATGCTCAGTGAAAGCCTAATGCGGCCTTCATTTTACGCAGTATTATTCTACTAAAGCCTCTAACTGTTAACCCTCCCCTAGAGTAATACTTATGTAATTGGCAGCCGCAAGCCGTTCCTCTATAATGTTGTGTTAAATGGTTCTGCAGGGCAATGGAGCCTGCAGAGCTTTTCCATCTTCAATAAACCAACAGCAAGTCAGGCGAAGCATTGTATGAATAGTACTCTGTCTCTGGAGATTTACGTCTTGTACCTATGAATGCTCTTTATTATTTATATAGAGATGTGTTTATAAGGATGAGACTTGATATGAATGATTTGTGTGCATGAAATTAATTTTGTATGATGCACTGAGAATAGGTCACAGAAATGTGTTTTTCTCCACCCTTGATTGTCATGGCAGGTTGTTTTGCATATGTTAAAATTTGCAATGAATACAAAACTTGGAGATTCTTAGTATTCCAGATATTACATGCATAGTGTGCCAGGTTATGCTTGTATTACTTACGTGCTAGCAAGGTGGCTGCTATTCAAGATTTTAAATATCTTGTCTATTGGATGCAGTAGAAATGTTACCGTAATAAAGCAGATGGTAAGATGACTCTGCAGCAGTGTGGGGCTTTTGTTGATGAGATTGATGTCTTTAAGCATCAGACAGAATTATTGTCCGTATTTTTTAATATCAGAGCTTTGCCCTGGCCCTGTTAATGGTTATCAGCCTTCCCCACAGCATGGGAACACTGGGTCATGACTTGATACAGAAATAAACACGCCATACTTCAAATGCTACCCACCAGCTCCTGATTTACTGACACACTTCATTCAATAACTGGTGCTTTGGCAGTCTCTCAAATATGACTCATTCAACACTTCTGCAGGACAGATGCCTCCTTTAACTCCTACAGCTGAGCAGTGAATTTCTGTTCTGCAAATAAAAGATAACCATCAAACCAAAATTGGAGACTGCAGACAGTTAACCCAAGTTTTTTTTTTTTTTTTTTTTTGGGAAGCTGTGAAACAAACTGGTGATCTTGCAGGCAGTCATTTGGGATGGGGGAGTCTTTCAGCTAAATGTATCAGGCCTTCATTTTTCTTTTTGGCTGAGTATGTAAACTGAAGCCCACATTCTACGTATGTATCCTATTCAGACTCTGAATAGTGTAATTCTGGCCTTGGAAATCCTCCACTCTGTTATCCGCTTAGATGTGTTCTTTTCTTTTCATGGGGCTCGAAAACTCTGCACATCCTATCTCCATTTGCAGCAGTCTCAAGGTTTTGACATTCTAACTAGAACGTAAGAACTAATGTAGCCTTAGAAAATGTCCTTTTCTTTGATGATGACATTATCAATTTCTGAACAAGGCTGGTCTCCTTCTGCTGCTCTTTGTCTGCACCGAAGGCAAGCGAAATAAGCTATTTTGCTAATGTTCTAAATTTACTGTAATCATGGGTCTGAAAACCACAACAGTATAATCACTACTGTTAGTTTCATTATCTTTACTTCAGGCAATATCTCAGTCACTTCACCTCTTCCCATCTGTCTGAGATTATGCCGGCTTCTTGAGAAAGGGGGAGACTCCATTATACAGCAAGGATAAAAAAAAAGGAGAGAAACCACATAGTTGATTTTTTTTCCCCCCTCTTCATGCTGAAAGGAAAAAAGAGAAGACTGCTGCAGCAATTGAAAATTAGTTGCTTATCTTTTAATAAAAAATGATTAAAAAAATGTACGTTAATAAAAAAAAAAATGCCCTGTGATTTTTTTTAATGAATCATAATGAACTGTTTTTATTTTTTCATAATCTTTGTAAACATACATTTTTTTTCTTTTAGTTTAGTTTCTTGTTTTGATTTCAGAGTTTGGTGATTATGTTAACATTTACAGCATTTTCCCAAATAATAATGAAACTAATCCCTTAAACTGAATTGGATTCCCATTTAAACAGCTTTTTCTGATCACCTGAACTTAAATAAGGTTATATTTGGATCTTTGTTGCTGTAGGCAACACATATATACGCTACAGTTATACCCTTATGTCCCGCCAGAGTTTTTATTGCATCTGATGACACACACCGCTGTTTTATGGTGCATCCCCTAAGCAGCATTTGTACTGCAGAACAGGATGGATGGCATGCATATGAGGACTTATACTTTTGGGGAGAAAACCGTAAAGCTCTGGGCTTTACAGGATATGGATGTTTTGAAGGCTTTGGATGGGCACAGCCATCGCTTTGACTTAGAGAACCATAATGTTGTAAAAACTCATTAATCAGACTTTTCTTTATGACGTCTAAACAAGAATATAAATGGATTAACCGATTTAAAATTCCTGTGAACACCATAATCGGAATATTGTTTTATTTAGGTCGTTGCTGTGTTTGTAATAAAGGTGCTGACATAATAAAGTACAATGCATTGAGGCTTAATTTGCTATTACTACATCTACCCATAAGCTACAACTATATTGGAGCTCAAAACAAGATTTATTTCTAATAAACAGATTTCACTTACAGCAGTATCCAGTGTTTATGTCCACGCTGGGAGAAATTTAGTAAATGCTTGATGTTCTGGCCACTGGGTAAAGTGGTTTTTGTTCAGCAACATAATGAGCAGTCAAGATGAGGGCTTAAGCATATATTGCATGAAGTTTTCTGAGGCCTGTTTTTTCTTCTTTTCTGAGCACCTAAGTTTTATTTATTCCAGCTGTGGTGAACTCAGCCAGGCGTCTCTTTCTGTTAGCTATCCCCGCACCATGCACAGCTGCATAACTGCTCCTCTGGGGAGCAAAGAAGAGATTGGATCCACACAAACGCTATAGTCCTATCAGAGG
This sequence comes from Melanotaenia boesemani, assembly GCF_017639745.1. Lineage (NCBI taxonomy): Eukaryota > Metazoa > Chordata > Actinopteri > Atheriniformes > Melanotaeniidae > Melanotaenia > Melanotaenia boesemani. The sequence goes on from NC_055692.1 coordinate 26,366,100, forward strand.
CTGCTATCAGCACACACAATCTCTGTTCTTCCCATAACGGGGCCCAAGCCAGTAAGAAGGTAATAGAGCTGTTGCGGGAAGTTGTGATGACTTGCCCCCTTCACTCTTCTTCCACATGCTCTGCCCCCTACTTCACACACATCTTTCTCTCATAGTCCAGACAAATCCTCCCCAGGGACCAGATTATTCTGCATGGTCACAAGAGACTGAGAGAACAAAGGGGCGGGGGGGAGATGAGGAAATATTTTACTAAATAAGTGAAAAAAAATGTGTCAGGGGAGTAGTCCCACAGCATGTGGATAATTTGACTGGCTTTTCTTCTTAGATATAAAGATAAACATGTCAAGTAAAATCTGCAAATAAAACTCTACAATCCTATACTTCAATGCCCCATATCCTCATGGTAACATCTAGATTTGACATATCTCCTTTCATTCATTTCTTGTGTAGTTGGTGGATGGCCCCCATTGTTTCACCAACCCTCTGACACTTTTCTTGACAGAGATGGGCTCTGTGCTTTAGGCACATAGAGAAAACCACACACTAGGCCATTGTGGGCCTGGACCAGCAATTATGGTTGTGTTTTCCCTCTTCTCTTCAGAAGCCACTTCCATTTTGACACTGGCAGCAACGTTACAGACTTTCTGGCATCTTTCATTGCAGACTCGGTTAAAACAAACAAACATAGAACCTTTCCCTTTAAAGAACAAAGAGTTGTTAACAAGTGGGCTAATAAAATGTTCTACATGTAAATACACGGGCACGTCTTCATGCTACATTCCTGAGCTTTGACATATGCTGCTGTTGTGCCACAATCTGTGATATTTGCTCTGCAATATGTATATTTATGTTGACTTTGACATGTTTATATACCTGACCTGCTGGTATTTTATACACCAGCATTGCTCCATGATGCATCGTTAAGATTTATGAGGTTATGATGGATTTGATTAGTTAATATCAAATAGCCAAAACATGACAAAAAAAAAAAAATCAGCTCTTTTTTTTTTATATCAAAAGCTGTCATATTTGAACAATCTTTTTACAAACCACATTTAAGGAGATGCTCTTTTTTTAATGGTGCAGCTGAGTTTTTCGCTCGTTTTTGTTTAACTGTATTTTATTTCTTTCTCTTTTTTTCAGAGGACAAGAGCAACACATCCGCTACAAGCACTTTTACCTGCCGGAGCCCACAGGCCAATCAGAGGTGGACTATGCTGAGATCAAACGCCCTCGTTTAGAGATAGGCTCAGAGTCTCTGGTGAGGCCTTCACCCCACCAACAGCCATTGACTCTGGGAGGGGCTGAGGATACTACAAAGGTCAGTAGACTAAAAAGTGTGTTACATCATATCTGTAGTTTGTGTATCTATAGATGGTTGTATATTACGTTGATCAACAAGCAGGTGACAGATAAAGGAGCTGTGGACCTTGTTCTGAATAACAGTCACCTGAAGGGCTAAAAATGATAAGTCTGAATTGCAATCGTGATGTTTAATGCTGAGGAAAAGCAGTGTTTTTTGGCAAGTCTTAATAATCACAATCCTACTAATCTAAAATGTTGTTGGATTTACAAATAGACTTGTTTTAAATTTTGATGCATAATTTAGCTTATGGGACCATTTTCCCCCTGAAATGTGTTATTTTTGCAAGATTTTTTATTTTTATTTTATTTTTTTGTTTATCCTTTCAGTCTCTTTAAGGGCCCCAAGGATGTTATTAGACACACCACAGCAGAGGTTGTAGAAGGATATTCTGCACTGAAGCTAAGCTGGATCTCTGTGAGCATTAGTGGAAAGACTAAGGGAGTTGTGAAACCACAATTAATAAATAATAGAGCTGACCTAGATTTCAAAAGACTGAGGGGGAAACTGTGAACTGGAGATCAAAAAGACTGGCTATCGGTGTAGAGGTGCTGATTGGGAGACATTTCTGACATTAGAGTGCTTCAAACTGCCAGGGGCGGCACACAGCCAAAGAATAATAAATAGCAATAACAGAGGTTGCAGGGGAAGAAAAAAAAACAAACAAACAAAAAAAAAAAAAAAACACTTGAGCTATCAGGGAAATATTCAGGAATGCCAATGCTTCCCCTGGAAGCAGCAAGAACTGAAAATCTATTACATAAGTGAAGTCAGATGCAGTCACTACATGGAGCAAAAACACCATATGAGAGTGGGATAGAAAGCAAAATGCCTCTGAAATTAAGCAAAGGGGAAGTGCAGAGAGACACAGAAGAAGAGGAAAAGGGAAATGGAGGACTTGGAGATGAAGGGCAGACAGAAAGATGAGGACTAAGTCAGCAGCAGCATTGCTGCCCAAACCAGCACATTTGCTTTTACATTACATTTCATTGTATTGTCATTTGCTTTTGTGTGGATTTGGGAAGGTTTGGATTACACCTATAATAGAATTTAGTTAATGTTTATGTTGAAACTTTATAAAATGAAATTTTCAAAGTCTTAACTATGAAAAGACTACATTTAAATATCATATGTAGTTTCTTTTCCAATAAATCTTTTTACCTGAAGTAAGATCTAGCATCAACTTTAAACTCACACCAGAGTGGATTTAATCTAATACTTCTTGGATATGTCTAAATGATTACCCCTCTGTGCTCTGATGTTTTTTTATTATATGGCCATATTGCTCCTATTTATAGGCAGTTATCTAACCTGGTTAGTTGTCAAACAGCAATCAGCTCTCCGTTGCGTTTTTTAATTACAAATAGAAGTAAATGCAGATGGTAAAACATTAGGAAAAGAAAACACAAAACAAAAATAAACAACAAAAAAACGTTTTAATTTGTGACACACTGGCATCCTTGGGCTTTGTCATCTAGGACAGCCCTGAAACATCCTCAGGCACTGACATTTTTAATCACAGCAGGTCTTCGGGGCTGTAATGCCGCCTGCCTAGTCCAGATTAGCCCACTTACATAACCTTTATTTCAGACGTTTAAAAATATCGCAGAACAAAAACCCAAGCTGGAAACCTCTCACACACATGCATGCACATAAGCATTTAAGGAGGATTAACTCCAGAATAGTCACATATATTCAGAACATAACACATAGTCACTTATCAGGGTGATTAGACAGACTTGAATTGAATTAGAGATAAAGAAGTATCTACTGGAAAATGTTGCTTGGGTATCAACAAGCTTACTGACAATAATAATAATGTCATTTTCTTGTTCATTTTATAGTATGTAATATTATTTTATCATTCAAAATCACATAAACCTGTTTAGATAAAGACAAATCTGCAAGTGTGTCTATAATCCATTTGTGATTAAATATCACATTGTCTCTTTAAAAGATTATCCCCTACACACACACCCAGACAGTTTCAGTCTGTATCTTATCTAATTCTTTTGTAAATATTACATTATCATTATCATACTAACTTAAGGCTTTGCTTGTTGTGTGCTAGATTTTTTTATAATTCATGAGGAAAAAATCCACAGATCAGGCATTGTAATTTGAAGTTTCAGAACCTTGTGGTATCCTCCTTTTACTTCCATTGTTAAACATAGGTTTGTAGTACTTTCAATGCTATTGACTGTTAATGTTACAGAAAATTCCTGTATTAACATCAGCCCTGCCACTGTGTTATTTTAGACTTCCTGGTTCTATTTGGACATTGGTCAAATCTGTGTGGCGAGATAGCTGTTTTGCTTTCTACTGCACATATGTGGAGTTCATCTTTGTGTGTTTAGAGGTGTAGACAAGCCTGCTGTCAAGGTGAAGGTATAATTAGAGCAAAACTATGACACATCATTGAAACATTGCTCAAAACCTTCTTTTCTTCTTGGTCACAGGTCGTTTCGGGCAGTGCCACCTCAAAACAAGGAGTTGTTCTAACTGTATGATGTGGTCCAGGCAGATAAAATGTAGTGTGAAAGCCAACCAAACCAAATGAATTTGCAAACTTTTGCGACATTGCCTGCTCATACGAAATGAGTGCTCTGGAATATCTTGGTGTGAATATATCCTTGGTGTAAACAGTCGTTTGCAATATTGATGTTTTGCATGTTAATATTGCACTGACAGTATTTTTTTCAAACATATTACACAGCCTAATATCCACATAAATTAATGGTCATCAATTTTTAAAAGTGATTGACTCTACTAGGAAAGTGTTAACTTGCCGAATGCAGCAGAATGCAGCAGATTACACTGGCATGCAGCTTGACGAGCAGTAAATCTTTGCTAGCTTGCTCATAATTCAGTTTGGTTATGATATACCAATTAATAGTTCAGTAAATCTAAGAGAGATCTTATTGTCTTGTCTCAAGGGTTACTAAGTAACAACACACATTCTCATGAATATAAGCAATCAGATCAGTCTTAAATTTAGTATTTATTATAAATTTGTCTTTAATATATAAAACCCCATTTAGCTAGTTTAACTTTTCACACAGCACTTTCAAGGTACATGTGATGCACGTTACTTGCACATCACTGGTCCTTGCATAAGTATAGAGCAAATCGGAGAATTGATGTTAATGCCCCACTTATACACTGCTGAGCCAGCAACAGGGTTGCACAGGAGTAATGTGTGCAAGGATGAGCCAGCACGACAGAATACACCACATTTACCATTTATGACGTTGTCACAGAGATGGGGATTCTGGGACAACAAGTCTGCCATGATTGCGTTAAACTGGGATCAGACCCACTGTAAATAATGTAGTTTTACTGGGTCTGAAAAGTACAGCGTTGCTGTAAGGAATATTTATTGGGTCTGCAAGTACTGGATTGAAATAATTTAAAATATTGTTGTTTTTTTTGTTCAATTTTAAAAATTTTAGTTAAGATTTTTTGTATCCAGAGTTATTTTAAGCCCTTTAAAAAACATGATTTTTCTGAAGCACTAGTGCAGGGATCACCGAATGTTGACCTGTTGAGCCACTGTCCTGCCGATTTTACATGTTTACCTGCTGCAATACACTTGAATCAAATTATTAATGTGGTATTTAGAGGCTTGTGCAGAACTTGACTATAAGCTGTCATTTGGATCTGGTGTGTTGCTGCAGGGAAACTACTAAAAGTTATGTTAAGAACATATTTACTAATCTGAATGAATTTCGTCTGCAGGTTTTCTGAGTTCAGTAAAGCAAAGAAATTGTCCAGAGGACAGGGACAGAGTATTATTCAGTTTAAGCTACATATCAGTGCTGGTACTAAATGCTGGTAGATAAAGGGCGAGTACGGATTTTAAATTCTTTGGATGTTATAATGCATCTTCTAAGCAGACCAGACGACAGACGTTGCATAGAAGATTTCTCATTACACCTAAAAGTGACTTGTAATTTGACTTGGACTTGAGGTCAAAGACTTGAGACTTGACTTGGACTTGCACCAACGGACTTGTGAACATCTTTGCGTTGTCATGCTGCTGATTCTATTTTTCAAGCCTGCTCTGTGTAAGCACACATTGATATGGTACTGAGCTGCATCTGGTTAGTCAGGTTGAATTACACAGGGGGATCTGGACCAGATTAACCTTCTACTTTTTATTTCTTCTACCAATTATTATGTTATCACTTTGGAACAGGAGCTATCTGATGATCCATCACCTCAGTATTGTTCATACTTTGTTTTATATATGACTAAAAATGACATTTAATAGCTACCTGCTATGTCCGTGTTAATAGTTGAGTGGGGGAATTCTGATGACAGTACTGTGTGGAACCTTTTATTACTGGCTGGACTAACTGCAGTCTTTTGCCTAAAATGGTAATTGTTGCTACAAAGAAAATTACATCATCATCATCTCTTTTTTTTTTTTTTTTTTTTTTTTTTTTTAAAATGACAGTTGAAAACCAAAATCATTAACAGAGCTCAGCAACTTTATTGTTCCAGTGAAAAAACAATTAAGGATTGAGTACTAGAATCCTGTGTTGGTTGCTAATACTCATTCATATGGTCATGGATGTTGGCAGTGAGATGTCACACTGCAAAGGAGTCTAAAAAGTCCAATAGAGTCAGTAAAAACATTTCAACAAGCAGAATTTACTCCAAAAATAAACATGTATTTTTGTCCTTGAAAGATTAGTATTATATAATTGCTTTTATCATTATGGCAGTTGATGAGTCACACTGTGTGTTACTGTCTCAACAGAGACAGAGCCTTTCATCTTCCTTCAAGAAGACATTTTTATTTATCTCCTGAATTTAATTATATACATTTAGCATTTTCTGTCAGATTTCTTTCAACATCCAAAAAAACAAAAACAAAACATAATTTCATACCGCAAACAAGGTTTGTCAAGCAGACCTCCTGGTCAGTGAGGATGTGACCTCGTATTCATTTGTGTAACACTGAGACACTGCACTGGCTGTCATAACCCAGAGGACGTAATTACTGACATTTTGTCCTCTACAAAGGGCACTTGCAGATTTCTTAAAGAGTAACCTAAAGACATTATAATCACAGTAAGACACGGATGCTTTCAAGAAAGAAGACTAAAAAAACATCCAAGTTAATTCCTTTTATATGGACTATGAATAAAAAGATTCTTTATTCTTGTATATGAGATCTGTTCCTTTGACCTGATCTGTTGTCAGTTTTACCCAAACCTTCAAAACTCCTGAAATACTATTTGTCCTCAGTTTTTATCAATTAAAGTGAAATTACAGAGCATTAAAATTTGACATCTAACCACTTCTTTACTGTCTCTCTCTGTTGTGCTTCTGCAGGAGCGTGGAAGTGCCATTGGGAAGTTGGAGCCCATTTCTCCTGTGAGCCCGGTCCATATGGACCCTGACTTGGATCTGGTCCCAGCACGCTTTTCCAAGGAGGAGCTGATCCAGAACATGGACCGTGTGGACAGGGAAATTACGATGGTGGAGCAGCAGATCTGCAAGCTTCGCAAAAAACAGGTTTGTTACACAAAAGGATGTGGTGGTACTTTGAGATTACATCTGCTTGCTTGGTGTGTAAAGATTGCAGAGAGATCTTATCTCTTCTTTAGAGCCTTCATTCTCTCTCTGCTCCGGAAGTGTGACGTTTTTGCTGTCTCCACATTATTTGGCTGCCACCTGTCCTGTATGCAAGTAGGAATGTTAACACCAGAGGAGACTTTGCAAGTTATCTTATAAAACCTGAATTTGTTAAGTTACTAAAATAAAATTTCACTCACTCTGGTGAAGCGGAAGTATTTTTTTTTGTCATGCGTGTGGCAGTCTTTGACGGTGCTGGTGTCCTTGTTGAATTTTCTTAGCGTAAGGTTTTGTTTGCTTTAAATGTGCTTTTTCCAGTGTCACTTTCCCTGCCAGGTGTAAGTTAGCACTAGATAAAAAGTAGAAAAAAAAAACAAAAGTCTTAAATAGACTGTGTGGTCTAATCATGACATTTAAGCTTGTAGCTGTTTGATGCTCAATGTGCAGTGATTATGTGCCTGCACGCCTTCAGGCATCTGCATCCCCTTTTCCACCTTTTGCTTTTTAGTCAGGAGAAAAGACGGTTAAAAATATGTAACACTATAAATAACCACTTCCCTGGGGGAAAAAGTAAAATTATGGTAGAGGTTTTGTGACTGCGAAACCACTTGCATGCCTGCCAGAGTTGTCACAGTCGGCTGCTAACCATGTTTAGTGAAGACACTTTAGGGACTGTGCTGTTTTCATCCACGTGAAGTCCTCTTTCATCATACATGCTGTTAAATCAACATGCTGCTTTACACTCGTCAGACAAATGATTGCGATTCAAATGCAGCCTTGGGTTGCTTTAAGTATGCCACATGCAGCTGCGGTTCTGTCTCATCTGAGCTGCAGCTGTTAAAACGAACGAAAAGACCTTACCAAGAGTTTACACCACTGACACCGCTTAGTTGTGGCAGCTTGAGCTAACATTCAGAAGCTAATAAGCTACTTTGAATTGTGGAGTTTGTCTTCATAGCTAATGATTTAATTGTCACCAAAGAACTTGTTCAAAAAAGATCTCCAGATAATGCGCTTATAGGACAAATACTCAGTGAAGGCAGCTTTACAAAAAAAAAAAGAAAAAAGATGTTAGCCAGAATGTGCTGGTGTGAGTGTTAAATTTAAACCTTACTGATCCTGGATCAGGAACGTTTGGAGTAATCAAAACCCCCTGAGCTCTACCTCTTCCAGGGATAAATCAATGACCACTCCCCCCTAGAAACCTTTCTTAATATAAACAGTGTTTTAGGGATATTTTTACAGTCCAGCTCTCTTTAAGCATGAAAACATCTGGATTAATTAAGAGGCGCGATCAAACATTATTTAAAGAGTTCTGGCAGAGTTATTCAATTAGCTGGGGGGGGGCTTAGGTTACAGCCAAGCTCAGGATGGCTGGTTTATTTTATTTTACTCTAAGGTAGGTTTGGGAAAGGATAGTCGGACTGCACGGGAATGTCTGTGTTTGCCTGATCCAGATGCTTATCAGTGCTATCGTGGCACAAGGTGATCCTTCTTTCTCTGCCCTCATGTGGATTCTCCTGAGACCGCTTTTCTCCCTCCTGGGACCAAGGTCTTAATTTCCTAGTGTCTTATCTAAACCGGATTTGATATATCATTATAATTATTGCGTTATTACTGTCTAACATGCCCACTGTTGTGGAAAAGTAAAGTTTAAGTAAGCTAACATGTCATTTACAGACTTACACCCACACTGGTTGACAACTATTGAGCTCATTTCATATAAGCTGCGTACACAGCATTACCTGGTGTTTAAAAATGCATGTGTTTAAGCCCCAGTTTCCTGTGTCATATTAGAATTTTCAGTGTATGAATAATTAAAGCCTGTAAATGGTGTTTGACTCATTACCGCCTACTGTTCAGTAGACAAGACAGTTTGGAGGAAGTGTTACTTCTAAATTCTGCTCATTGTGACGGAGTGTGGGAGGACTGATGATCCTTGGAGGTAGACGTATACCTTTCCTGCAGGGTTTTAATTAAAGAAAAATAGTCTTTTTTTTATAAGCTACGTTTCTTTTTCTTTCAATGTTTGCATGCTAGATAAGGAACACTTGATAAGTATTGACTATTTTCTTTGTGTGTGTGTGTTGCAGCAACAGCTGGAGGAGGAGGCTGCAAAGCCCCACGAACCTGAGAGACCCATCTCACCACCACCCAGTGAGGCCAAGCACCGCAGCCTGGTTCAGATCATCTACGATGAGAATAGGGTCAGTGGAAGAGACACACACACACACATATGCTCAATCTATGGTCCACCCTTTCCACCCAAACCAATGTCCTACATTTGAATTTGGTTTTTTGGATTCAAAAAAAAAAAAAAGAATTTGGTTTCAGTCGGGGGGGGAGGGGTCTCTAACGAATTACGATGGATTAATTACAAAACAATTCATGCATTTAAAAAATGAATGTATTTATTTGCAGTTTGCGTTCCAAACATCGCCGAGCGTTTGTAAGTGCATGATTTCCAGTACACCGAATACAGTGACGAACACGTCAGAGTTTGAGCGATTCTATTTCTAAAAAGCAATTAGTGACAAATCTAGAGACTTTTTCTGGTGTTATTGGAGATTTTTGGAGACTGACGTGGAAGCAGGTAAGGTTTACTCCTCTCAATGAGTCGCATGCTGCCGTAGGCAACAGCTTCGGCCCCAACAGCCTCGCAGCATCAGTCCCTGCTCCAGAGATGTTAACCTCTGGTCCGTGACCAGGTTTAAAGGCTGATCCCGCTCTGGCTTACGGTCAGATATTAATGCTTCTTAATGGGGGGGCTGGACAAAAACATTTAAAAAGTTCACAGTACAGTAATATGTTAACAACTAGAGAACAGCTAAAGCTGTTAGTTAAAGAACTTAAAATGACACTTAAACTTTAGGGCTGTTTTATTTTTGGCCAGGGATAGTTTCAATTCCTGCAATATTTTTTTTCCGAGTTTAAAATAATAACGTCTGTGTCTATTATTTGATTCAGTGGTCCACTAAAATGAATTTAAATTAAAAGATGTTTAATTTTGGGGCAGATATTGTTATGCGATTCTGTGATACTTGAAATTACACATTATACCAAAACTGCAGATCTCTGATATGTCGGTCTTTAGTGAAGTTGCCTGACAATAACAAGAAAGTGTCTGAACAGACAGGTGTCTGACGGAACTGGATCCTGTATTGTCTTAGAGGTCTGTCATTTTCATTTCTCTTGTTTGATTAAATTCATAAACAAAAACCTTGTCAACAACATATCAAAATGCATTAATGTCATACCTAACCTTTCTACTCTTGCCTAAGAGAAAAATGCTTCAGAGGTCAGCATAGCAGGGATGATGAATCACATGTTAGACTTTCAAAAGTATACGCTCAGTAGAAGGTGACTCACTTTCACACTGATACAAACCTTTTTCTTGCTTTTCTCAAAGTATTGCAGATTGATTGTGCTTTCAAGAAAAGATAAACAGAGCAGATCTGAGGTCTCATAAAGCCATAAGGAAGTGCCTACTTAATCCCAGTCATTGCTGTAACTACATGCAGTAGAGATATGTGCAGAACATAAACTTTTATTATGCAGAGGGGGGGTGATTCTCAGTGCTTTCAGTCCCCCCTAGTGGTTAGAAGCACGTGTCCTCTTTTTTTACTGGAATTGGCATTTAAAAGTGAGAAGTCCTTTTTCGCTGTATCACACCCCATATTTAAACTCTGAGGTTTTGAGCCTCCTACGGGGAACTGACAAGTATGTTAAACATTGCATGGAAGAAATATAACAGAGCAAATAACAGTGTAAATGTTGAAAACATGCTTAAAGTTGAGAACCCAAGCTTCCACTATGATTGCCATTGAGGACTTCAAGTTCTGGGAATTATTTCGTTTGACTTTTTACGCTGACTTACACAGAAACTGTTGGGAAAACGACCGAAAGCAGAAACCCTTAAGAAAAAAAAGAAGAAAAAAAACATGACTTTCACCGTCATGCACAACATAATTACAGCACTTCTGTGAAACAGCAGGGCATTGCAGATGGCTGACATTTAACAGTGAGTCAAGTCTGTGTTCTAACCTCTGTAACGCTTCCCTCTGACTGACAGGATGCACTCTGGCCGACTGCTGGCTCCTCCAATCTCTCTGCACTTTTCTCTCCAGACTTACACAACTTCTTTTCAAATTTCACACTCACATTTACTCAATCACAGATTTTTCATACCCATTGCTTAACTTAACCATCTTCAACTTTATTTCTGTTCATTGTCTGGAGCTGTTCATCTGATATACTATACTTCATAACATATATGTTCAGTTTACACATGTACTGTTTGTGGTGTGTTCACTTGGCAATATTTCCTTCACTCTCAGCCTCCTTATTGATTTGATGTCACAACAGTGTCTTCAGTCCTTTCTCAGTGTCACCAGCTCTCTCCTGCAAGGTTACAGCCTTATTTCTACTGACAGCCTGTTGTCACACCCCAGGGATGTTTCAGCTCATGCTCACCTTTCTCATATTTGGAAAATAGCAGTAATAGTCACCAAGACAAGACAGGATGGTCTCCCTGAGCTTTAATTATACATTTCTGTTGAGATATGCTAAGAATTTATATTTTTAAAGTGTTTGTTTGGCCCTGCAGCACATTTTTTTATTATTATTTTAAGTTTTCCATTAAATGCTTTAAAGGTACAGTTAACCTGCTGGAGAAAATATTTTCTTAGCTGTTAACAGCTCATAGCTTACGATGACTCTGGCTTAGTAGGAAATCAGCGGGACATGACGCTGGGTTTTTAAGGAGATGGAGGACAGTTATTAATGTATGAACATTGTTTAATTAACCACACTTTTAGGAAAGTATGTACTCTATGCAGTTTGTTTTGAATCCTGTATCACCCTCGATTCATTATTAAATGCGTAATTTGGAGTCGTATTGCATGAGTTTTGAGGTCGGCATCGTGCAGTCTTGTTTTCAAATTTGCTTGAAGTGTCACAGCTATGAAATGAAGAGAAATCCCTGCGGCTCTCTGCTCTCAGAGGATGAAAGTCTACTTTTAATAATTGCTGCTCATTAACAGCTACTGTAGTGAGCAAGCTCTCTGAGGCAATACTCTGCAGCCTGTTACACCTACTCTCTGGTGAGGAAGCAACATGGAGCAGTATTTGCATTTAAATGGTGTGTATTACATGTGCAAATGTACAGCACCAGTCCTTCCTTTTTGTTTTGTGTCTGTGTTCTTATATGGCTTCCCTCTCAGGTGACCCAGTTATTGGCATGTGGTGGGCCGTGTGTATGACTACTTCTAAGGCTTCTGTTCAATTAGCACGAGTCTTGTAGAAATGTAAAGAGGGGATCCCACACACTCCCTGTTCTCTCTACAGCAAAGGCGGCGTATGGTTAAGGAAGCAGCATCACATGGTGGGTGGAGAAGAATAAAGACTGGCACGCAAACACACACAGTCAGCTTTTGTTGGTGTTATCACGTCCTAAAACCTCTACCATATGTACCTCCATGCTGCTCTTGCTATATGCTGAGTGTATCAGTCTGGACCTGTTTCACTTGCTATTGAGGGAAATGAGCTGAGGTGGGAAGCAACAGAGCATGTGGTGTGTCACCAAGGAGGGTCTGTTTTGATCAATGAAACAGGGAGAGTGTATAGAGTGGAATGAGGGAACAGTGTATTGGTAACAGTGTGAGTAGTAGTCTGGGAAAGTGCTTGCACATTTGTCTGGTGGAGCTAAATATAAATGTATGAAGGAGTAAAGCTGCAGCGAGGTCATCTACAGACACAGATGGGAGTTTTTACTGTCCACCTTCATGCCCCAACATTTTCCTGTTCTTGGTTTATGGCCAGAAGTTTTTAGTATGAGACATAGTTGTGGGTATTTAATGGAGATTTCTTTCATCAGGTGGCATTTATTTGTTAAGCACCTGAGCCTTACAGTCCCACCCCCCACTCTTTAATTCCCCACTCACTTTTTGCTCCACTCCTGCTTTCTTTCATGCCTGCCTGCTCTTTCTCTCTAACCTCTCTGCTCAGGGGAGGTGAGTAATCTTTTTTTCTTTTTTTTTTTTTCTCCCTGTGAGAGAGTAGAGGGAGCTGAAGAGAGGAGCTGTGGCCCAGCTCGAGTTTAAAGCTCTAATAATAGTCAGTGCATCCATCTCTCCATCCATGCATCCAGCCGTCCGTCCATCCAGCAAGCAGCATCGTAGCCTTAGTGATCAAGTGAATATGTTCAACTGCGTTACCGTGGTGATGGTAGAGGTGCAGGCTGCTGGCTGATGTACTACTTCTGTTTGTCTTCTCTCACCAGAAAAAGGCAGAAGAGGCTCATAGGATACTGGAAGGACTGGGACCCAGGGTAGAACTGGTGAGTAGAGACTTGGATTTTTATATTTCTATCTTAGCTTATGCCTTCTTTTCTTCATCCGTACATTTTAAAAATCATCCAATATAACTGATCACTGTTGCTTTTACAAAAGTAAAGCCCACATAAGATACCACAGACTGCAGGGTTTGTATCAGTCCTGTTATTTAGAGCAAGGTTACAATCTTTTCAAGACATATTTTAGGGGCGATTTCATCTGGCTTTTATGTATCTGTCATTTTAAGTCTTTTTTTAATGTGATTTTTTTTCCTGTTCCAGCCTCTGTACAACCAGCCTTCTGATACCAAACAGTACCATGAGAACATCAAAATGTGAGTCTGAATATACGCTTGTATACTTTTATTAGCAGCACCAAGTGTGATTTAAAACTGCTGAAAAGTTAAATGACTTAGAAATAGTTGATTTAAAACATTTTGAATTATCACTTGTAAAAGATGCATTTGTAGCTCTTGCAGTGTTTTTAAAAATCCGTTACCAGATTACACTAAACTCAGTCTTCTCTGTCAAAAAGTAGCTGTCAGGAGAATTCCTGTCATCTTCTGGATCTGAGTAGATCTTTTTGATGGTCGACTCTAATTCTTGGTGGTTGTTGTGGTCTTTTAAACCTGTCTTGACTGTATATTACCTTTAGTAAAGGTCTTTGTACTTTTCTCCACCACTATTTTAACTGTCTTGTCCCCTTGGCAAAGAGTAAAAACTGGATTTTCAGAGGGAGGATGTGAAGTTGCCATTACATAAACTCAGTAATGACGTGTCAAAGTGTCCATGGGCAAGACACCAGCCAAATCCCAGTCTTCACATTCGAAGGCCCAGACTTTAAAAGAGGGTTCTCACAAAGAGCTTGAGGGTTCTGGCCTGTCTCATCATCCAATCCTCAAGTTCATCAAGCCTCTGATGCAGACTTTTCAAAGCTGTTCTGCATCCTTTAGCGAGTCTGCACACGTGGAGACTTTCCTGTGGGATTTGCACATGTTAATTGAACATGGTGGACTTGCTCCCCACAAAATGTAGACAAACCAAAGGCACAAATGTGTCATGTATATTGGCTGTTGGGGGAAGCAATGTGTGCTGTCATGATGACTTGTCTCATTCCTTCTGTTAATATCATGTCAAGCCCTCATCAACTCCCACACTGGAGCACTGCAGCTGATCTGTGAATTTGGTGATTAGGCCTCAGGGTGGAGATCCACTGAATTCCAGTTTGCTCCTGATTCCAGGCTTGTGCCTTGCAAAGCAGCCATTTTTAACCGAATGTGTGAATGGGTGGGTGAGAGAACTGTTATTAATTTGCTTTGAAGAACCAGTGAAAGTGAAATGGTACAATACTGGATAAAGGCAGACAAAACAGCAATGAAATAGAGACTACATCTTGTTTTTTTTTTTTTAATCTTTGTGTGTAAAGAATACAGTTTTGACTTGACTGTCTTTTAAAATGTGACTTAAAGCCACAGTAACTTCATTAAAACAAATATATTTGCAGCTAGATCTATATTGAGCAAAAACACCATGACCAACAGCTCTTTAATGGTAGAACCACATGGAAGTCATGTCAAGCAAATTATAAGCACATGTGTTTGCAAATAATCGCCTCAGATTTTTTTGTGTTAACTAACATTATGTAAAAGATTTCTGGGAAAGTTTATTTTTTAAAATTTTTTATTTATTTATTTTTTTGCTGAGGAAAACCTTTTTTTTCCACTGAAATGTCATGAGAGGATAGTCACAGAGAGACAGCAGTCTACATGTGACTGTCTGATGTGACAACATGTGACTGGCAGCAGAAGCAGCTACCCGGGGAAGAGTGGAAAATAAACACCAAAGGCCATTCAAATGCTCCAACAGTCAGAAATCTGCTAAATATTAAGGCAAAATAAATGAATGCTAGCAGTTCCTTTATGACGATGGCTGTGAATTTTGTTAAGATAAATGGTTTGATCTTATTAGATTTGGCATGAGTACCATTTTTGCAGATGTGACATAATGTGCCTCTCAGCGCAGTGACTGCCAAAGGAACAACAGCAACGAATCCAAACCTGTCAATTACTGAACGGTTGTCAGTCATGGTGCTGTTGCTGAATAATCCTAGAATTTTCCTATACATTTTCTGCAAATACACAGATGGGTGCAAGAGCATCAGCACATTAAATATATATTGCTGATATATTCAAGCTCAGCTCATTTGTACAGAGATTTGTGTTTTCAAAAGCAATAACAGCCAAAAAAAAAAAAAAAAAAGAAAAGAAAGTTCCCCCTCCTGCCTGTGAAAATGAATGATCATTTTACCCCTGGCAGTAACTGCAGGATACTTCTTTCAGCTAAGTTAAAGGTTTCTTCAGGAGATCAATCAACAAATTGTCAATTTCACATGTTAGTGGAAATCTACAGTGAGAAGAGCAGAAAGAAGACCAGCACACTGTCTATCAGTAAGGTTCAAATTAGTCTTTTTTGTCATTTTTAGGGACTTAAACTCATTGAGGCACATGAAATGGCTGAAGAGGGTTTATAAAAGTTTGCCTCCACCATTGGCACTGGAGTTTAGACACAGTAGCATATCACCAGATTTGCCTGACCTATTAGCCGCACACTGCTGTCTTCACTCCTTTTGATCCCTTCACCGTTTGATCAGTATTATTGCCTCAAAGCAATTAACTGAAAACTGTTCTCACTCCCTGTGTGTGTGTGTGTGTGTGTTATTAAATACCAGTGTGTCAGTTTGACTGAGCACAATTGACTTCTTTGTTTTGTTAACTGGTTTGATAACTTTGGCATTCATCCCTGCTAGGATAGATGACTACTAATATCTCTGTGGATCTCAGCCCCCGTCCCAGTTCATCTCCTTGCAAACACAGTCAGCTGATGATAAATGTGCCAATATCCCTGGCTTATGGAGATACTGTGAAGACACATTCAGGCTTTGAAGTTGAAGCTTTTGCTCAGTGTAGCTGTACCACAAAAGTACGTCTATCGAAAGTATGTGTATAATGAATCTTTCAGCCATCATGTTTTAGAAGTATAATGCCAAATTACAGTGTTCTCCGATATCTCAGAAATGGCACAGGCTTAGAGCAGGACAAAGGAAACCTTTTGTTGGGTTTCAGGGCTGCTAATCTTTCCTTTTGCCATCTGGTGTGCAGAGGACAATACCATCTCTGTCTTTAAAGAGCTTACTTTGTTGGTCCTGTTTTTGCCGTGCCGAGTCTGGTCTCATCCATAATAACACAATATGCAGACACCCACACTATTTAGCTGGTTTGAATTCACCTTCCTGCTGCGATAGCATGGTTAACCAAGCCTCTGTACAACAGTTTGAACTACGTAGATTAAGACTGATCCTCTTATTGGGAATTAAAAAATGAAGAACAGGTCATATAATTGTGTGTCTGCCAAGACTAAATATTATTTATCTGCAATCTTTAACAAGACTTGTACACCATCAGCAGCCAATTTCCTAGTCTTCTATCCTCACCTATGTCCAGAGGGAACCTGCGGCTGAGTTGAGGTGTCCAATGTGGAGTAAGATTACATTAATCAGCAGGGGGAACGTGACCTTACAACTGACAGATTAAGTGTCAGGAATAAAACTCTGTCTTGCAGCCACGAAAGAGACAAACTGAGCGGCTGCCTGTGGAGATTACTGGCCCTGACCTTTATTTGAAGCTCTGTGTGTCTGGCTGTTCCCAGCACAGACAAGTTTTATAAGTTTGGCTCCCCTTGGTGTCCTTTCCACCCAGAAGCAAGATTGAGTTTATCGAGCACTGGCACTCAAGGACAGGCACTGTGTCTACGTGAGTGTGTGGTAGTGTGTGTCTGAGCTTGTTTTGTTTATATATTAAGTCAAGAAGAGATGGTTGGAAAGTGCTGAGGGCTGAGAACATGACCCAGGAGAGCCTCAGGACTTTGGATCTAATATTTGACAAACATTTTAAAATAAACACTGCTTGATAATGCATGTTTGCTAAATGTTTTCACCTTATACTTTTCTTTCCATCCCTCTACCCATCTGTTGTCTCCCCGCTTTTCTCCTTTTATTGTCTTAGAAACCAGGCAATGAGGAAGAAGCTCATCTTGTATTTCAAAAGGAGAAATCATGCTCGTAAGCAGTGGGTAAGTAGAAAACTACATTTGTGGCTGTCTGTTGGGACTTTAGCCCAATGACAGATGACTAGAGTGAAACTGGGCCAGCTGTTCCTTGAAGTGAGTGGCCATTTTGGGCATATTAAAAAGGAAAAGAGCTCTGAGCATGATCTGTTGTTGGTATGTGCACAGTGCCTTAGGAGGAGTTTAGAAAAACAGACATTTCTTAGAGTGACATCTGAGAGAATAATTGTAGATGTCTGTTGAATTCGCTGCCAGCTAAATACTACAACAAAAAATGGTAGCAGTAGTTTGTGTCTTTGCCTACCAGTGACTGAACTGTAGTGCATATAAATAGAGATCAATGGGGGGGAACTCTGATATTAAACAGCTTTGACAGAACATCTTTAACATCCATCGCTCTGGGATGGTGTTGAAGGGACAGTGGGGTTGCCGCAGCTCTTCATTTTGTATTTGTGATGTCAGAGAAGAATATCTTCAAGGTAACACCTGCATTAAATGTGTGAGTCGTGGGTTTATCTCTGCTCTTGTGTCATGTTGTGTTTAAGTGGGGGAGGTTGCTCCATGTGGGGAGACATCGCCTTGTGGTTTATGAGTCCACTGAGGGTCATGTCTCCACCAGGGTTAATGGGTTGTTTTACAGCCTGCCTGTGAGAGACGAAAAGTGGACTGCTGCCTACAAGAATCAAAGCTTAAAGTTTGACTTTTCTTATATCTTCCAACGTGTTGCATGTGTGCCTGCTGATGATGCAGGGATGGGGTTTGGCACACAATAAGAGATTAATAAAGGGAATTACTATCAAAGTAATGGGATTTTTTTTTTTATTTTTTATCTTTAGTAAAAAAATTCTCCAGATTTGGAGAAAGGGTTAATGTTGACACAGAGCTGGATCTGCTCTTTTCCCTCTGTGATCCTCCAGGAACAGAAGTTTTGCCAGCGCTATGATCAGCTAATGGAGGCCTGGGAGAAAAAGGTGGAGCGCATTGAAAACAACCCGAGGCGCAGAGCCAAGGAGAGCAAGGTGCGGGAGTACTACGAAAAACAGTTCCCAGAGATCCGCAAGCAAAGAGAGCTGCAGGAGCGAATGCAGAGGTGTGATGATAATTCTTTCTCTTTCACAACAGGCACTCAGCAGGCCTGATTCTATTTGTTGCCTCATTACTGCAGCTGTTGTAAAGCATCATTTCATTGTTCAATGTAGGTGGCTCAATTACTGTGATTTGTGTGCAGTTTAGAATCACAGGATATTTTTTCCCTTTTGCAGCCGTGTTGGGCAGAGAGGAGGTGGACTAACTTCCTCTGCAGCACGCAGTGAAGTCAATCATGAAGTCTCCGAAATTATTGATGGAATATCAGAGCATGAGGTAAGCTCTTCCTGTAAAAGATGCTTTTTTTTTTTCCTCCACCTGTTTTTTAACACTTCTGGTGGCCAAGAGGTCTCAGAAATCATTGATAGAAATGAAAATGAAAAACTGTGTTAAAGATTTACCTCCCACAGTTTTTAAAGGTCTTCGCACACCAGATGCTATCCCGAACAAAAATTTGGTTATAGTATTCATTTTTCACTCAAAAAAGTAAAATCTTCTAATACTGGTGTTAAAATAAAGTATATAAGGTCATAAATGCATCATTCTTCACCCAGAACAACATGCACACAAGTAAATTAGTTGTTGACACCTTGAAAAGCCAACAGTGCTTCTTTCTATTTACTGGTCTTTGTTTAAAGTATGCTAAATAATTCATTGATATAATACCGGGACACATCACACTTTTGCTTTTGGACTGTAAATAAGTATTCATAGAAAGCTCCGTTTTCTGTCTTCTACACAGATCCCGTCCTATCCTATAGATTAAACAACCCTACTTCCACAAAGTTTGGGATGTTGTATAAAAGCTAAAATAAAAAACTAAATGCAATGATTTGCAAACCTTAAATTAATAGTAATAGAACAGTTTTCAAATGTACTAATTATTTCATTAAATAAAATATAAGCTCATCTTGAATTTGTTGGCAGCAAGTCAGTAAAGTTGGGATGGGCTCACCCAAAGCTAAATATTGTCCCTTAAAGCACAGCTGTTTTGAGTTGGAGTGCTTCCAGAAGTTGAAGTTTTTTAAATATCTACCTCATTTTTAAGTCCTCCTGTCTCTTTCCTCTATCTGTAATGTGTACTGTCAACACATCACTTCTACTGCTGGTGTAACAGTCTGTGTTTGTGTTCTTGATCCATGATGAATATTAAACATGAGGCAAGAGATGGGCTCCAAATTATAATCTTGAATCAATCTGCAAATAAAAAAAAGTAAATTAATTCCAGGAAAACCATTTAGGAAAATTAAAACTATAATTGTATTTTGTGTCTTTGAGTTGTCGTCCATGTCGTCCTACCTCAGTGTAGCACAGCGCCTTCTTTTTTATCACCAAACTGTCCCAAAAATTTCTTATTAGGCTGTAAACTGTAGAATACCAGTACGTATGTGCTTTAAGAGGTTTCACATTAGGCATGGAGCTATTTCAAAGACTGTTTAGGCAACAAAGCAAGCCAGATTGCTCATGTTTTCTTTTTTTTTAACTCCTCTACAAATAAAAATATAGCTTAATGCTACATAGACCAGTTAATTTACTCCAGCATGCTGACTTCTCTATCTTGGCTGCATGTTTACAGAACACAGAGAAGCAGATGCGACAGCTGGCGGTCATCCCTCCAATGCTGTTTGACGCCGAGCAGCAACGCATCAAGTTCATCAACATGAACGGATTGATGGATGATCCCATGAAGGTGTACAAGGATCGGCAGGTCATGAATATGTGGAGCGAGCAGGAGAAGGACACTTTCAGAGAGAAGTAAGGAAAAAAAAAACTCGGTGTGGTAAACAAATCTTTTTTTTTCTCATGTAAAGATTAGTCATTTTTGTTAAATGCCCTATTAGCTTTAAATTCCCTTTAATGTTTCTTCGTCTGAGCGCTTGGAAGCATCAACAAGATAAAGTTTTGTTTTTACTTCCTGTGAAATTTATGTAACTGATAAAGGGTCAGTGAGTTGTTAGTGAGGAAGTAAATCTTCCCCTTTCGTGAGAATTGAGAGAGGACGTTTAGAGCTGCAAATCCAATCAAGACCACACAGTAAAACTGGTGACTTTGTACCGGCGTACAAAGAGCTCTTTAGATCATACTCATCTACAACAAATATACAGAAAATACTAACACAGGGAGACTTTGTATTTTAATTCATGTAGGATAAATGTAGTAGATTTATATTTATCCACTTTTAGAGCAATGCTTTTAAAAGTTGAGTTACCATCTTTGTGTAATTTTGTCACTTTTTATTTGGAGCTTCTCTGCAAGTATCTGTGGTTTTGAGTCATCTAAATAGCTCTGTTTACTTCCAAAGGTTCATCCAGCATCCTAAAAACTTTGGTTTGATTGCATCATTTCTGGAGAGAAAGGTATTAAACCATGTCTTGTGTGTTATTTTTCTTTTTTTTTTTCTTTTGAAGTGGTCCTGTCTTTATGGGAAGTGAAAAGCAATGTTTCTTTCATTTTCCAGACGGTGGCAGAGTGTGTGCTCTTTTACTACCTGACCAAAAAGAATGAAAATTACAAGAACATCGTGCGAAGGAACTACAGACGCAGAGGAAGAAGCCAGGTATTGTCACCTTTGGAGGTTCCAGTTTAAACGGATGCAGTGCGCTGTGACTGGTTGAATGCACATCTCTGTGGGGCTGCAGAACGCACGTAGACCTGCTCACACTGGAACTCCCCTTGTGTTTTTTGCTCAGCAACCACAGTCAGCTGCAGACTTTAACCAAGCTAACTTAATATATTAAAAATAACTAATACGATTAACTATTTGAAGAAAAACTTGTCATTACTCTTTAGGTCTGAGGCCAGTCTCTGTTCTTAAACATGTTTGGCAGAAATCACCACCACTAACTTTTACTTCATTTTTCTCAGGCTTCAAACATTGGGTCAGATGTGGCTCATCCATCTTCATTCAGTTGGACAGCATGTTAGAAAGTTTCTTTGATATTGTTGTTTTTAACTTTAAGAGCACATGATGCTTTATTAGACATGTAAATTTGAGATATCTGGTCCACAAATGCAGAATGTAAATTACACCTCTATGGAAATATTTCCCTTGTGATCATGGCCAGACTTATTTATTTTGAGCTATAGTGCACTATGTTGATGTCTTTTCAGATATGAATAGTACACTAGAATATATTAAAAACCTAAAGTGGTCATACAAAAAAATATAACTAAAATAAAACTGTGGTGCACAAAAACAAGACTAACACACCCAGATAATGAAGTTAGAGCTTGATTTACTCCTGCAAGCTTACGCTCAACTAGACGTATATGAGCAGTTTGCATGTGTTTCCAAGTCCCATCGCTTTGTTTAAAATTAACAAACTAAGTGTGCACTCGCCACCCTTTTGCCCTCATAACTGACTTAATTCTTGGTGGCATAGATTTAACAAGACGTTGGAAACATTCCTCAAAGGTTTTGGTCTATATTGACATGATGGCATCACACAGTCACTGCACTGCACATGAGGAGAATCTCACACCACATCCCAAAGGTGCTTTATTGGATTGAGATCTGGTGACTGGAGGCCACTGAAGTCCAGTGAACTCATTGTCATGTTCAAGAAAGAAGTTTGAGATGATTTGAGCTTTATGACATGGTGCATGATCCTTCTGGAAGTAGCCACCAGAAGATATAACACTGTGGTCTTAAAGGGATGGACATGGTCAGACACAATACTTAGCTAGACTGTGGTGATAATGTGATGCTCAATTAGTGTTAAGGGGCCTAATGTGTACCAAGAAACTATTCCCCACAACATTGCATCATCACCAGCAGCTGAACCCTTGTAAAAAGGCAGGATGGATCCATGCTTTCACGTTGATTACACCAAATTCTGACCTTCTCATCTGAATGCTGCAGCTGAAATTCAAACCAGGAAATGTTTTCCCATCTTTTGTTCTCCAGATTTAGTGAGTCTTTGTGAATTGTAGCCTTGGTTTCCTGTTCTTACCTGGTAGGAGTGGCACCTATTATGCAGCTGTAGCCTATCTACTCTAAAGTCTGATGAGTTGTGTGTTCAGAGATGGTATTCGGCATATCTTGGTTGTAACAAGTTTTTTTTTATCTTGATTCAGTTTTATGACATCAGCAAGACATTTTTCTCCAGACAACTGCTGCTCACTGGATATTTGCTCTTTTTCAGACCATTCTCTGGAAACCCTAGAGATGGTTATGTGTGGGAAAAATCCTGCAGATCAGCAGTTTTTGAAATATTGAGACCAGCCCGTTTGGCACCAACAACCATGCCACGTTTAAAGTCACTTGACTCCCCTTTCTTCCCCTCTCTGATGCTCGGTTAGAACTTCAGCAGGTCGTCTTGACCTTGTCTACCTAAGTAAATCCATGGAGTTGCTGACTGATAAGTTTTTTTCTTAACAAGCAATTGAATAAATGTACCTAATAAAGTGGCCAGTGAGTGTATATAATGTATGTTAGTGAATATATTATGTTGTTTATCACTATTGAAAATCACATTAATTTGCAGATGACCTTTTCCTTTGGAAAAGTGTCCGGTTTCTCCCCATCTGCTCATTACATTACAGTTTAACACCTGGTACTAGTAGATTATAGTGACCAAAAAATAAAATCATATTTATGAAAGAAGATCAGGAAATTAATTGTTATACAACAGAATGACAGCAAATAGTAATAACGATTCAGTTTGTGTAATTACTTGCTCCTTTAACTGCATTTTACCTTAAGCTGCCTTTAGATCAGCTTAGTGTGTAGCTGAGTGCAGATCTCTGCTTTGGAGATTTAGCCGATGTGTTCAGGGAAATGAAAAAGTGTATATGCAGCACATGAGACTGGAAGACCATGTGACTTGTATTTGCTTTCTGCCTGAGTTCTCCTCTAAGGGAGGGAGAGGACATTAATAATTTCAAAGGAAGAGACAGGGCATTAGTGATACTGTGCAAATGAAGGAGGAAAAAAAAAAGTCGGGTCTTAAAGTGCTTTTTGATTTGGCTTCTCTCCACCATCTTACTTAACAGCAGCAGTCACACATAATGTCTTCATTAGATTCTTTTCAGAGCAGATCTGTAGTTACATTAGAACACCCAAATAGGTTTATTGTCTGTGGATGAAGCTTCACGTTCAAAGCCTTGTAGCTTTATCAAAATCTGCTTCATCATTATTAAGCAGTATTTTAGGTTTTTGGTCTAGTAGCGTGTCTGTACTAGTCTGAACTCTAACCCCAAAAGCCCCAGACAGGCAGGAAGCTGGTAAGGAAGTGGTTCTGGGCGTTAAAAGAGCAAAAGCTATACAGCAGAAATGCGCTGCTGTAATTTCTGAACTTTCGTATCCTGTTTTGTTTTGCGTCTTCTGAAAATGAGTGAGAATTTTCAGGTTAGTATTTCTCTGTACTCGCAATAGAAGAAACGTCTTATTTTGGAAAAGACGTCTCTTTGTTTTAAGAACTCTACAAGGTAATTATCTTATCAACATGCCATCCAACTATCATGGCCTATGCAGTGGCATCTTCAATATCAGATCAGCCTCTGAAAGCACCGATTTTAGCTTAAGATTAGAGAAAACAGTAACGACTGGCCACTTACATGATCCAAGGCAGGCGTTTCACACATTTTCATACTAAGTAGAAACCAGAATGAAATGTTATTTAGCCATTCACTCTTCCTGACTGGTTCATGTATTAAAGATATACAATTTGCAAGAAACATTTGGATATTTATAATTCTGTGCCACTAAGTTTGTAATATTTAATATAATTTTGTTGTTCCCTTCTATTTCCTTGCAGCATGGCCAGCAGCAGCAGCAGCAGCAGCAGCAGCAGCAGCAGCAGCAGCAGCAGCAGCAGCAACAAGTGAACCGGGGCAGCCAGGAGGACAAGGAGAAGGAAGAGAAAGAGAAGGAAGCAGAACGGGAAGAAGAGAAAAATGAAGCTGAAGACAAGGAGGATGGAATGAAGTGGGTTGATTATTAACACTGGCTAAAACCAATCAGCGTTTATAATTGTCTTCTTGTTCTTATTTAACAAGTTAAAACAAAGGTGATTCATTAGAAAGGCACATAGAAGTCTGGAGTTGTACAACTGAAGAGATTTCCAAATTCACTCAGATTCTCCGATTTTGGTCAGGATTTAGGACACTAGAGGAACGTTGTGACTAGTGGCAGTTCTTCTTAAGATCTAGTCATTACTTCCTCACCTCCAGCCAGATTTTCCTCTTCCTGCTAAATCAAGCTCCAGTTCATTCCAGCTTAGCACAGCTGTTTTGCTATTTCTGTTTCTCATCTTCCCAATGGGATGTTAAAATCTTCTGTTTAAAATTCACTGTTTATTTTGATCATCTGTGGTGCCTGGGGGGGTGCTGGGTGGATTGGCAGGTGGGTGCTCTGATTAAAGAGTAAAGAGGGGATGTTTTCTGACAAAGTGACAGCAAAGGATGCAAAGCAACAGATGGAATATCAGCGCTTTCTTTCTGTGGCTGTATTTAGCCGCTATATTATGTTATCAGGCACAGCTTACGCTAGAGTTGTTTGAAGCAATGGCAAGTCATATTTATAAGCAGTTGGGTCAGACCAGATGATGATGATGATGATGAACTGTCGCCTGCTGCTTCCCTGCTCTGAGGCAAGGCCTGGGGACTCTCTGACTCCTAGCACATGCTGCTGCCTGCCTGTCACCCACTGGCACAGCTGGCTTGCCTATATTTAGAATGCCACTAGCTTCCCTCAGCAAGATTAATGGAGCTGGAGGAAGATGAATGGAGGAGCAGAGGGTGCAAGCTCACTGGCTATCTCCTGGCATGCCATTGTGCTGACACTTGATAAATTATCTTGAAAACAAAAAGAATGAAAGCGCAGCGTCTGCATACAGCATCTCATCTCCCAAGTTGTCTTATTCTGCAGAATTGTATCTCCTGTCCAATGCAGACAAACATGTCTGCCCTCAGGTGTGTGGCTGTAAAGCCAGTGCAATGCAGCAGAGTAGGGACACGATGCTTATTTGTCCAAGTTTGGATTTAGGTTTTGGGGTAAATGGAATAGAAAGAGAACTATGTTTGTATCTAACAACACATTGGTAATGGTTTTATTTCACAACTGAAATCTCCCCATGCTTTTCACTTTGTAATTCCTCGATGTAAATATACTGTTTCTTGATTATTTTAGATGATGGAGCCAGCTAATGTTATCTCTGACGTTTTCATACCACTGTGCCAGTGATGGCTGTTGCATGTTTGGTCATCCATCTCTCCACCCCTTTTTACTTACGTGATCTCGGGGAAAATGTCTTACAATTTATCTGACAAGTGGAAAAGATGACAACAATGCTCACTGACCATTATTTACCATCAGCTCCTAAGCAGAAGAGGGGAAATATTTCCCATTTGGTTCAGATACTGTTTTGTGTAGTTCAGGGTGTCCATCTGAATATTGCTGTTACAGGTTATAGAAAGTTTTAAAGTTGACATTGTAACGTTTAGCTTGGTGAAAACTTTGCGTGTTGCTTAGTAATGCAGCAGCTTGCTGCACGGCTCAAGCTTTGAGTCCTGTCAGTGAAACACCACTTGCAACATACTTTTGCTTATTTATTTATTTTTTTTGCTGACCGTGTTAACATTTGTGTTACACAGGGATGACACATCTGGGGAAGATGCAGAGGACAAAGAACCCACTGTGGCTGTTAAGGGACGACGGACAGCTAACAGCCAGGGCCTGCGCAAAGGCCGGATTACCCGCTCAATGACCAGTGAAGTGGAGGAGACCTCTGCGCCGCAACTCAACAATGAGCTTGGTAAGTCTTACTTACTCCTCTCTAAATTTAAAGTTTCTTTCCAAAGTGCATAATTTATAGCTGAATGCAAAAGTTTAGGATGATGAAGTTTAAGAAAAAAGTGGAAGTGTTTTCTTTTTTTGTTTCTGTTTAAGAAAAAGAAAAAAAAGAATTTTGGGACATAAATGTTCCCCCGGCATCATGCTGGACTACATGGACCACCTTTGATCTAGTTGTGACCTTCTGTCCAGTACCACAAGAGTGCAGTGTTGTTCTCTTGTCCTCCCTAACTTCACATCTAGTGTTGCACTTACTACTTTTTTTTTGTTTGTTTTTTTTTTGTTGCTAAAGAGACATAAGAAATAATAGGAAATTAGACCTTAATTGACCAAGTCAAAAATCTGTTTGCAAAAACAGAATCATTATTTCAGGACTTAATACTCTGAACCCCCCTACTTAGCTCTGAATTTTTTTTTCTCTTTAGATGGTAGTTCAGCCATGTATACACACTCTTGCCGCAGGCTGGTGTGGGATTTTTGATGTTTCAGCAGCTGAATTGTACATGCTGCAGTCATTCCTGCGGCACAGGTTTAGTCACAGGGAATCCCCAGGTGACTTGCACTGTAGGGGTTCTCAATCAGCAGCCCCACTCCTGCCACTGTTACTTCTGCTGCTGGCTGTGTTGCCAACGATCCTTTGTGCCCTTCACAGGTCCACATTGAGGACACATGAGCACAGGTTCCAGCTCTATGTCTGCCATCAGGGACAGCCTGGCTTATGGCCTGTGCAGGGAAAGAAGCCAGTTGTTATGTCTGTAATCATTAACTAACTTCTCTCCTTGGATTTCCTACTTCCTCCATCTAAAACAAACACTCCCTAGCGACCCATGCTGCAGTGCTTCACGGGCGAGCATTACACACTACCCTGCCCCCAGCCTCTTATTCTTTTTCTTCTTCTCTTTTCTGTCTCTTTCCTTTCCTTCTGTCAGTCACTCCCTAACTGACTTTGTAACAACTGCCCACTCCCCCCTCCTCTTCCTCCTCCTCCCGCCTTCTTTAACTTGGTGGTTCTGTTTTTTTTTTTTTTTTTTCTGACAGCCAACCTGGAGATGAATGAGAGCTCTCGCTGGACTGAAGAAGAAATGGAAACTGCCAAAAAAGGTAATGCAGGGTAAAGTTGCTCTTCCTATGAAAAGAGGTTTTATTGCATTTAATGAGTACTATAACGCAGTTGTCAAACTAATGAAGATTAGCAGCTCTAGCACTGTTGGAACGCGTTGACAAGTGATGCGGCTGTGACTTCCTGTTAGTGAGGCAACAGCCGCCACGTGCTGCTAGGTTGTGCCTTTGCGTGTTATGTGTCAGTCCACCTAGATGGAGTTTGTTGCTCTTGCGTCTGTTTTCCCGTCTCTCTGGGTCAAGGCAGTCTCTCTTTTATCAAAAAGACTGTAAAGTCTGCCCCTTATCAGCCAGCCCCTGCAAATACAGCAGTTATTAACTCTGGCTGTTTATTGTCGCTGACTGAAGATTACCCAGAGGCCTATTCCTAAATCGCAGAGGTCACTGACACTTCCTAGCACAAGCACTCTGTGTGCGTTTCAAAGTGTTTGTTGCATGTAGGGCACGGACCTCAGTTACTGATTGAATGAGCTCCTCACCCTGAGTGATTTCTGCTGCAGGGCTCTCTTGTCTTTGGGACTATCTAGTCATCTGCTGGAATAGATTCAGGGCTAGATCTGATTCTAATCAGTCTATTTATTTTAAAGAAAAGTTGAATGCCTTAGTGAGTAATGCTAAGGGTAATTTTACTGGTATCTCTTTATTACTAAATTCCTCATCTGAGCTGTGCATCTGTTGTGCTTTTGCAGGTGATTTTTGAAATCTTGATCTTTGCAGAAATTCACCATGAAGCAGCTGTTTTGTGACCATGTGCTATTGTTCCTTTCTCTGAAATTATGCTGCTGAATATTTTAACCTGACCATCCTTGTAATCGCCAGCAGATGAAATGCCTTTTGCAAGCAGCTATCTGGAGCTTGAAAGTGCTATTGAAACTATATTTACTCCTGGAGTTTGCATCTGCTTCTGCAAAATGTGGTTTGTGTGAGTGGGCAGTTTTGTGTGTTAAGAGGTTATTTTGCGATAACTGGCGTTGGCTTGGTTTGAACACGGTCCTGTGTAGTAATCCTGGTTAATGTCTTCAGTTCCATTCTCCTGCCGTGGGATTAGTGGGGCACTCCATCCCAGAGGATTAGCCTGGCAGCTCAGCAGAAGCAGGGCTTCTATGAAGGGCTTATGTAACCACAAACACAGAATTCCAACCACAGTACAGTGGGGCTGAAGGGGAGGAGCTCCTCTTACCGTTATTCATCATTTCTAACAAAATAACACTCTCTCACCTGCCAAAAAGGATTCCCCTTCCAAGGAACTCTTCAAGACCAGCACTTCTCTCCTGCTCTGTTTCTACATTGTATTGATTTTGCCTGTCATAGTGCTTTCTCTGGCAGGTGCTTGACATGTGTATGTTTTAAAGAGGCTTAGGTGTCCTGATGCTAATATGTTTATCCCTTGAGCTGACCAGATCTGAATAATGGCATTTTCTGTGCTTGGCAGGACATTGGCACTTGAGCATCTCCGTGCCTGTCAGTTTTACCTTAAAGGATGGCATAGCCTCATAAAAACTTGGTCCTCAGACATCAGACGACCAGGCTTTGAAACTTTTCCATCTTAAAGCCATCCGCTCTGCTTGGCTCTGTGTGTGTGTGTGTGTATGTGTGTGTGGGGATGGCTGGAATGAGTAGCAAAAGTTGTGTGTTTGTGTGCATTTGGTCCACGCTGTGTTTGGTTGCATGTGCAATAGTCTTTGCTGGGGTTTATGTAAGTGCACTAATCTGCTAGGCTTTGCTTGGGTGAGGGCAGACAGCTGGATAATGGTCTCTCTGCTGCTTGCAGGAGAAACCCATTTAAAGTAGCAGCAGGTAGAGAATACCATACCATTTTTTCTTTCATTCTTTTCTGCTTTTGCTCTGTCTCTCTCCCTCGTTCGGAAGATGGCAACAGCCCAGATTGGCAAGAGCTGTGGAAGATTTGGCAAACGCCTCTTTTCCCCCCAGTCACTTTCTTTCTCCCCCTCAGCTGTGTTGTTATAAACTGGAGAGGTCACATTCAAGATGAAAAGCAGGTCAGTCAGGAAAAATGTGAAAGCCTTTATGCTTTCTCATGGTATCAACATCAACTCCCTCTCGATCCCTCCTCCCCTTATCCACCTCTCTCTTCTCTCTGTGCTTACTCTCCACTTCTGTATCCTTTCCTTTTCTCCATTGTCTCTCTGGCTCAGTGGCTCTGCTCCCTCTCTATCTCTTTCCTCTCTCTTGCTGCTCTCTGTTTACTCTTGGACTCCCTGAATGTGTGTTTGTGTCTGAGTATTAACAAGAGAGAAAGAGAGAGAGAAGGTTTGAGTGAGTTTGTACTCACTCATGCGTTTGTGAATTTGTGTGTGCGTGCGTGCGGCTGTGCCTGCTGGCAGAGTGAGGTAGGGGGAGGGACAGACTGACGGAAAGAGGGAGGGAAAGAGAAAAAAAAAAGAGCGAGATAGAGGAGAGATCAGATGAGGGGAGAGAGAGGCTGAGCACATAGCACCGCCCCACAGTCCCACTTTCCTGTGGAAGTCTTCCCAGACGACCGCCATTGGGGAGAGACACGGCAAAGAAGAGCAGACCAGCACTCACCAAAGCACAGAGAGGACGCTGTGAGAGGAAAAGGAGGGGAGAGGCCAGGAGCATGTGTTGTTTTGGAGCATGTCAACCTGACACCGGCTCAAATATCAAGCCAGCTGGCAGGAAGAGCGCCGAGACTGAGCTGTTTTCATCTCTTTTGCTCTGGAACGGGAGGCCCAGCCCAGACGAGCTTCCCGGCTGGCCCTTTAGAGATCAGTGCGTCTGGTAGTGTTATCCAGAGCAGAGGCCACAAAACGACGGCTGAAGTGACAGGCATGTGACAGACAGGAACAACAACTTTCTGGCTGCACCAGGTGTTGATTGGACTTTCTTTGGGAGGAGCTAAAGGGAATACAGTGTCCTGATTGGCTGTGAGGCTACCACCTGTTTCAGTATTGCCGTTGCTGATTGGATGTTTGTTCCTTGTGTGTTGCTCTAGCAACTAAGATCTTGAGTCAACCAGAGCTGTTTAGGATTGCGCATTGTGTGTTTGGATCTGACAGAATAAACCTTTTGCAGCTAGGTGTAATGACAACGTGACCCTTGACTATGAATGACCTTATTTGAGCTTGACTGCATGCTGCAGAGTGTCCCTTGTATGTTAAAATTAATGTATTTGATGTTAATTTCTGTTAAGCATGCGCTTGTTTGTGTGCTCATTGTCAGGTTGGAAAGTGTCTGACTTGTGTGGCAGTGTAAGCCCCCTCCTTTCCTGTTGTTAGATGGCTGTAAAAGGTTAATAGATGTTGGTCACATGTCTGTCCTCTTGAAGAGCTTGGACTAGTCTTCTTTTTCCTGGAGAGGCTTTTCTAGCAATGCCTGTTCTGGCAACTATTAATTTTTCAGCTGAAAACCCCGTGTTACCTCACTTGACATGTTGTAGATGTGTTGCAGCTTTTAGACATCTTTTCCTTTTTTTTTTCTTTATCCCTTTTGAAAGTGTCTTTTCTCTGTCAGTAGGTTTGTGTGACAGATGTTTTACTCAAATCAGTGCAGAACTAAATATAAAAGAAATGTAAAAAAGCTGCATTGAACATGGCCTGGTACTGTGCAGACAGTTTTATGGAAAATTCTCATAAATTGATTGACATTTTTATATTTGTTTATATTTTTTTTAATTGTGTCGTTGGACACATACCTTTAAATTAAATCTTATTTTGACTTATGTCCCAGAAATTAAACTTGTAAGTGACCGGTAGAGCAGCTTTTTATTGCAGCTGGTAATGAGTCATATTACTGACAATATCTTTCAGCTTCAGCTTTCGCGACTTAATACTAGAGTTGAAATGACAGGGCTGTAAACAGCTGTCCGTCCTTACCCTCCCCTGTGGCTAACTTCTTCCTCTTGTCCTACTACTTCCATTAAGCGATGAGATGCAGGGACCTATAAACCCATGTCCAAGGTTATCCTAAGATGTGTTGGCTCTGGTCCTGTTAATAACACTCCTCCCACCCACCACCCCCCCAACAACCTTTCAAGAGGCTGTCCTGTTGCCAGAACCCGTCAGGCTGGCACAGCACACAAGTGGGTGGTGTAAGCTAAGCCTCTTACAACACACACTGTTAATGAGCTGCCTTTAGCTAACAGCAGACTCTAGGAGGAGGAGCAATGGAGCAAATTCTACGCTATCTGTCTTCCTCGCTCATACTTCCTCGCTGACTGCTCTCTAGATCTCTTCTTTTAGCACGCATACACTTTGAGATTGTGCGTGCGCGTGCTTCTGTGTTTCATGACAGGTTGATCTATCACAGCTCTTGCCCAGCGGGTGCCTGTAGACTCTTGTGTAAGACACAATCATGTGCTTGACTGAGTAAAGGACTAGGGTTTCTCAGAACTGGGTCACATCAAAGTCAGTTAGAATATGACACAAAGTGACCCTAGTGGTGAGAGATGGTGATGTCATTGCTGTGACTGATGGTTCGTTCACCTACCACATTAACACCTCGCTCACTTTTACTCTGTCATTCTTTGTCTATGTAGCTGTCTGTATAGGAAATGTGTGGCATCAAGCCATCCTGCTGCTGCTTGGATAATGAGGCTGTTTCACAGAAAACTGCCAGTCTGTATAGAGATGTTTCGGACTATTGTTTTGTCATGATGAGACTCTCGTGCTGTACATTTAGAGATTGCTGTTGAAGACTTTGGTAGTTTAGAAACTAAAACAGTTTTTTTTTTTATATTTACAAAAAGTAATCATATAGCTGATATCAAGATTTTACAGCTGAATACAGAATGTCATGTTTGGGTCTTGTTGGTAGTTAACAACTAACTTAGAGGTGCATTACCACCAACTAGTGGGTGATCTGAGTGATACATAACAGGAGAAGTGTAGATGGCTCAACTGGAAATTTCTTGTGGTTATTACAGAGATCAATGTAAATTTAATGGTAATTTCAGTTTGATTGTTTTATCGCCCAACTGTAGTTGTTTCCATGACTGTCTGTATGTGTTTCTATTCTCCTCTAATCCTTTTCTCTGTCCACCTGTCAAATTCTAGGTCTTCTCCAGTATGGTAGGAATTGGTCCGCCATCGCCAAGATGGTGGGATCAAAAACCGTGTCGCAGTGCAAGAACTTCTACTTCAACTACAAGAAGAGGCAGAAACTGGATGAGATTCTGCAGCAGCATAAAATGAAATCTGTAAGCAAAGGAAGCGTTACAGAGCCATACTTGCTTTACGTAGTGCTGTCGAAGTGAACTCTCCTGCTTTTGTGCACTGTTATGATATAAAGTTATCTCTATTTTTTTTAATCTGAAGATTCTCATGACCTTTTTTAAAAATTGAGTATGTCCTCGTT
This sequence comes from Melanotaenia boesemani, assembly GCF_017639745.1. Classification (NCBI taxonomy): domain Eukaryota; kingdom Metazoa; phylum Chordata; class Actinopteri; order Atheriniformes; family Melanotaeniidae; genus Melanotaenia; species Melanotaenia boesemani. Next base: position 26,398,836 of record NC_055692.1, read on the forward strand.
TTGACCCAGGAGAAAGAGCGAAAAGCCCGCCGAAGGGGCAAAGCGTCACAGAATGAAGAGGCCAGTGCTCCTTATGCTGCAGAGGAGGAAGAGATGGAGGGTTCGGGAGCCAGCTGCAATGAGGAGGAAGCACCTGAGGATGGAGAAGGTACAGAATTCCTACAGCTTCATTTATATATTTTAATTCTTTGTTTAATCTAACCTGCACGAATCAGTTGGGAAGTTGTATTCATTGTATTTTTTTCTACTTGTTTGAAAGTTATAATTAAAATAGGGGCTTTTTAGTACGAAGAATTACTATTATTAACTAAAACATCCCCTCATAATAATGCAACTTGGTAAATAACAGGGCGATGTCTTTTTGCTAATGTGTGTTTAGAAATTGCTCCCAAAGATAAACCAGTTTTTTTTTTTTTTTTTAAGGTCCACAATTTTGTTTCTCTGGTCCTTGCTGGTCTCTTATCAGCTTGTACGAGGCTTCGGAGATTATTAATCTAGATTTTCCAAGACTGTTTATTGACTCTGTATAGGCACATCCACACTGCCACTGCTTGGTCCACTGGAAATGAACTATGGACAGCTTGGTTAGTTTGGAGCAGAGTGAATGCTCATTTACACCCTGATGTGGACTAAAGAAGCGAGCTCTGGTCCTTTTAATAACTGGGTGTCTCGTTTCACTTGCAAGTAAACTCTGGTGTGGTTTGCTTGCAATGTAAAAGCAAACGGACCATCTAATGAACCAAAGAGAGGAAGTGACGCAGAGCAACATGCTGGATAGCTGTCCGCCTTTCCTGCAGCTCATACCCGACAGATTATCGTGAAAACTGATTTAGGTTTGAACCACAAAAGTAAAAACAGGAATCCCAAGACTGCTTAAATTTATTGTTGCTCCATTTTTTACTTGAGGTGAACTAGCCATTTTCATTCCTTGCCAATATTTTCGTTTTCTTTCTTCTTTACAGGTTGAATGCGCTGTAAAAATGAATTAGGGATATTATTAATTTAAAGAAATGAAAACACAAATTTGTACAAAGTTGTTGGTTATTGCATAATGCAGTTGTCCTTACCATCCATCCATCCATCCATCCATCCATCCATCCATCCATCCACCCATCCATCATCTCTAAGTACGTCACACAGAGGCCTGTAGAGGACTGGAGCCTGTCCTAGCTGACAAAAGACAGGTGCAGGTTTGCACTTTGGAGAGGTCATTACTCCATCACACAGCAGCAAAGTGACAGACAACCATGCACACTTAAACTCATGGCTGCTGCAAATTTAGATTTTCCGTCTAAACCTACTATACATGTTTTTGGACTGTGGAAGGAAACCAAGGAGTTTGCAGAAAACCTGTTTAGGAAGAGCATGCATACTCTGACACAGAGAGGCCCAAGCTGACTGACCAGCAGCTTTGAGCCCACAGCTAGTTGCGCTGAGATGATGTGCCAGTCTGAATCTGGCTACTACTGGTTACCACCTTTGTCTTGATGAATTCAGCCTAAGTGGGTAAATTTGTGACTTTGGCTTTTTGGAATTTTACAGCAAAAATAAAAATAAAAAAAAAAGTTTTTGCAGTTACAGACTGAAAAGTAATGTGAAAGTCAGGCTGTTTATAGAAATATTCTAAAAATACTGTATTTTCACAGTGGTCTGCATAGTCCTCAGGGGATTTCATCCATCATCAACTGGTTTTATGTTCCTCCTCATTGTAGAGGGAACCCTGATTAGTCAGAAAGAATCTGGACTTGCAGATGGAGGTGGTGGTAGTGTGGTGGTGGGGGTAACATGATTTACAGTATAAGCACTAATCTCTTTTTGTTTCTGTCCCTGTCAGGTGGCGCTAACAATAGCTCAGACACAGAAAGCTTGTCCTCACCACATTCATCCGAGGACAGCAAAGCTAAAGAGGAAAGCTCGGGCAAGTCGAAGAACAACTCCAGTCCTGGAGACAAGGACGAGGCACGGTCAGACTCGAGCCAGGCAGGAGATGTGAAGCCTCCATTCAAAGAAGATGCAGACTTAGCCATCAAGCAGGAGATAAAGACTGAGACAGGGGGGGCCAACAAAGAGCAGCCACTGCCAGCGCCACCCGACGATGGCACAGATAAAAAGCCTCCAACAGCAGAGGGAGAAGAAGTCAAAAACTCCACCAAGAGCTCCAAGAAGGAGCATGCAGCCAAAACGGGCTCACATGGGGACAGCGACTCTAGTGCCACTTGCAGTGCTGATGAAGTGGAGGAGACGGACAATACAGATAAAAACAGGTAGGAATTCCTAGGAATGACTATAGTAGAAATTTAGTTTTTAATCTTTTTATAATGCATAAAGTGATGCAAATTTTTTGTTCATCGTTCCACATCTTAAGGTCTTGTTAATTATAAAGAGTTGCTGGTTTTCGAGTTTCTTAAGAGCTGTCCTACTTCTCTGGTGTACCACAGCAGACATTAGAAAACAAAGCAGTGAGGGTTTTCAAGTGGTATTAGTTGCCTAGCTACACTGTACAGCAGTGAACCCGTATTTGGCAAGCCACTCATGTGTCTACCACACGTTGCTCTTTTCTATTAAATAGGGATTTTAGTTGCTCTTTGCAGGAATAAAATATATGTTTACCGTTTCTATATGTTGTATGTGTTTGTGAATGAGGCCAGAAGAAATGGGTGTCAAAGTGCGTGGGAGGGATGATTAGTCCTGTTAGCACAGTATTTGTTCAATCTTTTTTCCATGACAGCAGACTGCATGTACTGGCAGAGCTGAGGGAAACGTTGCCCTCTCTGCCAAAGCAAACAAAGAGAAGGAGGGAGTGTGTGTGTGGGTGTGTGCACGCGCATGTGCCTAAATACTCTTGTGGCGTGTACATGAATGTGTGTTTGTGATTCAGAATATGTTGGGTGCTTTTAGCAGATGTGCGCTACATGGATTTTGTTTTTTTGCTTGGGGTTCTTTTTACAGTCACAGACACCCCACAAAGATACAAACCCATCTTAATTCTTAATGATGCCATATGTAACATTTACATGTTTTAATATATAAAAAGATTAAATCAATATTTTTTATTTTGTTGAACAATGTGCCCACGTTATCCCAAAGTGGCACACTAGTAACCTTATGCCTGTAATACAGTCTTGTGTTTTTTTATGTCCCTCAGAGCATAATAGTTTCATTAATTGCATGCCATTTTGCAACACAAGCATGTGAGGAAAAACTGCCTCATTGCATCCGCAAGTCAAGCTGCTTTTAGTCTGGTCGTTCTAACCCATGATTCACTTTGTTCTTTAATGTTAGCTACGGCCTTTGCATGGATAGTGATTCAGTCAGTGGAAAATGACATGTCAATAATATTGAACATCTCCCTTTACATGTTATATGAGTGTAACGGTACATCAATCTGCATCAATACAGTAGTGATTTTAGTGGTAACGATCCTATAGCATTGATGCACATCTAATCACCTCAGGACTCTGTTATGCTTCAGGGGACTACGAGCCAGTTATATAATGATCACCAATGTATGTTGATGTATATTTATTTCTATACAAAGCTTCTTCTTTTCACTGTGACTACTTTTTTTACTTTCAGAGCAACGTATTTGTAACGTTCTATAATTAATTTACCTCCAGTATCATTTATTAACTAGCCACATGTGTTCTGTTTGCCTTGTGAACTGCAGGGTTATATTTGCCAACAAATTTCTCAGAATTGAAAAAGAACCAACAGGAAAAGCAAAGTGTGCCTGTAGCAGCAAATTTAGTAAATTCATACAGACATTGGCATGTTCTGATCCCCTAATCTGCAGTCTGCTTTTATGTGTAATGAGCAATACAGCCACTCATTTGTGTGTATGATATATGTTTCTGTAGCGGTTTGGCATGCATCACATTTAGGCCATCCCTCCTTCCTTCAGTCATTGTAGAATGTGGGAACGGTTGTGTCAATAAAATATATTTGTATGTGGCTTTAAAATGTGCCACATAGAATAAAATCCCAGGTTCTGAATAACACTGATTATGGATGGAAATCCTTGATAATAACAGTTGAGAGATTTGGTCTTTTGCTTCTTCCCAGTCGAAGTTGGAATACTTTACATAGCTTGCTCAATGTTCCTTTGATTGCCAGCAGCTGTGTGTTTTCATCCTTCCCCAGCTGGAATTGTGTGGTGTCTTATGTTGGTCCTTTTGCCAAAATATTTTAGTTTAACTTCATAGAAGCCGAAGTGCTTCAGCATGCTAGCTTTTAATACATAGGAAGACCCATCCATTTAATGACTGTCCAGGCGCTTCACTCTGAACTTATCCTGGGAAGTTTTTCCCTCCCTTTTTTTTGACACATGGGAATTAATACAGAGTCTTCCATGTCAGCATCTCGGATGCATCTGAGGCTCGATCATTTCACGCACTTCCACTTCAAACTACGTCAAACTCTTTGCTTCTTTATCATCTAAAGTTTTCCAGTAAATTGTTGAATTTGGTTTCAGATGGTCAAAGCAAGCAGCACTTGGCAGGTTTTGGACATTTTAAATCATGAGTTACGTCATCAGTTTGCAAAAGTTGTAAACAGGAAATGTCAGACCCTCTGTCAGCCTCATCTTCACGTCCACTAACATATTTCTGTGTATGTGTGGGTTTTTTGTAGAATGACATCTCCACGTCCAAGCCTCCTGAACTACACTCACGATGGGGTCACATCATCCCCACTGCAGAAGCCCATGGATCTGAAGCAGCTCAAACAGAGGGCTGCCGCTATACCACCTATTGTGAGTTGTTTTAGAGCATCTGTGTATTTTTTTTTTCCTCTACCACACACACAGGTTAGCCTGTTGAGCCTTGGAAAACGTCTTTCAGACTTTTGAGACCAAAAACAGCTCACTCAATTGCAGGCACACACGCTTTTCTATTGCAGTGGTATCGATGCTGTCCCGGTCTCTCTGCTTACAGAGATAACAGTATAGCAGATGAAACTGTGTTGTCATATTTGTTTAAGATAAGGAAACCAGATGGAGGACGATGGGATAGATTTCTTTGTAGAAGAAATGAGAAACCAGGCATTAGTGAAATTTGAACTTACCAAGAAATAAGAGATGCGTATTTGCTATCATGTTGATCAGATACAGTATGTAGCTAACCATATGGCAATGACAAGTAGAGGTAGTCTTGTATTGTGTGTTGCATGTATGCACCCCTGTTATTTCCCTATTATCCTTCTTGCAGATGCCAGAGGCCTCCTTGCATGGCAGTCAGAGGAGTGGGAACGGGAAGGCAATGCTACCCCCCCACGCCCTGGCACTCTACCAGCAACAGATCACCATGGCTCATGGGGAATCCTCTCAGGAGGTCAGACAACAGCAGCAGCAGCCTTCAGGCCAGCCAGGCAAACAGCAGCCTTATATCCTGCAGCCAGACAGAGACCGGGAGGCTCCTCACCGCAGCAGCCCTCACATTCGCCCTCGAAGCCCCTCCACCTGCGAAAAGGATGGTACGCAACTCCATCTCAGCAGAAAACTATTTGTATTGCTATGAAGACTCATTTAGCTGCTGGAGTTTTAAATCTCACAATTTGTGGCATCTGTTTGTAATAACTGATCGTAGCGCTGTTTTTCTCATATAATAATAATTTCTATTAAATTCTTCGTACCATTCTGCACAATTTATGTCTGCATGACATGGCACATTGTTAGTGATAAATGGATTTATGGATACAAGATAAAAGGAATAATTAAATTATTAGGAAAAAGTAGTTAGTGGAAGCCCTGCACAAAATGCTTTTCCTGGAGCGTTTGATCTAGTTTTACTTAGTTGGTCCTTGCTATGAGCTCTAACCTTGAGTTTCCTCTCTAGTGTTGAGGGTATTAAAGCGTTTCTGGGACACTCGTGAAGAGGGAACTGATAAATGATCTTGTATTGCTATTGACCCAGAAGGGAACATAGTCTCGTTCAGTGGACTTACTGTAAGCTTATTAAATGTGAATATTTAGGAGCACAGTGCAAGCATTTCTAACTGTCCAGATAAAGAGAAGTCTTTTTATAATCAACTTGATACAGCAGCTCTGAACTTCAGATTACTGCAGCTTTTTACTTATTTATGTATATAAACGAAATAATACTTACAAAGCTCTTAATACCTTACCCAGGGGGAAGGTGTAGCAGGGGTTAAATAAGTTCACCTGTTGCTTCTTGCCTCTGCTTCTTTATGACTCCGCCTTTGGCAGAACAGAATCCCATAAACTTCAATGCAGAATTATAATGCATTTAACAATTGATTATGTACATGTCGATGTGCATGTTTACATCGGTGGCACTGGGGAAGGGGGGGCTTTATGTTCTCTTAAGAACAAGTGACTGCACGGTAGATGAAAATATAAACTGGGTACTTTATTTATCACTAAAGGAAGTTCTCAACATTTCAGCTGCAGTTTATGCAAATCTGGTAAAAACAAAAAAGATGGCTTCTTGATGACACTTTGTGTGCTCATGTTGTAGAACGGTCCCAAGCTTTCTCTCCTCATGGTGAAGCCAAGAAGCAGGGACTAGGCCCTGACGAATTGAGGACCTCAAACTTGGGTCGCCCAGTTCTCTCCCCTTACCCCATGTCCCCACGAGACATGGCCAAGATCAGTCATGAGCAGCATCTGCTCCACTTCAGCAGTGAGTCATCTTGTCTGTAAAGCGCTGTCTATCTTTACAAACTTCATACATACAACATATTCATTTATGTCTAGAGGCAAGATTTATTTTTGACCTTTAAGATGATCTACAAGCCCTTTCCCAGTAAATACTCAAATCTGCGATGTGTTTGCTCTTGCAGCGTTCCAGCAAGCAGGACACCCCTCACTCTCTGGTCTGTCACAGGACAGTGTTAGGCTAGCGGCTGTGAGACCCAGCTCAATGCCAGAGCCTCCACCTCTCATTTCCTCCACCAAACCTGGAGGCTCTATCACACAGGTATACAAGCACACAAAGGGATTTTAATGAAGTGTGTTGTTGACCCAAAAAAGTAGTTGTCACAAACTTTCTGTATTTGCCACATAAGATATTAAAACACTGAACAGAATAAAAACAAAACAAAAAGTGATGTTGTATTTATAAATAATTCTTCAGGGTACCCCAGTACAGTTACACAGTCCCGCTCATGGGTTGGACCACACAAAGATGCCCACTGCACCGATGGGGCTGCCGTGGATGGATAAGAAAGTCGGTGAGTAAAGTCCGCTGGCGACATTTGTACTTTCTAGTTTTTCTTTTCTCGAAGTTGACGCTGATTTTTTTTTTTTATCTTTTAAAAATCTCAGAGTAGAGATTTCAGTGTTGTTACCTCCACTCTGTATAACTTTCTTTTTCTCGTACTGGTATGTGTTGTACAGCAGGTACTTACCCAGTGGTAAAGCAGGAACAGTTATCTCCTCACAGCTCATCGTCTCAAGCTGATAACCTGTCCACCCCGGGGGTACTTCAAGACGGTGCTTCTGGACGAGGTGGGTCATTCACTGATTGCTCACATTATTTTATTTCTTTGTATACTTAATCGCCGTCTTATTTCTTATCCCTCACGGCACATAGTTTTACTAAAGCGTCCTGGCAAAATATTAAAGTCTGACTACCACTTAGTTGTGATGTCCAATCTTGTTGGGGTTGTCCTTACACTCAAATGTGAATTGCTTTGGATGAAATCGTCTGCTAAATGACCTTAAAATAGAATAATTTATTAAAGCTATTTTATTTTGCTCTCAATCAACATAACAAAGTTGAATAAGGAGTCTTTTCAGCACATTAATGCAGAAGATTTACCTCCAAATCTGTGACTTGGGGACGTGTCTCTGAATGTACTGGGGTGATCCAGATTAGACTTAAATCTCAGCTGAAAATCGGTCTGGAGTTTAGCTCTTTGAAGCCCATCTAATCAGACAGGGTTTGAGGGGAGGTGAAAAATGAGAGAAACTGCCCAGATTTTTGTGTCAGGCTGGTAGACACACACTCAGAAGTATGCAAAACTGCTATTACACCACTGCTGCTTCTTTTGTTTACATATAAAAGCATGTCTTTTGGCTCATCTTGACAAGAGTTTGTTTGGTCCAATCTTTTCAGCTTCTCTTTCAGCTGTCCAGGGAGGTAGTATCACCAAGGGCATCCCAGGGACCAGAATGCATCCAGATTCTGCATTATCCTACAGAGGTGGCTCCATTACTCAGGTGAGCTCAGACATGTGGGCTAGGCTTGTGGTAAGAAATATCCTTGTTCATTTTGTAGGGACACTTCCTGCTCATATTTTACTTTGGATTTTATACATGCATCAATTTCCATTTGGGACAATTTAATTCAGATTTATCATCAAATATCTGATAGCTAAGACATTTGTGTTCAGTTCTGATGAACTCTGCTTTTTCAACGTTAATGCACTCTCAGGCTGTTGGTTTGATGCAATTTACAGATAATCCCCAGTAGCTTTGTTTTTTTTGCTATGACTGTCTGCCATATGTGCAGTATGGTACTACTGTGTTGGATGGGGCAATCCTCAAGTTGGTGCATTATGAGTATTTTGCTGACAAAGTTAAAAAAAAGTGTGTGGTGAATTACAACACATAACTACCAAACAGTTTTCTTCCCCTTTTTTAAGCTGAGAGCCTCTGAACAACCTCCGTCGTTTTCTGTCAGAGCACCAGACACCTGGAACACTTCCACTACAGAACTCAGGAACATCTAATCAATAAAAGCTTTTTCCAAATCAGTTAAAATGTGGCTCCTGGACAAGCAAACTTGCACATGTTTGTATTTTTGTCAGCATATTTTAACCATGTGCTCTGGGTCATGTATATATTATTTTTGTCTGTTTTATATGTTTATTGCACGACTGACTGACTTTTGGGTATTTTTTTTTTTTGTTTATACTAACAATCCTTGTATGTTCATGATTTTTTCATACTTTGACCTGCCATGGGGCTACAGACGGAAATTAGCTTGAAAAGCTAAATCTGACATATTTACATGGTGAATCTCATGTCAATTAATATGCATGGTCCCATTTTAAATAAATAAATTCGGATGTTTTTAAAAATGGCCTGTATGAGGGGAATGAAACTGATCTTCTCATGTTACACTGTACAAATGCCATTTACCATATACAGTTAGTGACAGAGCAAGTGTGAACTGAAACACTGTAGACTGTGCTAAGGTTCATTTTTCTCATACATAGACTGATTACACCCCCACTTCTTCTGGTGGTTAACTCTGGTTTTGCAAATACTGATGCAATCATCAGCCCCTGAACACACAATATAACACCACTGCCCTCAACTTAAACTGCCTTTGTGCGTCTTTGTACCTGTGATAAACGAGAACAGCAAAGCTGGCGAAAGGTCATGAGGCAAACCAAGTTATATGGCTGCTGGATTTCCATGTTGCTGTGACATAACCGCAGCTCTGAATGGCCCTGTTACCTTAGCAACAGGTACACGCTGTACAGCATCTGTTCTTTCTTTTATTTATCTGCGTACTCTAGATGTCGGCTAAACCCAGTTATTGATATGCCCACTCTTGTATTGCAAACAAGAGAAAACAAGTGTTGTGGAGGCTGTTATTCACCATAATGGATTAATGACATTAAAGACTGGTGAATGATATGATGTGTTAATCCTGTTGTATAGATTACAGCTAGATGGATTGATAGCATTGGTGTGTAAGCACTCAAATCTGGCAGTGATGCATTTTCTCAAAGAACAGGTGAGGTCTGCTTTAGTCAGTGTCATCTTATCATGTAAACAACTACTCATCCTCCTCCCTTAGGTAAACACTTCTTGAAAAAGCAGCAACCAACAGATCTAAAATGTGCTCTCAGCCTCTGCTGTCTCCTGTTCAGCCCTCTACTACTATTTTTGATCTCTTCACCATTCACTGTTGAAATATGACTCACACAGAGTACAAGTTATGTGATTCAAAGGCAAATCTTTTAGGCAAATCAGCCTGCTGTCATCTGCTTCCAAATGGATGCACATTTTGTCTTCTAACAGTATACTTTGTCTTTTAAAGACTGGCTTTTAAGTACCTGTTTGCTTAATTTTGAATTCTGTTATGTCCCTGTCACAACAACCACGCTTTCTGCGGTGAAGGCAAGAACATGAAATGCACATGCTGTACACAACACAACATATGTTGAAGGCAAATGAACAACTTATTACTGTACCTTGCATTGTATCCAATAGAACAATCTTAAAAGGAAAAACGCTTCGTAATTAAGTTATATTCTACCTCAACATTATTATTTTGTTTTTGTTTTTCATTAAATATGTGTTGTCATTTACCTGCATTGTGATTTATTAAAGGCCACTAGTGGAGGCTTGCTGGTAGTCAAGGTGTGTGTACTCTCTGTGCTGTAACTAGTATTAAAAGCATGACAATAAAGTTTGTTTCATGTTTTTTAATAACCTAAGGGGACACCGGCTGATGTGCTGTATAAGGGAACCATAACACGTCTAATCACCGAAGACAGCGCGAGCCGAGCTGAGAGGGAGCGGGACGAGGCATTGTCGAAAAGTGAGGTGGTCTTCGAGGGCATTGGTGCGCACATCCTCGCATATGATCGTGAGTACATCCTCCAAAGAAAAGTGGTTTCCGTCTGACCTTGCTAGCACTATACGGAATGTTGGGATATTCATATGAAGTATTGATGGAATTTAAAAGCAAAATGGAACACAAAAAATGTATATGAAGTATGCATCTGTGTAGTTCATGCATTGAGTTTGTCATTCATAGGCCCAGCATCTCAGACCCCCAAAGATGAGGGCAGAGGCTCAGGGCAGCCTGGAGAAATTCTAGGCCTGAAGCGTCCTTATGATGTTATGGAGGGAGGCAGAGGGCTTCCAGTGAGGGAATCGCTGTCTGCTGCCAACTGTGAAGGTAAGAAATGACAGCACATACACATCAAGTTCGGCTTTTCTTTCTGTTTTTTTTTTTTAAATAAAAACAATAACATTAAACTTGTATTATTGATTAAATGTCTTCTCTGTAATCTTGGATCTAACCTCGTTGCTCTACCTCTCTTTCAGGTCTTATTGGTCGAGCTATGCCTCATGATAGAGACAGTCCACATCACGCACCTTACAAAGATGCTCATCACATCCGTGGTTCAATCTCACAAGGTGTGATGGCTAAAATTTATAGCAGAATCATCTGATTTTTACCTCTTTTTAAAATAGAATTAACGTATTCTTCTGATTTCAGGTATACCCCGTCATCTGGACCCTCCGGATGGATACATGAGGCGGGAAGCTAAGCAGATGAAGAGAGAGGGCTCCCCACCCCATGGATCCAGTTCATTACCTGATCCGATGAAGGGCAGAGAGACCATTGTGCCCACGGTGAGGGAGGTTAGACGCTCCATCCACCTCATTCCAAAGGAGGAGCCCAGGCAGCCTACCAAGGAGGTATACACAAAACAAGACCTGTTACAAGTTACGCAACCTTAATGCTTCTTAGCTGTTAAATTCCTCTTACACCTCTGTTCAGGGAACACCTGTAAAGCAGGAAGCACCTGGTTCAGGGAAACGTCACGATGTCCGTTCCATCATAGCCAGTTCGCCACGTTCCTACCACAGTACACCCACCCACTTAGACATGCGCCCTGATAGGGGTCGATATGAGGAGGCACCTAAAGGGCGGCCCAGTGCGGTGGTCAGTACTGCAAGCCCCATTGCCCGCTCATCACCACTTACTCTGGGGGCAGAGCAGGGAGGCAAAGCTCATCATAGCCCAGTGGGCTATGATGACAAAGGCGCCTTAAGGACCCCTTACCCTGGACCTTCACATCGTGGCTCTCCGCTGTCCAGGGAGGCAAGCCAAAGGCAGCATGAGGGTGGGTATATCTCAAGAAGACAAGGTAATTTTCTAAAGAAAAGATCAAAATTTATCATTTGAATTGAAGGTTTTAGAATATATTTTGTGTTTAAAAAAAAAAACAACAAAAAAACAAATAAGTATGGCGTATTAAGTTTGATTGAAATGTGTTGAAACTTGAAACTTTACTTTAAACCTACACAACTTGTCCATGAAGTTCCTCTTCTCTGTTTTTACTCCAGGTTCTAGTAAGAATTCTTCTCAGGAGCGTAAGGCCACACCGAACCCCAGGGAGATGAGTGCTACTAAATCCCCTCTCTCTGGTGTTGCAGATCAACAGGCCTATGAGCGTCTGCTGCAGGGTCTTGGAACTACAGACATGTACCGTCAGATTCCTTTAGCTTTCGATCCTGCAGCACTTCCCCGCGGTATCCACATTGACCCTGGTAATTCCGAAGTCAAAATCCTTTAACTTCAGATAAGATTAGTTAGTTTAGCTTGCATTAATGAGGTCACAAAAAATATATATGAAAGAAAACATCTGTGTTGACTTGTCCAGTATAATTGTTTTCCTAACGGATGGTATTCTGCTCTTCACCAACAGCGGCCTACTACTTGCCTCGCCACCTTGCTCCCAATCCGGCTTACCCTCATTCCTACCCCTACCTCATCCGTAGCTATCCTGACACAGCAGCCCTCGAAAACCGCCAGACGCTTCTCAATGACTACATCACCTCTCAGCAGATGCACCAGTGGCCTGCAGCTGCTGCAATGGCTGCCCAGCGCTCAGACCTGCTTAGGGGCCTTGCTCCTCGAGACCAGCCCTTGCAGCTGCCCTACTCTGCTCCCCCACGTGGTAAGACTAAGGGACTGAAAGTTAGATCAACATACTCACTCATATCTTTTTGTGTTCCAGTTGGGTTTTAAGGATGTTGTGATTCATTTAGAGAGAAGGTTAAAAAAAAAAAAAAACTAACTAGGCACATCAAATAATTAATACCTTCTAACTTTGCATCTTCCTGCAGCCCTGCAGGAAGGTGCTGCATTGCCTGTTTCTTGTTTTTTCTAAAGGTTCCTGTCTGAATGTGTGTTTAACACAAATATTTGCATTAGCCTGTTTGTTTTAGAGATATTAGAGGCTTTGATTAAAAGGTAGTGTTTGACATCAGAACAGGGTAAGAGAAGACAGAGATTTGAACTTATCAGTGTTTTCATAGTCATCACACCAGTCTGCTGTAACTGGGATATACATATATATATATATATATATATATAAGCACGCTTGACCCTTCCTATAGTGTATTCTGCATTTCTGTATTCAACCATAATGCTGAAAGATAGTTCATCTTCACGAAAGCTAGAACATACTGCAACGTTTGACTTATTTTCCCAGCAAACAGATGTTTCAATGTCACCAGTCTTTTAGGACCACTTTGCAATGCTGATCGTGTTTCCAAAAACTAACCAGTCAGTGAACAGCAATTCAAATGGGATTTATACATGCTGTTTGGAGCTGTAAATTTAGCTCCAAACTGGAATTGTGAATGCTGCTCTCTACAGTGCATTGAGCAGCATTCCCATATGTTTAAGATAAAAATTTTCTCCTTGCAAGTTAAACTTGATGCACTCTTTTCATTCACCAGCCACACAGTGAAATAAGTTGATTTAACTTGTAAATTAATACAAATTGTGTTAGATAGTAGTTGATAGGTATGAATTTCTTTTAATGACTAATGTTGATCATTTAAAGAGCAGATATCTTTTTAAGGCTTCCTGCGGTTCGGCTGTGTTTACATTCATTTTAAATATTTACTGGCCTCATAAAATAATTAGCTGCAGTTACTGTGAAATAATCAGCCAATGCTGATTTAACTGAAATTGATAAATAATTTGTGGACCACTTAATTAGTCTACCTCTAGTCCTGTCTTTTATGTTCTGTACTGTAGTCACGCCAGCGTATGTCTTGCTACATCTTGATGTAATGTTGGGAGTCTTGACGGCACAACTGACATAACAAGGCTTTTACACTCACTTTAAAAATGAATAAGTAGACATGAAAAGTTAAAATTACATCTTATAACATTAGACAAGTAATCTTCTCTTATTCTGTGAACGTTTGTTCTGTTAAAGATTATGTAAGAACGGCGATGGTGTCTTTTACAGCGCTTGGATATAGGTCACAAGTGTTCACTCCAAACCCAGATGCCAAAGCTGAGATGATATCTGTGAAGTCTGCATTCCCACTGTCTGTCTTTCACAAAGTATTGATCATAAACATGCAAGAAGATAAGGATTTTCATACTTTCGTCATCCTGTTCAATGTTTCTGAAGCGGTTCTGAGCCAGCACAGTTAAGGTAGTAACAGAGGCACCTCATTTGTGGTTACAGACATAAAATTCACCACTCAAACAAGCGATGCTGTCATCACAGCTGAATGGACAATACCAGCTTGACAGGTGTTTCTTTCAGACACACAGATGTGGGACTGAGCCACCTCCGTTTGGCATATGTAAATTACAAGGAGGATTAGTCTTTGTTTCGCCCATACGGCACATCCGATATGTGGAAAAGGCTTAAAATTTGACCACAACTGCAATCAAAAGCCCCTTCAGGTTTTGTTTTGTTAGTGTGCTCCAACTGACATGAGGGGATCAATTTCTTCCTATTCAGAACTGAACTACATTTAGTTAAGAAAATTAAATTTGTTACTTAACAGGAGTCTTTTTCTTTTGATGTGACTATTTGGGACAGAACTTGATTTAGTCATCATGTGGCAGAGATGTAAACTACATGGATGCTTAATATTCTCTGACATTTTTCCCTCCACGGGATATGTGTGCCTCTTCAAATTACAAGTAGGCTATAATATGAAATATAATACTTTTGAAGCATTCACATCAATTTGCCACAGCTTATAACTTGTCTGGAAAATGCCTTCATAATGTTGCATATTTACTAGTCACAGTAAATATTTGCAGTAATAGTTACTTACTGAAGAGAAATCATTTATTATCATTTATCTTTATTTGTTCATATATTAATTAACTAAATCCAAACTGGATTCCTTAGAAGTTGCTCAAATGTTGTAATGTGGTGATTTGTGTTTCTGTTTAGTTTGCAATTGATTGTAATGAAGGAGCCAAATGTTAACAAGCAAAAAGTGAAACATTCACAGGATAATCAAGCAACTTGTAACCCAGTTCTCTTCCTTCTGTCCCCTAGGGATCATCGATCTTTCTCAGGTGCCCCACTTGCCTGTCCTGGTCCCTCCCTCTGCAGGGACAGCCAGCTCCCCAATGGATCGCATCACCTACATCCCTGGGACAAGCACCACCTTCGCTGGCAGGCCTTACACCACCTCACCTATCTCACCTGGTATGATTCATCTCACAAGAGCATGTCGATTTGCTGCACTTTGAATGTTTTTATAACCCCCCCCCCCCCTGCCTTTTTTCTATTTAGTTGGCTCCTCACACATAAACAAAATTCAAGGTGCACCCTCATCTTCAGAGCGCGATCACGAGAGAGAGCGCGAACAACGTGACAGAGAGAGGGAGCTCGAACGGGATCGGGAAAGACGAGAGCGAGAAAGGGAAAGAGAGCGAGAGAGAGAACGGGACCGTGACAGAGAGAAGGGAGGCTCTCTAGGAAATGTGGAGCACGCCCCCATTTGGCGACCAGGTGTGGAGGAGATTGTTTTATTCTTGATGTTAAATGTGACACACGTGTAGTTTGAGTCAAGACTCCCAAATTTAGAGAGTTACAACCATCTGTTCATGTTTTTCAGGTACAGAGCACAGCTTAGCTAGCAGCAGCGGGAGACCTGCATCCCAACCATATAGCCACCAGCACTCGCCAGTGTCTCCTCGTACCCAGGACAATGTGCAGCAGAGGCCCAGTGTCTTACACAACACTGGGGGCAAAAGTCTTTCTGTCAGCGAGCACTCCGGCTCATCCGTGTTACGGTAACTTGCATTTTAGTTCTGTTTTTATCGAAACTGTCACATTTATCAAAACATGTACATGTAAACATATATGATGTGTGTGTTTCCTGCCAGGTCCATGCCCTCAGGGTCATCCCGCTACCAAGGTTACCCTGGCCACCAAAGGACAGGTGTGCCACCTGACGCCTACCCACCTGCTATAGAGTCCACTTTAGCCAAAGAGCAGAGTCGTGATGGAGGCAAAAACAGAGGAAGTCTACCCAAACACGTGCAGGACCAGCATGGGACCCTGGGTAAATCTGACCCCAAGCTGTCCAGTCCCAACCCAGGAGGAATATACCCCGGCTCTTATCCCCCGGCTTCAGGCCGTCCTCAACACATGCTACCTCCGCAGTTGGATAACACTTCTGGCCGCGGAGAAAGCGGTACACCTAGTAGAGAAAAGACTCAAAACAAACCGAAGTCCATTCAGGAACAAGAGCTCCTATCACTCGGTAAGACCACCATGACTGCGGCCAACTTCATAAACGCCATTATTATGCGTCAAATTTCTTGTGAAACGGGGATGCCAGAGACGGGTTCGCTCGTTGTCAGCAGCGCCACTGATGGTAAGACGCTCTGGATCCCAGGGTTCCCCCCTCATCACCCAGACCTCCCCCAGCAGTCTGTGGCCTATTGCACGCTGTGGTGATTGGCATTATCAAATCAGCTCAACTCATTGACTTTTTTTTTCTTTTTTTAGTGCTACAATTTGTTGCTTTATTTTATTTTTAGCTTTACTTCACAAACTTAAAGACCACCAAGGATGCCCTCTTGAAAGTCACACATCTAGCGTGTCAAATTTGAACCTGAAAGACTAAAACTGAACTATTATGGGTGGTTTACAAGCTTAACGGAGCATTGATAGAGTAATAGTAATAGTGACTAATATTTTAGTTTCCACTTAAAAGGACCTAAGTGTCCTTTAAGGAAGCTAGAGCTGATGGCATATCGACAGAATATCCTTTGCTACTTATATTAATTTTCTTTTGTATAAAAGATGTGACTTTGTCCTCTGCCACTCCTCCTTTTTCCCATTAGGCTAACAGCATTAAATGCAATTTCACATTACGCTATTAGGCATAACAAGGGCATTTTAAACGGTCTGAAAGGCAGTTCACCACAGGATACTTGTTCAGTAGGGCTGCCACATTTTGGTTTCATGAGCACAGTAACTTCCCCTTTTGCCTACCTAATGTGGCACTATTTGAAACTTGGTAAGTTGGGGAAAGTACTGTGAGAAATGTGCATATGTAACCCACACAGCAAGATGGGAATAGAAAATTGGCATGATGGTAGTTTAATAAAACCTCTTGCAAGGCCATACCAACCACTAAATCGAGTCCCTGGGGTCCCAAAGAGCACCAGTGTTGTAGAGCCAGGGGTAGGTTGGGACATGAAAAAGACTGAGGAGGTTCTCAGGCATCCAGAGGAAGGGGGTACTACAACTTTGAGTTCTCTTTGCATGCTCCTGTTTATGGCTCACCGTAATTGATGCTGATTTTCTTTTCTCCTTTTTATCTTATTTTAGTTTACTTTTTGCACACTGCAAGCTCTTTACATTTGCCTCTCAATCAAGCCTCTGGAAGTTAATCTGTTTTTCGGACTGTGATTTTTGTTTTTGTGTGCACAGAGCAATGCATCACATCTGCATTCATGCATGTTAAGTTCAACTGAGCAAGCTAATGTATTCATCAGTCAACCAGTCAATTAATAGGATGCGTTTCTGCACATATAAGTGACATTTTCACCTTGCTCTTAGCATGCATTCACAAACCAGTAGAACCACAGCGAGAAGTGCAGGATTCACAAGGTCCTGTTGAAATGAACCCAGAGACTCGTGTCATTTCTTGCCAGCAACAAAACCAGAGCATCACCTACTCCATGCTTTCATAGGAGTCTATACGGTCAATCCTGCACTCATTATCCCCTGCTAAATATAAAGTTGTAGTCCAAGAGTTGTGCAAGAAAATGCCTAGTGAGATACGATGCAGAGGTCTAGAAATGAGCTCGGAGTGCTCCCTGGAGCGTGCAGGCAGGATTTGTTATTTTCACAGAAGTTTCAAAGATTACTGTTCAAACATGAATAGGAATCTTAAGTTTGCTATTATAGTGTTTATAGCATATTTATTCATATCAAGCAGTAAATATTTTAAAATTATCCTTGTCTGTAAGCCAATTTCTTATTTTAATTTTAAATTACTCCCCAGTCATCTTCACAGTTGTCCCACTATTACTTTTTGAACTTCTTCATTGTCGATTCAGTGAGGCAGAACCAGTCAATTTTAGCATCATTTCTGGTCAAAGCCCTGCTTTCTGTATCTACAGTATATGCAAAGTATGTACTAAAAATAAGAGTAGTTTTTTACCTCATCACGCGCATTCAGACATGTTTACCGTTTCTCGAGCTTTGAGTTTTCCTATGCAGACACATCATGTAATACACCAAAATCCTGATGGATGAACTAACTTCCAAAGAATTGTCTATTCTACTTAATATCTAAAAAGAGTAAACTTTGAGTTTAAAATCTTTCAACTCCACACAAACAATATAAAGAAAATTATTCAGATCAATATCTTCAAACTGATATGGATGCCAAAACTACAGCTCTGATAAGAAAAGGGGAAAATAATACATCACTTAATATGAAAACTATAGAAGAATGCAACAAACTAAACCCTGACCACTCTAATGTGACGCTTATTAATGCAATACTGCCACGTAAACAGATTCACCAGGTGAATAAATGAGTGATGCGGATTTCCAGTATCTGGCTCCTGAATGCTTCTCATAAGTGTTTTTAATTATATTAGGGCAGCCCCACGCCACCCTTTCCTTTAACACAGGATTATCCTTTGTTTTACTGAACAACTAAACAGTATGATGTTATTTGTCTTAATTACTTGACTGTACATAATTTCTCCTCTGATGTCAGCTCATGCGTGGCCTGATGCAAACAATGAAAGCATGTTGCAAAACATGTTTACAGTTTCAATACTTGACTGTTATAATGGATTATATAAAGTACATATTCACCTGTGGCTACAGGTGAGCTGACTGCTAAATCAGCGAGCAGCTAATAGCCTCTAGACAGAGACACAGCAGGAATATTTTCACCAATGGAGCCAGTTTTTGATTCCCATCCCTAGTGGATGTTACTAGTGTTTGTGTGGTGCATGAATCTCTGTTTTTCTTTGGATTTGACTCTCAGCTCCGCCACACGGTCTCTACCGTCCCCCCTCAGAAGAAAGACTGTCCCCAGGCCAACAGCCCCCGTCCCCCTGTGTCAAAGGCAGCCAGAGGGTGGTCACCCTGGCACAGCACATCAGCGTAAGTCAGCTTCGTAATGTAATGCTAACCCAAACAAATTAGCATGTCGAACAGATTATTATCAAACAGTTAAATAAGTCTAAATAGAAATGCCAGACACAATTCAGAGATAAATCTTTATGCAAACAGGAGGTGATAACTAAAGACTACACCAGACAGAGCCAGCAGCAGCAAAGCTATCACGGCTCTCCTGTCCTGGACTTGACCCGTCCACCCAGTGCCTCTCAGCTCCCACCAACTTCACAGGAGTCAACCCAAGGGTCCCGCTATCCAGAGGGTCTTGCTGTAGAATGCAACAGAGATCGGTAGGAATCACTGTCCACTGGGCAATAAATAAACATTCTGACATGGATGCACATGCAGTGAGCTCATCTCTGTATTTTCTCCAGGTCTCCCTCTCAGTCCAAGTCTTCACCTGTCAGTGTTTCAAATGATGGCATTGAACCAGTGTCTCCTCCTGGAGCCAACTCTGAACCTGAAGTCCAGGGAGGAGGGGCCTCCTACCCTAACGAGCAGGGAGACCAAGGGTAAGGATGCTCTGAGCTAGAGTCAAGTCAAGCCTCCCACATATAGTAACAAAAGAAGTTTATACATGTCTACTCAGTGAGAATGAGTGTCCACACTTTTGACAATCAAACTTCATACATGTAGAATGGTGGTGTGAAAAACATGTAAAACCCTACAGAGCAAATCACTTACAGAGTTGACATTTGGAAGTTCCTGTACTCCTGTTTGGATCTTACTCAGTCCTGATAGTGGCGATGGTGCACCGCGGCTGTCAGACTGGGAGTGGTGGTTGCAACTTGAAGGGTGTCGTTTTAAGACCCATTTATGCTCGACGCAGAAGACTGTTGCACAGACGGACTGACGAACACTTTCGTCCAACTCCTGCATCAACGAGGAGGACATCTGTAGAGATGGCGGGATGAGGCTTTGATTGTGATTAGTGTCCTGGATATGTCAAAGATCAACAAGAAAATTGATTTGATGTCATTAGTATTTTTTTATGTAGTATCAGCTACTTTCTCTGGTGACCTTCGTGGTCAAGTGTCCCATTGACTTCCATTAAAACTACAAATTTTAATCTCCCTGTCAGTACAGTTTAAATCTATTCATTCTTTAATGTTGGCATTTCTTTTGGAAGAAAAGGATTTGTGGATATTTGTGCTCAGCTAAGTGACTGTGAGTTGCCAACTAGAAAATCTTTATTGTAAGTAGTGGTACCTGCATGACCTCTGCTTCAGTAAATGTACTGTCTGACTTACCTACCCTCACATGAACCAGTTCACATTTCAGAGACTTCCTGCAGGAAAATGATCATGTATGATATAACACAAACAATTTTGGGCCAACATTTCTCATGTTTCATCATGCCATTCTGTGCCATGGTTGCAGAACATGTCTTGCCAAAACTAAACATTTTGGTTTGAAAATTAAAAATTTCAAAGCAGGACAAAAACCCACCCAGATAATGTGGCTGGGAGTCACTCCTGCATGTACTTGCTCATTCCCGTCCTTGTTGCTTGTGTAGTCAAAGTCAATATTTTGCCCTTTTCCAAAAGGGCATCTGTACCCGAGTTAAAGCAATCTCGTTGTTTCACCTACATCTATTTAAATGTAAATATTTTGCATTGAAACGTAAATCTGGGCCACACTTTGTAAAGAATGAAAGTATGGATTAGTTTTGTATGTTTGTTGACCTGACACTGCTTTTCTGCTTGCAGACTGGGCTCCCGTTCTCCTCCCAATACATCCCAACGTCCACTATTTTTCAGCAGGCTGAATGAGAGCACCTCAGCTATTGTGAAGTCTAAGAAGCAAGAAATGATTAAGAAGATGACTGTGACTGGAAATGATGGTGAATTCAGTAGGCCGGACCTCAGCCCAGAAAGGAAACAAAAGTAGGAGAGAAACTCATGTTCGATTTCTCCGATTCTATTTTCAGATGCTGGTCAGCCAGGAACAGAAATCTTCAACATGCCAGCATCAACTACTGCAGGTAATTGGATATTGAAAATAGGAAGACAGACTGTGATTGGATGCCTTTTTGTTTGGAGAAGTTGTTTCAGTAAAGCAGAATTGTGAATGCATGTTGGGACTGAGGCGTCTCTGACTCCTAAGTAATGGATTGGCATCTTTATGAAAGGATTCTTCAGCCAGAAATGACTTGGCTTGTTTATAAGTGGGTCAAATACAAAGACGACTTTTTTACCGCGTGTTTATAACAATGCCTCCAATCACAGGACCTGTGAGTGTGCGCAGCCATCCAACTCCAGAGGCACCTGGCAACTCCATCGGCCTGGAGGCCATCATCAGAAAAGCCTTAATGGGCAAATACGACGATGCATCTGACGAACGCTCTCCATCCAACACGGCTAACCCAACGGGTTCATCTGCTGACGGACGGGCTGAGGACTCATCACAAGGTGACACTTCTTCAAAGCCCTTTGAAGCTTAACTTCATCTAACATAATTAGCATTTTGTTATCTGACCGTTGGCATCACTGAGCATCGCCGTCCTGCCATTTCAGCCCAAACCCTTGGTCTTAGCCGCATCCAGTGCCTTTGTCCACAGTATTTTATCAAGTGTACTAGTAGAAAAAACTGACATCAGTCTTCATTTGAACACTTTTCATATTCACTTCCATCCTCTGCATTAATTTATAACATTATAATACATCCATCAACATGTAAGGTCATCCATGCACATCGATACTCCTCTACATCAGGTTGCCAAAACATTTGGGGTTTGCACCAGCTGAGCATCAAGCTTAGGTTGCATAGAACATGTTTCCGATGACTAGCTAGCCATCTTTAATATTTTCTCGTGTCCTCATCTTCCCTTTGTATTGTCTATGGTGGTTACCCCCGATGGGGCTAGACACTGCTTCTCTGCAGCAGTTTGAGCAGTAAAAGATGTAGTTTGACGTTGAAGCTCTGCTCTGTCTGTTTGCAGGAGGGTCGAAGCCCTCAAAAGGCAATGGGCGCTCTAATGGTCGCAAGGCTAAGTCCCCAGGACCGGGTCTGTCTGGGAGTGAGAGACCTTCCTCCGTGTCCTCTGTTCACTCGGAAGGAGACTGCAACAGACGAACTCCACTTATCAACCGTGTCTTTGAGGATAGGCCTTTGTCTGCAGGTATTTACTCTTTTTTTTTATTTTTATTTTTTTTTAAGACCAACTTTTTGGCCTTAAAAAGTCTTGAAATTTCTAGTGAATGTTGTGATCACATCATATTTTTGCAGGTTCAACGCCAACCCCCTATCCATGTAACCCGCTGATGATGCGTTTCCCCAGCGGGACCGTTTCAGCTCATTCCCCCTCCTCTGGCCATCAGGGTGGCCAGGGCCCAGGGTCAGGACCTGGACACGGTCGCTCCTGGGAGGAGGAGCCCAAACCTCTGCTCTCATCTCAGTACGAGACCCTGTCTGACACCGAGTGACCAGAATTGCCACTGCACAAAAAGACCCGCTAACAAGTCAGCCTCCTTTGTGCTGCTGCAACTACACATGCACACAAACACACACACGCACACAAAAGTACTGCTGAGGCATCTGCAGACCTTCCCCCACCTATCCAACCTGCATCTCCTCCATCAGTCACAAATAATATCCTTTCACACACCTGAGATGCCAACAAGTGGCGAAGTGAAACTCTGCTGCTCCCTGTGTGTGTGGGTGTGGGTGTGTGTGTGTGTGTTTGCACTCACATGTTATGCATTCACTCCAGGACTACTCTAAAGGACAAATCACTTGCTTTTTTTGTTTGTTTGTTTTTTGTTTTTTATGTTTGTTTTTTTTTTTTTTAACTTTACTACTATTCCTCACTGGCCTTATAAATACAGACACATTGATCTGTACTGTTTGGGTGTACTGGTCTAACATGTGTAAAGAGGACTTCGATGATGGCTGCTT
This sequence comes from Melanotaenia boesemani, assembly GCF_017639745.1. NCBI lineage: Eukaryota > Metazoa > Chordata > Actinopteri > Atheriniformes > Melanotaeniidae > Melanotaenia > Melanotaenia boesemani. Next base: position 26,421,879 of record NC_055692.1, read on the forward strand.
TGGTGACGGCTAATTTGACCACAAAGCTGACCCCAGAGCAGCGGCCCACACAGCGAGGACCCATGTGTTTGTTTTACAGTAATCTCCAGGTGCAGGCAGCCTGCTACCACTACAAGAATACATTCAAGGAGACAGGAGGAGAATCAACATCCTGTTTTTTCTAGTTTTGGTTCTTTCTTTTTTTCTCCTTTTGAATTCTGTCAGTCCAGTCCTGTGTTTTGTGAGTTGAGACCTTTAGTACATTTTGATGGTGAAACTTTGATGGTGACATTTGTTGTCTCTTATCTGCAATGATGTATCTTTTTGGGGGCGGGATTATAGGGCAGAGATTACATGGGATGGGTCATATCATTGGTTTACAGGGTAAACATGTGGTTCATTGCTGATGTCGTATGTTATAGGGAGGGCCCTGGAGAAAGGCAAAGCCTTTAGGAATCTGTGTGGGAAGGTGATTTGCCAGATGGGTGGCACTGAGACGAGTGACACTTTCTCACTGTTTTTATATTAACCATGTCTGTGTTTGTTGAAACGGTTTTTTGATATTAAGCACTTAGTTGTCAGTCTGTTCACAATGGCATTTTAAAGAATCTGTGTTTCCAGGGACAGGTAAAAGTGGACTCAAGAACAGCTCAGAAATCAAGATGTGGAGGTTTCCTTTAAAACCTGTCTGTTGATTTTTGGTCTTGCTGCTTATTGTTTAGCGCTCCAACACTTGAAGCGACAATCGCATTAAAGTGAATGATGACTAAGCCGCTGTGAGGAGGTTGCAGATCAACCTTTAAAGCTGCTCAAATGCAAATTCCACAGCGTCACTCTTGAGTTTCCTTGCATTAAAGAGGTGACAAAAAATGAAAAAATTAAATAAAATAAAGCCATCTTTCTATGACCCCCTGGTCTTTGACAGTGTCAGCCCAAGCTGGTCTGCTAGAACCCGGTCTTGGAGCTGTTGTGACAGTCTGACCTCTGACTTTTTACTGCCCAGAGGAAGCGCTGAGACTCATCTCCTCATCCTGGCAGATTTTGTACAGTTATGAGATATTCTTAGTGTTAAGTGCCATTTATTTTACATATACATGAAATACAGAAGTTCCTAAATGACGCACAAGTTTTCATTTAGCCGCCCATGCTAAGATTTATACTGTCCATACAGGGAAATCCAAACATTAAAAGAAACTTCCTGGATTTTTTATTATTATTATTATTATTATTATTATTAATGTGTGTGCATTTTTTCATCTCTTCTAAATCTGTCACTGCCTTATCTTTTAATTGATTCACTCATTATCCTCCAAATAAGACAAAACTGTGTCCCAGCATGGCTTACCTGGACCTGCATCAGATGTTTTCTGAAAAAAAGGCTTGCAGTGCAGTTACACCACCTGTGTTTGTGTGGGTTGGAGGAAGTTGAGGGGAAGGCATTCTGGTGGTAGTGTGTAACTTTAGTTGACATGTACTCCTTCTTTCCTGCAGTATTTTAAAGGCTGATGCGTGTAAATTGATTTGAGACGTCTGGTTCGTGACAGTACACGCAGGGATGTTTTGCTTCCCCTGGCTGATCACTCTGAAGGGACAGGAGTGAGCTTGTTGAGAAAGACTCCAACTCTCACTCGTTTTTGTCTCGATGGATTATAAAAACACAGACATGACTGTTATAGGACTACCTCCTCTCCTCCTTCATCTTTCATGTCAACGGTGACGCATCCAGCATGCCTTACCTGCAGACAGCTCATCTCAGCCGTGTTTTAGTTTTTTTTTTTTTATTATTATTTTATAAAAACCGATGGAGGGTTTGTAATTTCATCATAAAAGGCAAAAATACAGCTTTGTACTTTACTCTGTATGTATATCATTTTTCCACTGCTGAAATGTAAGAATGTGACGCTAAACAGACTAAGCCATATCCAGCTGTTCCCTAAACCCACGACTAACATGTTTTTAAAAGTACACTGAAATTAATTTTTACCCTGCATCCTTTTTTCTTTCCTTTCTTTTTTTTTTTTATGTTCCAATAGTTTGTTTAATGCACACTTGTATCATCATTAATCATTCAAACCTAAAAGGAAAATAGTTGATTACTGATATGTTCCCTGGACTCCTGATGGTGGGTGGGGATTGACAAACAAGACATTGTTCAACCATTTTGTGCATTTTTTTTTTAATTATGATAACCCACTGTATAATAGCAAGGATTGTATATACAACCGAAGAGATGTAAATATTTATGTGGCTTGCTTCAAGGTTGGTATTACGAGAAGAAAAATATTCACATGGTTAAATTCTACATGCCCACCAGCAAGCTTTGTGGATAGCAGTGTAAAAATTAAAAAGAAAGAAAAAAAAAAAAGACACTGCCTTAATGTTTAAATAAAAAGCTTATTGCCATTCATGGAGTCTGTCGCATTTTTTGCTGTAAGTCTGAATATTTGCTTTTTGTTTTATTTTTAAGCTGCAGACAGTTGATTAATCTGCTGTAATTAAGGTTAAAATCCAGTAGGGGGCAGTGTAAGTACATCTGAGTTCTACAATGAAACGCAGAAGTCTGCAGGAGAGTTTCTCTACATACACTAATAAGATGTGCTGGGCTTTCATAAAGCAAAGCTTCCAGCGGTGTTTAATGTCTGAATCAAGTTGCTGCTGAGCTGCTCACGTCAGCGGCAAACTGCATGTTGCTTTTGGGACCACCTCATTATGCAACTACTACGGGCTCTTCTGTGTTGCAGCGTTGTGATTGTATGTGTTCAGTTTTAGATGTTTTTTAGTATTAGGTAAAAAATTAGTGGTGGGATTCTACATGACACGTCTGCTTAAATAAGGGCCTGAGTTGTCTCCCCTCACACCCATCCCATTTATTTTAGTTCCTTGGTAACAGATTTATATCCAGTTCCTTTTCTGAAATGAAAACTGCTGAGAATGAATGACCCAGCAGCTGTAAAATATAAAAATGTGCACAAGTACAACCAGCTGATCCTCATTACACATTATGCATCAGTGATAATATTCTTATACTCAGACAGAAAAATGCTGTACTCTGACATGATGTTTTTAATGCTGAATAGTTTATTTAAATACTTAAATGACGGAATAAATGACTTATGATGATTATTTTTAAGTTTATAAAAAACATCCTTTCAAAGTGTGACTACAGGGACCAAATGTTAGTACTTTATTTTATGAAGACAATATATATTAAAAGATCACATATTTCTAATAAATACAATTAAATTTAATGTATATTACACACTTTTGTGTGGTAAAAAGTAATACTTTTTATGAATTCTTCCTTTCTCCTTCAAATGGATTATATTCATTCATTTTGAGTTAAAATAATCCAGTCGTGCAGCTCATTTAGTGCATTAATCAAGTTGAAGTTTGTTTTAAACAAAAGCTGTATAATCTGCTTCTCACTGCTGATGTCGGCTTGTTCAACAAATCAAAGGCCAATTTACTCGCAGGAAGCGGTACTTTGTTAAATCGAGAACTGTTTGGCCTGTTAACAGCTGTGCCATCAGGGGGCACCTTTGCTGGAGACACACAGCTGAGGTGCTGAATGATGTGAGCTGCTGTGGAGATCCTGAGGCTTCTACTTCAAAACCCTGCAGCAACGCTGGCTGCAGGAGCTGCTGTTATTTTAGTTGCAGTCTGATATCTGGCATCTTAATATACAGCCTGTGTTCAAGAAAGGGTTGGGGGTGGCGGCGTTCTCACAATGGTGAACTGAACAATCATTTCATTTGGAAGGAAAATGTGTTTTCTTTCATTTTTTATTCATACAAGAATAAAAGGTGAACCCATCTGTGAGCTTCTGGGTCTCTTGAAAACTTATTTCAATTGACAAAGAAACATGGTGAACAGGAAAATACGATGTCCTCTGATTACAAAAAACTGTGTTTGGGAATTGTCTTTCTTTTATTTAGGATATACATCTTTTTAAATAATTTTCTTTGATCAGAACAGAAAATGATTGACGTACAAAAATATAAAGAGAATTATGAAGTGCCTTGATGCCACATATACAATAGGAGAATATTTTACAGTAACAAAATCAAGTGTTAGAAAACACAAAAGTATCACACATCAAAATATTAAACTTAACATCCCCCAACTTTCTCTCATCTTCTGACTTTTCACAGACCATCAACACATCACTCAAGTCCAACATCCTCCCACAATTCCCACCAGTTCTTATCTATCTATCTATCTATCTATCTATCTATCTATCTATCTATCTATCTATCTATCTATCTATCTATCTATCTATCTATCTATCTATCTATCTATCTATCTATAAGCAGATCCTCCTGTGTCACTCTTTCTCCCACTACTTACTGTTTTTCCCTCATTCGCTCTTTAAGTACAGATGCACTGTTTCGGCTTTGTGCCGTCTAGCTCTTTCAGCTCTCCACTAAACTGGAGGGATCACCAGACTATGAAATAAATCAAGAGCACAAGACTTCCACTGAATATCGGGAATACTAATTTGCAACGAGATAAAACAGATACCCAAGAAAATCTGAGGTAAAGTCAAAAGTTTCAACATTTGCCACTTCAGCAATATATGTATATATATATATATATATATACATACATACATTCATACATATATATATATATATATATATATATATATATAAGACAAACACAATAAGTACAGGAAAAATATTTTTACATCTTCAACAGGGAAATCTGTGTAATAATATGTTTTCATGATCACTTTTTTTTTAACATATTGGAAATTAGACAGAAGTTTGATCTACTACAGATGGCAAAATACTTAAATCTGAAAACAGCATGAAATACTCCTGATATACAAATGACGAAACAAAAATTAAATTTGCTAATAATGTTAGACCTAATGGTCAAATTACATCTGCTTCAATATTACATTAGAGAAGATGTTACTGTCCAAGACTTTCCAAACGGCTGGTTTCACCCCATCCAGAGGAGTGTTTGCCATATTTTGAGATGCAGCTGAAACAGACTGGCGCTTGCTGCTTGTAGCACTAAACAAACTGCAGCTGGTATTGATTCTTGGTTTTGACTTGCAGATGCCTGTAGAGAACAGTTTGCTCCGTACCAAGATTTGTGTCAGGGAGGGGTTAATTACTTCCCTGTGATTGTCTAGATTTTTTTTCTTGTGTGGTAAAACTAGAAATGAGCCACTGCACTGAAGACAGATAAAAGGCTGCCACCTTTCTGAAAAGCCTTGATCTCCACGATCTTCTGTCATCAGACCTTCTCATCTTACACCCTCGCTGTTCAGATGAATTACAGTTTCTAAGTTTAACTATCTATATCTATTTTCTAAAAAAAAAAAAAAAATAGGTTTTTTTTTTTATTCTCCCTAAATATTATCTTTGGTTTTTGATCTACAGGTCTTAAACATTGATTAAAACTCAAACAAACAACTGTTCACCAAAAACCTTAATACTGAAGAATGCTAACAGCTGCTGTTTTCCACATGGCTGAATATGTTTTCAGGGGCCTTTTCAGACTATCTCGTTATGATCTGTCTTCAGTCTCATTTCTCTCGATCAAACAAGCTGATGATGGGTGGCATTCTTCGAGCTTTCTATCTCAAGTGTGTGGAGTTACTAGAAGGAAATAAACTCTTCAAACTATCTTTGGTCCAATTTTTCAGATGCAGCACAGAAATTCCCCACTGCAACGCCAAGTCCTCTGAGAGAACTGTGACATATAGAAAACAAGTGCAATAAAGCTATATTTAGAAAGCTTCGCATTGGTGTTACTAGGTTTGCGCACGCTGGGCTAAAATCCATGACGTGTCATTTTTTACTTTTCCCTGTTCACAAATCTATCTATGATCTGATTGTTACCTTCGCTGAGGTTACAATACTACTCGAGCGGAGGCTCCCATTTTTGCCAACTCTTGAATTAAATAAGACATTAAAACGCTGAGGTGCAACTTTAAACTGCCAAAGGACCAGCGGCCTTTTTAAAGACTGCAACAGTAGAAAATCTAAATACACCCAAGTGACTGGTTCCCAGAGTTTCAAAGAAAGGTTTGTAGGGGCTCCAAGGACTTTCCCTTTCAGTGTGGACATTTCCAAGTTCCTTGTCCTTCAAAAAACAGAACAACAACAAAAAAATTTTTTTTATATATATATATAAGTGAAGGTGATCACCATGCAGCCCTCTAAGAATCTGGGCTCTACAGGTCTTCTGTGTAGATGATACAGGGGCTCGTATCCTCGCTGGACTGCAGCTGCACCGTGGAGACGAACCAGCGGCGGGAGCCTGTGGAGTTGTAGTTGAGCGTGGTGCGATAAGTGTTCTTGGCGTGTTTTGGGTAGATAATAGTGGTGCTCTGGTAACTGATGGGCCTCTGCCGTGGCTCCAGGTACACCTGGGTCTTGTAGCTCCTCCAAGTGCAGTTCCGCACCGCCACCACCGTCTCGCTGAAGGAGGTGGGCGTAGCAATGGGGGCACACAACACCCGGTCTCTGTAATGCCTGTCGGAGTCATACTTGACTTCGGAGTTGCACCTAGAAAGAAGGCAGATGTTAAAGAAATCCAACTGGACCTGATCAGTAGGTGTCAGTATTGAAGAGAAAGCCTTTATCTAAATAGCAGTGCCACTTCTTGTCATGTCAGGGATGTCTTACTTGATTTCTTGCTCTGGTTTGGGGTTGACTTCAATGCTCTCCCCAAAGAACACAGGGTGCATACGAGTCTTTGGATCTGTTCCTGTAGAGTTCAGCAGCAGGTAGGGCAGCTGCACAAAGGAAACAGAAGAATCACAGTCTCACAGCAACATGTATGACATCCTGAACTGCTTGTAACGTGCCCTTTGAAGGAACTCCAGCTTAAGAAATGTCAGCATTGTTGAGAGGTTTCAACAGCGCCAGCAACCCAAATTAAAAACACTGCAGACCCCACCCTCTCCAGGAAAATACTCTTGATCCGCCCTCATGTGAACGTGCCTTATCGATGGCTCGATTGTTACTGCAAAAGCAGCTAGGTAAGAACCATAGCAGTCAGGGCAAGACTCCTGTTTTAATTCAGATAATTACACTGCATGGGCCCAGCCAAGCAAGTTGTTGGTGGAAAATCTCTTTCTCGCTACATTCCTCTTCAGTTCAAGCTGGATAGAGATGTATGAGCCAGACAACGCCTGTGTGTGTGTGTGTTTGTGCATATGTTAGGAAAACAGGCTTAAAGTTGTCAGAAAAAAGGGGAGGAAAAAAAGGCAAGCCTGTGGAGCTGCTGGTAGCCCGGCTGAGAAAGGATGACACTGTTTAACAATGTTAACAAGGTGATAGTGAAAGGACAAAGCCAGGATCTGGAGAGGAGGTCAGGGGGCCAGTTTAAAACAACAACTCCAGCGCTGGTGGAGAAGCAGTGTCCCGCTCTGTGTCACTTTGCTGCCTCATTTGGAGACTGTTTAAATTACTTCAGTTTTACTGTGCCCAATATGAAATGTCACAGGCAGCACATAATATTATAATGGCAGGTTAATCTGCTGCTTTTCTCACAATCAAGTAGGAAGAGTATCCCAAAATTATTGTTATTATTATTTTTCTTTTGGGACAAAACTCAAGATTTTTAGATCACGTTGAATCGTCATCAAATTTTATTTATAAAGAACTTTTCATACAAAACGTGCTTCACATAAAAACAGTTTGGGCACATTAAAAACAAGTATAAAACCTAACAATGTTAAAAAACACACACCTGATCATAGTCTCTCTCAAATCACAATGCATCAGTTACCACTGCAACCACCACAATCACCCACATCCCCCATCCTAATTTGCACTCCAACCTCTAGCTGCTGTCTCTTTTACTGTATATTAAATAAGAAAAAAACATCTGGCTTTATGTTGCTGTGGGGAAACAATATCTTGGGGACCTTTTCACATGGTGGAGGCTGCCCTTGCATGACCACAGAGGCCGCCAGCACTGAAAACCACCCAGATCACGGCAGGCCGGGGTTCACACTACAGCCATAGGGCTGCACTGCAGGACCCCAACAACCACCCAGACAAGGGCAATTACCATGGCAACAACCCTGTAAACCAAGCAAGCATAGCCCCCAGCATGAAGGATCCCCATGAGGAAAACACTGAAGTTAAAAATGTTCAACGATAAGACCAAATAAAAGCAACAGGTATAATCTGTTCTACTAGAAATAAAAGCATGCATCAGCACCTCCATGCTGGCAAGAGAGAGAAATGGGCGGACTCTGGTGATGTTTTTAAGATGATGAAATCCTGTCTTTGAGACATTTCTAATGTGTGGAATAAAATTCTGCTCAGAGTCAAAAAGAACACCCAGATTTTTCACACATCGATAACGTTAAAAACTCTGCAGTTTGGATGACATGAACTCTCTCTTGTCTTCAGGATTAATAATTAAATCCTCTAGCATCCAACACTTTATATTGTAAATACCTAAAATACAGTTTAAAAGGGTGTTAGCTGGCTCCAAGTAAACAGTAGACATAGCAATGTGAAGCGGTGTATCATCAGCATAGCTGTAAAAATCAAAGCTGTGCCTCCTGATGACATCCCCAAGTGGCAACATGTACAGATTAAAAAGTACAGGGCCTAAAATTTATCCTTGGGGAATCCCACGTTTTTATTTCAAGCATTCCTGAGGAGCATGTATCCATTCCTATGAAAACTGTCAATCTGTGAGATAGGAATAAAACCAGTTAATAACAGTACCAGAGATCCTCACCAGATTTGTCAGTCTGTCTAATAAAATCTGGGGATCTACTGTGTCAAATGCAGCTCTAACATCCAGCAGCACCAAGACCAATAGTTTCTGAGAGTCCAAGTTACAACTGAGATTGTTAACAACCTTTAAAAGGGCCATCTCAGTACTGTGGTTCATCTTAAAACCAGACTGAAAGTGTTTATGTAAAAACTTGTGTAATTGAGTTGTTTTTCTAAAATTTTACTTAAAAACGGTAAGTTGGATACGGGTCAGTAGTTATCAAGAATTTTGGAATCTAAATTACTCTTCTTCTTAAGAGGCCCCACTGCTGTTGTTTTGCAGGCAGATGGGAAGACACCCATCTTAAGAGGGTAATTCACCATATCTAAAAGCTCACACTTAAAGAAACCATAAAATGTTTTTAAAAGTAATGTGAGAATGGGAAGGGCAGGTTGTTGGCTTTAATTGGGAGAAAGTCAACCAAGCATCTTTCTATCGACCAGAACAAAACTCTCCAGTGTTTCCTTTGGTAAAAGAATTTCTGCTGGTATGCTAAAATCAACATTTTGTTGAGATAAAAGGCTGGATCTGATAGCACTGATCTTATTTCTGAAGTGGTCTGCGACAGCTTTGCATGCATCGTCTGATTGTTTTAAAAAAGATTTTGGGGTTGTTTTTATGGTCCATCATGAGGTTTGAACAGTGGGATGTTGTTGCATGTTTAAATATATTATTGTAGATTTTAAGTTGTTCATGAAAATTTTCTAAATGAATAGTTAATTTTGATTTCCTCCATTTTCTCTCTGCTCTCCTGCCATTTTCTTTTAACCTCTTAATTTCATCATTTCATCATAGATTTTATCATTTTAGCTCTACTGGAGCTGCAGCATCAATGGCTGACTTGAGTTTACTGTTATAATGATCAACAATAAAATCACATGATGCAGGTAAAATGTGAGAAGGAGTTTTTTTTTAAGTTATCTAACGGTTGAAACCAGCTCTGTTTGGGCTCTAACCCTTAACCATCAACACTGTCGTCTCTGAAGCCATAAAAAGACACACAGAGCGGCACCTGGAGCTCTCATACCAAAGGCTGTGATTGACCGCTTTCTGCAAAGGTGTGTTTCCGAACACGACCAATCTGAATCAAACAGCACCTCAACCAAAACTCCTCCACTTCTCACATTACAGGGGAGGCTGTCACATGCTGCAGTCTAACTGTACATGCCACTAGAGGGGACGAGCAAGAGCAGGCCAAGGACGCAACAGATCACTACGTGAAGCTCGTCTTACCTCCAGCCCACCATCATCTGCACACACTATCTGACCGGCAGCATTGAACTTCCACAGCTGCTAGTTTTGCAACGCAGTACTGAATGAAATGAATCTGCAGGCTGCTCATTTTCTGCCCCTATTTCCCCACAGCCTGGACACGCTGTGCGAGTATGTGATTGTCTTTCCACTACTGCTTTAGCACAGAGGGCATTCCAGGTATTTTTCTACAGAGAGCTCTGGCAAGGTCTGCAAAGCAGACACTCTAGAAAGGAGGGCCAAGTGTATCCCCCAACAAGGACACAAAGCATAAACCTGCCTGGAAGCACATTTCTGCCCAGAAGAAACAGCCTGCAGCTAAGCAGCCCACACAATGTACAATGCACAATGCAGAGTTACTGAGGGAAACGCCAACCCAAACACAGATTTCCAGCTGCTGGCTGTTCATTATGGCAAAGCCTTGAACTTTACATCCTGTGCATGCATGGATGTTAATAGGAGTGCATCTGTATCACACAGTGAGGCAGATTTAGAAAAGGTCACAAGATCTGCCTCCTGAATGTCTCTGTCCTTATCCACCAACAGTTGAGCCACATCCTTATAGTATGCACAACATTATCACGATTACATGACCACATGCATATTTTTCATGTAATTCAGTCTTTTTGTAAATTCCTTGTGTAAATGTAAAAAAAAAAAAAGAAAGAAAGAAAAGAAAAGAAAAATGCATGCCTACATATTATTTTTCTGCATCTTCATAATTTAAGACAACTTTGAAAACAGACAGGCTGTCTGAGCATTTATCCCTGTTTAATTTAGAAGTGAGAGGTCATCAAACACTTATGCAACAGTCTGCTGCTGCTCTAACAAGCCCCCTGCACCTCAAAATAGAGCTGGAGGATTGTTCTAAGGTGGTATACAAAAACAACACAAAAATAGACTTGGTAAGGTGAAAAACAGCACATGCACAGGCCATTTGCAAAGAGGAGCACATCTTTTAAAAAGAGAAATCAAGAATGAAAGGGGTTCTGTTAATATGAACTCTCAAACGATTAGATGATTTTTTTTCTTTCTTTTGTGTGTGTGTCAAGCTTCTGCAAAACAATGCAACTGCCAGGACTCCGCACTGCTTTTCTGAGGCCTCCTAAAGACACTTTAAAAGCCATGCTGACCTGTGCAGACATGTTCTGAATAGTCTTGGAACTGGGAGTGACCTGAAAATGATTTTCACTTAAATCAGCCTTGACATATGTGACACAGGTCAGACCAGGATGTGTCATTAAAAAGCATTTATCATATGGCAAACACAAAAATACAATACATTGCTAAAAAGCCTACACAGCCACCTTGTTTTTCAGTAAAAGCTCTGACAAATAAAATAAAAGTTTGACCAACGGTGCATTAACTATTTGAATAAATGTTTTTATGAATAGCAAGTGCACTTTGTGTATTTTTGTGCTAATGCAGAAAGCTTGTAAGATTTGATGAAACTGCAACCAAAAACCAAACAAGTAATTCTACCGCTTTCAAGGACCTCTAAGCAGGAACTGATAGAGGCTGATAGATGCATATAATACTTGGTATTGCTGAAGATACATATGCAAAGCCATCTGCTTATTACCGCCTACACATTGTGAGGCAAGTCTTCCAGATGCTGATATATATTTGGAAAGAAATGTTCATTTATTTTCTTTCATTTTGAGTCTCTTTGATACCCTGCACCTTTACTTCTTGACTTTTAGTTTGCCGTATTAGCCTGTTGATGTTCACAGACAGAGCAAAAACTATATATATATGTATATATACATATATATATATATATTTTTATATATAATAAACCTTTTAACTCATGTATGCTATGACCAAGTCTTCAACAAATGTAGAAATTTTACTTTAAAATTTAATTTCATTTTGTAGAAAGGTATGCCCAAACTTTTTGACGAACTAGTTCAACTTGAAAATCCTAAACCAAAAGAAAACATTTCTTTGATAAGATAGCTCATTAGTCATATACATATGGGCAGCATGTGATAGTGTTTCACTTTAAAAGGGTCACAAGCCAGACAGGTTGGGGAAGTACAGGCCTGGTTTAGAACCAATTAGGCCGTTTAAACTGCTTTTAGGAGGACAGACCTGCAGCAGGGTACTTATTTGAAGGTTTTAGAGCCTGAAAGTCTGGCCTTTAATCAGCATGAGAGACAAGATTGCCCCCATGTAAATCCATCACAAAATGTCAGAAATCTGATTAAATTTGTATTTCCTGTGCCTAACAGGAGAAACAAAATCCTTAAGAATCCTTGTGGTACACACTCATTTACCCATATGTTACTGAAGTTATCTAATTCATAGCTGTCTTTCTGCTGAAAACCCCTGAAATCGTGAAAAGGCTCCCTGCCAGTCCCTGGGCCCTTATTTGGAGACACAGCTGGGCCAACAGTACAAACTCACTGGGATCTGTGACACATGTGCAGTTAAAGGGCAGCTGATGCACCACAGCGAGGAAGAGTCCACTTTTCTGTAGCCTCTTAATGAGGGCCAGTGGCATCATCAACATGAGCACAATATCAGAGGTTTGCAACTAAGGAATTCCTACTGAGAGAGAGAGCTTCCAGATGTTGTGTGAGAGGGACTAATCTGAATCTGTTTCTGGCCTGACATTTAAATGCTCACAGAAATTCAGTTGTGCTTTGACCTTAATTTACTATTAAGTCCCTTTTGTTTTTAATTCATTAAAAGTTCAATAAAGCTTGGTTGTCAAATTATTCTGAACATAAGACATTCGGATCAGAAACTGAAAGAAAATGCAGAGGTTTCTTACCAGTTTGCCCTCTCTGCTTTCCTTTTTATAATATCCATGCTGGCTCTCGACAGGAGTCGTGCAGCTGCCGGAGCGAGACTCGATCAGACCCGGAGAGAGTGAGCAGAAGGGCGGACTGGGACTCGGTGGCAACCCCGAATCCGGACTGTCGAGCAGCCCTTCTCGGTTCTTTCCTTTCAGGCTATCATCCATTGCTTGTAAATGTAGGTGCCCCACCATTTCTGGGGCGGCTCCAGTGAAAGAAAGGGGGAAAAAAGTCCCACTGACTACTTTTATTTATTCTTTTTCAGGAAGCGCTCCAAGCCGCTGCGCACTGCTGCGTTGACAAGAAACAAGCCTGGGAGAAGTTTTTCAACTTCTGATCTGGGGTTTCTGTAAGTACAAAAAGGGGGAAATATCGGGGAATGACATTTAACCAATAAACTATTTACTGTGGACAAAACTCATCAAGCTGACATCAACAAGTAAACCAAGCATTTTAAAAATTATACCGTACCTGCGCGTCGGGAACGATTCCCTTTAATTCGACAAGATTTTCTAAACGTATACAGAAATCTTAAAGAAACTCCAGTAAACCCGCAGATTCGGCTCCAAAGTAAATTATTATTATAAATTCAAAACTTATTTACTAAACAAAACAGTAAAAATCCTCACAAAACGGAGTCGACTGTGCGTCTGGCACCGATCTGGATGAGAACTCCTTTGCTTTGCTCTGTGTTTGAGTGTCTGCTACTCTGTCTGCGCGCGCTCCAGTGGAGAGCTCCCTCTTGATGATCCTGCCAGGCTTTTTTTTTCTTTCTTTTTTTCGCACCTGGATCTAGTCCAACCCTTATGATCTGGACCACTTCCATGCACAACCGACAGGGGCGAGCACGTCCCTTCTCTCCTGCTGTGCACTGGCTGGCTCTGCCAAGAAGCCAACCTCCTACCTGCTGCAGCTGCAGTCCAAAAGTGGACCAGTAGTATTTGCATATTTCCTGCTGCTTACAATCAGTGTCAAAAACCTTATGGTTATAGCAAACCAAGTCATCCACTGAATGCAACAAAGTCTGAAGCACAGACTACCAGCACAAGCTCCAAAATTAACTGGAAGACCAGGTTACAGATTCATTACACCAGTCTGTCAGTGTAGGGCAGACTTCCTCGGATTTGTCAGAAATTCTTAACTATTTATTTATTTATCTATTTCCGAATATAGTACTGTAATGTGCGGCTCAAGTTAAATGAGCAGAGCCTGTGATCCATTGAAGGCTACCCCAATTTCAAATCATAATGTGTTATAGTAAAAAATAGCACTTTCATTATAAAGAGTCAAAAAATGTACAACAATTCCATTTTCTGGACCCCTTTCTCTTTTCAATTAAGGAGATGCATCTTTTGTCTCACCACGAGATGATGTTGACTTTCAGTGTCTTTCTTAGGGATGGCAGAGATGTTTGATTTCTCGCTATATCTGTCCAAATGTACACATTCCACATGTCCCTGAGGGGTGATGTAGATGTGTGGTGCTGTTGATTTGGTCACAAATATTCATAAGGAGTTAAAGAAGGGTAGATGGAGGTGTTACTACACCAACTCCCATGTAAGAAACCTACTTTCAAGACCAATGTGGTTAGGGTTTAGGTAATGCATAAAAAATAAACATAAATACATGTTTATTTTTAGATGTTACTAAATACATAGTTGTGGTTATAAAAATTATACATGGTTATATTATTATTTGTAGTTCTAGGTTCAAATCATGTCAGGAGGAAGCTGCCTACCAACAAGTATAGGGATAAGTTGCCCCATAATTGGTAACCATGTATTGTGATACGGCAATGTTTTGGTGGTGTGGAAAAATGTAGCTGCTAAACATTTTCTGGTGAAAACATGCAGACTGCTTAAGCAGTATTTCTGAGAGAAACTTCACTGCCGTACAAAGTTGCATCGTCTGCATAATGATGAACATTATAGCCACATACTGTAACAACTACATTACTGATGTTAGTCTGTTTTTCTCCAGGTCTAAATTAGTATTTCTATCTCTTTTTATATGAAAAGTTACCTTGGTAAGGTTATCCAACCATATTCAGAAGCAATCCTGTTCTTTCAGGTTGTAGTTTTCTAATAATGAATCAGCTGCTTTTGGATGAACTTAATATTTCGTCAGCAAGAGGATGATTATAAGATTGCTATGGTTATTTTTCATGAACTCTGTATGTGTGTTGCTTTGTGTGTCTGCAACTGTCCTGCCTTGTATATTTCAGGACAGGGTGGAGATGGGTGGGAACACCATCCACCAGCAACCAAATGACTTGTGCACGCACAACTCACACATAATCACACACAGGCAGAGCAGACAAAACAGACATGAGTGCACATATGAGCAGGAGGCAGTCATTTCGGTGGCCACGGGAGAAAGAATTGAATCCTTGTTGCACTCTCACCCCCCACTCCCCCATGTTCATATTCATACCACTGCCCTCTCAACAACAGCTCTGCCAAAGGGAAATCAGAGCGTAAATGGGAGGTAGTGCAGAGCTGCACCAAGCTAGTTGATTGTGCTTTTGATGGTCCACCAGCTCTCCATGGTGATTACCACAGACTGACAGATCATGCTTGATGTTTTTTTTTCCAGTTCTCATATGAGCTGAGATAAATCTGTGTTTGCTTATGTTGTCTGAAACATATACTTAATGGCATCCCTCTTTAGAGTGTTCAGCTGTAATCATGTTTGCTGTGAATAGTTTTCCCTCCTCACTGTTGTTGTTTGGAAGCCACAGCAGGAAGCTGCGGAGCAAAGTTTTACTGCCCATCCCGCATCAGGTGTGTTTTTGTCTCATACTGTCTATCTTAAACAGCCCATCATGTTGAGCCTCAGGAATTCAAGGGATTAGTGTAGAGATCTGGTACAGATTAGCTATAACACACTGGGATGATATTTGTGGGAGTAGGCATGTCTGTGAGCATGCAGAAGGGGAGAGTTGCTCAATGGCAGCTAATGTGAAGACCTCAGAAAGCTCTGAAAGTCACCACAGAGACATGGTGGCATTTCATTTGAATATTTTACATGTAGGGTTAGGCTTTCCACTTATATACACTGCAGTGCATGGACATGCTAAATAGTCACTTAAATGACAACAAACAAATGTATTCCATGGTAGACACCATGTAATTCTGTTCTTTTTTCTATTTTTTTTATTTATTATTTTTTAAAAATTACCATGTTCCATGCTGAACAAAATGGACAACAAGCCTACCTGGTAAAGTTTAGCATGGTTTTGTTGTCTTTATTAAAAAACAATTAAAGAGTTTTTAAACACTCATTTATGGACTCCACAAAAACAGATTTATATGCCCAAGTAATAAACATTAATTTCCTCACACTATACACCATTGCGGTATATCGTCTGTCTTCTTCTCCCTGAAATGCTTCATTTTTAACCTCTGTCTAAGAAAAGACAGGTAAACCATGAGCTATAAATATGACATTTTATTTAGGCTGTTCTTTTATTGTGTTTTAAGCACTGAACTTATTCTAGACTATAATTTAATGTGGCCACATTTCATATTTCATTATTTATTTGGTGCCATTGTATTGGACTGGAGGAAGGAATGCCTGATACCTTTAGTTCACAACCAGGCACCTCAAAGACAAACTGCAACATGTGTTTTTTTGTTATTTGAATAGGCTAAGGAATAACCACAGAAGGATGAAACAGGCTGACTGACGCAGCTGTTTTTCTTTTCTTTTAATGAGTGTGTGTAATGTAAGTCCCAAGGTTTGTTTTTAATACCTTCATAATAATTTTTTAAGCCTCCATGTTTATTCAGAGCAGGTTGTTTCAAAATTAATTCCTTTCCTGTCCTTACATTTTTGCTGTGGTAATGTATGACTCCATTTGACTGGTAACTTCATTTCAGATACACCATAATGACTTAAAAAAAAAAAAAAAAAAAGTTGTGATGCTTCTAAGCCTGTTGTTTAGTTTTGTATCAAGATGGAATCAGTTTATAAGTTGTTCAAAGTTAGAAAAAAAGAACCTGTATTGTGACTGGGCCTGCTCAATGTTTTCTCCATGTGCTCTCATTCATCACCCGTTCAGCAAGATGGATTATTCTTTCAAAGACTGTGATCATTAATTTTGGGAATAGCTGTCTGAGTTTCTGTTTTATACTTCTCATTAATTCAGTAAAGTTACTTTGACACGGTGCATCAAAATTCTAACCATTGCATTATGGACGGGGGACCCAGAACATTATTGAACAGACATTTTACCATTGATTGATGAGTTCTGCAATCAGGGTTCTGCTTCTGTGAAAGTTGGGATCCCTGGAGGCTTTGAGACAGACGCAGAGGGGGGAAAGACAGACAAACTGCCTGCTGATGATTCATTTTTTAGTGCTACGTCCTCCTTCCCCCCCTCGTAGGGCAGTCTTCCTTCACATCCTGCCATGCGTACCCACAGACACAAAAGTATGAGAATCCAAACACAGAAACTCGTGCACCCATTTGTGATCAGCTAAAATCTCTGGTTCGTTCTTGCTGTGTTCACACAGCCTTGTCAAGCCAGCTGCACAAACTGGGTCAGGAAAAGAGGAGGGGAGGTAGCACAGGTGTGGCTGTGTGTGTTTATTTGCATGTAACAGAACGAAAGATGTGCTATCATTTGACCCCCCCCCCCCGCCAATTTTTCAGCTAAATACGTTTTCTTGAGGCGAGAAGGTCACCGTGCACGTTGCTGTGTGCATCTGCAGCCTGGAATAGCTCTTAGCATAAACAAACCACAGAGAGGCTGGTCCTGGCAGAGCTGCTCTCTGAGCCGACAGAAGTGTCACCACGGTTTTCACACACACAGTGCCTCTCTTCAGACTCCCAGGTATAAATCTTCTTCTTCTCACAGATAGGTGACCGTTCTCCAGTTTGATTTTCACACGTTGTATACATAAATACAAACTGCTTGCTCAGCGTACTCACGTCAACCTGCACCTCTGTCATGATAAGAATAACCTTTAACTGGATGATGGATGAGCCTAGCAGATTATTATTATGCCATCCAGACCTCAAATTTTGATCCATAATGCACCTCACTTTTTTGAAGCCTGGTGACATCTGGTTTTAATGTATGGAGATTCTGCCTGGATGGAGAAGACAGCATCAGCAAGCCTTACACATTCAGTACAGTCTTTCATGTTCAATAGCTCATTCACACAACAGGGATAGATGTTCTGATGGCATCACTGACCACAACTTCATCAGACCTGGTAACTTCCTGCCAAATTCACATATTATAATACTGTGTTTGTATAATCTTTAGAAAAAAGTGTGTCTTTACATGGGATTATGACTAAGCCTGTCTTTTAAATCCCAATCGTTTTGTTGTACACATTTTACCTTTATCTACTCTGACTGACTCGTTTAAGGTGGCATTTCTGTGGGTTGGCTCTTAAATGTGAACTGTAACAGTCCCTTGCTTTTGTGTGTGTGGTATCATGATAAGATGTGTTGGGATTCTTAAATGTTTGACAAAGTCCAAAGTTGTGCTCTGTGTAGTTAGCTTTTGGAAATATTCTGTTGTACAAATGGGTTTTTAGCATAATAATAGAAAAGAAGAATCATTTTCTTGATTTTAACAGACAGCTCCACAATGACGATGCCCTTTAAGGAGGAGGTTGGGGTGGATAAATGGGTCAAGAGCTCTTTGAATCTTATATTCATCTTCCCTTTCTGGTCACATGGTGTGGAAACAGTCAGCTCATCTTAGATGTAAACACTTTAGGAGGACAGAAATAAGCCAAACACAATTTTAGAGGAGTTGGAGGTGGTGGAGGGCTACAGACACCTGGGAGTTTACCTGGAAAACAGACATGAACAAGAACCTGGAAAACAAGAAATGATATGCCAGACAGTTATTGCTTCATTAAAGCCAACCCAACGTCAGTTCCATAAACATTTGACACCAGGCAGCGGCTGCATCAAAATCCACACTAACACCATCTAATAACTGAAAAATGACATTATTAATCCCAATGAGAAATTGCAAAACGGACATAAATGTTATGTTTGTACCATGTAATTGATGTAAGTATAGTCAGTGCTAATTTGGGTTACGTGTTGTAGCTAACAGCTAAAAACATTGTAACATAACTTTGAGTAATTACCTCGATCATTAAGCGTAGTTGCCGTCACTACGCTTGATCATCAAACGTTCACAGACAGCCATGAACAGATGACTCGTCTATCTGTGGGAGTCTATGCAAGTTGCGAAGAACAAGAGCAGGGTACAGTAAACTCCATGTTAACAATCCTTACCTGAGCGCTTCCTTCTTTTTTCTCCTCAAGGCGGCTTATTCAGTTGCGTTTAAGATGACGTAATGCAGCACTGACTTGGCTGCATATGGTGGAAAACTGAACAGGTTATTTGGAAGCATCAGCTAAGCACTGGCTCTAGCACCAACACCGAACTGGCACTGATTCATCTTTAATGGAAAAGGAGCCAGAGTGAACTGGAAAAGCAGCACTGAAGCCGACTACAAGAAGGGACATATGAGACTCTACTTGGTGAGGAAGCTTAGATCCATCAGTGTTTACAGCAAAATGTAGAATCTTCTAAAGTCTGTGGTGAAAGGCTGCAATCTGCTTTGCAACCATCTGTTGGGGCAGCAGCATCAGATCAAAACTATGACATTATACAGAGCTAATACTACACTCTTTTTACTCATCAAGTAGGCTGTCTGTATGCCGTCATTTCTGTCATAGATTAAGCATTTTGCTTTTTCCTTTTGTCATATTGTTGGATGTATTTGTTGATTTGCATTTCTGTGTTTGATGTGTCTCCCAATCTTTTGAGGCAGATGGCCGCCCTCGAGTTTGAGTCTGTTGGCATTAATTTATTGTAAAAAGGGAGCTTTTCCCACTCGGCATACTCAAGACAGGGAACTAAATCAAGCTGAGGATATGATGTCATACTTTGGTTTATTTATCAAAGGAATATTTTATAATTTGGCTATATGTAAATACAATCAGATCAATTACATTGGATTGTATGCATTTGAACATGAATTGAACAAGTTTGCTCTTTTTGCTGGGTGTCTTGAGATGACTTCTGCTGTGAAACCAACAAAGCTGATTTAAGCTGGGATGGGCTCCATTGCCCTTTATTATGCCATAAAACTGCCTGGTTGGGTTTGGCAATCGTAACTACTTGGTTAAGGTTAGAAAAACATAAAGTCTTAAGGGGAAAAAAACATTAATTCACTTGGTTTACACAATGTTACAAGATCCTGTTTTGTAGGTTCACGAGTACTTGTTTACACAACCAATTGCATATTTTTTAAATCATAAATATAGGTTAGATGTGTTTTGCTGTTAGCTTATACTTTATAAATAAAACTAAACTGAATTGAATAGCCCAAATTATGGGTTTTACCTTAACCTAACCAAAAAAGGTTTTTGAGCTTAAAACAAGCCAAAACAAACAAAAGGAAAATATATCTATGCTACTGAAAGGAGTGCAAACTAAGGAAAGATTTCAGTTGTACAGTAGTTAGAAAATAAAGACCAGCTGAGTCACATGCCTAAAAAAGGGTAACGGTAACATTGGCCTGAAGTGCAAAAGATCCACATCTTATAATTTTCATGTATAATTCTTTTTTCTGTCCACCTAAGGAGACAAAGGACAGACTGGTGGTATATTTTCTTCAGGAAACTATGGTTCATGTGCTGTTTTCAGTTCCTTGATTAGGTGTAGGCAACAAAATTGCATAATTAGGCTTAAGAAAATACCCCCCTCTCAAAATGCGTAATGGTTTGTGCTTTGGATCAAAGACAGGGACAATGTGAGAGTAGAGGTGTGAGCTCCCTCACACCTGACTAAAATGAATGGGTCTTTGTGCAGAACTTGACAACAAGCTGTTTGATTTGAATCTGGTATAGGAGCAGGGATATATCTAAAACCTGCAGGATAGAAGCCCTCAAGAGCCGGAGTTTGATATCCCTGTTTTAGATCAACATAGCTATTGTCGATTAATGATTATGTGGATGTTTGGAGGATTATATAAGTGTCCTTTTTTTTCACTCTAAAGTCAGATCTCAATTGTAAATGATTAAAATAGTGCCTTCAATCTGTTTTTAATTATTTTTAAATTTTATTTATTCATGAGAACAGTTTTGCATACATGTATTCTTGGACTGAGCTGCGTGCTATGGTTTGCACACTGACTTCTTAACTGGGACTACCCTGAGGAACCACAGCTGTTGGGTTTGCATGCAAGTTGCTTGTTCACTCTGGGCTGTAATCAGCATGATTCACCTGTATGCTGCTTCCTCTGACATTTGCACTTCCATGTTACTTTGTGTGAACAGTCAATAGGTAAACAATAGAATTGCTTTTGTTTAATGTGTAACAGTAAGATATATGTTTTTCTCTTTATCTGTTCATGTGTGGATCCATATTCTGTGGGACTCATTTAAACGTGAAATATCATCACAAGTCAACTTTGTGCACAGACAGTCAATAGTCTGTCTCTGGTGTGGATATGCCTGGTGCACATGAGTCACAGCTTTGTCAGACAAATACCAGAGAGCAGGAGTAACTACCATGAGAAAAAGAGATATGGGCTTAGATGTAATCAATGTTTTGTGTCAGTGTGTTGGTTCTCTGTGTTATTTATTGACTAATCAAGGTGTGCAGTGGTCACAGGGAGAGTCTAGCTCAGCAGGGGAGCAAACACAACCAAGTGGCAGAGCCAAAGAAGACAGGAAAGGTCACAGCTGGGGTAGAGGACAGAGAGATAACAGCTATTTATGTTTCTTGTCACATTCATCTTCATTCAAATGCATTTATCTCCACACTTCGCCTTTTGCCCTTCCCTCTGTGCTCTTGTAGCATAAACAAGGGCCTCTCTCGGGTCCTGAAAGCAGCCCTGCCTGTTTGCTCAGTGTGTTTGCTGAGGCATGTGGTTTGGACTGAAGTATTAGCAGAGCAAAGGTAGTTAAAGGCACAGAATCAGATGCAACAACTTCTGATTGATGTCAACATGACAGCAGCTCACCACAGAAACATAATATATATTACCTTGTGATTAGACCAAAGTTATTCTGTCCAGGTTACAGAAAGATAAAATAAAATCTGCGACTTCCTCCTCAGTGACACAGAGATTTATTCTCTGTTGTATATTTTCACTGTGGCTCTTCCTCTCTTTTGCTGCCTTAGAGACAGTTTAAACTCCCACCTCAAAATGATTTGTGCTTCACTCAGAGTTCACGACTTGTCTTCTGCCAGACTGACAGCACCTCTTGTGCTTTGCCATCATGGAGGGATACATTTCCCATAGTGCTTTGTGTTTGCCTTCTTGCCTGTGGGGATGAAATGACAAGCATGGACCACCCATGTCTGCTTAGGCTTAACTGGTGTTAAAGAAATCCCACCCCAGCTTCAGTGTGTGTGTATGAAACCATAAGCTCTAGTTTGTCTGCATGCTCACACTTAAGTCAGTTTAATGAATCTTTATTTAAAAAAAGATAACACAAAGACTTGAAGTGTAATAAGTGATACTTGATTCTCTTAATTTTCATCACTCAAAACAAACATTTACTTAAAGACGTGACTACACTGAGGCTTTGAAAATGTGAGAGGCAGTTCCTTTGATTCACTTTTAATCTTTTCACTTACTCTGGTTAAGTCATTCGGCACTGTTTAATGTAAGAAACGCGTACTTGTTTGGTTCTTTTCTTGTTTAGGAAAGTCCCCCGTTTGTAGTGGAGTAACAAAAAATGTATGATCTATGCATTTCAACAGAGCTGAGCCAGATTCTTCCCACTTATAGGTTACAATGTTACATTCTGTACAGATGATCTGTAATTGGTTTCAGTGCCTCTGTCAAAACCAATCAGCATTGCCAAGACCCCACTTTCTCCTTTTTCTCTCTAGGACAAACACCAGGCGCTGCAAAGAGAGCAGAAGCTGTAAAGTTCAGGTGGAGAGTTATTGACGAGCTGCCCATTCCCCAGAGGTCAGAGGATCTGCAGTGGAGGACAGTCTGCTGCACTCTAGTGACAAACCATGTCTTGAATGGGCTCCACTCCAGTTGTACCAACTCTTTACTGTGTCAACGCCTCATATGTTTTTCCAGCCTCCTGATCCCACTGGGTGAGATGGTCAGACAGCTTTTGGTTCGGTTCACTCTTTTTCCTTCAAACAAACTCGCTAGCAGTGGAAGCTGCTGATTAAATGTTAGAGAATCTATTCCAGCAGTCTTCATTTTATCTCTAAAAATGCAATTTGAGCTGAAAATATTTAGAGATAAAAATGGATTGTTTTTCTGAAAATAAGCAGCTTTGCAGCCAACCTGTTAAGGCAGATCAGATTTTTTTAAATCTTGCATGGTGGAAAAAAATACATCATTCAAACAATGGATGCTGTTTGATGACAAATTTGCCTTTCAAAATTTCTCAGAAATCCTCCATCTACATCAGAAGCCTAAATATTTTGCATTACTTAGTCCTATTGACCTTATTATATTAAAAACTATCTATCTATGGAATAGTTACCTTTACTACCCTATAAGGTTTAGTGGGTAAAAATCAAGTGGCTGGGATTTGGAAAATATATTTGCCTTCAATTCCTTTTTTCATAAATTTCCTTTTTCAAGCTTACTGGGCGATTTCTGCACATATGCATAAAATGTAACTGATGCAAACAGTAAGGGAGGAAAAAGTCAGACAAATACAGACTTTGCATCAGGATGAAGATGTTTCTTTGGCCACACAAATAGCACTCCCAATCTGGGAAACAATCAAGTTGCATTTTCCCATTAGGAACTTGGAGATGAATGTATCACATATCAACAAATGGTAGCTGATGGGTGCAAAGATTAATAGCACATTAACATGAAATAATCATTGCAATAAATGCGGCATTGTAATAGTTGTGAATGAACTGATGTAGAGGACTTCAAGCAGGTCGCATGTGTGGAATCTGGTCTACACAGAATCAATAAACAGAAGTTATTCAAATAAATTAAATCAAACAAGAAGAAGCACCTTCAACAGGTTGATCACCCTGTTTTATGTAGCCTTAAGCAGTGGCTTCCAGCCTATGTTCCTTGATAAATCACCTGCTCTGTGGAGTTTCTCACACATTTTTCAAAGTTACCAGGATAGACATGAAATACGCTACAACCATAGCTCCACCAGTTCGCTGATCTCATTAAACCACACAGGAGATGGACTTGCACAAGATGTGACCTACTAAGAAGCTTTATTTTATTTATTTATTTATTTTACTAAAAATATATGTTTAACAAAGAAATGTTATATAGCAGATTTTGATAACCCCATTTATTCACTTTGTAACCTGAATTAAAGTTAGTGTTTCAGTGCCGGTTCCATGTGAACAAAATGTACAAATGATTAAAAAACTTTAAGCAGATACACTTGAACTCATCTCTGTGTGGACATGGCCAAAGCTCACACCAGTGGGATGATAGGTGTTAACCTACCTCTGTCTCAGAGTCATATTCAACTTGATTTTGTCATTGAGTCTTTGTGTCACTTGTCAATGACTCAGTTTTACTCATTCAGTTAATCGCTTTCTCGATTGTCTTGTTCCTGGTCGTCTTATTCACCCCGACATCACCTCGTCAACAAAGAGCTGACCTTTAAACTCTCAGAGGTGGACCTCTGTCCACTGCTCGACATTTCCCAGTCTGGTCTGGTCATGTCTTGTTAGTTAATGTTTAAACATCTGTCTGTGGCCTCCAGTGCACGAAACCTCATTCCTGTCCTTTCCCACTCGAGATCAAAAGAGCATAGAGGCAGTTGCATGTAAGACTTATGGAAATGCACTGCTGACATGACAGAAAAGCAAATTCTTCACATTTTTTATATTATCGTTTCACAATAGTTTCAGTCCCTTTCGAAACAACCTCGTTTGTCATGGATGGCACACAGACAGACTATAAAATTGATCATGCTGATGGAGCCTTGAGAATCTTGTTGATGGATCTTTGTGAACCAGACTTTCCCTCTGTGACACACGCTGACGGAGGCGTCTTGTTTTCTCCAGCCACTTTCTTGCCTCAGGATTTAAGGAGGATACATTTCTGAGCTGTTGCTCAACACAGCTGTGGGTAAACAAGTTGTGTTTAGATGCCCATGTCTCAACCTGCACACAAACACACATATACTCACACACACAAACACAAACCAGCATGCATGGAGTGGGCGTATTTGTGGTGCCACACCAAAACCTCTTGCCACAACTTGTTAGATTGAATGAAATTGCTCTCTTGCAGATCCATTCAGTATAATAACACGCAGGCAGCTCACAGAGTTTACAATTAAGACATAGAAATGTGTGTGTCAGTATGGAAGTGGCAAGTGCAATTACGGTTTTGCAGAAAATCTGATAACTAAAGTATTTTTTGGAAAGCAAAGTGTGACAATGAGTTAGCTACAGCCAATAGATTCTCTGCTTAAAAAAGAGTAACAAAGCCATAATTCACAGTACAAACTATCCTGATGTAGTTGTCCATTTCAAGTGATGGTGAAATGTTGTTAAAAAGAAAAATAGTCATTTCCTTTATTACTTTGAATTCTTCCTCATATTTCTAATGGTGCTGGACTTTCATTTTTGTTGGTGGTTAGGTGATATGGTTAGACTCATACATTCATATTTTACATACCAGGGTGGTATTTCCCATGAGAAGTTCAACCTGCAGCTTGTCACAAGTTTAGATTTAATTTAGATCCAAAATGTACTCCAACCCCAAAACAATGCATTTGTTATGATCTATGATCTTTTACCTGCTGAGGAAAGCAGTAGAGCTGTTTTACCTTTAAAAGTGTTGATGCTGAATTAATTTGAATGCAGTTAAAGTGGAACACAAACAATTCAGTGCTTCATTAACATAAGAAAAGACAAAAAAACAAATCTGGAGACATTATTTAACTTGGCTGGAATTTGACCCACTGATGTCCCATCAAGACAAACATCTGCAATTTTGTTTCCTACAGTTCATCCAGCAGTTATTAGAGATGCTGCTCCTTTTATACGTGGCTCATTTTTTACACAGGATATGAACAATTAAGCTTGAGCTCCAGCCTGGGTTTTGTGGTAGGTTTGTTCAGCTGTGTGAGGCTGGACTGAGGTTACGTCCTAACCATTGTTCCACCAGTCCACATTGACCCTAACTGACCTGTGGGCGGCTTTAAAATGCTGCCCACAGCAGCAGAGTAAACAACTACTGCCTTCATCAGCCTCTTTAAGACTGCTAGACAGGTACAGCAGGTCAGACAGAAGTTAAAAGCTTTTCTAGTCAAACAACTTTGTCTTAAGCTATTTCTCAAGATAATTGTAATATTTTTTTTTTCTTAAACTTAGCCATCTGCCAACAAACATCCAAACAGACAGCAAAGATTTGTGCATATGTAAGCTTTGCAAGTTGTGGCAAGTGCAGCTCTGCTGCTAGATGGTGGGCCCTATTTGAGCTGGATTGAGGGGGATTTTTTTTTTTTTTCATAATGTGTTATTATTTATTGCAGTGAGCCAACTGGTCCATTTTCCCTGATCCACTTTCACGGGCTTCCTTTATCCTTCACAAAGCTAAATACCACAGAGAAAATGGGACAGGCGGAGTTCAAATGACAGCACAAGTTTTATGTTCCCAAGAATTAGAAATTACTTTTTAAATACCACTCTATGTGTGTTGCCCTACCAAAAGAACTCAGCTAATGAATTTAATGTGCCGTTTTTGGCAAGACATGTTCATTTTTGCTCTATGGCTGATTAAAAAGTACAGCTGACTTTGAGTTGCAGAGGGAGTCTGGCTTGTTTTATCGTGTGGGCATCTTATTATGATTTTGGTTCCCCTCATCTGCATCACCACGGCATCAAACTGCATTTACTATTTTGCTGAACATACGGTCTTGTAAGTGAAATACTGCTTTCAGTTGTAACTTGAAGCGAGCAGAGCTTCAGCCCTGCAGGCTTCTGACATGGATTGGAAGCTGTCATGGCAGAGCGTGATGTTTGAGATGTGAGGTTTATGCACACAGCATGTTACTTAACTCATTCTACTGTGACTCCTCAGCATTTTTCTTTCAGAGAACTATTCATTCAATTAAAAGAAATTATCTATACTTATCTATCTGCCCTTCATAGAGATTTATACTAAGAGAAAAGAGAGCTAGACAAAAAGAAAAGTTGAAAGGCAAGATTTAAACACATCTTTTCTTCTGTTCTGCTGTTCTATTTTTCTTCCCATGTATCAGTTAGTATCAGTGGAAATTTCCAAACTATATGCTGATTTCACAAAATGAATGTTTTTCTTGACAGGCTACTGTGAAACATTAATTTCCACTAAAGTCTGTAGTTTTGAAGATTTTTGTGGACAGGCGTAAAGGAAGTGGTGGCACTTATCTCCAGTGGTGGTCCCACCTCAATCCCAGAACCTCATGAGTTGTAAAGTTTTTTTTTTTAACCAACCCTAAACACATTTCTCCAGAAAGTGCAACAATACTATAGAACTTCTTATTACAGGATCCAACTGTAATATTAAGGTTT
Organism: Melanotaenia boesemani; assembly: GCF_017639745.1. NCBI lineage: Eukaryota > Metazoa > Chordata > Actinopteri > Atheriniformes > Melanotaeniidae > Melanotaenia > Melanotaenia boesemani. Next base: position 26,449,197 of record NC_055692.1, read on the forward strand.
TTTATTATTTTCCGTAGCAAAGAGCTGCAATAACAGCATATAAACACAATTCTTCTACATATTTCTGTCCAGTTAGAATGTGCAGAAGCAGAAGAATATCTAGACTTATTCTAATCTTACATTAACTATAAATTTGGTGACATCTGTATTTATCAGGTGGACTGAGGGAGACTTTATGAGACTGAAAGAGACATAATGGGAAACTGGTGAGTCAAGGGATTTTGAAAGACACATTCTTGCCCCTCTTCTCCCTCAGCACCGGGAAGCCATAAACATGATGAAGATTTATTACTGATGCTGCTGATGGATATATTTAAAGCCATCATTCTTCCATAGCCAAGTCACTGAAGTCTGTTTTTGGGGTGCAGCTCGGTGAGGTGATGGCTGAATGTTGTGCTGTGATATCTGAGCTGAGTTAATGATGTGACGATTGATTGACTAAGTTGATAGGGAGAAGAGATCCCTTTGCTCAGAGGTTTTTCTTGACCTATCTGGCCTCAGTGCCTTCTCTGAGCCATCACACTGAATAACACCACTTGAAAACTCACGTGCATGAAAAAACTGGACCCAAAGTTTTATAAAGATCTCAACCCTTTAAACACTTGTTAGAATCGTGACTTGCTCAGAATCATCATTAGACAAACCTATATACTATATACTGCTAGAAGCAATGGGTCCACTGAAGTAGACATTTAACGCTGTGAAAGAAAACTGAGGTGTTTGCTCAGTTTGTCATGTAATTAAAACAAGAAGGACAAATTAAAACCTACAAAAGACCCCCAAGAAGATGCAGAATCTAGACAGGTGATGCTCTGGTTGACTTTACGGTAATGCTTGCACAACATAATCTTCTATAAACGTCATTAGAAGAAGATCAAACGACAAGCCTGAGGCATTTTAGAAACATGCAGACTGATAAGGTTAAAACAGAACCGTTGAAGTGCGTTGAGCAAAAATATGTTTGGAGAGAAACGTGTATGGATCTTTATTAAAAAAAATACCTTTTAAAGTGTTTAGCATTGGGGTGGATTAATCATTATACGTACTTGTGTTGTAGTAACAGAATTAACCTGTTGGTTCCAGATGTCTCGTGGGCGGGAAGTGAGAAATATGTATTTTACTCAGTCCACCTTCCAAGTACCTACATATGTTATACATCATTGGAAAGCTAAGATTCTTGATATTTGAATGATGTATACAATTTCAGACTACAATGATAACTGTAGATTCAGTAAACACTTATCTCTGACCAGTTGCCAGTACAGTTTATCTTTGAAGCCGTACTGTACTCCAGTAGCAGATGATACCGGAACAAAAACACTCCTGTTAGATCAGCAAGGGTCCAGTAAAAGTAGTCCAGTAAAATAGTTGGTCCACAAGAAGTCTTTTATCCATAAAAACCCATTTTAGGCTTAAATTTAAGGATTTTAAGGGGTGAAGTTATCATGGCTGTAATCTTTCTGAACCCAAGGATCAGACAAAAAAGTATGAACAGAAGAACTCAGGTGTGCGGGCTAAATTGGAACAGAAGACTTAATCTGTGGAGGGGAACAGACACAATGAGAGCATGCAGAGCAGAATAACGGCAAAGGAGAGGAAAAACGGCTTACTGAAGGTTTTGGGCTGTACTGGGAATTACTGGGAGATTTCCAGGCAGGCATGGAGGTAGGAGGGCAGGCCAGAGAAATCCTGGAGGCATATAGGTAAGTGTGTCTTATGAAGTTGCTTTCCCACCAGGAAGGAGAGTAGCAGAGAAGATAAAACGGTCTTGCAGGGAGGAGATGTCCCAAGATGAGGGAATAAGGTACAGATGTGCAGCAGCAGGCTCTGGAGATCAGCTGTCCTGGCCAGCCCAAACCCTAACAGAAGCATATTCTGGATGCAGATATTTAGATAATCTTTGTTAAAAAAAGCTTCGAACTTGTACAGTGGCGGTTTTAGCAGAAACGTAAGAGGACATTATCAGAGGAAAAGAAAGAGAGCGAGAAAGCAAGAGATAAGACAAGAGTCAACATAGGGCTGACTTTTGCTGGCTGAAGAGGGCTCGCAGCAGAGGTAGGATGCAAGATAGATGTTAAATTAGCTGTCCATAGCAGGCATCTCACTGGGTAAATCTGCAAAAGTACCATAGTGCTTCTTTAAAATCCACAAAGGACTACCTCAGAGATAAACATGAACGTTTTACTGTGGTCTCTCTGCTACCTCTACCTACACATAAATATCTACATCTGGATCTCAGAAGAGAAGTGCATGTATTACAACTCAAAACTCTCAGAACTAGAAGCACTTTGCAGGAGGAATAAATAAAAATCTCCAAAACAGAGTTTATCAGCTCTTTTCTAAAGGCTGTGTTGAGAGTAACCACATTCAGGATACCCAACCTTTTCCTTCAGGTTATTTTTTTTTCTTATCAGCTCAAAACCACAAACAATAAAATAGGCAACCTTGCTTAGAATATTAGAGAAATAAAATATCTTTGATTTATTCCCTCTGGAAGTCATATTTTACTTACTTTGTAATTCACAGCAAATGGAAGTTTTCATCAGCATTGGCCAATCATCTGCATACCACTATATTCTGCTTTTAAAAATGGAAAAAAATTACTCTGGATTTGAATGTTTTTTCCAGCATTTGTCCCAAACAATGTATTGTGATTATTGAAGGTGTCAGAGATAACCTTGCATCACAGTCATCTTTGTACAGCTGGATGTTTTTCTTCCTGCTAAGCATAGATGTGTTAGTGTCTAAGTGTACACACTTAAACATGTCAGCACAGGCGCAGAGGGTGTGTGTCGGCTGAGCAGGTTTAATGTTTTGATGGGTGCTTAAGACAAGCACACACCCCTGGGTCGCTAGGTTAGGGTGGCTGCATGGAAAGAGATGCAGACTATGACTCACACCACAAACGTGACACCTGCGCTGTCCAGGCCATCACATGTCACAGAGACACACCCAATTTGCGCAAAAAATTCTGCTTCTGACGTCAAGGCTACAAACAAATCCAGTCTGACGAGCCCTGAAGGCACCGAAAGCACATTAAGGCTAACAGAGTTTTTGAGAGCATTTAGAAGGTTCAGCAGTGATGCCTACATTTCCACTGATTCATTTATTGATTTCCCAAGTCAAGCTTTTTTGAGGATGAATATTTCGTCCACATGTGTATGAATCTATTGATAGCATGTGGCTCCATTTAATGCAGACACATAAAACAACAAGCAGGAAGCATTAAAACCATGTGAGGCTGGTTTTGCTGCTCTGCAAGGGACTCACTTCTCAATTCAGCCTTGTGTACTCAAAACCCAAGACAGGGATACACACACACACACACACACACACACACACACACACACACACACACACACACACACATGGCTGTTCAAGCAATTAGACACGCCTGTTCTCCATATTGGAATGATAAATACAGACTGAGGGGTACTGCAGTGCTATACCCCGTTAATGCTGCTCTTTTAGCCTCCTGCGTCTTATTAGAATAAACAGAAGTGGTCTGCAGGATTGGGAAAGTTGACAAGTGGCGAACAGACCTGCAAGTCAGAGCAGTATGGATGCATATTTCTTGTGGTTTGTTTAACCAAATTGCAGTATGAGTTGTTGCTGAATGAATGTGCCATATGGAGAGATGCAATCAGTGTAATGATGTTTAGAGAAATCCATTTTAAAGTCAGTTGCTCATAATTGATTAACCACATTCACACTCATTCAACATACTCTTTTGATGAAGAGAGGTACACAAATGCTTATGCGAGCTACTGTTTAAGTCAGCCTTGGCAGTGCATATCAGTTATTTGTGACATTCAATAGTGTGAAGTGCTCTTAGCAAGAGTCCCTCCATGGTAAACAGTCATAAAAAGCCAGGGATTCAGTTGCACAAACGCAAATAGCTGTCTATTTTTAGCACTAATGAGAGCTGCCAGAGACAGCGGCAGGCCTTGAAATGCACTGTCGCCACTTGCAGAGTTATGGCGCTGCTCAAGGTAGAAACCATGGTCAGGGATGTAAAGACGTTCTAGTATAAAGCCCTTTTCCTTTGTATTCTTCTTTGTCACTCCTTTTCATTTAGCTCTTTTCTTATTTTACAAAACAAAACACTCCTCTTTCTCTCTCGGTTTTTCCCCACCCACTAATTCACCCTCAAATAAACCTTTGCTTCATCCATCAGTGCTACAAACTCAATATGAAGGCATTTTCACTGTGACAGAGATGAACGTTGTATTATTTCTTCTGGAGCTTGTTTGGACATACAGTTATATGGCCATGCATAACCTTGTCAGGTGATCTGTGCAATGATTGGATTACAGTGGTGTCAAGTCTGTCCCTGATGGTCACAGGCTATTTTATGAGTAAGACATTAACTTACCATTACCCCCTACAAACTGCAATGCAGGGGTGTGTAATTTAGCAGTGTGCTGATTGATTGGTCTTTTTTTTTTTTTGGCCCAACAGGAATTTCAGACTTCAACTTTCAAATTCCTTACAGATGGCCAGCCAGCGCTTTGAATCCCCCCTGTAATTAACCTTTGGAGGAGAATAACAAACCAGTACACAGGGGCACTGTGGCCTGGCTCAGCTGCTTTGATGTGGTTCCTGTATTTAGAGGTGAACAGAAGTGAACTCTACCAACATGTCCGGGACAGCTTGGGTTGTAACACCTATGGAGGGCAAGAGGGTTCTGCCTGTCACACCAACAGCATTATGGAAGAAACTGTTATTGCCTTTCTGAATCATTGGCTACATGCTCCTTCTTGGAGCTGGCCCTTTGCCATATTTCTATAGCACATGTCATACCGTACTTGTCTTCTTGCCTCAACTGAACCTTTGGACACAACATTGCTCTGGAATATTAGTGATGTCTTTACTGACTAGATGATGTGCCTGCAAAACAGCAGCTGCTGGCTTCTGCCTGCCTGAGATCACCTGTAGTCACTAGTGGAAGATTAGTTCAGACCAGTACACCAGTTAACAGTTTACAGCTCTACAACAACACAATAGAGTAAAAAAAAGACACCACTATGTGTCCTTCAAGGATTTTGAAGCAACCTATTGCCACAACAGACATGGAACGACATTCTTGCTAGTTGCTGTGTTTACCTTTTTTTTCCACCTCTTGATTAAAACAGTCCCACTAACATCTGGCTTATGGGTGCAATGGGAAGGTGTCTGACTAGCTTGCAGTCCAGTGTCAAAAGACTCTTGCTGTAGAAGTGGGTATTCATCAGATCTGCATTAATGGGGAACATAACACACTGGTGCATGTGCTAATCTCTTGTTGGGGCTGCTGCACTCTGGGTTGCAAAAGTGGGAACAGCTCATTATATTTCTGTGTTTACTGACTTAACTTCTTGCATGAAGGCATAAAACATCACAGACAAAAAGAGAAGAGTGTTTTAAGAGATCAACAAGACAGATGATGGTCAAAATGAGCTTATAGAAAATCAAGGTTTATGAGACCTGTGGCATGATTCACCCTGCAGATGATAGTGTGATGTCATACCTTAAAGGGGCAATAAGCGGAAATTCATCATTTCTAGATTGGAGGAACTAAAAAATGGCTATGTGAAGAACTAGAGGTGTAAATTCATCTGGAGTATAGCATGACGTCACACACCTTCTCTCTGTGTTGATTTCCAGCCCTGTGTTTATCAGCCGGTCCGGCCGCGCGTTAATGTACGTTCATGTAAGTCGCCGCCTCCTCCCTTCTCCCGGAGCCATCGGTCCTCCCTTCCTATAAAAGCCTTCAGCCTTTGGCAGTGCACATTTTCAAAGCAAAATGGCGGAAAGTAGAACGAAACATTGACCAGAAGATGACCAGGAACTGAGATTACCTAGGAAAAACCACCAGTAATTAGCATAGAAATTGTCAGATAGAGAAAGGGACGTAACCCAGATTAACATTGGGGGGAAAGCACTGCGAGAGCTAAAGAAGCTACAATTTGACTTGAAGCTAGCTCTTCCCCTGGAGTAAGTAATAACATAAATGTTATAAGTTATTTTGACATGTTTCACAAAATTATGATTTTTTTTTTGCTCATTGTGTTTGCACTTTCATTTGCGAACAAGGGGAGTGGGGGGAAGAGGCAGAGGGAGGTGTAGCTCATTACACACTTTGTTTTGGTCTACAGACAGCGCACAACAGCAAACCATGCGGTGAAATGATTTTGCTTATTATATATATATATATATATATATAGGAGTTCCTCACATTATTCTTTTAAAGTTCCTCATAATATTTCTGAGAGATTAAAGTTTCTTTCTTCTTCTGACTCAACAGTAGAGTAGAGCCATGTTTGATTCCAACAAGCAGTTGGATCTGGAGGCTACAGTAGCTCTGTTCTGACACGCTGTGGTGGCTTTTAATTAGCTGGGGCTTTAGTGGAAGCTCAGTCATCAACAGAGTAAATGGTGTACATTAGTTTTTCTCTCTCATTAAACCTGCAGTGCTGCTTTCCACTCAGTTCACTGGATGGTATACAGACACCTTACATGTTCATATGAGGTGCCTTTCATTGACTGGTTTGATAGATTGCTGCAGTGGCTTAAGAACAGTCAGTCATTTCTGTTCACTGACTCATTTCAGTAAAATAAAATAAAAAAAAAACATATTAAAAGTCATGTGTAGTTAATCCCAAACAATCCATTGATTAATGGCTTTAGATTCTTAACCTAGGGCTGTTGCACTGGTTGCACAACCTTGTATGTTATGTTGAGTAATATCTCAACTCTTGCATGCAACTTTGTCCTGTCATATTATCAAATAATCCTACTCCTTGTTCTTTTGATTTAAGACTATGCTTTAATTCAGTTTAGTTCAGTTTAGCTTTACTCATATACAGCCAATCCACATCAAATTAATCTATAAGCACTTTAAAAAATACACTGCAATTCAGTCTAAATGTAATCCAGTTATAATACATTCCATTATATGACATGAATGAGTTCAGTTTATTATTATTTTATTATTTCATTACTTGATTTATTCCGCATTCTGAGCATGCGCAGGATGACAGGCAACAGTGAAAAGAAAACTTAAGGAAGGAAAACCTTCAGCAGAACCAAAGTCAGGAAGGTTGATCTGTCTCAACCAGTTGGGACATGGAGAGCCATGGAGGCCTGCTGAGAAAGAAAAGGGGAGGACAAATTAATGACAAAAACAATGCCATACATAGAGAATAAAGTACAAAGAGAGAAAAATGCAGGGAAGGGCTCACTGCATCATTGTATATCCCCCAGCAGTCTAATCCTATGACAGAATAAAGAGTTGGCTAAGGGTCACTAAGCCAGTCCTATGGGCTTTTTCAGATAGAAAAGTTTTCAGTTTTCTAACTTTTTTTTCTTGTCTAATTTATTTATGACAAAATATAAATGTGGGCAGACTTTGCATTACTAATAATTTACATCTGCTGTCCCCTGAGACAAACCTGTAGTGTTGTTTAAAGAGCACAAGATAAAACACAAACACTACAATTCAATTCACAATTATAATTGAAACACAGTCCACATCATTCAATCACACGTATATCACAAGTATAGAAAAAAAAGAGTGCTACACATATATGTATATGTATACATGTCCTGCACATACCAAGATATAACAGGAACAAAATATTCAAATACAGAAGTAAGGCAGATACCAAAAGTATTCACTCACCCATTCAAATAATTGAAATCAGGTGTTCCAATCACCTCCATGGCCACAGGTGTGTAAAAATCAAGCACTGAAGCATGCAGACTGTTTCGACAAACATTCGTGAAGGAATGGGTCGCTCTCAGGAGCTCAATGATTTCCAATGTGGTTCTGTGATAGAATGCTACCTGTGGAACAAGTCCAGTTGTGAAATTTCCTCACTCCTTAATATTCCACAGTCAACTGTCAGTGGTATCATAACAAAGTGGAAGCAATTGGGAACGACAGCAACTCAGCCACGAAGTGGTAAATGACTAAGCGGGGTTGGTGGATGCTGAGGTGCATAGTGCGCAAAGGTCAGCAACTTTCTGCAAAGTCAATTGCTACAGATCTCCAAACTTCATGTGGCCTTCAGATCAGCTCAAGAACAGAGCAAAGAGAGCTTAATGGATTAGGTTTCCACGGCCAAACAGCTGCGGCCAAGCCATACATCACCAAAAGCAATGCAAAGCGTCAGATGCAATGGTGTAGAGAATGCTGCCACTGGACTCTGGATCAGTGGAGACGCGTTCTCTGGAGTGACGAATCACACTTCACCATCTGACGATATGATGGAAGAGTCTGGGTATAGCATTTGCCAGGGGAACGGTACTTGTCTGACTGCATTGTCCCAAGTGTAAAGTTTGGTGGAGGGGGAATTACGGTTTGGGGTTGTTTTTCATGAGTTGGCCTTGGCCCCTTAGTTCCAGTGAAAGGAACATTGAATGCTTCAGCATACAAAGACATTTTGGACAATCCCATGCTTCCAACTTTGTGGGAAAAGTTTGGGAATGGCTGTTTCCTGTTCCAAAATGACTGTGCACAAAGCAAGGTCCAAAAAGACATCAGTGAGTGTGGATGAACTTGATTGGCCTGCACAGAGTCCTGACCTCAAACCAGTAGGAGACCTTTGGAGTGAATTAGAGTGGAAGATGAGAGCCAGGCCTTCTCGACCAAAATCAGTGTCTGACTTCACAAATGCATTTTTGAAGAAATGTTAAAAAAATTCTATAAACACACTATAAACTTGTGGAAAGCATTCCCAGAAGAGTTGAAGCTGTTATAGCTGCAAAGGGTGGGCCAACGTCATATTGAACTCATTTGATTAAGAATGGGATGTCTATTAAGTTCATACGAGAGTCAAGGCAGGTAAGCCAGTACTTTTGGCAATATAGTGTAAGTACAACACAGCTACATACATGTATGTATCTGTGCACTGCAGAGAACAGATGGCTGTAAGAACAGATCCAGTTTTTGAGATGGGATTTAAAAGTGGTCTATGTGGTGGTATAGTGTCCCAGATGTTACCCCTCATTGACAGCATAGATCATCCAAAAGTGGTTCGTCTGTGGGGGACCTCACAGTCTCCTCTTGTGGTGGATCTCATGGTCCCTCCAGTGAAAGATTTTAGTCTGACATTCCTTCAATGGTGGTGGTGCAAGTCCATTTAATATTTTGTATATAGAACAGGCATATTTACATGTCTTATATTTCTTCATAAATACAAACTTGTATGTACTGAGGACAAGACAAAAGTGATATGAATAACTTTTCCTGTCAAAGAGTTTTAGGGACTTTTTATACAGTGATTCTCCAGGTTTGAGTGATGTTACACCCACAAATGACCCATTTGTTAAGCAATGATCAATAAAAGTAAAAATCACAGCATGCAAAACATTCTGACAGTCAGAATTTCTGCAGGTTGAATTTGTTTGATATTTTTATGATTTTTGAAGGTAAGAGAAGAGTCACAAATCACACAAAGATATTTAAATTCTAGGACCATTTCCAGCTCTTCACCTTTAAAAAACACATGTGAATGAGATATTTTTGATGGGTTGTTTGCTGAACATCGTGCATACAGATTTTTATGTGTTTATTTATTTATTTTTTATGTGTTTTATGATAGACAAGATTTTCTGAGCCAATTGTGGACTTCATACATCACTAATGAGTAAATATGTTACTCAGGGTTTTTTGCAGGTAAAAAAAATGATGGCATCATCAGCATACATTTGGAGATTAACGTTACTGCATGCATTTGGTAAGTTGTTGATCTACATGGAAAAACAAATTGGTCCAAACTATAGAACCTTGTGGGACTCCTACTGGACATTTTAGGTAGTGATTTGAAACTGTTGACCATTACACATTACTGTCTGTCTGGATTTAATCGATTTTATGGTTTTTTCAGAGTAGTTAAAGTGAGTGAGACATTGTGGTTAACAATGTCAAATACTTTTTTTTTTTAATCCAAAAACACAGCACATACACAGTTACATTTATCAAAAAAGTATTTTGTTCTTAAAAGGTAGAGATGTGTGCCTTTCAAACCAGAACTAGAAGCTGATTCCAAAGACAGAGGCCTGAAAACTGCCTCCCACTCTTCTTTTAGAAACCAGGAACCACAAGTAAAGCTGAAGTCTGAAGGCAAAGTGCTATGTTGGGAAAATATGAGATCTTTAAGATACAATGGAGCTTTGGTACAACCAGTCTGGCTGCGCGTTTCATTTCTGAAAAGATAAATCTTAAATTCCACTTTTGGATTTTGGAGGTATGTGATGCTAATTTTATTAGAATCATCACGATGTGCAGTAATCAAATCTTAAAGGAACAATTATTTGGACTACTTTTCCTGCATCTTTACAGATTTCAATGTATTCATTTACTAATTACAATTTTTTCTATATTTTACAGTTTCTCAAGACTGCTCAAAACTGTGTAAAACAAAAGAAAGCAAACCTCATGAAAATAGAGGTTTTTGTTTATCTACTTCTAAAGTTCTGTTGATGGCTTGAAATCTTGTCTGCAGTGCTTTTCCCTGCCTGAACAATGTGCATTTTAACAGGCCCCAGGAACAATGTTGGCCTTGTGAGAGCTATCCAAGCATTTTTATGTTAACGGAAGTGGCCTTACAGAGAAACAGGTTCCTTTGAATTTGTCACAATGGCAATAAATTTTCATGTGTTCATAAAATAGGTGAATTAGTTGAAGTTTTGCTTAAAATGCAACTATAACCTGAAATAATTTCCCTTTTTTTTTTAGCATGTAGACGCTTGCCTGCTTCTCTTCTCTGTGCAGAAGTGTTGCATGTGTGTGCATTTTGTGTGTACAGTGGGATGTTTTCCACTGGCCCTGAGTTGTCGGTGGGTGGGAAGAAGGAGAGAGCAGTGCAGCAGCTCCAAGATGTGGACAGACTGATGCTCTGTACTATCTGCTCTGTATTACTGACATTCTGGCTCAGTGGGCCATTTCAACACCCCAGCACTCTAGGACTGCAGGCAGAGCTGCTGTTCTTTCATCTCATTTCTATTTTTTTCCCCTTCTGTCTAGACATATAAATATGCTTTTCCTTCTTTGTATTATTTTATACAGTGTTATGAAGTGCAGTTATCTTTTATCCTGTTTAGTTAAACACCAGGAAATTATTCTTGGCTCAGCAGGAGTTTGTCAAACTAAAAACAAACTATTCAATATTAATTTCTTGTGTAGAACACTGAGGCAGTAAGAGTAATTTTTTTTTATTGTAATATATTATATAATATTGTATTTTTTTAATTGCATTTTAATTTTTCATGACTAAGAAGGCAGCTAGAAACCAGCACAGCTTTCAAGATATACAGATGGATGCAAGAAAAAAGTTGCTTAATGTTTTCTTTATTACACTCTGACTTCAAGATGATTCATGAAAGCAGCTAAAGGTGTTTAAAGTGTTTCTATCCATCAAAAACAAGAACCTCAAACAGCTTAAATTCCAGCCAACTTTTTCTATATTAAAATTTGCATCAAAAGCAGAGAAACATAAAAGAGAGTTTGAGGAAAAAATGTAATTAAATCAAGATAACAAAGATGGCACCCTGGAGATAATGGAATAAATGACATTGCTTTTATCACATCAAGGGTCAAGGATCATTTTAACTGTGTGATTATATTTAGAACTCCACTGTAACTATATAACATGATGGGAAGATATTCCCCAAGTGATGAGCTCTGGAAATAAAGGGAATCGACAGAGCAAAGAACCAGGGGGAGAGTTTTCTGTTGGTTGCACTCTGCTCTTTTTATAACCCCTTGTGGGTTCACGAAAGCTGCCTCCTGCATGGCTGCCCGTGGCATCTGGTTACCAACAGGAATTTTATGTGAGCAAGCTTACATCAGTGGATGCTGGCTGCAAGAATATAACCGAGTGCAATGTAATGTTGTGATAGCATGTGTCACCTTTACTGGACACACTCTTAAATGTGCATGCATAAAAGCAGTTATGTGGTCCACTGGTAATAGATGCATTTTGTATATGATGAGAATGTTGCCACTCAGTGTAAAGTTGCAGGGTTGATGAGTGTTGTAGTTCAGTGTAAAGTTGCAGGTTCACAGTGTACTGTACTTGCATGCGTGTCACAGCGACCTGTAAACACTTAAAGACACATTACACCTTAAAGACGCATAACATAATGTTCCGACCACTCCACTTTCCGGACTCTTTTGATGGCATATTGGCATCAATTATGTACATTTCTGGAACCATTACTGCATAGCAGCAGCTCAGTGGCTTAGAAATTACACTACACAACTTTTTCATCTGGGACGCCACGTGATGTTGCAGCCGAGTTTCGCTCTACACACCGTTTGAACTTCTAGCAAACAGATACAAACATACTGGCTGTTTTGAACGTGTACCATGGTTGATTCAGCAAAGAAATGCGAGCAGACATTATCGGTGGAAGAGAGGAAAAGAAAGAGATAAAGAGACAGACCAGGAGATAAGACAAAAGTCAAGATAAGATTATGTTTTACTGGCTGGAGAGATTTCACAGCACAGTTACACAGTACATCTTGCAAGATGGATGCTAACTTAGCCGTTGGTAGGGGGCGTGTCACTGAGAGAATTTGCCAAATAATAAATGAACACATCTACCCCTTTCCAAACCAAAAAAATGTCCCAATCCCATCAATCAGTTTAACTGACCCCCCCGTTTAAATTTCTATATTCCTCTATATATATATATATATATATATATATACACACTACCGTTCAAAAGTTTGGGGTCACTTCCCTATTGAATCCCATGGCAAAGTGACCCCAAAGTTTTGAACGATAGTGTATATATATATATATATATATATGTATATATACGTGTGTGTGTGTGTGTGTGTGTGTGTGTGTGTGTGTGTGTATGTACTATGATGCATCTTGATGCAAACTTTTAGTTTGTCAGCAGCATTAATAAGGGGGCACATTGGACATGCTCATGTGACCACTTATAGCAGCTCATAGGTCAACGTTTTGACAAGGCGAAGGCAGTGTGGGTGGTCTGACCAGGATCAGGTTTTGTACTGCTGATGGCCTCTCACAAATACAGCCTATAGTCACACACACAAAAACATGTTTCCCTGTAAGACCATCAATCGCTTTATCTAAGGTATCAACATCCAGGAGGAGGACCAACCAGTCAGCTTGTGTGCTGTCTTCACTTCCACCTCATCCCTCTATTTACGCCTTTTTACCTCCACTTTTCCAGACTCACTCACTCCTTCATTGCAGCTATTCCTCTTCCCTCACTCACTTTTTCTCTGATCTGTCCCCGTATGTATAACAGGAATCATCAGCATGGCTCCTCTGAAACTGAATCCTTGGAATAGGAGTGGGGGAGTGAGCGTAGGGGGAGGTCATGTAGGTTTATGAAAGGTCATGGTAGAGTCCACCTGACAGTCCAACCCCTTCACAGATAAAACAAGGAGCCTTTGATCATGTGACTTAAGGTTCTCCACCATCCAATGCCCTCCTACAATTTCTGAAGTTATGTAAGCATCACAACTGGTGGTTGTGTGTGTGTGTGTGTGTGTGTGTGTGTGTGTGTGTGTGTGTATGTGTGTGTGTGTGTGTGTGTGTGTGTGTGTGTGTGTGTGTGTGTGTGTGTGTGTGTGTGTGTGTGTGGTGGGGGGTGGGGGGGGGTCCACCTCCTGGCCCATTGTAACAGCTCCGCCTTCAGTCCTGACCCCCTATCACACCTCAATCCTGTGACTGTAAGAAGGTGACTCCTGGTGCCAGTGTTGGGTTTCAGACTCGACCTACAAAGTGAGAAACAGTGACCTTGAGCTGCTGTGAGCAAGACATGGGGTTAAAAAGAGAAACAGAGAATGACAGAGAGGGATTGAAAGGAGAAGAGGTATAGAAAGACAAAACACCAGCATCATAAACACCCTCACCGCTTCTATGCAAGAATGTGCTTCACCAAAGGGTTTACATCCTAACCACCTCTGAACACCCACAAACCCAAACACAGAGGGAAAGCTTAATTTTCGGGACCACTGTGGTTTCTGGCACTAAATTCTGAGATTTTTATCTATTTCAATTTGGTGGATAACTTGTTATTAAACACTGGCTTTGAGCAAACATTTTTCACCACACAAGCTCTGGTTAGGCTGATGTAGGGATAAAGTCCTCACATTCTGCTTGTGGTCGTACAACTGGCGCCTCAACCACCAGCAGTTAACTCTGCCAGCTACATACAGTATATGAAGGTTTTTCACATTCATGACATAATTCTCAACAGATAACGGAGACTTTAATGGAATTAGTTTTTCTCCAAACTAAAAAATTGTAAATCTGTCCAAAGGAAATTTGATAATCAAAGGTAAGTAAAATCCAAACAAGTTAATTCAAATATTATTTAATAGTTTTTAATATTTTCTAATGTTATACAGAACAAGATGTCAGAGGATCAAAAGTTTCACATTTTATAGGCGTATCACCAGACATGCACCTCACTCTCCTGCTGCTTTTGCTAACTTTAATATAGCTGGGATAAAAGAACACATTGTCTTTCTGGTGTGCTCACGTCTCTCTGATGCATGACTCCAAAAAATAAAGTACCTAATCGAAACTTTAGGGGTTAGGCTTGTCACTAATGTGGTACACTCAAAGGTGTTTATTTGTACCTTTGCAGTTAAAAAGGCTAGCGCTGTATCTCTGGTGACTGTCTTGTGCCCTAATTTAAAAGTAGAAAATGTCCAAAAGGAAAATTATGCTTTTTCTCCATTACACACACAGATTCATATGCACACAAAAGCAATGTAGGGATCAGTACTTGACCAAGGAACCCTTAAGATGTGAGGGGCTGGGAAACCTGGGCTCAAACCACCAAACTTTTGACTGGCACATGACCGCTCTACTTCCTGAGCTACATTCAGGGTGATGGTTAAACTGAGGATAACATGAAACAAGTTTCAAAGATGAATTAAGAAGGGTTAAATCATAGTTTTAGAAAAATAAAATAAAAAATTAAATGCACAAATCTAAATGAATATCAAAACCTTTTTTTCTTTCCTCAACAATGCAGAAATATGTAGCCATGTATTGAAATCTGCATTAAACGTATAAGGAACTTGTAAAGCCTCGATCTAACCATTTCTTTTTATCTGTTTTTCCTCCAAAACATGCTATCTCCCAATATTGTGCCCTAACTTTTAAAACAAACAGCACATTTAATATTTACTACTTGAGAACATATTTGGACCTTTTAGGTGCTCAGATGGGTACCATGAGGTACATAAATCCAGATGTACCCTATGGGAGAGAAATGTATTCCTACTGTACCCCTTTTTCTGACAGTGTAGGTTAAGAATACAAGTAAGTTGCTCAACTGATCAGTGTTGATGACCGACTCCACAGCTGGACGCTGTGACGACCCTCTCATATTGGTAGGGCTTGGGTTTCTTTTACTTTTCCTGGTTCTGCTTTCTTTTGCAGGGATTGGTGGGCTGAGTTAATCAAGATGATTGGGAGCGCTTGGCCATTTCTCCCAGCTGTCCTTAAAAGTCAGCTGATGGAATTTGTTTGTCCCCTTCCCTTAGCTGCTGACACCATGTTTAGATTGGTTGGCCTCAGGCCCGTAGTAGTTTGACTTCCATCACTCTGCATGACACTATTTGACGCTCTGATAACACTGACATATCCATATCCCATATTTTTATATTTAGTTGGGCATTTTCTAGATTTGATTAATAAATTCAGGTTATTTTTTTTGGTTAAAGCCGGGTAATGACAGGGATGACATGATGGCATCTTTAAATTTTTGTGTGTGAGCTGGTCTGAAATCTGTCAGTAAGGACTCTTCAGGACATGCAACAGGACAAAAACAGCATTGAAATGCCATTAATAAACTGATAGGAACAAAATGTGTGAAATATAAAAATGTGAGAAAGTTATAACTCTAAATTCTGCTCATCTGCCTACCCTCTTAATGCTGAGATCAGTTTGTGTCTGCAATGAACAAAATCGTCCACTTGCACATTAAGGTCTCTTGTGATTGCAGCAGTTCATCACGTGTCATTTATAAACAACAAAAAAGAGACTCGATAGTGTGATACAACACTGTTGGTGACCCCAGTGATGCATTTGACTAGTTAAATGTCAACTCTATGTCTCTGTCTCTCACAAATGGGACATTTTCTGGCCAGCACTATTGCATTCTTTTCCCTCTATATGACTATTGCTGAGTCTCTTAGCTGCCAACTCAAGCGGGCTAAAATTAGCTCTCAGCCTACTGTGAATTTAGGCTTTTATTACCACACCCATATGCTGCTCTGTGCTTGCAGCCAAACCAAAGCAACAGTCACTAGAGAGTCTGGGACTGACTGCAGCTCATGCATAAAAAAAGTACAGAAAATAGGACTGGCACATGCCGGTCACATATGAGACATACAAAATGCTGAAAGGGAATCCATCTAAAAATATCGTCCAACTGCATCTAATATGGGACCAGAAACACCGTCCAAAAATATGTGACACTGTAAAGGAGGACAGAGCTGCTGTGTGTGGCTGAGTGGGACTGTATGTAGAAAGCCATTTCCTCTATTCTATGAAAAAAAATTCAATTATTTCAAACTAACTGATTGCACTGCGCAAATGTGAAAATTCACCACTGGTGCCTGATAACATTTTAACACCTCCTGAAAAATATGAGAAATGGAGTGAATCTGAGTGTGTGTGAAAGATAGATGAAAGTGGGAGTGAAACTGTGAGAGAAGTCTATAGTCACTCTGACCTTAAACCTGTTTGTGACAACCCTGTTAAAAAGAGTGCCCACCCAACACACACACACACACACACACACACACACACACACACACACACACACACACACACACCATAATATCTGTAAACATTTCTTATCTTTGGGAGCAAAGAGACATCCAGTCCTCCGAGAAACTCTTTGTTCACATCATGTAATGGCTCCAGATGACTCATCCAGCTCCAGCATGTTTTTACTTCATGATGAACTAGTTTAATATTTATTTTTTTAATGGTGCAGCTGTGTGTTAATGACAAGGATGGAACCTACATTCTGCTCAGACTTACAGAGAATATCCTAATTTTTTAATGAAGGGAGATAGTAAACAATACAATTACAGTGTCTATAATTTAATAATACAGTGTGACATGGCTGAGAGCAGCCATACTGGCAGGTTTGAGGTTCTGCTAATGTATTTTTACTTAATACTATTAGTTTTTCAGCTATTTTGTCATAAAGTGAACTAGTGCACTAAACTATGAAAAAGTCCAGTAGTATTGCTATAAAAAGGAGGTAGGGAAACAGAGACATCCTCTGTTCCTTAATGAAAAACCAATCCAAGACATCCCAGTAACAGTAGATAAATGAGCACAGGACAAACAGAAGAGATAAGAGCTTGTCATTAAATCTACTCATAGAATGTAATTTAATTAATCACTTAAAGCTGTTACAGAATTTATTTATTTTATATTTTTTTTTATAATTAATTCAGTTATATTTAGCAGTGAAGAGACTGAAGCAAGCCTGTTGATCAGAATAAAAGATAAATAGATGTCATCTTTATTAGTCACCATTATAAATTTCTTGATCCTCAAAGCATAGCACAGCAGGTTGGCAAACAGATTAGCTAAATATCTGTTTAGAGTTAGTTTTTTTTTTCCTTTAGAAAAGTTTTATTGCTCCACTGGATATCCTTTCATGTGTTGAACATCACACCCACCAGTTTGCACTGTGTTGCATAAAACAACTACATTAGTCAGTAGTCTTTGCAGAGGTTCAGTCTTGTGTTAGAAAGAATGCAAGATCTTTTAGGCAGCAAGGAGGCCAACCAAGACTTGGAGCTTTTGTGGGAATCTGAGCTGTGTTAGACTGGGGGTAAAAGGGAAAATATGCGTCCGGTGAGAACATCCTCATATTCCTCTGTCAACACACACTTGCCGGTACAACCGTGAGAGCGGATGTTCGGTGAATCGGTCAGGCTGTGGTCATCCAGGAGCTCGATTACTTGTCCTACACTGTTGAGGATGGGCTGTGGTATAGTACCTGGGGGCATCTGTAATGTTATTCCCTTGTAGTAGAAAAGAAGGAAATGGTTTGCACTATGGAGAGAGGCTGGGAAAGGAGCAGCTGTGAAAACACAGATTCTAGCAGTCTGCAGCTCATGGGGTGTGAGTATTTGAAGATTTGATGAGACAAATGTGGAGAGGGATAGAAGATTATTCTTTGTGACTTGATGCTCTGTAGTCTACTGCACTTGAGTTCCTCCAGAGTTTAGATGCTGATTTCAATCATAATGTCCAGAATGAGGACAACGTCTTCACCCTGCCATTTCATGAGAGCTGGACGATGATTATCTGAACAGAATATCTCCAAGGTTTGAATGCTTTTCCATGCAGCTGATGATTTCTGCAATTCTAGTTAAGGTCTGCCTCATTTCATTATTTAAGTATAAAGAAAAGATAAGAGGAAAGGACAAGAACAGGTTTCACTTTTATTTATGAGTTTATGAAAAGCATCTCCTATGATGTTAAATTCATTATGACAAGCCCAGGTGCAAGAAAAATGTCAAGCAAAAACAAGCAAACAAAAAATAAAACACACACAAAACAGTTTAGGCTTTTTTTTTTTTTCTTGCTGATTGCCAGAACAAATGTGACCACCACCGAGCACATTTTTGCTTTAATCATTTCCATGCATCTCAAAGAGATTGAGAAAATTACTGTCATAAGTGGTATACAAACAGATGCTGCTCCCCCCATGTTAAAGTAAACACAAAGGAAACCCTCTTTTCTGTTTATTCTACTTTTCCAGTCACCAAACAAATACAGCAAATTGATCTTAATCAAAACATTGTGAAAGTGCAAATGATTTTTGAAGGTAGCCTTCATGTCTTACTTGAGCAGTAATCCCATTTGAAACATGTGACAGTAGGCAATGCTTCAGATCTCTGGGTTTTCTAACTGCAAGCCACTATGGTTTCTCCATTTCCCTCTTTCTCTGCATCTTATCGGTGCAGCCTCTCATTTCCCCGCAGCTACAGTCATTAATTAGTGCTCACTTATAAGAAACAGATGACTTATAATGAATTAGGGCCGTGTTTTAAATTGCTTTAATACTCTCATTCCAGTTAAACATAAAAGCATTCCAATACTTCAACCCAAAGGCCAAAATTCACAGAAATTTGAGAGTGGTGGAACAACTGGGATAAGTATGCCAGACTCACACACACTTGCAGGTCCTCTTTTTGTCACCACTGCTAACTATGTCTGTACTTTTTTCCAGGTGCAGAATGTTTTTATTTGATAGCCAGACAGGCTGATTGATCAGACACTAGAGTCTACATTTACAATAATCAGTCCTTCATCTGCAGCAATACCTCATGAGAATTCTGCCATCAAGATTAAGCTCAGGCCCAGCTGCCATATCTTACCTTACCCCAGCTTTCCCCTGGACTCAACTCCTTCCAGACATTTTGTGGTTTCATCTCAAGTTCTCCACATCAGGGAGATTTCCCTGATTAATGTCACAGAACTGAGTGGATAAGAGAGATTTCCCCACCTCCTCCTCCTGCTGGACCTTTAGCTCTCCCATACAGCTTAGTCCTTCTGGTTGCTCATCATCTTCACACACACACACACACACACACACACACACACACATATATATATATATATATATATATATATATATATATATATATATATAAGCATCTTTTAATATTAGGGTTTTACCATCAGGTTATAAAAAGCAGTGATGTGGTATTTATTAGGTTTTAAAAAGAGATATAACCCCAAGTCCAAAACCCCAGGTAACATGCTGAAATATAATAAGTGTATTTGAACTTGATTACAGTGAATTGGATTGAATTGGACCATAGTTTTGAAAGTGCCTTGAGATGACTTTTTGCTGTTAATTACAAATTAAACTGAACTGAACTGAACAGAAGCAGTGGGGAAAACTAAATACACCCTTTGATTCAGAAGCTTCTAGTAGGGATAACTTGACATAATTGTATGTTGTATGACGTTAGTGTTGCATCAGGAGGATTGTGGCTCACTCTTCTGCTGCTTCTGCTCACCGAGGTTTACAGATGTTCATTTATATACTCTCGCTTTAATCCAGGCTGAGGTCAGGATTTTAACCCAGTCATTGCAACATCTTCATTATTTTCTTTTTCAGTCATTCTGTTATAGATTTTCAAGTGTGTTTGGGGTAATTGTATTCTTGCACAGCCCAATTTAAGTATACAACCCAGTGACTGCAAGGTGTCCTCGTTCTGTGGCTGCAAAACAAGCCCAAATCATCAATAAATCATCATTTAACATTCTAATTGAGGCCTGCTTTTTTTCTTTTTTTTTTTTTTTTGTAAATTTTCTGAACAGTCTGACCTTTAGGTGAAATTGCTGGGATATCTAGTACTGAGAAGACTGATAAAGGTCTTGAATTTTTTTGTAAATATTTCCTCTCACAGTAGAGTCCAAATAGTTAGAAAATTACCATCTAACTCTTTCCAGACTGATGGGCAGCAACAACTGTTTTTCTGAGATCTCTGCTGATGTCTTTACTTCAGATCAGCAAACAAACAAAACCTCTGCACACTTGCTGATATTCAATTAATCAAGTGTGTTTTCTTAGCAGCAGCTGCTACTTACTTACTTGCACTTTAATTTAAAAAACAAACAAAACAAAACAAAACAAAACAAACAAAACAAAACAAAACATAGCAGTATGCTGTTGCTTATCTGAGGCTGTTTTTACCTAATTGTAATAACTGCAAATGACCACATAATTATGCCCTGAATCATAAAACCTTAGACTTTAAAAAAAGTGAATTTTTTTATACTAATTTGTCTTGCATAGCCTGCATTTCTAATGTCCCCATACGTCATTCTCAGAATTGCACTGAACCCATTGAGGTTTTTTTTCTTTTTGATTTGATTGAACTCGAGTTGTGCCCCCCTCCCATCCCCTCCTCCTTGCAAATTTAGAGGCACAAGCATGAAACTCTGTGTAACATCTGATTTGGAAAGTGTAACATTTGATTTGGACAGTGGCCACTGAGGGATTTATATGCATAGATGTCCCATTTACTGCAAAGCAAAAGGCAAACAAACAACCATTAAAACCACATCACTGTCATGGACTTTAGATTTGCCCACAAATATCCTTGTATTTCAATTCCTTTTCTATTTTATTCTGGACATGGATGAGAAATGTGTTATTAAGTCATTACCCTTTTAGTTTTATTTGTAATCCACTTAATTGTAGCAGGCAGAATTGCTCTATTAATGTCCAGCTCTCTTTTTGGCTGCTCACAGTGTAACTAATCTGGACATGACTGGTGTTCTACTTCTGCACTCCATTGCTCCCTCTCCGTTTGCATTTTTTCAAGAAGAAAAACAGCTTTAATTTCAGAGGAGAGAAGGAGAGCACTGGAGCAGTTCAGTCCTCTGAGCTTTTCTCTGCAAGCTGTTACTGTACTTGGTCACTAAAAACAACTAAAGAATCCTTACTTTGCTTAACGGCACATATGATTTCTTGATTCAGGCTGAATATGGGTAATCTCTCTTACTGGGCACCTTTGGCTCCAAGCTTCTGATATTTTATAATACCACAAACCATGGGTATTAGTGTTAACTGCATATTCAGCTGACATTTGACTTGGTTAACGAAGTACTTTAGAAAGCTTTAAAGCACTTTGTGGATGTTGCTTATTGCCACATGGCTGTAATGACAGATACAGAGTGGTGTCTTAAACACCAAGTGAGGGTAAAGTTATAAAAAACCTTGCTGTGTCTTTTATTGAGACTCTGGGCACAAACAACTGTAGGTGGTGTGATGTGTCCCCAAAATTCTTTGAGACACAGCAATTAAAGTAGCAGAGAAAGACAAATAAGCAATTTTCATGCAATTTCTCAAAGCTCTCTGTGTAATATGAGAGGTGTTGCTCACATGCAGAGATTTGTTACCTGACGCTACAGGTCTCCCCGAGAGCTACAGACAATTTTAGCATCAGCATTAGTTTCATTTTTACGAAGAACACACCAATACCACTTTTTTTTCAAACCAAGTACTCACATTTGAGTACTTGCAGATACCGAGTACAGATATGAGTACTGTTAAATCACATTACAGTTCACTGGTAAGGCATGTGGGCCAGAATGTATCGCATGGGTTATCCTGCTGCCAGCTAGCTGCAACACAGCATCTGTATGCCCAAAATAAGCTTTTTTCACAGAGATAATGCCAAATTTAGATGTTTGATATGGTCTGAGTAATAACTTTGTTGTTAATGTGTTAATTTGTTAAAAAATAAAATGAAATAACACATTTAATCCACAGGTTAATCTCTTTGTGCGATAATTGTCACAGCCTTGGTTTTTTTTCCACATTGATTATCGGACCACCTTTATAAATACAGACTACGAGCAAACGCACATTATATCCAACTGATACCCAATACTGGTAGTGGTATTGCATCCCTAATTTTCACCATCCTTTTCAGGGTTTTAAAAGCAATTATTTTAAATTAATACAATTCTAATGACACAAGTGTAAGCAACATGCTAAGTATGGTGTCACAAAGTTAGCAAATAGCTTTTTAACCATGTAAGCATAATGATGGATGAAGTAGCTGAGAATTTTCCCTAAGGAATAAGCAGAGACCTGAGGCACAGTGAATGTTGGACTTTGATCTGGTGGCAAGAAACATGAGTCCATCTGAATGCTAATGTGGCCCCACATCTGCTGAAGGTGGGTCTATGAGCATTTAAATTCAAGATTCAATTCAAGAATAAAGAGCTTTGTTGCCATTATGCAAGCAAACATAAAAGACATAAATAAGTAAAAAATGAAGATATAAAATATGTAAAATCACCTCTATATTTATAGAAAAAAAAATCATTCACAGCAGACTGTAAAATTCACAGTATGTATAAAATGCATCCTAGTGCAAGGATGGAGGTCTGTGTGTGTGTGTGTGTGTGCGTGTGTCTGAGAAGGTGTGAGTCTTAAAGGTGAGGGGGAGATAAGAAAAAAAAAGACAAAAACAGTGCTGACTTTAATCAGTTTTATACAACAAGGTAACACATCAATTCCATTAAATACAAGGGAATGTGGAAGAAGCCAAGTATGCAACTCTTACAGTCAGGAATAATATAACTTTATACACAAAATGTACATGTATATGTATTTGCAGTGTGGGGAGAGATATTTTTACTTTAACCTCGATGCAGGAACTTACGTTCTTTGTAGCAGTAATAAGCATTTCTTACTTGCCTGCATATGGATGGAGCACATTCTTGCAGCCTCCTGTTCCCTGCTCCCGTGGAGGAGGAGAACTTTAACTGCTCTGCATGGCATTTTACAGAGGAGGAACACACACTCTCTGTCGTTAACTTCTCTTTTTATTGCCCAGGTAGCAAGGCAAAAAAAGGTGCCATATGCAGACTTTTTCATGGTGCGTGTCCACTGACCATTTTACACATATGGTTAAGTGATTAAGGGAATTTGGGATTGAGCTAAGAATTGTTTTCACCATAAGTGGAGGAGACAGAGGAATGCCTGCACAAAATCCTTCCCAGACCAGATAATTTCTAAATTAGTAAAGGAAGTCGGTGATGGGAGAAGGATGATGAGGTGCATGGGGCATGATTGAAGTATCCACCTTCTCCTCACCCTCCTGATCATCTCGTTCAGTGGTCCCACACGCTACACTACACAAATATACAATCTAGTCTGGTTCTGTTTTATTTCCTTAACCTCCCTGCTCTGCAAACTCCCTCAGCTCTGATATCCTTGACTTTGTATTCAATGTCTACAATGCTAATTCTCTGAGATTAGGACAATAAACACAGCAGTGATAGGCCCAACCCAGAAGGGGCCAAACTTCCTGTCTGCCTAGTGGTGCTCTTTGGGAGAAAGAGCAGAAGATTGACAGGAAAGAGTGTTACGTCATTAGAGCCTCCTCTGGTAAAATCTCTTACCTTATTGGAGCCAGTAATCCTTTTGGAGACCTAAACCATAATGAGGATTAATTGTTTATAGGTGCTAGTTTGGGTTGTGGCTAAGGTATGAGTTAGATTAAAGTCAGGGTTAAACATGAACTGGTAATGATTTTGACACCTTCTACTATGATAATAGAAGGTGTTAGAGAAGTGGAATTCCATGCATGTGCCCTTTGAAGTTGTTCATGAAGCTTCAACCTTCAACAAACCTCTCTAAGATTGATCACCTATTTATTTCGGCCAGTTATTTCATTCAGCATGAAAACAGAAATAGCAAGAAACCTCAGTGATTCATCTTCTCTGACCACATCATATCAATATCTTGGTCATGTTGGTTTGGACTTCACAACATAAAGAGAATCAGGTCGTATCTGACTCAGGATGACACCAAACTTTACAGGTTATGGTTATCTCCCATCTCAACCATGC
Organism: Melanotaenia boesemani; assembly: GCF_017639745.1. Classification (NCBI taxonomy): domain Eukaryota; kingdom Metazoa; phylum Chordata; class Actinopteri; order Atheriniformes; family Melanotaeniidae; genus Melanotaenia; species Melanotaenia boesemani. The sequence goes on from NC_055692.1 coordinate 26,473,604, forward strand.
TCTTCATGCAAAGTGAAACCCCTTCAGACCCTTCTGGTGTTTGATCAGTCAGAAAGGACCTGTCTCTCTTGCAGCTCATTGTACTCTGCTGGCTAGCCATGGCTCTTCCAATCAAACCCAAGTCAAGACTGCTGCCTGCAGAAGTACTCTGATTTAACTCAATCAGTGCAGGCTTATGCTACTTCTTGATCACTTCAGTCCTCTTAAGAACGTGTCTTGTACCATCACCCCTAAGCATAAGCTGGACTCACTCCAAATTTTTTTAATTTGTGGTTTCCCAATGGTGGAACAAGCTACCAAATGCTATCAGAGTGGGCCATCCCTACTCTACCCTCAAGAATGTTTTGAAGACTAATCTCTTCTGAGAAAACATAGGTTCATCTTTTACCCTGGCATGCTGTAACACATGGATAAATACTTGCACACCCAGTTCACAGGAGGCATCAATCCAGGAACAGAAAACCAAATGGAGAAAAGCAGATTGTGTGTGATTACCCTGAAGTGTATGACGGAACTTGCTTCCTTGCTACCTCGCTATAAAAACCACCAAAGAAACCAACAAGCTTGTAATGCTCATTTGGCAAACACAAAATGACAGATTGGGAATTCTTTTTATAATTTTACCCCTAAACAAGCTCAAGAAATTGCCAGCATTCACCATATGTGATAATAATTATTTTGTTACATTTAAGTTCACTGTGGCGAGAATAATCAAATAATAGTTGCATTTTATGTTTTATTCATTGCAAGGAAGCTCCATCTATCTGTGGAGAACTATATGTTATATACACAGAGAAGGAACAAGTATTATCCTGCAGACCATTATTTCTATACATATTTAAGAAGAATCCATCATTGAAGGTCAGAATGTGAGACCATCTTTGACAAAGAAATGATACCTCACACAGTATAGACACAGCACAGATGCACTCAATGATAATTCAAATGAGCACTGTACATTTTCCTTATATCACTCAGAACACAAAAGGCATTACAATTTCTTATTCTTGTTTAATTATAGATCACTAGGTGAACTTCATACTATCTGTTGTTACCCGAAGGTCAGGACACATGCCTCTCAAACTTTGCAAGCCTGCAGAGACGTCTAGCCTTTTGAAGGCTCTGTGTGGGGTTGAGGAAAACCTCTTTCACCCCTGTCTTTCTCTGTGTCTTAAGACATCTGGCTGCGCACATCTTTAGGATTCCATTAATACCACAGCAAAGGGGAAAACCCCACAGCTAAAAAAGCTGTCTCAGCATTCTGAATCCAGACCAGCTCAAATAATCCCCAACAAACCCCTCTCAGTCTCTTTGCCTTTCCAAGAGACAGGCAGAAGAATACAGGATGAGGTGCAAAAAGGGAGCTTGCTTATGTCAGAATAAAACTGAGGTGGTTGGTGTATTGGAGGGATCATGTGTGTGTATACAGTGTTTTTGAGACAGCTACACAGTTACTGTAAGCTCTCTGAGGTCTCTGAGTGTTCTGTGACACTTTCACAGACAGGCACCGGATTACCACATCCCACATAATACACTCAGTCATACACTGAGAAACACCTGTAAATCAAAACTAAACTGAGTACCCCAGGAAAGTAGAGAACCTACACGGACATGGTTATTTGTGCACATGTGTGCGAGCCTGTGTATGAGGGATGTGTGGCGGTTGTTTGTAGCCAGGTCTGTGTGGGCCCCTCCAGCCCGTGGCTCTCATTCTGTTCAAGCTTCACCATGTGTTGTGCACATGTTCTTGTTCACCCTGTGAATCAGCCTTTGTGTCTTTGAGCAGCATCCTTGACAGCAGTTGCTGTGTTTCCCCTTGAGACAAAAACTGACCTCGCCTGCCTCTCTACCTGAGTAAAAGAACATTCACCTTCAATATGTTTGACAAAGTGGGTGCATACACCAGTGGGAGCTTAAACATTTCATTGTGGAGCATTTCTTCCCACAGCAGAAAACCTATTTGGGTACTAACAACATTTTTTTCCAGGTTTACTATGACTGATCCGTATCACCAAGAGACAATGGAGTACTGTACTCCAGTGAGCCCAATATGCCACTTCTCATCCCCACAGTGTGTGGGCTGAATTGGCTTGTGGAGGCACCACAGTCCGGGATGACTGCTGCTCTGGCCAACAGCTGCAGAGTAAAATGGAGCTTAAAAATTCCACTCCTAGTTCCCATAAACAGAACTAAAATGTGATTTACATAAAGAAAGATAAGAAGGAAATTATCCACCTTGCTGCAGGACAGCTGTTTTACAGATGCACATTGGCATACCTGCAGAACACTTTATATATTGTACAACAATTAACCCAAAAACTGCAAAATACAAGCACTAAAAATGACCATAGTTTTTTCATAATTTTTTTTAAACTGGAAAATTCACAAACTCAGACCCCTTGGCGTGGTATCTTAATGATGCCAATGACACGTCAATGCCTTGAAACATACAAAAGACATACTAAAAGTCCCATAACATCATGTTAGATATAATCAAAATGTTCTCATTTCAAGCACAGCAGGAAAGTGACAACTGCTGAAATGTTGTGTTAAAGTTAAACTGACTGTATTGTTGATTAAGTGCCATCCTCCTCCAAACAGCCTTCCCAGCTTGAACTCTTCCTCTCTCTTCTCAAACCTCTCTTCACATTCTGGTCTAACTGACTCACCCTAAATCCCACTCACATACTGACAGTGAATCCCACAGACACACATACATGCATACACCCTGAACGACCCCTGGCCGGAGTGGAGCTCAGCACATTCTTGTGGGGCATGTTGACACCCTGGCAGGATCTACAGTAGGAGGTTCTGACACTGCAAGCATTTTGTTATTCTTTGGTTTTTGCTCTTCTGGATATTCCTCCAACTCAGAGCCACAGACCAAACAAGAATTCAGCCAAAAATTCCAGTTGCACCCCATGACATTAGTGGATTTTGGAACGGGAAGTGAAAAGACTTGTATTATTAAATTTCTGGCCTAGCTGAGTTTACGACCCACTGTATTTTATATACACAGCATATATACATATATATATATATATATATATGCATAAAGTTTTGACTGTGTAGCAAATTTCTGCAAGGTAGACACTGGACAAATTTCCCTCACACTGCATGTTGTTTTCAGTGTTATTAAAATCACATATCATCAAGTTATGACTAATATTGCCAAGGTAGTTGAGCTAAAGGTGAACAGCTGACAGTTATATGATGATATTAGAAAATGTAATCTTTTCCAAACCAGTGCATCCAAGCTTGAAAAAAAAATTCCATACAAAGTTGCTATAAATTAGACAAAGTCATTATCTACCCAAATATCTGACAATATGCTGTATAACATGAAGAAGGTCTCATTTACATCCTACACTGTATGTAGAATATATACAAACAGAGGGCTTATGGTTTAGGATTAGCAAATAAATATAAAAATGACAGATTTAAAGTCCAAATAGTATTTGCCAGTTTACCATTTTTTTCTTCTACTCAACAAATCCTCAATTACATACCACCTTATAGTTCTTGCTCATAGCCATAAATACAACCAACAAGGGCATCCTGTCAAAGACCCCTACAGGTGACAGAGGGGAATTACAGGTTGTTTGTTCACTGACATGAATCACACCTGTTCCCTTTAAAAAGCCACAAAAATCCTCCTAAAGATGCAAGAAGGGGAGCGGATAGCTCCATTACATGCAGCACCTGAAACCACTGGGCTTCAGTTGGAGCCCAGGATACATTTTTTTAACCTCTAGCTTATACTCCATCAGTAACACAACAATTATTTACTAAAGTACTTTTGTCATGTTGAACAAATGTGATAATCTAATATGACTAATGTTGTGCAAGGGAGATGCAAGACATTGTCATAGTTTAGACATGAGTTCACACTGTACAAGCCTTTGTCCCCATCACATGGACAAAAGTTTGTCCAAGTGATGCCATAGATCCTTATGCATCATCTAACAAAGATTTAAGCTTTGAGTTGACGAAATACCTGTCAGTTCAGTTCCTTGAAATCTTAAACTATCTGGTGATTCAGACAAGTGTTAACATAGCCAAGCAGACAAAAGCATGAGATCCTGTAACTTCTTTGTGTGTGGATGGGTGAACACAGTTGGGATTTTCATAGCGTTGTTACATGTGGTGTTTGTTGTAGGTAAAGTACAACCTGCTGTTTCACTCTATCATGGCCTAGATTCTTCTTAAGAGTTTAGTCTATATTTTTTTCATCCTAAAGATTACTGGGACATCTTGAAGAATGGGGGGGGGGACTGTATGCTTTCACTATATTCCACTTCGAAAATTAATCTGACTAATTAGCAGCAGCTTGTTGTGACCCAGGTCTATAAATAGGTTTACTTGTGCCTTAGGCCTTCTTTTAGTAAGGCCCCCTTCGTGATCTTAGAATGTCTTAACCAATGTGGGCAAAAGGATAGCTAATGTCAAACATATGTGGACAAGAAAAAGGTTTACAACAAAGACAAGCAGAGACGTTACATCTTGTAAGTGATAATTACTTTATTTCTCTTGGAATTAGCCTTTGATCTCAAGCAAGTCAGCCTGCAGAATGAGCATAAAATCACAGGACTATGTAATGACTTTAAAAGTATCATACATTAGGGTTATATACATAACTGGAAAATCATGTACTCCCCTTCCTCCCTGCTTAATTTGTCACTTTAGTTTTGCTGTGTGCATGTTTGTGTGTGCAGCATGCATGCCTCTCGACACATTCACTGTTGACGATGGCATGACTCAGATGCCAGTGGAACAGGGTGCGTCTCCCACAGCCAACTGCACATACTTCTGAAGTCAAGATTTGCACGGGTCTTTCAGACAGTCCCCTCACTTGTAAATAGAACAAGGGTTTGTAGGAAGGAAACTGAAGCCACTTATGAGCATTGTGGAGCTATTAACAACATTCAGGAGAACACAGTAATGCGTATTGTCTGTATGTACTTCACTAAATATCCAAAATATCTAAAATGTCAGTGTGTGTGTGTGTGTGTTTGATTCATCTTGTTAAAAAGTCATATATCAAAAGTAAAACATCTCTTCTGAAAATAATCTCTCACTTTTAACAACTTCTAGGACATTTATACTGTGTGTTTATTCAGTTAATGTAGACATATACTGAATTTTAAAAAAAGGTAGGAAACCATTTGTGGGCTCAGTCTCTGGCCTTACGTGCCTCCTCCCCCCTGTCCTGCCCACCTCTCTCCATCCCCTGACCGCTTCCTCTTGCCTTTGAAGCTGGGTGCTCTTCTCTGCTGCTGCCAGACAGGATACCCCACATCCTGTTAGAGACAGGAAGGAGCCTTATTTGTAGCCCCAGACGTGAAATCTGTGCTCCAGAACTCTTTCACACTCCCTAAACACTTCCAGCAACAACATGTTACTGTGGCACACTGCAGAAAGAAACATTTTCAATCATATAAAGTTTAAACTTTATGTGATGATCCTAAAATCTGATCACAGCTGCTACCAATTGTTTTTTGAGCCATCTTTAAATGGGCTTCAGTAAAGACTGTAATAATATTGATATGGCATTTGTAAAAAATATAATTGGTTGTGTAGTGAAACCCTTTACCTACATTTGCAATCAGTCTTTAAAAATATGAAATTTCCCAAGTAAAATGAAAACAGCAAAGGTTGTACCAATATTTAAAGCTGGTGATAAACACAAAATTTCCAACTATAGGCCAATTTCTTTCCTCAGTTCTCTAAAATATTAGAAAAAATATTCTATATCAAATTGGACAACTTCATAACTAAAGACAATATTTTACATGATCAACAATATGGCTTCAGAAAAAACAAAACCTCCTCATTAGCCCTTATAGAGGTTCTGGAAGAGTTAACTACTGCAATCGAAAAGAAACAGTATGCCATTGGGATTTTTTTGGATTTTAAAAAAAAGGCTTTTAATTCAGTAGATCATGAAATATTGATAATGAAACTTCAAATATTTGGGGTTAGAGGAGTGGCCCTCAGCTGACTTATTAGTTATCTGAATAACAGAGAACAGTATATTGAAATAAATCAAGTTAAATCAAAAGCAATGAGAATAAAGTTCGGAGTTCCTCAAGGTTCGGTTTTGGGACCATTATTATTTATTGGTTAATAATAATATATGTGAAGTGTCCAGTTTGTTAAAAACTATTTTGTTTGCGGATAATACCAATCTATTTTGTTGTGGGTACAATTTGGAGGAGCTTTTGGAGACGGTTGGAAATTAACTTAATAAACTGATGAGTTAGTTTGATGTGAATAAGTTAACATTAAATTTAAATAAAACAAAATATATAATATTTGGGAATAGACCAATCAACACTAATAAGAAACTTGTGATAAATGAAATAGAACTTGAAAGAGTGTCAGAAAATTTTTTGGTGTATTGATAGATGAAAGACTAAGTTGGAAGAAATGTATAAACTATATTAATTGAAAAAATATGTTAACAATTTCTGTTCTTTATAAAGTTAAATATTTTTTCAATCAGACATTTGTTCACCTTGTATTGTTCCTTCATACTACCATACATGACCTATTGTGTTGAAGTGTGGGACATACATACAAGACAACATTAAATTCTGTCTTTCTTCTTCTTCTTCTTCAAAACAAACAAACAAAAAATACAACAATAAAACAAACAAAACAAAAAAACATAAGAATAATTACTAATTCCACTAATACAAACTAATTCTCTAATCATCAAAGACCTGTTAAAATTCAAGATTCTTCAAATTATGTACAAAGTTAAAATTGATCAATTGCCTAACAGTATCCAAAAACATTTCCAGTTAAAGAAGAGTGAATTCAGCCTGAGAGGAACATACATGTTCAGAAAACCAGCTGTGAGAACAAAGGCTAAAAATTTCTACAAGAGGAGTTCAATTCTGGAACAGCTGTAGTGAGGATATAAAAACATGTCAATCAATAGGAAAATTTAAACAAAAGATAAAAGATGAGATAATTAAAGGATATGAAGCTAATAATGATATCTGTTGAAGCTATGTATATTGTTTATTATGATTTATTGTGAGTAGTACTATTGTGTGTTGTGTAAGTGATGTTGCAATGTGACATAATGTGTAATATTATTCAGAGGTGCTGTGAACATGTCAGTTTTTGCTTTTGACAAAAGGGTTTTGGACTAGATAAAAGCTCAACGTCTTGAGCAATCCAGACCTCCATCTGCTGCAGAACTAAAGGTTCAAAAGGAGGAGTCTCTACCTGTCAGAATGACCTGAAGGCACATTAAGTGAAATTAATAAATAAATTGTGAAGTGACATAAAACTTTGCCGGTGTAGTTGTGTATCTGCACCTTTAATTTAAAGGGAGTCAACCCAAGAGCCAAAGCCAAAACCAATCATTCTCTGAACTCATTTGTCACTTGTTTTCAGAGGCAAGCCAGCTTGTCAGAATACTGCTTTTTAGTGCCATGAAAACACACCCAAAATGTTTGGCCTTGCTCCAGAGAGTATAAAAGTATAGAGGGGGGATGGCAGCAGTGCTTTGTGGCCATGAACAGAATAGTGGCACAGCAATAAATGGCTGTTCCCTGTCCTGTCTAAATTCTGCCAGGACTAATCAGCCTCTTTGGGCTGTCAGCGTACAGGTGTGGGAACCCCTTTCTGCCAGGCAGTCATCAAATGTGGTCCAGCAATTTAGATCATTAAGATTCAGCAGAGCTCTCAGAGCTGCTGTGCAGGAACTGGCAGAGGGTCAGGTTCCCAGACCTCTCCCACACCTTAAACAGCCAGACAGCAAACTGAAGTCAATTAACTCAGTCTGTATCTGAGAGAGTCAGATAACCAGCATGCTTTCAGTATTTTTATTTACAATGCCCATCTCTGTCAAGACAGAACCTGATTTTTTACTTTCCCTAACTTTATTCAAATACGGAAATACATAGAGGTGCAGGGCTTAATTCAATATAACCAACAGTATATATATATATATATATATACTGTTGGTATATATATATATATATATATATATATATGAATGGCTAATGCAGGAGGAAGGCAGGGGGATGGGGGGATTCATTTCAAACTTAAACAATTGAATTAAACAGAAAGACAAACAGGCAGACGAGATGTCATGAGTACAAAGCATGCTGAATGTATGTATGCAGGCTTGGTTATAAAGCATATTAACTGGGTGGTATAAACTGAAGTGGAGGGTGATTGGATGGGAAAGGACTTGTGACCAGCCCAGACTAATGCAAGGCTCCATTTCTGTCAGTTTATATAATTTTGCTGCATGTCAGCCAATATCAGCTGTGTAACCCTGTGTGCTTATTTTTGCTACCAAAGTGACTCTGTGTGACTGGACTTGTGGTCCAAGGCTCATAAAGTCTACCTATGGGCCCTAAAATTGTCTCCCCACTGCAAAACTGCTCTAAGTGAGATATGGACAAAATAAACAACAGTTTCAAAGAATGGAGAAGAGTAGTGAGAAAAATTTGTGCCGTTTTATAGTAGGCTTTCTTATTTTTTACTCTGCTCTCTGCCAAGTTTTATACAGCCTATATGCAACAGTTGGAACATCAAGTGTGTGTTCAGTGAGCAGTTTAGGATGCCAAGATTTTCTACAGAATTTTAAAAAAGGACTAATAGCTGTGTTGCAGCATATGTCAGTTTTGTCAGAATGTGATTGGTTCTGTCTGTGACCTGCTGTGAGCTCTATATATTGTGTGTTTGTTGTTATTCAGTATACCTCACCATGCATGTCTGTGTAATGCAGAGCATGAGGCAGGAGCTGCCAGTCAGCAGTAGCAAGAGACACCTAGTGGTCTACTTTGATTTGATCCTGAGACACTGACCACAGCAAGCCGCTGTTATCTGTAAAGATGTCCATCTCCTCCATGTCAGTCTATCAACTAAGAGTCAGTGTAAGTATCTTCCCCTCACATCTCCCCATCTCCTCCAAACCTTATTTAGAGAGACATTAATCCAGCAGGCCCAGTACAGTACATACTTCAAAACATGATCTCTACTCTCCTTCTACATCCTGCTGTAATGCACACGTTTTGTCACTTGATCTCATTTCTGGACTGCCTGTGTTAACATATTATAAAACATCTGAATACCAATGTTATCCTTCAATTTTGAAAACATGCCAGCATCCTCCACCTCCTTGACGTATAACAACTGTAACAGTCTTGTGAGCAGCAGCGGCGGGAATGCTCTGAGGAATAGGAGTTAATGTGTGGGGGTAGGGTGCATGGACACACTTTTGACGTTTGAGAATTTAATATGCTTGAATTGGCACAGAGGTCAATATAAGCTAACCCCAAAGTTCAGCATTTATTATGCTCCTAACAGACCAGGTGGCCTGCTCTCCTTTTCCTATCAGACTCACTCATGCTGATGGTTAGCACACTGAGAGTCGCTGCTGTTCTTTACTCTGGCTGTTAAATAGTTTATTAGTTGACCAGAAGGTGCTGATCAAAAGCTCAAAACTTTAATTCAGGAATTATATTATGTTTTGATGCTGTAACTTAAAGAGCTCTAGCAGCTTTGAGGAGCATAGGCATGGCTTCTTCCAATGTTTGAGGCATCCTTTTCTCCAAGCACAAGACGGAGGCAGCAGTGCCAAATGGTGGAAGTGGGTCAGCGCTCAGTCACACAGGCGTTAACACATGCATCACATGTGCACCTGTAAAAACAAATGGAGGGGAGAGAAAACAGCAGAGAACCAGAATGGCATCACCCCCTAAATTTTTCATTCAAACTCATCATTTTTAAGGCACAAAAATCTCCTGTAATCAAGCCGTAAGTTGATTGATGTTTCAAAAACACTACAATTATATGAGTACAATTTGTTATTTGTTGCTGTTGAACTGCAGTCTGCAATAACCATTCTGTTTGTCAGAGAACAAGGACACTCGCCTGCATAAAAAGCCAAGACCACAGTGGTAATAATATTTTATTGCCTTATTTGCATGCAGCAGTTTGTGCTGCCAGCTATAGCTCTTTATAGTTCAGTCTATAGCTTTGTGTGATCCAGCAGTCTGAAGACTCATACAGATTAATACAAACAAGCCACAGCCAAATAGCTTCTGTGGTTTTGAGAGTGTATGTTTAGGCATGTTTGGGAGGAGCAGGGTGTTATTTTATGTCAAAGGTCTTACAGATGCAAAACAATATTCAGTCTGACGGCTTCTATAAAGCTAAAGTGAGATGGAAAACATAACATTTACTGCAAAGGTAAAGTAATTATGAAAACAAAACATGTTTTTGCGTAGCTAACAAGACCTAACTTGCTTTTAAGAAAATATCTGACAATTTTCTTCTAAGATAAAAACAAATTAGGAGTTGACAGGTCTAATAGTTCTTCTAAGGCAATTAAGGACAGTTCTACTTTGTTTTTGCCATCTAAATTTTGCCTTTAGCAAGTTAACATTTTGCTGAGGCAGATTTTTTGTATTTGATAGAAGGTGCTAAATGAAACCTCTAAAGAAATTATGCTGCAGGTGGTACATGTGCAAAATTGTGCTCATGTCTACCCTGTAGATAAGATCTTATGTTCATGGAATAGTGAAAACTTTGACTTGCTTTCTTGTTGCACTAATGCTTGTTTATGTTTCAATAAATGTAATAAACTAATGTAAATGATGGACTCACCAGGACAATGCCTGATGACTTCCAGACCCTTGAAGGAAATATAATAAATGGTGCAGTGCAGTGTGGGTGTCGCTGTCAAGTCTGTAAGCCTGGAGAGGATCAAACAAGAGGGAAGGTCACGTTCATATCTGAGGTCAGTTCACAGCGTCTCTCAACATCAGCCCTGGAGAAGGAGAGTGTATATAAACAGCCTATGGGTGGCATATACTAGTTTGGCATTTGGATTATCTCAGTGTGGGTTTATAACAAGGGATATGTCAATGAAGGGTGCTTTTCTTTTAGCTTGTATGAGCCAACATGAGAAGAAACTAAATTACTCTTAGCAAGGGTAAGACTATATGCCAGCATCTGGATCACCATTCGTTTGGAGGAAATTTAACAACTTTACCTCAGTGTGTAAATGTTTTTACAAGTTTATTCACATTGTCTGAACTTTTCTGATCTCAAATATGAAAAGGTGGCTTCCCCACTGTCTCTCCCCCATGTCTGTCTATTTCCCTCAGCACAGGCACCATGTCCTGTATGACCTTGTGTAAACGACCTCTTCAAAGATTTTCTCTTTTAATAAATGAATAAATTGCTGCAGGCCTGTAAACTTTACCAGCTGTTTTGTTGCTCATTGCAGTTTCCTGCATGGCTCATGTGTAGGGCGGAAAATGTCCCTGACAGCTTGTCTGTTAAGGTTCTGCTCATTCTCATAAAATATTGCTTCATTTCTGTGGGATTTTTCCAATGCTTGGACGTGTAGGCCCGTCTCGACATTTCTTCCCACTGAGGGAAACTTGTAAAGACAAACTCCTGTAAAGTGGTTCATTAAAAAGGTTTATATCTCCTAGTTGATTAAGGGAGTTTTTATTTCAAAAACACAAATCATTATGTAGCATCAACAAAGGACTCAAAGGATGCACCAGCTAATACAAAAGATCGCCAGTCAACCTTGCATGCTAATTAGCTGCCAAATAAAGACCAGGGCAATCAAATGTTCACATCTGCAGTGCATGGAGTGTGTGGCTTTTTTCTTTACACAGCCTGTTTTCCACAAGTAGCTACACACATCTTTTAAACATTACAGCGTTTAAATGCTTGTAGGTCTATGATAATACAAGTAGTTCACTGACTTAGCAGAAAAATACCTAATTTAAGGTTGTTCACCTGACTGAGGTGCAGCTAAACAAACAGACTGGCTCTGGATTTGAGGCTTTCTCTGGTTATAAAGTGAAAGGTAAATACTCCACTATGGGATGTTGGCTGCATTTGAAACAGTCCAGAGCAGGCACCCTTCAGTCCAGGAGCTGCTCACTGCAAAGTGAAGTTTGCCAAGTGTAGATAAACTAAAAGTGCCAGCTGTGCACACAAATCATATTACCTTCAGATTCACTGTTTATTTACTTCCACAGACATTTTAATATGCCACCCTGTTGAAACATTTCTACAATGTTTTTTAAAAAAAATGTTGAAGCCAGTGAGCAGCCTCTGCGCCCTGGTGAAATATTGTTGTTCCAGTTGGCAGCCACAGCCCGTCATTTTCAGTGCAGTAATAAGAGAGTTTACCTGCAGTAATCATCAGCTACGTATCTGCATGGCAACAACAGCTGTGTTCTCTCCGCCCCTGCTGGTTCACAGACTGACTGAGTGTGGGAAAAGGGGAGACTGTCTAATGACAAGAAATCTGCTTAGTCTTTTAGAACCATATGCAGTACAACATTACTTGGGGGGGGGGGCAGATTGATTGATTGATTGATTGATTGATTGATTGATTGATTGATTGATTGATTGATTGATTGATTGATTGATTGATTGATTGATTGTGGTTAGTGGTGCATTTCTATCATAGTTCTAAAGCAAGTTAGTCACCTAAATGCAAAGATAGAAAACACAAATACATTTTTAAAAATTACTGAATGAATTAATGCCTTGAATATTAAACATATAAATGCAAAAATACAAAAAACAGTAGAAACAGATGAATAAACACATTCATGAGCTATTACATTATTTTAAATTCGATTAAGTTGATTAATATAATTTAATTATCTTTTATTTGTATCTATTTATCCTTTCATTTTTGCCCTCCATAATTCATAATCATTAGTAAAAAAACAAACAAACAAACAAGCAAAAAAAAAAAAAAAACATTAACCATGACATTAAAAATGCAAAGAAACAGTTTGTTATTGTGTATTATTTTGCATTGTTTACATGAGCTATTCTTATGAGCTCAGTGGCTCTAGTTTATGGCTTAATGCTCAAAGATAATAGTAAGTACTAACTATACTGTTTATTTAACTGTAAATATCAACTATAGCCTCAAACCAAGTCTATGCCCAAGTTGAGTGGCATACCAAACCTCTGTGAGGGTTTCTCCAGCACTGCGTTTATGTAGTTTACACCTTCCCTGTCACATCGTGGCCGGACCATCTCATTCTGTTTATTTATGTATTAAATATGCAGCAATATTTGTGGGTTGAATTAGAGGGGCCCTGCAGACCTGCTCTGAGCCTTGCTACAGGAGAATTAACTGGGCCACAGGAGAATCCTCCAGTACCCAACAACTTTATTTCTAACCAACGTTCTGCAACTCAACAAAGGCGTTATTCAAGTTCACTCCGGAGCAAATATTTCTTAGTGGATCTATGAAATTAATGAAATTATAGTGTGCCCACATAAATGTTTTTATCCTTATGAGGAGATTTAGCTGAGTACATCCTCTTCACCAAGTATCAGCTGAAAGGGAAAAACGGCAATCCTAATCATTGAATATGAGCGCTCCACTGCTTTAACAACATTAGAACATTCTTCAGTGGCATTAGAAAATATTTGGACAGGGAAGGAGAAGGAGAGAAACCCAAGACATAAGCACGTGGAGCTGGGAGGGCCAACAGGCACAGGAGGACAACACGCCAACAGGAGCTGTGGCTTCCAGGAATGTGCACAAACATACCGACTGCCTCTCCTTCGCCCTCACTATCATCTCTGCTTCAATTTTCTCTTTTCTCTCCATCTCCCTTGCAACGTTTTAGACATGTAAAAGAATAAACTACTATTTCGGAGTGAAATGCTCAGTGCAGGTGTTTAAAGTAGTACTGTACTGTGGTCTCATAAAATAATATTGGAATTTCTTTTTGGGAGTCACAGTGAAACTACTGTATGTGCTCTTGAGCAAAGAAAGAGGGGACTTTTTTATCAGCAAAGTAAAATCCTACATCAGTGATAGCATATAGTTCATTTTGCATGTGGCATGAACAAGTTTCAGAAGACATTTCAGAAGGCCGCAAAAACCGAGCATTATGTTTAGAATTGGTGCTACATATTCTGCCTTTTAGGCAATGTCTTCTATATGGAAACAGCCTTGCTTTTTTCAGCAAAACATTACCAAACAGTATCTTGCATGCATAACAAAACATGGTTTATAAGACCAAAGGTTGCTTAACTGACCTGCCTACTGTCCATTTGTGCCATTTTTAATTTAATACAGAATAAAATGATCAACATTTTTGGAGACACGTGAAATGTGTAATTCAAATCTTTAGTCCAACCTTGTTCCCTTTATAATTACCATCCTCGGTGCAGTAGCTGTCACAGCAGCATGCTGTTGCTTTTGTCCTATTTTACTTCACCTTGAGGGCTCCCCCACTGCCTGCTCATTAAAGAGTTGACAGCACATTTACACAACCCCCTACTTCAGTTTTGCCCTCCATCAAGTTTGTACAGTTTACTTCACACATGTCATCCTTGCCAGTGTAATTTCCCTCATTAAACACCTCAGGCAGTCGATGTGCGGTCGCGGACGGTTACCCTTCTGAACCTTGTGGATTGATTTGTACCATTTAGTTCACATTTTTCTTGGAGCTGTCACTTCAAACCAAATGATGGATCCCATTGTGGTTGCCCCATGTGTTAAATTCACCTTTGGTACTTTCCACTGTGATCTTTGATCATTTTCAGCCATTCTTGTTTATGTGATACAATGATTGCAGGATATTTACATAGGTAAAAGAAAAATATGTTATTTATGTCACTTTTATCAAATCAGAGAAATGCTGCCAAATACTCGACTCATTAGGTGCTCGTTTTCTCTTAAAACAGCAAAAAGATTTATGTCAAGTTGTGTTTATTGCTTAATGTTGCTCCAGGGGAATTAAAAGGTCTGCATGAAACTTTCATGCTTCATCAGAATTTAAAATACACATAGACAGGAAAAGCAGGAACAAGATATTACGTGTTTTGCAAAAATAAAAAAAATATTTTAATTATACAGCAGGGGGATACTCACCCAACTCAAATATTTGATTGTTTAAGTAATTCTGGTACAGAATCATTCACAGTAGTGAGTCAGAGTTAATGGCAGATAAAGAGTCTTTTCATTGCACACTTCGGGGCACTGGAGCAGGGCTGTCATTGAGTTTCAAGGCAGAGCTTTGCCCCTGCCTGAATGAAAATACAGCATGGAAAGAATTTCATGAAATGAAACTCAATCACATTTGCCACTAAACAGCAGCATATGTACCAGAGGATTCGCCCTTGGGTTTGAGAGGCTTGTAAAAGTTGTTCTTGAAAATAATGGATCAATAGCCAGACAATAAAAAGAGCTGAGGAACAGGGAAAATGACTCTGCACATCCATGAAGCCATGTGCTCTGTTAATAGACAATAGTATTATGATGTAATTAAAAAATTAAGAGAAATTTGCTTCTATATTTAATTATTCTGTTCAGCTTCTATATAGTTGAGTGTCTTCTGGATACTTTTATCAAAGAAGAGGTGGACTGATAGCCAAGGGCAGTAGTGGCATTTCTGGAGGTGGTGTGGCAGTGGAAGCAGTAATCCATGGCTTTCCTGTGCAGACTGGTCTCTCGGAGTCCAGCTGGTGTTGTGTTTCCAATCTAAGCAGCAAGGTAAAGGTGCTCTGTGGCCTTCTTCACTGCTCCCTAAAAGAGAACAGTCCAGCTCAGTCCCTCCATGAGGCCCCGAGGACCCTGCCACTGCAGCCTCTGAGCAGAGTGCCCCTTTAGCAGACGTTTAAAAAGTTAACAGTCCAGCAGTACGCTGTGGAAGTCTTTGGGAGACATTGGCAGCAGGTCAGTGCAGCACCAGAATGAAGCAGAATATCTGAGAACTGACTTGGAAGGTCTTGAACCCGTGTGGGAACACAGGATGTTGTCAGTATGTGGGAAATGTGTCTGACTGAAACGGTGGGAAAAAATAAAACACACAAGCTTAAAAGCAAATGTTTTCAATTCAGACAGGTTGTTTAGCCACACCCTGCCGCTTGTGAAGCTTTACTGCTCAGAAAGGCACACGGTTAGATGAAGATTTTCACCTACCCCCACAGAGGAAGCGGCCGACTTTAGGAAGGGCTGTGACAGTGTGTTGATTGGGTCTTTTCGTCAGTCTGACTGATCTAGTGTTTCTTGATCTGGGAAGGCCGGGGTAAATGGTTTCCTTGTATTTTGCCTGGCCACACAGATGGTGGAAAATAGCTCTGTAGTGGGTTTTGCTTGGCTAAGCAGAGTTGTTTTATTTGGAGACTTGCACTAAAGGATGAGTAGCTCAGCTTGACTGGAGAGTGCCCAAGGCCTTTGGAGATCACACAGGCACTAAAATCCATATGTGAGATGTATAAACAGCAGCCAGTGTTTATTTACAGCATCTGATCCTTCAGCATGTGTCGCATGTTTGGCTTTACACTCTTGAAAGAAGAGCTGGCATACCTGGGTTGGGTGATGGTAAGGACCCAGAGGAAAGGAAAATCAAGAAAAGAGATCTCAAAATTATTTCATTTATTTCCCATTGACAAAACTGAGATCTGTATGAAACCGTCAGTGGCTTATTTCCCCACTTTCTCATCTTTTTCTCCAAAAGTGAAATACAGTGAAATGTTCACGTCAGTCTTGTTTTAAGTTTTAAAAGGGATCTCATAGAGCTGTAACATAATTATCAGATTTCCTTAGCTTTTGCTGCGTTATTTATTTATTTTTTTCATGTTTAGAAATACAGGAGTTCTCCTTGTGAACTCAATCTATTCTCTTTTCTACCCTCTGTTAAACTTAATTCATGAATCTCACTGAGCTCAAGCAGAGCAAATGGTTCTCCAAAAAATACTCACTGTTTTTTTTTTGTTGTTGTTGTTGTTTTGTTTTTTTTTCTTTACTTCTAAAAAGATTATTTACATTTCAATATGAAATTAAATTTCTATATTCTAATATATAGAATATAGAAATTTTGCTACCAGCTATCACTGTGGTTTTCTGTACAAGATGTAGTCTTTTTAGCTTTCAAAGTACTCACTGTCTGAGAAACCTTTAGAGCTGAACCTCCTTACCAATGCCAATGGCTATGAGAACCATAGCCTCCAATACTGCATATACATGCAGGGCCTGGTTAGCAGTCACAACGGAGACGACAGTATGGGGGGGGGGGTTGTAGTTGCAAAAGTGTGCCTAAACAAAACACACACACACACACACACAAAATGCACACAGATGTAACAATATCATCTTTATTAAATAATCTAGAGTTAAAATTTTCACTGGTTTCTGGTCTCCTGACTTAGATCAATATAGAGACAAATAATGATACTACCACTTCTGTGCATCACAGCAGGAATAATGAGCTTTAATTTTTTTTTTTTATCTTGAATTTCCTCCATTTGTTCAGTGTCTGTTTCATTGTACACCTACTTTCAAAACTCTTTATAGCTGGTTTTATAGCTGGTTTTGTAGCCTGATGAGCATCAACAATTTTTTATTTGAGCTATTTTGAAATCTTCCCTCTTTGAACCATAATTTGAATGCAAAACATTTTGATAGATCTGTTGTTAATGACAATGGACTGACCTGAATCGACTAAATATGAAGCTCTAATCTAACTGGTTCGCACACTTTTGTCACTTGCAAGTATATCATGTTGCATAATTTAAAAAAACCAGAGTCAGGGTCTACAACATCACACGTATCTCATGTATATGCATAGATTTGTCTGTCAAAGGACACAACCTCCTCTTAAGGATATTTCAAGACTTCAGTAGTTCTTTTTGTTACCTTTCAAGCAAATTTACATAAAAGTTTAAAAGTCTACACATGCATTATTTAGAACTGCTTGTGGCTAATGATCAGAGCATTATATTTCAGAGACAAGCACTTTAAACATCCAACGTTCTGAGATCCTTTTTTGCACACTTCAGCAGTGGTTTGAGGATGGATAAAAGTGGGAACATAAAATGAAGAAGTCAGCAGAACTCTCATCCTTTTTGTGACTTGAAACCAAGATGAAATATGCATCTAAAAATCAGTGAAAGGCCTGCAACCAGTTGCCAGTGCCTGTGGAAAAACAGAGAATCTTCAAGCTGTATGTTGGAGTGGTGATTGTGGTGGTGCAGGGTGAACGGCTGAGGTGTTCGAAATAGGAGCCCCGAGGATTTTATGACTGTTCTGAATCCAGCAAAAGCATGTCTGCTTCTCCTTCTCTATTGGTTGACAACCAAACTGTGATAATGTGAGCTGAGTGAGGCCACCACAAACGAAGGGTTAGCACATAAACTCACCACACAAGTTAGCCCGGGTGTTGGTTAGTTCACATTAACACCACGGTACCGTGGTGAATTTCTGCTCATGTTCACACTGAAATTTTTAGAGTGGAACAATGTGTGACTTGAATGATCTACACTGAAACAGCATGTTAAAAATCTCATGTCAAAGACATGATGTCAAAGGCAACAAATAAAATTATGAAAGAGTGTGTAGATTGGGTATTTTGGATTTACAATTACTGGACTATTTCAGAGTCTTTAAGGTTTAATATTTCAGTTGGCACCATTATTTTTAATCCATCTAACATGTTTGTTGGAATAATGCTACACATTCAAATCCATATACCTCCAAAAAGTGGAAGTGTATGAACTAGCGTTTAGCCTCAAGTAGTTAGTCAATGAAAAATCATATTATATTCTCGTTTGTTTAGTTTTGCTCTTTGCACATCATCAGTAACTGGAATCAATACTGTGATAGCAGATGGAAATTAGTAATACCATCCATCCATTCATTTTCCCTACCTCTTTTATTCAGGGTAGTTGAGTTGAGAGATGGGTAAACCCAGTCCATCACAAGGCCAACACAGAGACAAATGAGACAAACAATCTTTATGCTCACACTCACTCCGAGGGTAAATTTAGAATCACCAGTTAATCTAAAATGTATGTTTTTGGACTGTGGAAGGAAACCGAAGTACCCATAAAGAACACATGCATTCATGGGGACAACATGCAAACTAATAATGACATAGATAAGGAACCTTGAGACACTTTATTACAGCACTGAAATATGGAACAAATGAACAAATACATTTCATGTTTTAATTGGCATTAAAGTCATAATTACTTTCCTTTTCATTTGATTGAGCTGATTTGTTGTGTAAGCCCACGTGATTCTTTTTAATACCATGGCACTTCGTTTTCCTGCTAATGCTGAAACCTTGTGCTACGACCTCTACAAAGTTTGGTGCAAGTGCTTCATTGGCCACCAGTAATTAAAGTGTCATTTTTAAATGGTAACAAGTCTCATTTGACAGTAAAAAAGAAGAAGAAAAAATAAAAAGCTGCATAGAAAACATGATTTCCTGCAGTCCAGCCTCATTAGCAGAATAAAGTCTGAGACATTTTTGGCAGTGACTATGTAATTACTCTGTAGCAGGGCTGTCCATTAGGGTCCAGTGTGCAACATGTTGGTTATAATTTCCTCTGTGTTTGACTCTGTTTTGTCAGCTAGTAAATTTGTCACACTTTATTTGGTGTGTACAAAACTGTGTCAGAGAAGTTGACTGCTGTTAAAATAACCTTTAATTTAAGTGCTCTTTTCACATATTTTTGTCCCTTCATTTTCCAGTGGCCTCATGTAAAGTCCAGCTGCTACCAGCACTCATACTGTACATTTTCTGTAAATGCTTGAAAAGCTAAATACTTTCCATGCCACACAAGCACAGAGCAAATCAAAACAGAAAAATTTCAGGGTCCATTTATTATTGGACAGAATGATGATTCAAATGTCAGGAATAGACTGAACATCTGGCTAAAACATAATCTAGTAAAAAGCCTGAAACCTTATGTTTTAAAAGCGAAAACACTGGCTTATCAACTTAATGCTTGAAGTGTAATGGACACTGTGACGTCTCTCATGATAATAGTAAAATAAAAATGCAATAATAACCTCTTGAGTTGTTTCAGTGTTTGCACGGCATGACGTTTGTTTTAATATACCCATGTTATACATTCTGTTAACCAGACGATGATTAGCTAAAAGCTCAACAATACCAGTTTTAGGAAAACAGTAGACAATTTAAACCACAAGCACTTAAATACAAATGTTGAAAACGAACAAACAAGGCTTGAGGAATTAAAATAACTGAGCAAAGATAAAAATGTTGAGCTGCATTTTAAATGATCATCCATATTTCATGTGCAATTAGACATTGGCCTATGACACCATGAAGTATTAATAAATGGAAAAACATAAAACGTGTTTTTGTTTGATATAGCTGTTGATGTAAAAACACTTTCTTATGCTAAAAATCGTAAAAGTTGGAGCACATTAATCCAGCGGTCTTGAGCTCTTCTGAAGTGTGAACTGAGAGAAATATGTATAATAACAGCGAAAGCTGGCTCCACTTGGAGATACAGACCAAACTCATTAACCACGTCACACTCAGATCACACTCTAGTATCAGTGATTCTGTTTACTACAATAAAAAGTATCATCAGGTAGCTACTTCTTTGTAATAATAATGAGGAATGGTACGTGAATAGTGTAAAAGAGCAAGAACACATGCTGATGATAGCAAAAAAGGCAAATAAAAACCAGTTTCACTGTAAAATACCTTAAGGAGGATTTATCATACTCTGGAGTGACTGTGCTGCTCTACTGTGCAGCCACCTGAACAAATATGACTGTCATGGAGGAATCATGAAAAGAAAAGCTTCATACGTCTTTACAACATATTGTGTCAGCGACACAAGTTTGCTAATGAAACTGGTGTATTTTGGATCAGAATTTGTAGGCTAATGAAATTATGATTCAACTTATTGGCAGTAAAAAGCAAAGTTATGTGTGGAGGAAAAAATGTGAACAATTTAATAAAAAAAATAGTTTTCTTTAACATGGAAAAGAAACAAATACGCTTGTGCTACAACCAACTAACAGGGAACATCTCACCAGTAAATTAAGGACTACTGAATAGACTAAAGAATAGACTTACTTAAATCTTAAATCAAGTTATTTTATGCCATTTGTAAGAAAAACTAAAATTGAAAAGAAGTTGACCTCTATAAGAGGGTGCTAAGAACATCTCAAAATCCCCAAAATAGTAATAATAAAAGTAATCCTACTTGAAACATTAAAGAAATTGGTCATCATTAGCTTTATGTCGTCTGGAAATCCAGTCATCTTTGTCTTACTTATTCACAGTAGCAGAAGCTCGGACCAAATTATCACATGCCACTGAAAATGATACATTGGAGGCTGTGTTTCTCTGGGTAGACAAATAATATATATTTAAAAAAAAGGGGGTCTTGGAAAATTAAATTAGGTTTTCAGAGTTTTAGGGGCATTTGCCTTGCCAATCTCAATATAATAACTGTAAAACTATTACAACCTGAAAAGTGTTTGTACTGGCAGCTTGTCAGAGCAGGGGCCATAAAACTGTGCCATGTGAGACCGGCTGCCATGTGCCTACATTTCATTTGTAGATCCATAACATGGACCAGCACTATCTGTTTGTAGTCCAACAACTATACCAATGAAACACATTCAAGAATAGTATATAAATTCATTTTTGGATCTCAGTAATGTCTGACTGATGCCAGGAAGTTGCAAAATAAAATGCTTAATAGTTCACTGTTATTGCTTTTCCATCAGTATGACGTTTTGGGCCCATGTCCAGCACCCTTGCCAGCATCTATATGGCATCGCTTGTTTCTGAGTGCATGCCTGCGTTTGAAAGAATATATTTCACTGGTTTCTTCATAAAAAGGGAATTTCAATCTAAAGAAGGGCTTGGGAGTAGATTGCAGACATATTTATGAGGGCTGCCAGGTTGTTAAAGGAAATCCCTCCGCTGACGCTTTGGTCGGTGTGTGTGAGGGGCATTTCTCAGCTTGATTCCCACCACTGCTGAACCCTTTGTACGTAGAGGACAAAAAAATACAATGGCTGTAAGATGTTAGTCACAGGAGGAGTCCGGACTCAACCCTGCTTCTTTTATTTGCTTTGTTTCTCTCAATAAGCTATTTTACTACCTGTTATGATAAATGGAGGTAGTTGGCAGTGTGTACGTAAAACAAATCGCACGGAAGGTAGGAGTCTCTGATGGGGAATTATTTTCACCTCACTTCTGCTTGTGTGAGGATAAGTTACCTTCTCCTAAACTGCTAGGTGACTGGGAAGTGTGCCAGAATCACTAAAAGTAAAGAAATGAGAAATATTTAATCCCCATCAAAAAACAGGTCAAAGCCAGGGAGAGATTAGAGGTTGCTTTAGAAAAACAACATTTCTGGAGAGGGACAGTAATTACATTTACTCCACGGGATATTTTCTTTTTGTACATGCGAGACTCATTCTTAGGTTGGGAATGAAAAGTGATGCTTTTCAGTGTGTATCATTTTACGCAGTAGCTGTGTTGTGGGGAATTTCTCTGGCCTGAAATCATGTATAGTGATATACTGGGTGAGTAATGAAAGGGCCTCTGTTTTTCCAAGTTTGCATACCCCAGACAAGAAAACTCAGAGCCAAAAGTACTGATATGACCTGAACGATTAGACAAAGTTCCGTTATTCTTCTGGAAAACTTAACAGATTGATTGTATGTACAATTTACCACCCACATTTTAAATGTGAGTTTAATCATTTAAATACTGCAATAAACTGAGAATCAAACATCTATAAATGTGTCACTCGGTGCTCAGTCGCTCTAACAGCAAGATAAAATAGAAATAAAGTAGTTTGACACAGACTGTAATAGAAACAGTAATATATCACGTTTCTCAGGTTAAGTAAGCAGCATTTCTCCAAAATGTACTAAATGTGTTTTTTATTCAGATGCTATCTGTTTTTTTCTGCTTTTAAAATACTTTCTTCATCCCCCTCTGGTTTATGTATAAACCGATGTCAATTTAGCTCATTACTCTTATTAAAGTTGCTCATTGTAGAGATAATGTTCACGTACTGAACTAAGATTTGATTGAGATTTAGAGCTACACCTGCAAGATCGCAGAAGAATATTTATTTTTATCCTTGAAGGGCTCATTTTTTTTAGGTGAGCCTAAAACTTTTTATTATTTTGTTATGTGTCATCCTGATTTATTATTTACCAGTCACAAATGTGATATTTACACTTAAGTGTTCCCTATGACTCAAAAGGTATTCCAGTAGATCTTGTGGTTACAGAGATATACTCCTTTTGTTATGGGTATGCAGTTTTCTAGCAGAGGCCTAAAAAATAGGGACAGGGCTCAAAGGGTTGACTGCTCTGTATATGTTCTGGATGTCAACAAACGCCTTAAATATTGTCCCAATCTTGTTTCATATCAGATTTTAGTTTCTCAACAATTTAGGACCCTCTTTGTTGTATTTTTGTAACATGATGAGCCAAATGCAGGAAGGTCCGTTTACTGTGGAGTCAAAGTAACTGCAGAAAAGGATTTCGTGTTGTCTTGGTGAAATAAACCAACCCTCCCCTGAAGAAAGCTTAAGTTTCAGTTGTGCAATCTACCCATGTCCAGTGCACTAATGCCTCCCCATATCATTGTAGATACTCTTTTTTTTAAACCATGTGCTGATTAAAAGCAGGTGATCTGTTTACTCTGTAGCCAAGAGGAAATGGCGGTGACAGTTTGGTACTTTGCTGCAGTCTATCTGAAGATGTTTGGGTCCAGAGAAGACAGTCGTATATATGAATTTTGTTTATGATCAGCATGTTTTTTTTCTGCATGGCAAAGTTTTAACCTTAGCTTTGGTGAATGCAGATAGGAATGGTGCTCTGAAGTCCCTGCAGTCATTTCAGATATAGAGTTGTGTCTGTTTTTAATACTGCATTACCCAAGAGGCTGAGGATTATTGCTACTCGGTGTATGTTTCAGATTTGTCCTTCTGCTCACAAGGATTTCTCTGGACTCCCTGACTCTTAATATCATTTGCTACAGATGATCAAATCCAAGACATTCTGTGGATTTTGAGTCTGTGATGCATGAGATCATTTTTATATCTAATCATATTTGCATGGTTGTTGCAATATTTTTTCCTCCCTTTTTATCTAAAAGAGTTAACTTCAGGTTTCTCCTTTTATACTGAATTATATTACTGCTAAATAACCTTATTAGCATGATTATGTTAGATAAAGATTTTTTTAATGTGTTACTGGCATCGTATTAAAAATGAGTACATATTATTTATTTCTACTTTAATTTGATTTAAAGCTTTGCCAGACACTACAGCCTGTTGCTGCTCAGATTTTTGTGTTCCAGCTTTTTAGGAAACAGCTTTATTTATGTTAATCCAAGATTGCATATTTTGTTAAAAGACTTCAAAAATGTTTATCTATAAAAACAAGAAAATATTCTTTTAAGATCAGAACTATATTTGAGCAATCTGTAATGAGAATTTGAGGATGATTTTTACAATAGCGGACAGAAGATTAAAAATAATACTGATAAAAATCTAAAATTACACACACAACGATGTGAGCAGTTGGCTGTTATAAATAAGAGCATGTAAGCTAAGCCCAGTGTAACCCGATCAGTGTAAAAAGGGAGGTTTGTGTTAAAAAAGGGAAATACGTGGTTTGTTAAACAGGGATCGTCAGTGAAAGGCAACACTCCCCTCTGCTGTCCACCTGCTGTACATCAGCCTTCATTCATTTAGATAAACCAGGTACTTTGACACTTATATACTGTTTTATAGTCATAGTCAGAGAAACATTGTTAGTCAGACCAAAACCAGATTTTTGGAGCACATGTTATTCATACATGTTAGTCCAATCAAAATCACATGAAAGCCAGACTTGGGTCAGGGGCTGAATCACTCCTACATTTACGTGCTAGAAGTTTCACTAGATGGTGTGGATGCAGCGAAGATTCTGTATCAGAATCACAAATACTTTATTAACCCAGTGCATTACAGTCCTCTTTATAACAGTTAAATACAGTGAAATGCAGTAAGAAAAGAAAAAGTAAATACAAGAAGTAGAATACGGTGCTGAATAAAATAAAAATATTAATACTACAATAAAGAGATGAACTATTAAATTAGATAAATATTTATTATATTTACAATAGATTATGACTAAAGAAGTACTCTACGTCTTTCCTGATGGAATCAGTATTTTTCTGAATGTGCTGAGGTTGTTTGGCATGTTGTGGAGAGGGTGTGAAGTGCTGTCCAGTAAAGTTCTCAACTTGGACAGCCTCCTCCTCTGTGACACCACTGTCAGAGTCCAGTTCCACACCGACAGCATGACTGATTTTCTAGGTTTCTTAAGTCTGTTTCAGTTACATGGGACCCATATGTGAAGTGCATGTGGGCTGACTGTATGAGCCTCATTAGGGATGTATGTGGGCTAAGTTGGCATAGGCATAAACACAGCAAATTTAAACATGGGCCCTCAACAAGTTGGGTCCCAGCTAAAACCCAGTCAGAACCAACTTAAAACCCATATGGGCCAACACAGGTGATGCCACCATGGAACTTGCGACCAAATCTACCTGGGACTCTTATCTGCAGCTCAAATTTAATCTTTATGGGCCCCACATGGGAAGTAGTAGTAGTCGTAATAACTATCATTTTAAAAAGGAATAGATTGGAAGGAATAGATCATTTGTTCAAATCCTCTTCAAATATATTTCATTAACATGTACTCTAATCTAATGTAATCTAAATTTATGTTTGACACCTATTCCAAATTGAAATGTCCACAAGTCATTGAACTCACATCCAAATGTTTGGTATCTTCAAAGACATGGAAAAAAATAACAGCCAAAGTTTGATGTTGGGTCTTGTCTGATTAAGATTTTATAATGGGTTTCTTAGGGATGTCATGTTCAGAGCTACAGCGTACTTGTCCACTCTTTCTATGCATTTTCCCTGTCAGGATTGGACCAGAAGAATTGTCAGTCACAGCTGATCAGTGGAAGGAGGCATTACGCAGCCACCATGCATGCAAAAACACAGAGCAACACAGATGTTTCCCAGCTGAGAAAACAAAGGCCAACTAAAAACAACAGTCAGATGCGAAAGCAATGTGGTGTAAAAATTCTAAATTTAGCATTCACTCATCCGCTATGAAGTTTTTAAGGTAAGAGTTGTTTTGGATGGTGAAAAATCCTGTTCTGTGGCGTAATTCCTTTGACCAGTAAGTTCAGCTCCATTGTTGAAAATCCGTCCTGATTGCCAAACTGAGAAAATCCTTGCACATTTTCTTTGAATTCTGAAGCAGAATGTCTTACACCATATCTGCATATTATGCCAAACTTCACAAATTGTGTTTATAACAAGGGCTTTTAACTGAAAATGTTCCTCAAGAATGATAAGGCACAGTACAGTCACTGAAGAATGTATTCTGCCATGTAAAATATCACGTCTCAGAAGCTGATGGAGTTCAAAACAGAGCTGAAAGTGATTAATGGACTTATATTTGTTCTATGATCAGAAATATATTATTCTGTATATATCTTATTTAATTTTAATTTATTGTGAAGTACTTTGTGATTTTTATCTGTGAAAATTGCCATATAAATACATTTGACTTACTTAAATACACCTAAAAAAATACTATTTTTTATTCCATGAATAAATAATTATTTATAAACTTACTCACAAAAAGTAAGGACATGTGTGTTTGATCAAGTGTTTCTGCCCTTTAATACCAGTTGGTGTTGGAAAGCTTGATTAGTCACATTTTATAGGTATAATTTATAATGATCCTGCATTTGTGGAATGAGCAACCCAGCTAAAGGTGTGGGTAGAGACCCCAAAAATGTACCAAAATCCTCAGCTTTCTTTCTCTCTTGTTGGTATTCATTCTTCTTTAGATATTCAAGTGCCACCTCGTGTCTCATAGTCACTGATGTATGATGACTGACACCTAACTGACAGACATAAATGTTGGAATGAGATTCCGAAGCCAGTTGTAATCCCATATTCACAGAATCAGGGACCTTACTCCATCCTCCAGAATAACGTTTTCCCCCACAGAGACAGAATCATCAAAGAGTACCTCCAGAATTTGGAGGTGAAGAGGATGAAATGGCCTGTTGGGAGTCTAGACCTCGCCCAAATGAAAACTTGGATGCGCTGTTCATGAAAAATGACCAATACCGCCACGTTGGCTGACATTAAAATACCTTGGCTAAGGAATGAGATGCCATCCACAACAAAATATTACCAAACTGGTGATCAGCATTAGGTGCTAAGCTGTTGTGGCTGAATATGGATCTTTTACACACTACTAAGGTCTCTGGTAGGGTAAAAAGAGCAAAGTGAAAAAATGGCTGATGTGTTTTGCTGCAATCATCCAATCCAAGCAACTCAAAACAAGAGTGACCAGAAACAGGAGAATAATGCCGTGGATTTTATCACATGTTGGGGTTAGATAATTATTATTAAACTTAAACACATTATATGTCCATTGCAATACCAAACTTAAAGGCTTTTGGAGTGATTTAGTATGGAAACATTTCCCACTCCTTAAAACACTAAATTCTAATTCTGCCATTAGCAAGAAATCACACACCTACAATACCATTCAGGTTTCCAATTGCTTCTTCAAAATGTACATTTTTTCAGCAATTTCAGGCAAGATTTTTAGCACACGACATTAACATATCTTTTTCACAAATAAATGGATTCTCTAGCTCTTATATATAGAGTCAATTTAAGGAAAAATAAGGGAAAATGGTGACAGAATTTGGTTTGTGGTTTAGATAGAATTTCCCCTGGTTTCCCATGATGCATTGCTTTATTTTGTCTTGTAGCTCAGGGAGACAGGCAACTGCCACAGCCACCCTCCGCTCTCACCAGACCGAGTCGAGCCCCTGACAGCATCACCGACATGCCCCGCAAAGTGGGATCCGCCTGGCAGTCCGAGTAACGACCATTTAAAATATTTTAGACGCTCCTCGACGGCCGTGTATTTTTTAGCTTTAAGGTAAGCTCTGATGTAGATAACGTTAAGGTTCTGTTGCGGCGTCTTTAGCTATTAAGCTAGGCTACATCAATCAATCGTCGTAGTGTACGCAATTCACCTGTATGGACAGAAATTTTGATTTATTGGCATTTGAAATATAATTTTTAGACTGTATATGTTTTTTGTCCGTCTGTTTGTTTGTTTGTTTTTTGTAGCTTGTTTAATGTTTTTGTAATTGTCTATTTAAATTCGACAGTTTCGGCAGTCAAGCAAGTTTACTTCAATGACTCGTGCAGTTAATTTACAAATGGTTGTTTAACCGTTATAAAAATACATGAATAATAAAAGTTGGGCGGCTGTTGATATGTGCGCAGTGCTGCGAGATATCTGTTGCGGCAGGGCTAAGCCCTGTTTGGTATGCCCTATTACCAGAAATCCTTCACACATCAGATGATCTACTTCAGATTATGCATTGGTACATTTTCTTTTGTGTACAGCGCGCAATAATTAGGGCTTTTGCAAGGAAGCTTTTGTAGAACAGGCTCATGAGCTTGTTTTCAGTCCCTGAAAGTGGACAGCTCCTCAGTGGACAGTAACGGTACATAACATTGGTTACAAGGACAGCTTTTGTGATGACCCCACAAAATGCAGTAAAGTGGCATCCTTCCTTACAGGAATCATAAAGCGGAAAAGGTTTGAAGTCGTTCACATGCACCGCTCCCTAAGCCCGGGGTACATGACTAGTAATGCATTGTTTCATAACGATGAAGAGGATAAAGACTTTGATGATCTTGCTTGTTGAGGCTTTACAACAACATTTGAGTGAAGTAATGATCATCTGGCAGCTGCTGTCGGGACCAGCAGCGGTAACATTTTAGGGTGCTGTCCGCAATGCAGGTGCTGAAATTAAAAGTGTCGCGGAAAGTATTAAACGCCCCTGCCAGCTAACGCGTGTCCTCCTACAGCTTCAGACATTATACGAAATTTAACCATTATCTTTCACTGTGCTACACATCTTGCCTTAAATGATATATATTTTCAGAAAAGAAGCAACAATTCACATGGATGTAGCGTGGACATATGCGTGCAAAGATGGTGCTTCATTACAGGAAGTGCCTGCTATGGTTTAGGATTCAAACTACTTGCTAATGTTTCAGGTTGCTGCATTTCATTGATTATTTATCTTCTCTGTATGGAGAAATACTGTTTGGTGCATTAGGAGTGAAAATATGAAAGGACAACCAAACAAGACATTTGATAAAGTTTATGTTTTATATTTGCTTTCCTATTTTTTTTTATTATTATTATAATGCTTTTTTTAATAAATCATTTTCACTTCTGCGCTGTATAGCATGAGCCATGTTGATAGTGAAGCTAGCTTAGGTCATGTCTTTGCGAGTGGAAAGCTTTCTGAGCTATTCTAGGAAAGAGCTGGGATGAGAGATATGCTTGCAGCTCGGGGTTTACCGGAAGGACTCCACATTACTCATCAATAATAGATTATCTCCTCACCCTCTACACAATACTGGCTGTATTTGTCATTAGCACTGAGTATTTTGATGATGGCATGCTTTTCTGTCCTGAGACAACTGCTAAAACTAGGGAATGTGTCCTGTCAGGTGTCATGAGATATATTATTCATGTTATTGAGCTGGTGATGTAAGAGTGAGAAGCTCTGGGATGTTTTATTAAAGCATGATTGTGTATGCATGGAGACACTTTCTCTCTACTGAAGATGGGGTGTTTCACAAGGATCAATGTGCTTTCAACCCTTTGCCATACACTGCTGTCTGACAGAAGGTGGAGTTAGAGTGAGTGATTGTTTCTCCTCGTGGCTTTGCTAAGACAAGGACGTCCAGTAAAGACAGTGAGGAGGAAGGTGTGGCAGGGCAAGAAAAAAAAGGCTTTTTCATGACCTGCCACACCCAGATATGTCTAATGAGTACACAGACTAAGCTTTGTGGTGTTCTTTTCCTTCTTTTTTCAAACTAATGGTTACATGGACGCTGAATAATATTATTGTGTAGTAGAAAGGAGTCATTTAGGAACTTGAAAATACTTACAGTCTATGCTGCAGAAGCTTCCAACTGCCTGTCCTCATAAAATTAAAATATGCGTTGTAGATAGGATTAGTGTATATTACATTAGTGTTCAGATGGTTGTTGCTTGAATGCTCACACAGCTCTCTCTGGCTTCTAAATGAATTTTATAAAATCTACATGATCTTTTTTTTTTGGGGGGGGGGGGGACCAAACAAATATGTTTGTTGTTGATAAAGCAAAGTTGTTATCATCCAAAAGTGTTTAGTTTAATCACAATATAATGTAGATTACCTTACACAGTTTGCAATCAGTGCAAAAGTTGAGCTTTTCCCAAAACCTAATGTTTGTAAGGATGAGGGTGAGAATTCATGATCTGTCTGCCAGAAGGGTTGACTTGTTTATGGTCTTCCTCTTCTCTCTCTTTTTTCCTCTGCCTCTTCTCATTTTCTTTCCTCGCTGTGTGGAGGTTGCAAGGCCAGTGTGGGTCCAAACATAAATCACCATGGCATCAGCTAATGTTACACTGGAAAATCAGCTCCAAAGTGCACAGAAAAACCTGCTCTTCCTCCAGCAGGACCATGCTAACACACTAAAGGGGCTACATGCAGAGATCCGCAGATTACAGCAGCAATGCACAGGTGAGCTCTTCCGCAAGTACCTACATCTCATCATTATTACTTAAAGGATTTCCAACATGCAAAACACTTGAAACTAATAAGGCAATGTTATGGTAGGAGTATTCCTGAATTCAGAACAGGGACAAATGTATTACTGAAGTAGATATTTAATGGCAAAAGTCAGCAAGATGTGGCTCTACTACTGAACTTTCCAGGAAATCTAAAGTGACTAAAAAAGGAAATATATTCTTAACAGGCAAAAAGTCTACTGGCACTGTAATACATTCCTGCAATTATGTGACAACCAGTAATATATTCTGCCTCCTTGGCATAAATAATAAAATAAATCAAATCAAATTAAATCAAATTTTATTTATACAGCATTTTTCATGCCAAAAAGCAATACAAAGTGCTTTACATAATAAAGACAATTAATGAATATTAAAATAAAACAAGACTTCACGCAACAAAGTAATGATGAATAAATGAATGCTCTGCCTTAAGAAAAGCATGTGCTAATCCCAAATGTGCTTTGCTGCTAGTTAGTCTTTGTGTGGAGCATGCTGTGTGATTGCTGCCTTGTTCCACCCTCACGTAACATGTGTATAAACCTCCTCTATTTTTTTCCACAGACTTGACATACGAGCTCACAGTGAGAAGCTCTGATCCCTCAGGTAAACAGGACCGTACACCTGCACATCAGTGTTTCTACTGCCATGAAATGATTTTTATCATTAGCAGCGAACAGTATTAAGTTGATGAGCGCCAGTGGGTTCCTCTGCTATGGTTTTATTTAAAAGTTGTACTTTTGGTATGAAAGTGCTAGTCTTAAGGAGAAGTTATATTATTGTAATGCAAAAGATTGGCTAATTTTACGAGAAAATACAAGTATATCTTTCTTATTAAAGCAACTATTTCAGATAGTAAAATTACACAGCTCCAAACAAAACCCTAAAACTGTGTCAGTGGAAAGGTCTAAGAGCAGAAGGCTATCTCTGATCCCCGGTAGCAGTGTCCTGTGCAGAAAGCATGGTACTAAGGACTCCCTACTGCTGTCAGCTTCCCTTCCCCCCACAAAACATTGTCAATGAGATGGAATCACATCATTGACCCAATTCAGACCCAGCTATACAGCACAGTCAGGAGGGTTCTTGAATACATTTTACTTTTATTTACCAGCTACTGATAACCACATGTATGTGTTTATCTGAACAGCATGTTGCATGTCACCAGGATTCTAGACAGTGTTGTAGGTTTTTTGACAAAAGCTGTCCTGGATCACTATTGTTAAGGCCTCCAGTCAGCAGTACTATCATGATAGTGTGGGACATCTCAGAGATTGGAGTGCAGGAAATGAGATTATCTGTCACAGCACTAATGCACCACTCCAACCTGCTCAGCACAGCTGCTCCAACTAAGCTGAAAATGTACTGCAATCAATGACTGCCTTCATTGATTGCTGTACACATGTTTTTTTTAAAGATCCACATATTTTACTGGAGACCAAGTTTCTAAAAATATGCATACAATCACACATGAGTTCCCATTTATATAAACAACAAACCAAAGTAATCCGTTGCATAAATTGCGCACATATAACGTGACTGTGTAGGAAAGGTGTGGCAGGTTGAGGTGGAGGCAGCAGTGATGGAGGTTGGGTGAGAGCAGGGCTCTTATTGTCTACCAGAGCTGTAACATGAAACAAGAGCTCTCTGCTTACTGCAAATGAGTCTCCATAGGATCGTGCTGTCTCCATCAGCTGACAGACTGCCTGCTCCTAATGTACTGATTGCCCAGCATGCACGGATCATTCAGCTAGTGCTTCTTCCAAGGCAACATTGAAGGACCATATATTAATGATTAGAAGCATTTGACAGGTTTCTCCAGTAGCAGAACAGTCCCCCAAAACACCAACATTCTCTTACAGATGTATTTTACATTTTACACAGTCTTCTTTGGTGGTTTTAATTTGGCATTTTTGAATGCAGTGATTAGAGATCATTCCTCAGATGTTGTTCAGTGGCTGGTACGTTAAAGTGTTAAACACAATTATATTTAAAGCTGTGTTATTATTAAGTTTTAGAGCTAAAACTCCTGCAAAACAAGTGCCCTGATAAAGCAGACTGTAATGGCAACATTAAAAATCCTAATGCCTAATGGCAACCTGTGGAGAGCTGTTTCTTTAACGGCTGGTCCACACACACCCTTAAATAACTGCAGATGACTGCAGAGCCCGCTCGTATCCTACGATAAGCGCCTTCCTTCAGATAGATATTTCATGTTGCCCTTCTGCTGGAGGAATGAATATAAACATTCATTTATTCCACCACACTGCTTAGCCGGGAACATTGTGCTTGTTTTTATCTGTAAACTCGCCATTGACTTGATGAGTTCACACTTTTTTTTATTTTATTTTTATTGATTTTATGTTTCACATATATTTTGACATATATTTATAAACTCTTTGTTTTTGTTTTGTTTGTCTGAGGTCATTAATGTTTGTAATGATTATTGATACAGAACTAGGGGAATTAAAATGTGCCACTAAAAAGTTATGTTTTTTTTTTTGTCTGTAACATTTTGCTGGTGAATCCTGAGGCAGCTAAATCTAGCTTTTGGGTAATGTTCCAGAATTAAAACACATAAATGAAAATAAAATAAAAAACAAAGGAAATAAGAAGAATAATCAAGAAATGTAAACATGTATGTGAAAGCTATGTTTTCTTGGTTTTTCTGTGTGTGTGTGTGTGTGTGTGCAGACAGCAGTGAGGCCCGATGCAGGGAACTGCAGAGGAGGTGTGAGGAGCTAGAGGCCCAGCTTAAGAAGAAAGAAGAGGAGAACACAGAGCTGCTCAGGGACCTGGAGCAAAAGAACGCCATGATTTCCGTCCTAGAAAACACAATCAAAGAGAGGGAGAAGAAGTATCTGGAAGAGCTTAAGATGAAGAGCCACAAGCTGGCTGTGTTGTCTGGGGAGCTGGAGCAGAGAGCAAGCACCATTGCTTACCTTACCTCTCAACTTCATGCCACTAAGAAAAAGCTTTTAGCTGGCAGTTCCTCTGAGGCAAGTCCTAATGTTAGTCCAGTTTCCTCATACAAGCCTACACCTCCACCTACCAAGGACAAGCAGCCTGAAACCCCACGTCGCCGCATGAAGAAGAGCCTCTCCCAGCCTCTTCACCCAGAGCTGACTGAGGTGTATCGCCTCGGCCCAGACGGCAGGCGTCTGGTTCTGCGAGAGACAGTTGACGCTATGCCCGACCCCACACCCTTCCTGCAGGCAGGTAGAGAGTCTCCTGAGCCTCAGGTGGTGCGTGAACGCCCCTCCATCATCCCTCCCATTGCCTCTGATCGCTCCCCCATCCCTCCACTAGGTGCTACAGCCAGTCCTCGTCACAGCCCTGCGCGGGACCGTCAGTACAAGGCGCATGTGGGTGTGGCTCACCGTATCCCGCTTGGTACCCCTCCCCTGGCCCCGCCGCAAGCAGAGCTGGAGACACTGGCAGTGGACCAGGTCAAAGAGGATAAGGTTGTGCGGAAACGCTCAGGAGCCGACAGGACAGTTTAACACTGCAAAGCTAACATGCAGATAAACGCACACACACATCTACTGTATACACACTACACTGCAAGAACAGGAAGAATCGTGACCCACTGTGTAGCCTGCTTTTTACGCAACACTGCAATATGAACAAATGCAAATACAAGATTCTCATTTTGTGGTTTTCAATAAGACTTTTTCTTTTTGTTAATCTACAGTAGACAAGTACTACTGTAAAGCATGCCAAATGTTTCCTTCATACATCCCAATGAGACTTTGAGTTATACACATCTTAACTTTTTGCTTAGACCTTTACTTCAGCCGTCTTATGAGGTGTGTACAACTAATTCTCAGCCAAATATCTGCATCAGTGCCTGCTTAACTGGTTCATTCATACACAAGCTGTGAACTGTAGTCATGGCTAATAGTTATCTTTACATACAGTATCTCAGTGCTCCATCTTCTCAACAATATGTTGGACATATCAACAAACTACATAACAAATATCTGCAGCTGCATAGGATAGAACTAAAGTAACTAAACTACTACTCCCTGAATATCTTTCATCTGCTTGTGATATCTGTATAATCATATTACTGTAGGTAGGGGCTGCATAATGTGCAATTGTAACTTGCAGGTTGTCAATTAGAAAGCTGTAATTTGAACTTTTCCTTTGCAGAAAAGAAAGCAGCAGCGATGGACTTGTTTTAATGCAGGACGAACTGACAGTGAACTGGGAGTGCATTAGTGTGTATGAGCGAGGAAAAGAGAGTGTGTATGCCTGACAAACAGTGAAGGCCACTGGGAGAATGAACTTTTAGGTTTATTGATATCCACTGATGCTATTTGTGATACAAGGGCATTTCTAACACACTGCTGAACTAGGATTTTGTGATATTTACTGTACTTTATAAAGGCTGTGAATTTGTAATGAGTTCTTTTTTAATTTATTGTGTAAAATAGAACACTGGAAAATACAACACCTCAAATATTGGCTGTAGTTACTGCACCACCAATGTGATGGTAATTAAATCTCTTAATAGCCTGCTTTTCACAATGAGATCACTTGTCATTTAAGTATACAAGTTAATATAATAAAGCAACATTTTTTTATTGGTGTGCTTACTTGGTTTCTTATCATGTGAATGAAAGACAAGCAGAAGACATAAGATAATCGGGTCGGTAAGAGAACAACCTGTGCACCGTTCCTCCTTAACACACTCCCCCTCTCTGTGTTTCTCCTAGGGGTCGACATCTTGTAAATTTTTAATACTATAGATGTGTCGTTCTTAGTTTTCATTATTATCAAATTAAAATCCTTCCTGCCATGCATGACACCCAACAACATTCACAAGGAACCAGCAAGCTTACACATTTGCGTAGACATACTGTACCTCACTACAGCATGAATACACACTACCTTTAAATAATATCAAGAGAAAAATAGAATTAACATGTGGCAGCCATAGTACAAGGTAATTTCAGTTGGCTGGAATGACGAGCTTCTCGGTTGTTTGATCAGTATATGTATGGTTGGCTATCTTTATTTGCTTGTACAGCATTCTTCTGTTAATGGTCATTGTCAAGGAGACAGAGCTGTC
This sequence comes from Melanotaenia boesemani, assembly GCF_017639745.1. Taxonomy (NCBI): domain Eukaryota; kingdom Metazoa; phylum Chordata; class Actinopteri; order Atheriniformes; family Melanotaeniidae; genus Melanotaenia; species Melanotaenia boesemani. The sequence goes on from NC_055692.1 coordinate 26,509,204, forward strand.
CATAAGCACAAAACCAGCTTGTTTGGGTTCTTCAAGTCACTGACATTAACACTCCTGCTATGCAGCCTGCACTCTCCACCACAGACTTGTAGCAAATATGTAAAGTTTTGCAGAGAATATTGAAAGTCCCCTGATATTACAGTTTCCGTTCTAGACCAAACTGTTGTTCAGGTGAAATCTCGGGTATGTGTAGTGATCCAGAAACTCCAATTCTTCTAACAGATTAGTCAGTGTCTAAAAGAAGATTTATTGCACCTGGCAAAACAATGTCCATTTACACACAATTCAACCAACCAGCCACAAGGTGTCCCCCTTGGATTATGTGTCTTTTGTGAATTAGGAATTAGAATACAGAAGAAGGCCAAGTACTAGTTTCCCTGTAAATGCAATTCTACATTATCTAAGAAGAGTATTTTCAGTTTAAAACATGAGTAAATCAAAGTAAATCAGAACCACCTGTTTGTAAGTGTGCGGTGTCCAAAAACAGACTGACTGGCTCATACTATTCTCATACTGAGAAAAAGCAGCAATTACTTCTGCATCATGTTGGTTGTTGGTAAAGGTGTTACAGCAGCTGTCTGCAGTCTCTTGTGGAGACTTAATGAAACCCAGGAAGTTGAAAAAGACATAGTCTTCTCCACTTTATCTCATGCAAAATCCCACCACCAAAAAGTGATTAAAATAAATTTTATTTGGACAAACATATTTGGTTACACTGATTTAAGGTAGGTTCCTTAGTCTTCACACATATTTTGAAGTGAAGTTAGGTTATAATAGATCATTTGGCATGAAATTCTTTTTACTATAGGCTTATATTTACATTTGAAAAGGCCACTTAAATACACTTTACAGGACTGTCATTGACAGACAACCACACATATCAATTAACATGAAATCCCACTGGTACAGTTGCTCTCTGGTCAAATTTAAAGCATTCCTGGTGGTGACTTGCTTTCAAACGGTTCAAAATATCCATTTTAACTTAAGAGGCTTCAGATTTTGAGATCTAAAGGTATTCAAGTTAAAAAGTGGGTTCATTTGTGAGATAAAAAAAAGTCCTTTTAGGCATGCCTCCACTGTAAATGAATTATTTTCATTTTCATTAAAAGGAAGGAAAGTGCTTCTTTTTCACCCTGAAGTTGATTTCACAACTTCTCCAATTATTATATGGAGATTATTTCTTTTTTACTTTTGTGAAATCATGTTCACTTGCAGAGATACAGCTTGTCTTGATATGTTGATGACGATCTCCAGACAGGTCATATCTTGCCTGTGCCATCACTGTGCATACTGTATTCTCTTGTTTGGCGTTGTTGCTTTCTTCTGTTGACCTGCACAGAGAGAGTTAGCTTGGTTATTTAATAAAAATGCTTATTACAGCATGACTGAGAAGGAAATTGAAAAATCTTAATGTGCAAACCTGTATCTGATAGAGTTAGCTGATTCAGTTCTGCCTCCAGCTGCTCAGTGGTAATATTCAAGTGGCTCTGAGGTACAGGGGGCCGAGAGCTGATGATCTGCTCTCCGGTAGCTCCCACACTACTAGTTGGAACTGGAGGTAAAACTGAGATGGAATCTGGCTTTGACTCGTCCAACAAACATTTAAGCTCTTCTTCCAAGTCATCCATATCTTCATCTTCAAACACAAACATAAACTTAAGGCTCTGCAATATCGTTGGATACAGCGTTAAAGAAAAAGGTGAGACAGAAAGCCATACCTGCAGAGATCACACCACTAGAGATGGCTCGGTTCACCTCATCTTGTGTGTCACACAACTGTATATGTTAGAAAAGACATATAAAACGGTTAAAATCAATTTAAGCAACTATGCATGTGATTTATTGTCTTAAAAATAAACAAGTACCTCCTGGATTTGATCCACAAGATTCTCAGCACGTTCAACAGTCACATCTCTAAGAGAGAGTCTTAGGGCAGCCACTCCTGCCTGGTATGCTTGCATAACCTGCCAACAAGCCCAGTAAACACTTCAAACACTGACAGCACTCTTAGTTACACACATCTGAACAATTAAGATGAGGCTTTTGACACTCTGTATGCAGCTCTTACCATCTTATCAGTCTGTGACTGGGCAATCCGGTCCAGGATTCCCCTGATGGTTTCCAGTTTGGCAGACAAATTGTCTATTCTCTTCTCTACCCTCTTGCGGCCTCTTAAACTCCTCAGAGCCTTTGGGAAAACAACAAATGCCACAGTCTGCATTAGTTGATACAAGATATTTGCCTGAAAGTAATAAAACACATTTTGCTGTTAGCATTAGTAATAACCTGTGATTTCTTCCCTTCATGAAGCAGATTTCTTGCTTCCTCTTTGCATCTGCAGTTAGAAAACAGAACAAATAAAACAGATGGTGCATTTAAGTGTTTGTTTTGCAGACTATGCTCATTCATTTTTTCAATGATATCATATCCATTTCTGTGCACTGATGTTGCATCGGTTTAGATCATCTCTAATGACTCAGTAGTGCTGTGTAAAGGGTAAATATGAGAACAGAATATATGCTGGTGTGTACTACACTTCTATAATTTAAGAGCATTCTTAAAACACAACTACTGATTTCAAAATCCAGATGAACAGATATGTGACCTAGTTTTTATTTTAGAACATGACTGTAAGTTTTTAATATAATTTAAAGTCATATATATAAAGAAAAGTGACACCTACATTTTTTTTTTATACTTTTTTTAGGCTGCAGCTAAGATTAGCCAGTTTCATACAAATTACATTGTGTTTGAATACATGTAAATAACATGAGACATAAATGGTATAATTGTTCTGTTTCTTGAATGTAATTTTTACTCCTTCTATTGTTTCATCAGTCCATGAAGGTCAACTGTGTTTTTATGAGGCGGTTATGTGATCTGCTAAGGGTTACCATTATTACCGATGATTTCTTGTACTTCTGTCATTCATAAGAACTAAAAATCTAATGTTGAAGTCCATGTCTGAGGTGTACCTGTCAGTCTCCAGGCCCAGTTTCTGCACCCGCTCTGCAAGCAGTTTCTCACTGTGCTGCAGCTGGTAGATGCCAATGTCCACATCACTAACTGCAGGCACACGCTCCTGTCCAGGCTGACAAAATTTAACAATCTGTAGGGGAAAAAAACAACCTTAAAAGGACAGATATTATTGACCCAAGTAGTCCCATAAGATGTTGACTAAACTATTAAATTGTTAGCGAGATATGATTTACTTTTTCTCCTTCATGCAAGTAAACTATTATTTGCTTGTCCCTCTGCAGCTGCAGAAGAGCCACGCATAGGGTGCTCTCATCAGCACAGATGTCAGAGGAGATTGTCAAGAGCTCTTGAAATGAAATTAGTGAGCAGCTTGAAAATTCACTGGTTCTGTAGACCCTGAGTAATTCTGCTGCTTTCTCCTGGAAGAAAAAAGGAGAGAAGAAAATAAATGAGTATGCAAAAACTGGCTAAATAACTTCCTGTATAACACATACAAAACAATAAGCAAACTGTTCATCAAGGCTGGAATGTAGCATGGCAATAATTTGAATAGCAGCTTAAAAACATTCAAGTTTAGCTCAGCTATACACTAATGACAGTGTATAGGACTGATAATATGTGGTAAAAAAAAACACTTTGTTGCAAGGAAAGCCAAATGCAATGTATATCTTATGAAACAGCAAGGATAAAACTAAAACATGTCAAAATTAAAGTGGAGTTTGTGCCACTGGACTGTACACACAGCCGAAGGAAACAATGAGCGTGACAAACCTTCACCAGTTCAATGACAACAAAAGACTCTTCCAGAGGGACCCTGTTGCTTCCCAAAAGAGTGGAAAATGTCCACTTCAGTGGCTTCACCAGCAGCAGGCCAACACTCCAGGACAGCCAGCCACAATCCACATTGGCAGCAAACTCCGACTCCCTCTGGATTTTCCCACAGCTGTCACAGGATAAAACACAAACCGTAATCAGGTTGTCAAGTAAAACAGAGACTAAGCAGGCACAGCCGCAGTTACCTGGCCATTGACTGGATCACAGTCGGCAATCCCAGCGGTGCCTTTTCTTTCCTCCTGAACGTCTTGTTGAGGTCCTGCAGGTTGACACACACGGAGCCACGCTGCTTGCAGCTTTCGATGATCAGTGCCGTCCAGAAGTCCATCTTACTGTCCCAGTCCGTGGTGTTCACATCTCGGTTCTCTTTAAATTCAGAGAACATAACATTCATGCGCTCGTCGTCGTCCCACTCAGGTGGCAGGGTCATGTCAGTGGTGTTAGACATTTGCAATATCCGATACTGAAGTTTAGCTAAGCCCGTCAGGCAATTAGCTTGCTCTGCCTAGCAGACAGCTAGCTTTAAAACTAACAAGGTTAGCAACATCCACTACCAGCTCACGAGAGGAGGCAAATATCCCCGCGTAATAACACCAACGTTCAGACACAGTCTGCCGAATAAAAATTCACAGATGCTGCTCTCGCGTTAGCGGTCACATCACCCTCTTATTTCGCAATCATGTTGAAAAGTCATGCTACTAGCTAAGCTAATTCTGTACAAAACAATAGTTGCATACGTCCATAATTTACACCCGCACAGAGAAGCGGTGATATCTCTACCCATATACAGTATACTCTCCGCCCACGTTGACGTCCTGAGAAGGAAAGCAAGCGTACCTACAGTTTTGCTCACCAACGTCATATAAGTGCCATTTATTCGCATGTACAAAATATTTCGCTAATTATTCCCACAAGTTTGTATTTCAAATTTAACTGTGAGCCTATTATGGGTTTTGCAAATGAGGGGAAAACTCATTTTTATGATAAGTTACATTCTTGGTGCTCTAAGGAGCTATCTTACCGTTATTATAACTGATGATCAGTCTAACCACATAAGAAAAAAATAGGATACAGGACAGTTTAGGGCCCTTGAGCAAGATATAATTACAATCCTTGCTTGGGTCAGGATCAGAACTATATTTTCTTTATGAATTTAATATGTATCAATACACATTTCTGCTACTGGGCCCACAAAGTCTCATATAAGACCCACAGACTTAGTTGTTAGTCACATCACAAAAAATCCAATCATAAAACCAAGAGACAACCTCACTATAATGAAACCAAGTAGTATTTTTTATACTTTTTATTTAGACTTTACAATTCTGGCATTATAACAAAAATAAACAGAGCAATACTTCACATTCTCCATTAATTTTATGGCCTTTTGTTTAGTTTTGTCCATGCCAGCTCTGAGCAACTTTGATGATTACAGAAGAAACATTCAATCCACAACTGATACAAGGACAACTCATATATGAATATCAATGTAATGAAGGATTTTTTTCTGTATTGCATTGTACATAATTTTCTTTTGTTGTACAGTGGCATGCAAAATAGTTCCCAGTTCACCATATAACTTACAAAACATCTATAGTTATCCTCTCAGCTACACAATATTCAGCCTGATCCAGTGAATAATTAAGTAAATGACTCATGCAAATTATTTCCATGTTAGTTAAGTGCAATACAAAACATAATCCAAAACAACATTGCCCTAGCCATAATTTGGCTGAGCAGAAATAGTGCAGCAGTAACATGTTACATTGACATGTTAATCAACACATTATTTCATTTAAATTTTAAGGAATTGTGCACAAAAATAGATTAAACAATCAATATATATAATCTCATGTAAGACATTAGAGGAAACAGCAGACTTTTAGTTAACATGGCTTAAACATTTTGCGATCTTGTTTGGCACATATTCTATATACTGTAATGAAAGATGCCTCTTAGTGCTCTGACATGTTCATTTGGCACTGAGATCCACCACCAGGTGCTGGTAAGCCAGGGTGTTGCCTTTGAAGCTGGCGGCTAGCAGGATGTCTTTGTTGTCGACGGATACGAAGTTGAACCCCCTTGGGGCTCTTATGTTGAGCTCCTGGAAGGGCTGAAAGCGCTGAGTGAGGTCATCCCACAGGTATACTCTGGAGAAGGAGAAATCACTTCCAAGAATGAGGTACTGGCGGAGGCCCACGGTGAAAGGATACACTGCCATGGAGCCCCGAGAGGGAAGTGTCTGGATCTCTACAAAACGCTGTCCTTCCCAGCGGAGGATCTTGGAGTCACCAATGAAGCGTGTGAGGCAAAGGTAAAGAACCTTTCTCACCCAAAAGTGTTTAACCATCTGCACGTCGGCTAGCTCTGTGATTTGGGAGTGAAACACAAACTGCTTCTGGTTTCGGTTCCACTGGTAAACCACTGGTGGTTGAGAGGCACTGGAGAGGATGAGATGAGGCTTTCCCCCGACATCCAGGAACTCCACATGGGTGTCCCGATGCCAGGGGTGGAGAGACTGATGAGAATAGAAGCCATTGCTGTTCCACCGATAAATGCTGGTGGAGCCTGCCTTGGAACTGTCTGCAACAATGAAGTACCACTCTCCATCCACCTGGAAAGTCTCCACGAAGTTGGGTTTCCTCACCCGGCTGGTGTCTATATCTTGGATCTTTACAAAACGCTGTGGATCTTCCTCCCACCTGTGTTTACAAGAAGGCTGTCAGTATATTTTCAAATATTTTTTTTTCTCTAAACAGTGTTTTAGCATCCCAACAATAGATTTGTTATTGAGTTAAAGACCAGTGACAGTCTCATGTATAAAGCTAAAATAATAAAAACAAAATAATTCAAATCAAGGAGACTTTTTAAAAAAAAAAATCTCTAAGATTACATTGCAAGCCTTACTTATATATATGCGATCCACCAAAAAGTTGAGCCACAACCATGTAGAGGGTGTTGTTTATAACCACTGGTTTGCAGTACACAGCAGAACGAGCTGAAAAACACACCGAAGCCAAGGCATCAGGTTTTGTTTCATAAAATTATATTGTATAGTTCTTATGCTGCCGCAGAAACTTACAAGTAATATTGTGAAACCTCCTGAAGACCATCTCCACATGGTCCCATATGTACAGGGTGCAGAACCCTGAATCAGGCTGAGCAAAGGCAACAAACTGATCTCCACTGAACTCATATGACTCCACGGACACGGAGTAGAACGGGAAGGTTTCATAAACTGCAAAATCTGTTGGAAGAGAAACCAGAAATAAGCTGTCGTAAACCAATAATATCACAAGAGATGAGGACTGAGGTGAAACCTGCACTGATGCAGTTGAAGTCACGCGGTGTGAGGTCGTGGATTCTGCGACCCTGGAATTCAAAGGGGCTGGCACAGTAGATGGCAGGAACAGAGGTGTTGGTCTTCTCCATCCAGTCTACCAACCACTTGATCTTACAGTCACAGCGGAAAGAGTTCCCTCGCAGGTCTCTGAGGGACATAAGAGCAGTTTAAATCTCCAATGCTCAAACAAAAATCATCCACACCTCCTTGTCAGTAATCATCCAATTACAACTGAGCCTCACGCACCCTATTTCATTTCCACACTTACAGGTCGGTGAGGATGTCCAGGTGTTTGAAGAGATCTCTGGGCAGTTGTTGCAGGTTGTTGTTTGAGAGTGATCTACAAAATTGGAAGTGTTAGCAATATGACAAAACATGGAAAATACCACTGCTCTGGTTTAAAAGTGTGTAGAACTTGGCTTCTTTAGACAGTGAACGATTCTTCTCCAAGAACTCACAGGTGAGTCAGGGATTTGAGTCCTCTGAAGGTATATTTTGACAAAGCCTGGATGTCATTATTCTCAATAAACCTGAGGAGAGAGAGGAGGATGGCAGTGAATTTTTCCAGCTCTATTTCAGGAATAAGTCAGTTATTTTCTGTTTGACAGTTTCTGTGTATTAGTTGCTGTGATAAAAAAGGAAACACATCGATGCTAATGTTAAAAGCTCAGTTTATGTCTAAAGATGATACATCGGTTGCAGGAAGCACTCCAAAGGCCTGCATGTCAGCATCATTTGATCCTCTCCAAACTCTGTTTTGTCTGTTCATGATAGAGGCCATACAGCATGTGCAGACTCTCTGGAGGGGGTTGGATGGGATCGTTTTACTTTATTAGCATTCACAGCGGGTAAAGGCGGCAGTGGCAGTGCTGCAAAGGCCTGTTGGCTGTGCTGCAACCAAAGCCACACAGCAAGCAGCCTGAGGCATGGCTATAACAGAGAGCTGCACACTCCAAGTCATCAGCTAAGTACTTTCCAAAGCACATCAACTGACTGGATGGCATATTCAGCTTTTTCACACTGCAGAGGCAAAATGCTGGCTGTCAGAGGAAGATTTCTTTCAGTTTTTTTGTTGGCATTCATTTCTTTACTGCAGAGCTCCCCTCTTTAGCTTCCAGGGTGCAGGTTTTCAGGACAAGATTGCAGTGCAATGGTAAGCACTACAATATCATGCAACATTGAAGAACGGAGAGTCAGAAAATTAACTAATGTAATGTGAGTTGCACTACAATATTTATGTAAAGTTTGTTAAATTTAGCCAGACTGGACACGCAGTACCAGACTGACCTGCCAGATATCACATCAGCAAAGCTGGTAGATGTTAAGAATTTAACAAAACACATTTTGTTATGAATAAATGAAAGTTTTTTTATTTCTAAGAGGGGGAATCTGCATTTCTGACTTTTTATTTAAGTAAATTAAAACACTATATTTGCTAAAAATGTATTTTAATGTAGCAATATTTTGCATTTAAATGAATACTCACAAATACTGCAGGTGAGACAGGCCAGCAAAAGCATCATCAGCAATCATGGTGAATGTGTTGGAGTTCAATAGTCTGTGGAAAGGAGGATAAAATGGTCAGGTATATACTAATGAAACTAAAGCTACAGGGAAATGTCCAATCATTTCAAATTCTAAAAAAAATGAATGTCTTGCCAATGATAAAAAACAGTTATTTTGTTTTGTGTAATTTTGACATGTATGCACTGTAAATAAAGACAGCTATAAGGCAAAAGTTTTTAAAAATTACCATGTTAATGATATTACAAACAGCCTGTAGGGTTTTAATTTGAAAAGATTTTTATTCTAGTCTCTTGTAGCCCAAATAGACTGAACGTCTCAGAGTTTAAACAATAGGAAATAAATTTAATATACACAAAAATAGTTTTAAATAAATCAGCTTTAACACAAGCTGAAACATAAATCATATGATTTTGATTTGCCTAAAAACCCTTTAAAAGGACTATAAATTATTTTTAGCTACATATAACCTTCAAAACTATTCCTAACCTTTAAAAACGTATTAACCTACTCTTGGATGGTTCCCTTGTGATGTCAAGCACATAAATCTTTGACAAGCCTGAAATTTTTCACTTTAGTAAAGCACATTTTGTGAGTGTATTGACTGTGTGTTATAAACAATCCTTGGTTTCTCCTCAAGATAAACATTAACCATAGACATAAATTACTTTAGTCAGTTATGTCATTCACTGTCAGTCACCCAAGAGTACTGTAATTCAGTTACTAGGGTGCTGTATGCACTTTTCAAAACAATTCTCGCTGCCTTATTCTGTGCCTTTTCACACAAACAGGCACATGAGCACACACTCATGATTGCATCTGAGGAGATAATCAAGCTTTTGTGTGGCAGAGCAGAACTGAAGGGAGTCAGTCATTGGCACTGAGAGTGATACAGAGACACTTTACCCTTATTACTGCTATGTCACCACTGTTTTCAATTCCCATTCATTTGGAGTAGAGCAGCTGAAGTCTTTTTATTGTTGCTGTGAAACGAAAGATGTCTGCATTCTCTATAGAAACACACCTGTAATATTAAGGGTTTAATGCATTTCTAAATAGGAGAAAACTATAAACTGATTGTGGGAATGTAATGTACGGAAAGTTTTGCAGCTGCAGAAATGCTGTGTTGTGGGTCAGAGAACTCACAAGAACTGCAGCAGGTGCAGGTGCGAGAAAGCTCCCTCTGGGATTGTTGTAAAGGCTGCGTTCACCATTGTCCTGTTCAGACAGAAAACAACACATACCATCAGATATTTCCACTTGATGCCAGGATAGAGGTTAACTAAGCAGAGCCAAAGATCTCACACATGGCGTCATGTGTTTTAAGTTAGAAAAATGTCTTACTCCCAACTGTCCCCATCCTTTTATTAGAACTACATCCCATTTTCTTTTTTAGGACCTACCTAGCCTCCTAGCTTGAGTTTCAGAAACTCTTTTTTTAAAACTAGGACACTAACTTTTGCTTTTTTAAAACTTTATTTCTTCTTTTAAAGAAGAGAACTTCATCAACCTTTTCTATTCAATCCCCTTAATTGTTTAAACTCAATATTCAATAAAGAGGTTATATGGGTCAATATTAGATGAAAAGCTGCGTCTTCTAACCATCAGTAAAACACAACCTTGCCTCTGTCATGTGTTAAACTTGATACTTCAAAACAGTGTAGGCATCTCCATACATTCTTAAAGATGAAATCTCTGAGGAGAAGCAGATCTCTTCCAGTGAGAAAGGGGATCTATTGTTAGTATTCCTCTCTGAGGCCTGACAGGATTGAACTCAATTAACTAAATTTAGTACATAGCACAATAAAGAGATGTCGAAGAGAAATCACATCAAAACAACGTGAGTTGGGAACACCTACATTCACTTTAAAGTAAGAAAAAGACAGGCAGGAGTTTAACAGACCATTACATAATTGTGGGTGACATCAGTAATGTAGCCATCTGTACCAGCCTGCATGCTGCTAAGGCTTCACAGGTTATGAAAAGATGCTTTTGGTGGATGGAAGGCATGCACAAATTCTGAACTCACAGAGAGATGATTCCAGGAGGAAAGCTCTTGGGGATAGCTTTAGTGTCCACGCAGAAAGCACTGTCTTTGGTGCAGGAGCAGGTTGCAGGACAGCGGGGTACCTTAGGGGCTCTTCTGGCGTCTGATTCCCTTGGCAGGCAGAGATACAGGCACAAAACCGTCAAGCACACCAGCCTCATCCATCTCCGTCCGAGCTCCAGCATCCTTGCGCAGGAGGAAAAGGAAGCTGTGTGAGTGAGCTTCTTGAAGTTTCTCCTCGGTGGCAAGTGGCTTGAGAAGGCGATGGACTGCCTGCCTACGAGCCAAGCAGCTCTGTTAAGGCTGAGCGCAGCACTGAGAGAGACAGCATCAGAGAGAGACAGGAAGGGAGGGAGGAGGGAGAGTAAGAGTAGTCCTGTATCCTCAATGGGTGTGGGTGCTTTGCAGCTTCCGTGGACTCTGCCAAGGAGCTGCTGCCACAATGCACACTGCAGGAATGATGAGCGAGGCTGGTTTCACTCTACTAGGACCTGTAGGCGGTATCACTGGTAATCAGTTATTTACTATTACACACAGAAAACCTCGATACAACCACAACAGGGAGAGAGAGAAAGAAGAGGGCTCACATCAGCACTTCTCAGAGGTTTCTCTAAAAAGTGCTTTAATGTTGACGTCTCATCAGGTGTCGAGTCCTGAAAATCTGCTGCAGTCATGAGAGCAGACAAGAATAGATGTGAAAGATGCAGGGAAAATGTGTGCGCATGCATTCTTCTGTCAGTTGTCGAGTGTGTGGGAGGGTGCTCTCATTCTGGCCCTTTCTAACAAGCAACCAGTGTTTTTCTTTTTCTTTTTTTTTTTCTTTTTTTTATCTATCAAGGTACATACACACACCAATAGTAATAATTTAAAAAAAAACAAAAAACATTGAAATCAAGTGGATAGGCCAGAGATACACATATGTCCATGTTGTACCAGAAGAAATATTCTGGGTATTAGCCTCACTATCAAATTATCTATTTGTCATGGTAATCATAAAATAACTGGTAGAAAATTGTGTGTTAATACTGTTGTGTGTGTAATTCCAGCAACACTTTGAGAGTCGTGATATTTATTCATTGTCATAAACTGTGGTAACAATGAAGCATGAATGAAACTTTATTTATAAAGCACTTTCCATACAAAAGCAGCACATAGTGCTTTGCATAATAATATCTCTCTCTCTCTCTCTCTCTCTCTCTCTCTCTCTCTCTCTCTCTCACACACACACACACACACACACACACACACACACACCCACACACACACACATATACATATATATATATATATATATATATATATACCAGTTCATGGTCGTGGGGAAGCAGGAGCCTAACTCAGCAATTAGCATGAGAGAGGCAGGTACACCCCGGACATGTCGCCCGTCCATCGCAGGGCCAACACAGAGAGACAAACAGTCATTCATGCTCACATTAATTCATAGGGAAAATTTAGAGTGACCAGTTAACCTAACATGCATGCCTTTGGACGGTGGGAGGAAGCCGGAGTACCCAGAGAGAACCCACACATAAACAGCCGGGGCTTGAACCAGCGACACCAGCCTCACAGACCTTCTTTCCTCACATCAAGGGCGTCTGTGAGGAAGCATTGCTAACCACCACATATATGTATATATATATATATATATATATATATATATATATACATATATGTATGTATATATATACATGCATACATATACACAACCTCCACCCCTGTCTGCAAAAACATAAGCTTTTAGTTCTTGTTTCAGTCTCTTTAGCTGAAACATCTATATGAAAAACATCACTGGAGAGAAACATCTCAGCATAAACATCTGGCTTGACTCAGAGGTGAGGAAATGATATTGTGGGGATCACCAAGCATCACAAAGGGCATCACCAAAGGAACTGCCCAGATCATTGCAGGCTGGAGCCGACACCACAACCAGGGCTGCAGTGCAGGGGCCCCCCAACCACCTAGACCAGAGCGATCTCCACAGCTACAACTCTGCAGACCAAGTATGTGTAGCCCTGGTTTGGAGGATCCACTTGAGGAAAACACTGGAATTAAAAAGTAAAAACAAGATGAACAAAAAACAATAAGAACAATAAAAATAAACTTAAAATAAGAAAGCTAAATAAGAACATAAGTATAAAAGACAGATAAAAATAAAATAATAAATAAATATATAAATAGACTAAATCAACAAAAAAACCAAATAATAAAATTCAGCTACAAGCTAAGCTAAAAAGAGCCTCTTTTATAAAACACCGACAGTCTCTGCAGGCCTGAGGTTCTCTGGCAGGCTGTTCCACAGACAAAGACCATGACAGCAGAATGAGGTCTCACCATTTGTTTTAATTCTGACTTTTGAAGCAATTAAAAGGCCAGCACCAGAGCACCTCAGGGTCATAATTTAAAACCACGTCAGATAAATAGCCCAAGAGGCCCAAGACCATTAGTCATTCCACAGATGAAAACCTCTGGGACGAGATCAAAAAGAAGATGGATGGTCACAAACCATCAAGCAAAGCTGAGCAGTGTGATTTTTGCAGAAAGAATGGTAGAAAGCTGCCCAACTGTAATTTGAACAGTTTGACAAGAGTCTCTTATTTTTTTCCAGACCTGTGTATAATCACTTCTTTGGTTAATATTCTCGATTGTTTATGCTGCATTAGGATATTGATTTCTGCTGTCACTCTACATACTTTATTTGTGATCCTGAAGGAAATTTGAATAAACAACCAAAGAAAAAAAAATAAAAGAATCTGATATGAGTGTATATTAAACAGCTTGCTGAAAAATTTGCACCAGTAGAGTAGATGTAAATATTCTTAACTATTTGGATTAAAATGTTAGTTTATTTTTACCTGGATGGTGCTGAAAGTCTTATTCCTGTTTCTTGTCTCAAGTGTGGGTGTATGTTAAACATGTACATTGCTAATAAATTATTAGAGCCTCACATCTTCATAAATAGTCACCAAAACCTTCTGTAAGTCACCGTTTATTTCGTTCCACTTTTTTTTCTCCTACTGTCTTCTCCATAATGCGTTTCACTTTCTGATTAAAAATTTCAACTTCCAAAGAGCATATTTGCATATTTGACATCATATGAAGCAAAATCAATGGTTTCAGAACACGCAGTACCAACTTATAACGCCAGAGAGCGCTGTTGGCCATAACATAAAATCAGTTTGCGCTTTCAATTGTTCCAACGAGCAATAGACCAGTGCCAGGCATTACCAGCTTTTCTGCACAACAGCTTCGTTGTCACAAGCAAAGAAAGTCTGTAACATGCTGTCTGTGCTGCTCTGAGAGACACAACATGTGGCTTGAAACACATGATCCAAAGCAACAGATTTCTGCACTAATGTCAAAGCAGATGACAACTCTTACAGGGAAATATTTGATGATCCGATTGACTTTATTTCCCTAAATAAAGTCAATCAGTCAATATTGTTTTCCTTGGTCAGAGTCCTACATTCTTTAAAATGCTCTCTCAGAAAGAGATCCTGATGGGTGAAAGAGTAAAACCACAAAGTTTGTTTCACATTTCAGCTCAAGACAGTTTGATTTTCATCAGCAGTGAGCAGCCTCTAAAGAATCTGGTAGTTTATTGTTTGTTTGTTTTTTAAATAATATATCAAGTTTCCCCCCCTCTTACTAAACAATTACAGATTTAGATGTGAATCAGTTCATGTAGTTTGGATGTTTTCTCTGTGTGCCTTTTTCAGTCATCGGTTTCCTGTAGAGCAGCTATTTTTGAGGCTGATTTTCCTCCTTGATTTTCTGCAGCATGTTTGTACACGTCTTGGCTGTTTTGTGCTGAGTCTATTTGTGGATTTATCTGAGTTATGCTCAGCGAGGAGCAGTTAATGCCTGAGATTACTTCTTGCAAAGTTCCACCCAATCCAAACCTCCGGTGGGAACAAGTATAATTGCATGGCACAGAGACAGGAGCATGAAACAGCTGGAAACTCTAACATGCCCCGTGTGAAGCGGAGGAATCTGAAATGCGGCTGAGATTAGTCCAGTAAATTCTCTCTGCAAGTATGCTTCCTAAATCACAGGCCTCTGTTTTAAATACTGTTTTGGAAAAACTGCTTTGTGAAATAAATTTGTTATGACATCAAAGCATGCATGATTCATTGTCTGAGGCGGGTTCTTTGCATTTTGAACACCATACCCTTAAATCAAGCTTGATTCTGAATTGCTTTCTTGTCAAGTTTAAACAAAAAGTGACTTCAGCAGACTGTTAGCTGGGCAAAGCACTAAGCTAGCCTTGTGAATAATATAAAATGGGATGCACTAACTGGCTTTGGAGATGGTGGATTCCTTTACTTTGGACACACTTCAGCCTGTTTCCAACAGTTTCCCACCAATGTGCCAAACCAAGGGCATAATACAGTTCTTTAAAGATTCTTGAATCAGCCCTTATTTATTTTATATAGTGCCAGGAAACTGGGAAGAAGGGACTGCTGATAGTTGGCTTTCAAGCTTATTGGACATGTACAAACAGTTTCTGCCTTATATACTGTATTTTAAGAGCACCTTGGACAAAAGCTGATGAATCCAGGAAGCCCTCCTACACAAATAAGTTTTTTAAATGTTCATCTGCTATACAGTTTTTAGACCTGATATTTCTTCTTTTGCCCTCCACAGGTACAGTTTTCTCAAAAACTTCTAAGGACACCTCACACCATGCTCAAATAAGCCAAGTTTTCAGCTCTCTGGGAATCACCTTGCTGCTGCAAAAGTACTATTCTATTCTGTGTTTTCTTGTCATTCTTCATAGATGTTACTAAAGGAATGAAAATGTAAATAATGCCAACAGATGGCCTCTAGTAGGTGGTCCATTATGGTTCATCTACTGATTAGATGTCTTTTTTGATGCTTGAATGATTCATTGGTCAGTTTTAAGTGGTTAAACAAAAAACACTATCCTATTAAAAAAAAAAAACAGCTAGAAAAAATGGATTAAAAATGAGTAAAAAAAAGCAGCAGAACTTAAGAAAAACATTTGGAAAGTGTTGAGAACTATTGCTCAAGACCACTTTAAATGATTACATAAGGCCTGGCTGTTTGCAGGTAATATATAATGAAGTGGTGGGTGGTCTTTACATAATAATGTACAAAGATCTTTTTATCTAAATATCAGCAAGGAATAAAATTAAGTGATTAATTCCTGTTTTATTCCTGTGTCATTTATAAAAAGTGTCGGCAAGATCATTTGCACCAAAGTTCCTTAAAGATGAGACATGAAGCAGCTCACAGTAGCCAAGGCTGCTTATTATAGACTTAGCAACTGTTTTCTAAAGTGTATTAAACTTAATCCCATGTCTTATGTCTCTCTCCACCTTAATTGTTTAATGGAGTGAAAATACTAAGTTTGTTCTCCTTTCGAAGGACCCATCCAGCACACCGCCCTTAGCCCTCTCTCTCCCTCCCTCCTTCCCTCCCTCTCTTCCTCCCTTCCTGCCTTCCTCCCTCACACACAGGTGACAGTCAGTGAGTGAAACAAATTAAAACTGTATGATTTATGATTCCTTTTTCTTCACTACACTGCTAGAATTTCAAGAAATCAGCTGAAACACATTATGGTTTTAATCTATTTAGTATTTTAAAGCTTTATTTAGGTATTTAAAGCTCTAGGTTAAACATTGCACTGTACTGTACTGTATTTTTTTGTACTGTAATCACAGATTAAGCAACCCAGCAGTATATGGAACAATCTACATAAACTCTACCTACAACATTCAACAGTCTACTTATTAAAGGCAAGTATAATCTGATTTAAACAAGACAGTCGACAAGTTTTAGCACAGAGGGTAAGCAGTGCAGCTTTGACTCACATCTGAACTGTGTAGAATTAGCAGCTGTGCCTCTTAAAATGTTGTGTTTCATTCCTTCAAGTAATACAAGAAAGTTCAGCCAGGCTACCACTCAATCTGAGAGTTCAGCATCAGAAAGAGCACTTTGGTTTGGTATTCTGGCCACACAGGACACAGAGAAAACAAATAAAAAGAAATGTGAAATTTGTTTTACCTCAGTTCTTTTTCAAGGGAAATTCCCAAAAGCTTGAAGGCAGCTTTGTGAAGACTTCAGTCAGACATGTGCACACACATTTGGATGTCTATACCTTTTAAAACAGTACAAACAGTACAGCTGGCGACAGGAATGTGGTGATTCTGCACACAAAGTGATTAACAGAGGCTCGTAAGGGCACACATATACAGGTGATTCTGAAGAAGTACATCAAGACTAAATGTGTCTTCAGGAGCACACTTCCTGATACATACCAGTAAATCAGTTTGGCAAAGCCTAAACCCATGCTGACGTCAGTCCTGGTGAGTCAGGAGCCTCTAATGCACTCACATGTGACCGTGAATTTAATAAGGTAAGTGTTTGTCACAACCGGCCTTGCTGAGCACAAATCTGTTATGTCTGATGAGTCCTTTTTTAAGATGGAAAGGTTGCAAACGTACTAATAAAATTCACAATAATTTTATTGTAATTTTTATATGGACAGTGGCAGTAGTGATGCCTTTGAAAGGAGACTGAAAGGCAAAGGCTGGCAGGAGGATGTCTTCCTGATTTTTTTTTTCTTTTGCTCAACTGTGCCAAGAAAACAACCCTCAGAAACTGCTCTAATTCTTTACCTCGCCCCCCAAGTGTGGCTCATTCAGGGGAAGGTATGTCAGCCAATCTCATCCCGGGCTGAATTCAATTAAAGAGAGTACAAAGACATATGGCTTAGTGGCAACTGATATGATTAGAGTTCTGTGCTCTACGACATTGCTGCTTTGATTCATATCCTTCCTCAATTGGGCACTTACTGAGCCAAGGCTTTGAGCTGGAACAACTTAAGCCAGGCAGGGCTTCTTCAGTTGGGCTACAGTATCCTCAGGGGGGTATAAAAGCCTTACTGAACAACTGCTCACAATCAGCATGTCATATTGTCACTGTGTGCGGTAAAAGCACACTGCAGTCACAGGAAAACTAAAAGAGGGATATTCTGTTGATCAGCAATCTGACATTTTGAGACTCAGGGGATCAGGAAAATCCTCCAAACCAACAGTTATGCTGCTATCTTAGTTTTCAGTCAGCACAATACAGAGGAGCAACTGTACCCCAGCTATCCCCCCACCACCAAGCAGAGCTGCCATAAAAGACAAGCGATACGCCTCTTGGGATAGGGATGTGTCGAAGGAATGCGTGTGCAGGTATCCTGCTGCCTGTGGGGACTGTAGAAATAGGCCCAGCACACCAGTTGATCCTGTTTGATAAAGGCCCTGACAGGCCCAGATTATATGTCTCAGCCTGGAGGAGGTGTCTGTGTCTCATTCCTGCGCTGAAGAAAGTCGATCTGGTGGGAAATAGGCGGGGCCATGCCTGTAGGCGTCAGTTTTGTATGAACGCCAACACACACCTTGTCAGGCAGACAGCACTACCACCAACCCATCACCGCCCCCATGTTAGTTTAACACCAAATCAACATCCTCACCCGTCTCATTTACCCAACCACACCCGCACTTCCAGACGCCATAAATAAGAGTTTTAAAAAACATGACAATACTAAATATTGCAGAAAGTTTTGTTGTAACTGTACCTTACACAGGGGTCATTAAAAAATTGTGAACCTCCTATTTCTGCTCAAACATGACTTGTGCAAGGAAAAGAAAAGCAAAGATATTATCCAGTATGCCAGTACATTTAATTGAATATTTTGCTGTATGCCCCACAATTACATTTACATAGAAAATATGATGCAATAATTTAGACTTTTTTGTTGTATCAATGACGGCAAAGCCTTCTGGCACGGAATAAATTAAAGCGATCCACATTATGATACTACCACCACCATGTTTCACAGATGAGATAATGCAGTGCAGGTCTTCTTTCTTATTTCAACAAAAAGGTTTTTGTTTGTGCCTATTTGCCCAGAAAACATTTTCCATCCACATGATTTTTATCAAACCATAAAACCACTGGGTGTTGGGCAAAGCTGAAAATTGGACTCAGAGTACTGTTGTCACGATCATGGGCTGTGTGGGGGTGATCTTCTTTTTCTGGTTGTAGTTTTTTGTTCGTGGTTCTGGTTTTTTGCCATTTGTTTCTGTTAAGATCATGTTTGGGTTTTAGTTAGTTTTTCCCTTGTGTGCTCTGTGGTTTCTGTTTCTGCCTCGTTAGAACACCTGGTCTAATTACTCATCCACTTCACCTGTTCCCCATTACTCCCTCCGTGTATATATGTCCTCGGTTTTCAGTCACTCCTTGTCAGATCCTCATATGTCCTCTTATGTGGTCATATGCGGTACATGTAGTTAGTTTATCCCTGTCATGTTTGGGTCCCTGTCCTGACTTTTGAGAGAATAAACCCTGTTACTTGCACCGAGTTCTTCCTCCTGCCCTGACTGCCTGCCATTGGGTCCTCACCTCCACTGCAGACCGTGACAACTGTCCAGTAGAAGACTGGAGTAAGACCTCAGGCTCAGGTAATTTTCAAACCTTAGTCTGAGGTCTTTGCTTCTCACTGATTAAGGTGAGCTTTGCATGACTCCAGTCCTGCCTGTAGGAGCCTGTTTCCATCTGTTCTTGCAGTGAACTTCATCCCAGCCTTAGTTTGCCACTGCGTTTGATGGTTACTCTGTCAGCGTCTGGTTCTTGAGTGATGAGTTTGTGGTCATCCCTTTCAGTTCCCAGTTGTTTTTGTTTGTAGTTTGGTTGTCCTGGTAAAGCAGAATGAGATGTGTTTGTGTAGGAATGAAAGATTTGGTAGTAATTCCTCAAATATGCTGATTTAAGAATAAATAGCAGTGGACAATTTGTTTATCTTAGCTTGTAAAATTTTAAGAACTGCTCTGTTCATATTTTTTATTTACCACTTAAAATCGTGCTGTTTTTTGCCTAAAACAGGTTTTATATTGATAAAACACTTAAGTTATGTTACTGGACTACTTTCACTGGACTCTTGCTGATGTAACTGGACTGTTTTTGTTACGGTTTCATCTGCTACTGGAGTACAGAATGGCTTAAAAGGTAATTTAGCATTTACGACTGGTCTGAGATAAGCGTTTATTGAATCTGCAGTTATGAAAATAATTAAATAGTTACTGTCATTACTGCAGGGTGTGGTCTACAGAGTGTCTTTAAGCTGAACAGATACTTCCCCATGAACGTACTTGCTTATGTTTTTAGTGATGTGGGGGGAAAAGCAACAGTGAGATATGTAGTGAATGACAAGGCGTGCCCCTGGCTCACCCCTTCTGTCATGTCTGTCCCACAGAGCAACAGGGCACCAGGGACCTGTCATACAGTCAGTTCTCACTTAGAGGAGCCTGAAACATCAACAACCATAGGGCACAGACGACTGTCTCCAGCTGTCAGTTTGACTTCATAAGGCCAACAGAAAGTTCAGTACCAATACTTTGACACTCATAGATGGAATATTTTTGTCCTTTAAAGTATTAGATATTTGGGTCTATAACAAAAGCGCAAACTACACCCAAAACCACAGTGACCACATTTAGGCCCAAAACAGCTGTGAATCATCCTAACAATAGTTAATGAGGGAGGGGAATACATCAGCATGAAGATGCAACAGAAAATTAAAATTCCAGCTCTGTTTGGAAATCAACAATCTGTGGCGCACTCGAGATGAGCTTGACTGCTGTGGTTACCCACGCACTTAATATCTGAACTGTCTGAGCTCACTTTTTATTTACTTGGCAGAGTGAGGAGAGTCAGGATAAGAGTCGTGTCTGCTTCACTTCGTCAGTGGATGCTGGCCAGAGTGGTGCTCATCAGCTGAAGTGTTGAACTGCTGTAGCCCCTCTCTCAGTCTTTTCAAGTGCCCTGACAGACCTCCTGCACTAAAGATTTGTGAGGATTCAGAAGTGCACAACAACAGGCTGATGTCACTGTTTCACTGTTTTCTAGAGGCTCAAGTACACGTAAACACACACACACCAGTGCCATCATCACCACTGGCATCATCCTCCCAGGAACCTTTCTTCTAACTGCATGAAGCTGAAAAATGATGCCTGATTGACAGCACGTCTCCTTTACAGGGGTGGCAGAGAGTTGAGGGGCAGCAGGTCATCTGTCACTGACATGAAACACATGGAGCAGATTAATGAAGAGAATCAGGCTTTTTCAAGACCTGCAGACAATAATCCCCGACAGAAATAAATCAAACCTTCACTGGTAAACAACATCACCAAGTAATTAATCTAACAGGTTTCTGAGGAAACATGGATGAGGGTCAGTTTGCCTACATCACTGACTTTAAGAAAAGTAATAGAAATGATGATTATATATGTATGTATTTGTATTTCCAAGATGTAATGACCTAATGGTTTTAGAATTTAGTCCATGAGCATGTTCTGTAAACTGAAACATTAATTATAAACTTAAGAAAAAAAATTATATACATAAAAATTTATATATATATATATTTATGTTATTTGACCTACTCTCACATCAGGTGCATGTGCAGAATACCGTTTTAGAAATCAGTCGAGGGTTTCTGCATTTCAGGCAGACCAGAACTGTGCAAGGGTGTTACTGGAGCATTAACGTAGCGATTGCAGCTAGATCATGCTCAGATAGCTTAAATTCCAGTATTCCCAAGTCAGTTTGCATTCCCCCGGCACACACATCAGATATTTTTTTCTCAGAAAATAAACATGAATAAGCAACTCCATCCTCTTTCAACTCAGTGATAAGAAACCTTTTAATTAGATACCGCCACATTCCTCAGTCATAACCAACTTCCTCAGGGCGTCCTCATCAGAGCAGAACGGAGACATTCAAGCTGAGTTCACAAGTCATAACTCTCACCTGAGTATAGGTGATTTAACTGTTTCCATACTGGAGGGGTGGATAATGAACTTTGCTCCACCAAGCTCTTCCTTTGCCATCTGTCCAAAGTGATAACACCCTCTACCTAATGGCACCTCTGCGCCATTAGCAGGTTATAAAGCAAGGCCTCACCTGTCTTTTCTTTTCTGAAATAAAGCTCTTCATCATCACCTCAACCACGGCACACAGATTAGGCTTTATTACTCCTTGTTTCCAGGAATAGATAATATTTCTCCTAAAACAATTAGATCATCTGTACATGTCTAAGTCCTGGAACATGTCCTGCTGAGAATTTAGTATTTTGGTTTTAATGTACAAATCAAAACAGGTTCTGACATTAAAGTGACATGAATGTTATTCATTAGCAGATAAACTGCGTGCCCCTTTTGCTGTAATACATGTGGTGAAGGGTGCCTGCACTGACCTATACTGTAAGAACTGGCTTTTAAAAAAAGGGTTGAGAGTGCGACTGATTCTAGCCTGTTACATGGAGACTGCAATCCAGGTGATGCATCAGTCAATGGCAGGAAGCCAGAGCCAGAGACGGGCATCAAGGTTGTTGCAGCTGATAGATTGGAGTGTAGCTCCAGCACTTGCCAAGCCATTCGCAGTCATAAATTACATGTTTACTGCCAGCTGTGGCTCTCACCACTCGCCAACATTTCTTCTGATGTCAGCAGCGCATTATCATATCTAATCAGACCCCAGCAACAAATGTTAAGAGGGGTGGGAGATCGAAGTGGCCATCATTTCATCTCTATAAACATAATTCACATCCCGAGCATGAAAATCTTTTTATTTATAGACCGGTTTATGGAGTTGGTTCACACTCTGAAAGCTCAGCCTGCTTGTTTATCAATAACATTTTATTTAATGTAATCCTTTTTACGATGACATACGTCTTCTGCAACCCTTCATCAGAAGTTATATGGCAGCAAATGTAACTTCTGTCAAAGCATTTACAGTAGAAGATCACATGAAAGTCAGGCACAGTGGAAGTGCATGAAGTTGACTGAAGCAGATTACTCTGGATTTTAACTAGCATGATGTACAACAAGAAATATTTACAGTTGTGACCATCTTTGAGGTTAAACGAACAATGGTGGATGAGGCGAGGAAAGTTTACGCACACATACAGTCATACACAGACACAAACACGTTCGGAAATCTGGAAATCTGCTGGAGCGTAACGCTAGTTCATGAAATGTGTTAACAGTTAAAAAATATAAACAAATATATATTTTTCCATTGCTGGTTATTGTAAATTAAGGAGAATCAAGGCTGTGATGGAGTGAAAAAAAAAACTGGCCATGTAATTCTCAGCAACACCCTCATGTAACAACTGCCCCTATGGACTGTATTAGAAAATAGATCCACCAATAGCATCCTTGTACAAAAGACAAAAAAAATCCATTATGGTAATAAAAATAAGAGTACAATGTAAATATATTTTCATAATTTTCTAACTGTATTTACAAGAAGGGAGTGAACAATGCAGTGGACCACGGTGCTGCACGTCTCTTGGTTGTATGTTCTCTGGATTTGGTCCGAAAAGCTCAATTATGTTGTCCCCTATTCATGAAATGACCACTGAGGAACAGACAAAACAAAACATAAAAAAATAAAAACTAAAGTAATCTTGGTCAGTCCTTTCAATTCTCTTGATGCAACACTGAAATGCCCAAAGTGTAAATAGTGAATCTGACACTGAGACAAACAGCCCCTGCTGTTAATACAAAGTGCCCCGTAAACATGACCACCACCGAGAACCAGGAAACAGCTGCGGCCTGCAGTCCATGTGATCCATCGAGTTCAACAGTGTCTCCAAGCTCCTCTTGCACAGAGCACCTCTTTTTTTTTTAGCTTCATTTCTGGGAACGTGGGGAGGACTCCAAACTCATGAGGAAGGGAGCAGAGGAAATGTCAATGTTCGTCTGAATGAAGAAGAGGTATCAGCGTTTCTTAATGGCTGCCCCATTGGAGTGAGGAGGGAACTTTGGCAGACAGGGCTCTTCTGCTCCAGCATCATGGGAAAAAACAGAGTCCTCGCCGGAGGAGCAGGTGGAGCTCCGAGTGTCCGGGTAATTGGGAGAATATTGGTCCAGAGGCACAGAGAGCTCCAAATATTCCTGTAGGTACAAAGGGACAAAACATGATTTCACTTCTAACACAATGTATGTGCAGAACCATGTTCGCTGAGTAGAAGCACACGGACCTGGTTAGACGTCATCGCCAGACAACGATCTAGGTCCTCCACCAGCTGTTTGAATGTTGGTCTCTGAGAAGGCACAGCATGCCAGCAATCCCTCATCATCATATACCTGCAGACATCATATGATTAGAAAAAAAAAAAAAGAAAATCATATCTCCCCAAATAATACTCCTGTGTCAACAATAGTCAAACATCAAATCTCCTGCTACGTCAGTGTTAAATGATTCTGAGTGGTCAAGAAGCATCGCACTGAGTGTCCAGTAGCAATGGATGGGCAACATAAAAACAAAAGTGAACGCGTTTTAGCTGGAGTTCATTAAATTTCAAACATTTCCTTTTACTGGTCATCACACAAACAATGTCAGGAAACATTATGTTGCTAAGCACCTGGAACTTTTCAACAACGTGTAAAATAAATATTAATGCCATCTGTTTGGACTAAGCATGAAATATGTAACTAAGCTTTCAAAATGAAATGAAATGAAATGAAATGAAATGAAATGAAAAATACTTTATCAATCCCTTTGCAGGGAAATTCATGTAATTCAGTTCTGTACGGAGTCACACTGAACTAACCGTTCCTAAGTTTTATTAATATATTCTCTTAAAAATGACACCACTTTTTCTGATATGGATGATTTTTCTTCCACCACTTTAGCTGGAAAAAAAAATCCCACCAATTAATAATATTTCATTTTTACCTTACCAAAGGTGAAAATGAAAAAAGGTGTTAAAAGTTCATGCTCAAATTTTGTGTAGAATTTTCCTTACAGCTCATGAGTGCACGTTGAGGGCTTGTCCATTCGATGGCCTTCTTTCAGCAGCTTGAACAACTCCTCCACCGGGACCCCTGGGTATGGAGAGCCTCCCAGGGTGAAAATCTCCCAAAGCAGCACCCCAAAGGACCAGCTTTAAAAAAAAAAAAAAAATCAGATACGAATTTCTACATTGTCTGGACAACTAAATGTTTATAATCTCATTCAATTAAGAATGAACTGGCAGAGCAAGGAGACATGATACTCACACATCGCTTTGGTGAGTGTATATCCGGTCAAACAGAGCCTCAGGAGCCATCCATTTGACTGGTAAACGACCCTTTGAGAAAGATATTAGTGTTACTATGCTAAGATATGTTCATCCAGGCTGTGATTTTAACACACACATTCAGCACCCAAAGACGGACTCAAAAAAAAAAAAAAAAAAAAAAAGGAGCGCTGTGTCTTCATTGCACATTGGTGTCATGTGAGAAAGTGCATAGGCAGCACAAGTTGTTGGTGGTGGTCAGATTTGCCTTTGAGTAAGCAAAGGAGGCAGTAAAAGGCAAAACAGGCTTCATGTGTCAGGATGAGCCGGCATCGGGAGCACACTATTCTAACCAACAACGCCATGCTCACCCAACGGATTCTGTGAGTTTAAAACACGCGCTGCTTTTTTTTCTTTTTTTATTCCTCATTGCTAGTTCAAGTCTATGATTGGCTTTTCTGGGTTAGCTTCACTAAACCATAAATCTACCTCAGTTTGAATTTTTTATACTACGCTTTACTTCAGTGCTTCATTTTCAAGAGAGACCTGTTAATCTACTGCAGATTGTGTTTTAGCATCTTTTTAACATTTATAATCTCAACAAAACATATCCAATTATTATTTAAAAAAAAAAAAAAAAGCTATTCATTAATATGAGGTACAAATTTCCTTAGATGGTAGATTTGTTTTCACCAAACAGTCCCTGTGTGTTCTCAACATTTCTATACAATTAAACAAACCGAGAATACTCACATTAGTGGTCTTCTTATAGTAGTCAATGTGGTGAATATCTCTGGCCAGGCCGAAGTCAGCTATTTTCATCACATTGTCCTCCGTGACCAAAACATTGCGAGCGGCAAGATCTCTGTGGATGCACTGAACAAATAAAACCAGTTGTTTTATTTGTAAATGGCTGAAAGGGAGTCCTTGGAATTGGCATGTAAGGCCTCAACTTTCATGTATTTTTCATAGATTCAGCAAATTAATTAAATGAAGCGGAAAACTGTGTGGTATACTTTGTAGCTACCTTTTTTGAGGCCAAATACTCCATGCCTCGAGCCACTTGGTAAGCACATGACACCAGGTCTTTGATGGACATGTTCTCCAAAGGAACCTGGTCTGGGTTGTAGCAATACTCCATGCCTGGTGGGCGCCGAGCTCGCAAGTATTCCCTCAAGTTGCCCTTGGATGCATATTCAACTATCACATATAAAGGTCCTAGAGATTGTGGAAAGAAATATAAGGATGAATAAAACAGAACAGGGCCTGGCTTCATACTTCAAACTGCCATTATATAATACAGGTTAACATCTAATAAAGATTACAGATCAGTTGTAATAACATTCTCTAAAGGGAACTAATATACAAATCAATTATAACATAATTTAAGACATGAGTTTACAGAAAAACAAGCTTTTTTTATCTACAGGTAAGTAAAGAACATAACCTGAAGTTACTAGTAGAAGTGGTGAATACTGAAAATGTGTCACTAAAATTACTTTCGATGTCAACGCAGATGGTAAACACAGTAAAATAAAACAGAGACGGTTGTTAGACTGTGCAAGCAGCAGAGAGATGTACACTGCAGGGTCACTCAAGTTTAGATTTCTTCCCTTATTTTCTTATTAAGAGGTGATGGGAGAGAAATGACAGCAGCTATGTTTGATTCAAGCTGCGAGTTCGGAAGCTAGCGTCAGATTTATTTATGCATGCTATCCTACACACTCCTCAAATTCAAGGCTCACAGCAGAACTCTTGTCTGAGGAACAACAATGTATGTGTCTGTGTGCATGTTGGTCTAGAAAACCAGAGCAAGTCAGTAGCAGGCCCCTGTCGGTCTTGTCCTACCATCCTGTGTACAGGCTCCCAGCAGATTAATGATGTTTTTGTGCTTTCCGATAATCTTCATCATCTCCATCTCTGAAATTAGGTCTGACAGATCTTTCTCCGTTGCATCAGCTGCAAAGGAACAAAACAAGTTATATTAGGGGAAATAGTCCAATTTCTGTTAGTTAAAAGGTCAAAAAGGCTTTACAATAATGACCTTGCAAAGTGTATTCATTAGGAGCAGGCTGATGTTTGTTGTTAGAACAGTGAAAAGGGAAAGGAGTGTACTGTATGAGACAATAAATTCTATTTTCCCTCCGTCTTCACTCCCCTTTACAGTTTATTGAACACTGTTCATGTGGAATGGCTACAAGTCTCTTGTGCATCACTGCTTAAAGCTTTTTTGTCCGTGAAGCCTGGACTTAGTGCTTCCCTTAAACCAGTGGTTCCAGGATCCAGTTTCTTCAACCTGAACCCAGGCCATGCAAACCCGTTCTGATAATTACCAAACAACCTGTTACCCTGTTCTCCCAACCAAATCTGGACCCAACCCGTTGAAATATAACCCACAACTCATAGTACTGATCTTTGGAGGTGGTTTATTACAAGCTGAACTTAACATACTTTATACAACTTGCATCATATTGCATTGATTCATATTATCTCTGAAATGTTGCTGCTCACGGCGATATTTTTTAAACCAGACTTCTTTGCAAAAACAAAACATCCCCGCTCCCTGGTTTAAACGGTGATCTTCGCTCATTAATCACAAATTCAGCTCTAAAAAAGTAAACCACTGTTCCTGATCCTTTATTTAAAAACCAAAAACACAACACGGCTATTTAATAACTATATTTAAAAGAAAAAAAATACTATTCTTTTAAATACTATACTTTTTAGGGGAGACGTTAACTCACACTTCAACATTTTTACTGCAACCTTGGTCACACGGTTGGGCTTCTCTTTATCCAGACCCAACGCCTCTGCCATCACCACCTGACCGAAGCAGCCTTCACCCAGTGGTTTTCCAAGAACGAGTCTGTAAGGGGGACAGGAGACAATCACCGGCTTTCGCTTTTGAATTTCAGCCATTTTTAAAAAAATCTATACTTGTTCATTTTCAAACATACATAATTATTGTAGAAGTAAACAGGTAAAGTACATTTTTATAGTCAAATTAACATTTTCTCAGGAAAGACTTCACACTGGGCACCACTTTTCTCACTTAACTCAGCAACTATTCCAACCTATGAGCTTTCTGTCAGCAACCCGTGTATCTAGTCTCTAAGGTGCTTTCGGAGCTTTTATACATGGCTTACTTGTCCCTGGGGAGCTCCCAGCGGGGATCTTGGGGCAGTTCATACTCAGACACTCCTGACAGCATTGGAGAGCCACTGGAGGAGAGGCGGGAGGGTCGAACTAGCATCACTCCAGAATGGATAGAGGAGCTTGAGTCCACGGACACCTGAGGTAAAAAAACAGTGACATTACTCTTCTCATAGTGGAACACACACCAGTTTCAGTTTATCTACCAAACAGTGCCCTAAAGAAGAATATTGCAACACAATTTCTGCAGTTTCTTTGAAGGATTGTGTCATAAACACAGGTGTGGTTTGGAGTTTTAGAGCTCCTCAAATACTCATACTTACCAGATGTACAAGACCATCAGAAGCTACAGGGAAAGCTCTGGGAATACATTTATTTTTAACAATGGCAGCAAAAAAAAATGTTTAATAAGCCAAATGTATTTAAAAGTATTGTTTTTAGATAAATCTGAACAAGTAAAAGAAAGAAAAAGGTGAGAAAATATAAACATTCCAAACCCCCTATCTACTTTCTGTTACCTGTCTGCGCAGAGGGATGCTTTTAGCCAGCTTGTGGACGGCCAGCTGGCTGTTGAAGTCGCTCTTCTTCGAAGAGGTGCGAATCTTGAAGATCATTACGATGGCAACCATGACAGCGATAAAAAAGAAGCCCACACAGTAGATGACCACCTCCAAGTAGGTGTGGCTGGCTGGAGGGTAGTGTGTGATGGCTAGACGAGGGGGCAGGGTGACAGGGGGCAGGGAGGGGTGGGGTCAGCTGTCATAATTTAACTGTACATACACAAGTACATAAAACAAGCTGCCAGCAGCAGCAGCAGTACAAAATAAATGGCCAAACCAGAAACACACTCACACACACACACACACACACGTAAACGTGTAAAAGTCAGAGCCTGGGACATATATGGGACTGAATCTTACAATGCACAGGATTACACTCTCAAGCCAAATTCAACATTAGCTAAAGAATGACCGCATGTAATAACAGAGAAGTTGACAGTGCTAAGGATCTGACTTTCACACAGAATATTGATATTTCACACACAATATTTCATTATGTTCAAATATTCTGACTCAGTCACTGGTTGAGCTGAAGCAACATACAATAAGCTTGAGCTCAGTGCAATCGTAAAAATAACTTTACTTAATTCATACAGTTAAAAAAAATTTACTTCAATATTAATACAATGTTAAACAAGTTGTGTTGGTTCTTATAATGCTGATAACATAATTTATGTGCTTAATGTAAAATAAATAAATAAATAAAAGAAAATGTTCCAATTCAGATCTTGTTTTTTTCCTCCCACTAAATGAAAACACCAACATTTATTCATACCATCAGCAGGGGTGTAATGGAGTCCACATTTCAGTAGAAAAAATGTATAAACATACTTTGGTTTGAGAGGCAGTTTTGTGTATAGGAAACGGATGTCAGACAGACCATTTCTAAATAAGTTGTTTTGGTTTTGTGACTTATTCCACCACTGAATTTAAACCATGTGAAGGTCATAAATGATGCAGTTAATTGAGTTAGACTTTTTCTTCTAATTACATACAGAAACTTCTTAAATAAATGGAGCTACTGCTGTCATCATTTGTCGTTATCTCAGTCTTTTATGAAGTCAAAACCCTTGACAAAGTATTTGCTGCATGAGAACACTCATGTTATTGTCTTTACAAGCAAAGTTTAACAAGCTAGCTTTGTCAGTGGTGAATATAACCTACAACTCCTACTTGCATCTACATTTTCAGAAAGTGACAAAAATGCAGCATTTTGTATGTTCATTTACTCTCACAATAAATGTACAGTTGCAGAAATGGCAAAGCATCTTAAATTATTTGTGCTGGAAGCACCCCATACTGAATAATGCATCCCAAACCAAACATACCCACTGAAGTGTACCATTACACCCCCAAACCAGCACCAGCAACACAAGTGATTTATACTTGTGTGAAAAGGCTGACTGACAAGCGGCTTGATAATTGGAGGAATTCCCATTCCAATATCCTCTGGAATGAGACACATCCACTACAGCGAGCCAATTATCAAAGCCAGCCACTGTGCTCAAAGCAGGAAATGACACTAGCAATACATGTCATTTGCAATGCTTGTCGAAGAAAATCAGCTTAATACCAAATCAAATACAAATATCAGTTAAAAGGAAGAATAGAAGAGACAGTTCAAAGTGAAATCTGATCAGAGCTGCCAAACAACCCCTCTCTAAATATGATGTTCTACCTGGCTGAGATTGTTAAATATACTTCTGGGTAGTATTTTGTATATTTAAAATATCCCAAACCATGAACAACTCTTGGGCTGTTTGGCATTTGCTGATTTAATTGGAAAAAACAAAAAACAAACAAACAAAATAAAAAATCAGCAGAGCATGCCTAATACTCTCCCCCATCTAGAAGGTTCAGATGGAGGAGAAGCCATGCTGAGCTCAGAGAGGGAAGTTTTAGTACATGTTTAGCCCTGGCTTCCTCTCACAGTGTCACCAGAAATGAAGTCAGAAGAGACCCTTATCTGGCAAAATGTGAAGGTGGACAGCCTGGCTTGGGTTGAAAATAAGGGATATAATGAAGATGTAAGAGAGAGACAGAACCACTGATACCTTCCAAAACGGTCAACCATGCAGAGTGATGAGAGTACCCGATAGAATTGCCCGCCAAGCAGGTATACTCCCCAGCGTCCTCAAAAGACACATTTCTCAGTTGTAGGACTTCTATTTCGTTGTTCGTGGTGTTAAGGCCAGCGGTCTAGAAAATAACAAAGGAAGTAGACCCGACAAGAGGCCAAAGAGAGAAAAGGGGACCATAAGTAAAGGATTCTGAAAGAGAAAGAGGACGGAGGAGCGTTCCCCTCCTCAATCCAACAACATATGCCCAAATGTCACACCAAAAGTCCCGACAGAGCTCTCTGTCAGGAAGAGCCCTCCAGTATCTGTTAGTGGAAAAGATGGTCAGGTGAGTCTGTACCGCTGAACCGTACTCTTGGCCGCACCATCACCACATAAAATACCTCAGTTTCATCTCTACATGCAAGAGATGGGCATGGAAAAATCCACAGCAGAACAGGACACATCACTATGCCAGCGCTAAACAAACAGCAGGAGGAATGTGAAACATAGACAAGCAGAGGCAACAAAACGAAGGGGAAAAAGAAGGAAAGAAAACAGAGAGAGTTTTTGAGCTGTGTAGAGTGAGCAGACTTTGAAGGGCAAGGGAGTGAGAGTAATAGAAGATGGCAAGAGAGGCCCTTATTAGGAGGGCATGGCACAGCACAGGGATGGGGCAAGAATGAGAGCAGGTCCAACTTAAACCTGAGACTAAACACTTTCAACTGTTCTGCTGGGAATTTTCCATAGCGTCATTTACAGTCAGGAGCACTGAAGAGAGAGGGAGGGAGAAACAGAGGGAGGGAGGAGAGAAACAGCTGAGGTTGACTTGAGCTATTAGACTCTAGTTTGTCCAGGTGGTCCTAGTAGCCCCTCCAATGTGCCGTCCCTGTACTGCTGCGTGGTGGTTACCTGAGGGCTCATATCTGATGACAGTCAGCCAGGCTGACTGATTGGCTTCCCCTATATAATTGGACACTTTACATGTATATTCTCCACTCTCCTCCTCAGTCACATTGTAGAGGGTAAGCACCTGAGCATCCGAGCTATTAACCCCCGAATGCTAGAAATAAAAACAAATCATATGCAGCACAGAAAAATAAACACAGTTGACAACACAGGAACTTTGTTTTTTAAAAAAAAAAAAAAAAAAAAAAGCACAGAAAACAGTTGTTTCACTTCCAGTAATGGCAGTTAGGGTAATTACATGACAATAAAGAAAAATAAGCAACTCTACTAAAATAAGTTCAATCCTAACATTACAGAAACCAATGAATAAAGAAGGACTGCACAGGTTATGCTCCTACCTTGAGGACACGGACGTACTGTTTACCATCAGGTCCAACACTGCTCCCATTGATCTCGATATGTTTTAGCCACTGAATATGAGGCTGGGGGTCGCTGAAGACCTTGCACTCAAACTCCACATCACTTCCTACCACTACGGTACGATTGGCCGGCAAGCCAGCCTGCAGGATTGGCCGGTGGGGAGAGCGCTCTGCAACAGAATCAAAAAGGCATGAACAGATAATAGACAATGATGGATTTCTTGAAAAAAGGAACAGAATCTGGTTTCTGTCTGTTTCAATGAGTTTGTTTTTTTTCCACTCTTCCTCCAGCCTGGCTGATACACTTGTATTTGTTTTGTTTTATTTTTTTCCCCCCTTATACCGTGCTGTTCTTACTTTCCTGCAAAAGATTTTATAAAAATTAAGTGACGTGCATGCCCCCAAAAAGAAAAAAGAAAAAAACATGGGCATGATATTTTGACATTTGGAGATTAGTGAAGCAGAGAGGCGACATTCAAGACAAACAAATGTGCAATATTTGAAAAGTACATACGGCTGACTGGTTGTCAAACACAAGCCAAATAAAACCATCCCGATGAGGCTTTAGTTCTGGAAAACCACCAGCACTGAAGGCAGACATGGCTGACTAGATTATATCATACCATAGTGCTTAGTTTTAAGTTTTGAAGTTATAATAAGCAAGTAAATTAAGCATCTAATCTGGAGAAATCACAGTGAAATTATGATGTTTTGGCTACATTTTAATGATAACTCTATAAAGTAAACTTGCAAGCCAATAATCAGGAAAGATGTATACTGTACAGGCTTTTCTAAGACAGACATGCTTTGGTCCTTAAACACTTTTGATCCTATTTTCCCCACTAAAACAATCCAAGAGCTTATCAGACTGCAGACATCTACTGAGGTTGGCCAAAACCCAGAGAACAACAGAGGAAGTGGGACTGTGATTTATAAGACCTATGACTTTAGAGCGAGTCACAGAGGAGGCCCAAGTGGAGTAATCACTTCTCCCTTCTATATGAGTCCATCACTCATATAGAAGTGTGTGCAATTTATCATAATTTGAACAAAAAGGACTTCATTCACCCGACACAAGGACTGCATCCCTGCGCTCTTGGAGTAGGGGTAGCATTTGTTTGTCTCATCAGGTATGTAGACTTCAAATATTTGAATAAAATGATTCACTGAGACTAGAGCCTCATGAATATTCAACAGGAGATTTAAAAAGCAATTCTGGGCAAGGAACACTTACCGACTACATCCAGCTGGTAGGTGTGGTTAATGCTGCCATATTGGTTTTCCACCACACAGGTATAGTTTCCCTTGTCAGAGGGCACAGCAGATTCCATGATGATGGTCCACATGTGCTTACGAAGCTAAAAGTAGGAGGGGGAAAAAAAAAAAAAAAAAAGTATGAAGAAAACAGTTTACCGTTGGAAAAACGATGAATGATGGACTTCTTTTAATTCAGTTCAAAATCTGATTTAGTTTGTTTTACAAATAAACTAGATCTTACTTCCTGTGACATTTAGTAAGGGGTTTTAGGCAGCCGATCCTTTTCCAACTAAACAAAGACCACATTTTTATATGCAAGTGCCCCAACCTGCCTTTTGAGCTCTTTTTTTCCCAAGACATGTTATAATTTTTTTCTTCCATAAATCTGCCAAGACCGGCAGTGTGTGATTAGCCAACTAACCTCTAAGGCAATGGTAACATCAAACATGTATATACACACAGACTGAGCCATACAGTCTCCCTCATTTAGCTAAATATGTGATGAGGGAGCCCAGCTGCCTGCTGCCAGATGTGTTGTGCTTGACTTCTTATGCATATGGTCTAGATTATTCCAACCCTCCTGCACGTCTCCATACTGAGGATATGAACAATAGAAGGCCTGCCATAAAAGCGAGAGTGTGGGAGGGATGGGAGACGTCCCTGGCCGTTGATGCAGACCTTTGCACCTTGACTGAAAAAACAGCAGCCAGATGGTTAAGTGTGCTGCCTGGCTGGGTGGAGGGTCTAGGGGAGACGAGAGCAGCAGGCAGCCGAGAGGAAATTCCTAAATGTGTCCCAGCTGGGGAGGGAGATGGCTAGGGAAGCACGGTACAAGACTGGATTAGCCCCATACCTTGATAGGAAGAAAAAAAATGTAGAAAAGAAGGTGGATTGTGTTTTTTAGAGTATGAACATGCATCCAGCACATGTGGGCAAACTCCCACATGAAAGCAGATGTTTTATTCGATTCCTATACCAAGCTTCTGGATTACTTCAGTGGCAATGCCTTTCAAGAGTTAGAATCCTAAGCCAAATAACAACTAATTAGTGGAATTTGACCTCAGACTTATTTATAAAAGCAAACGTTTTGAATATCTCTACAAAATGTCACAATGCCAGTTACAGTAAAGCAATACAGTATATAACACAGATCCGGTATCGCCAGCCACACCTGTTTAGTAAATCCATAGACTGGAGTTAACTTTATAACCATTAAATGCCTGGAGCTTAAAAATTTGTAAGCAGTGACAGTCACATTTAAATACAGGAAGACACTGACGAAAGGACATGATCCATCACACGTCATAGATACAGCAGGAATCAGGGTGAATCTACTGCTGCATGGATGTTATTACAGCGACGACAATTACCGATACCTAGAACGAGGACAACCAGTGCTATCGTTCATCCAAACAGAGGGCTAGGATTGCCCACCTGGAGGTACAACTAAAGCACAACATTCCATTTTGTGGCATAGAGTTTCAATTTACATTGTTTCTCGGGTCAACTGTGAAACTTGTCTCTGCGTTTCACTTGCAGAAAGAGTTTCTTACTCCAGGGGAGGGGGCGGTGATCTAATGTGGAGATGAGATCACTAACGCATCTTCACTCAGAGTCAAAAGGTTTGAAGTGATTCAATAAAAAAATGCTTTTGATATTGCTTTGTGAGAAGCTTTGGGGAACAAAGTTTCAAAAGATTTTTTATTTTTTTATTATTAACCTTGAAGCCTCCAATGCGATGGTCTCTCTTGAACTCCTTCCCATTCCTGTACCATTTCAGAGTGGGAGTTGGGTTTCCACTGGCCTGGCATTGAAACTTCACAGTTTTACTAGCTGGTACAGCATGAAGCTTTTTCTCCATTTTTTGTGGATGAACCCATTGTGGGGCATTTGCTAAAAACAAAAAGAAACAAAAACACATTCATACATTTTGACACAATTATTTACACAAAAAACCAACTAGATTAACAAAAATACAATAAATTATATTAAAAAAAAAATATGTATATATCTGACTGCATAGCTTACTGTCAGATATTAAAGGCCTATTAATAAAGAGTGTGGATGAAAGAATTTTAAAAGTTAAAAGTTCTGTAACATCTTGTAGACTTATAATTGGAGAACAGCTGGAGAAGTTTAGTTTAAGTACTTAAAATAAAACTTTAACTTTAGGTCTGTTCAGTTTTGGCCAGGGATATTTTCTATTTCTTATTCTACTGTTTGGAATTGAAATGTAATTAAATGCTTTTAATCAGACATTACTAGAGCTTCAGTTTACAATATTAACATCTGTGTCTCTTATTTGATTCAGTCGTCCACTAAAATCCATTTAAATTAAAAATATATATATATATATTGCTTTTAGGGGCAAATAATGTTATGCAATAAAAATGTGATTAATTGAGATTAATTCATTACAAAGCCTCTAATTAATTAATATTTACTTAATTTAGTCCCATCCTAATATTTATCTCTTTACTTATTTGTTAGCGTTGGGACTGTAACATGTTAACACTTTGTAAAGGTGGAAAATTTGGTAAAACAATGTAAAGATAAATGCAATTAACAGCAACAGAAACAGTTGTAGCAAAAGTTTAGTAAAGATATGGGTGCATACAAATCACATAACTGATGGGTACACACCAGGTTATTACCAGAACTCAGAACTAAGGCATTTAGTTAAAATAATAGTTACTTCTACGTCTCAATATTCATTGTGGTTTCCATCACCAGGCTAGCAATTATGTTATTTTATTCACAGTTTTTCCCTTCTATAGAGGTTTTACTGGTAATCTTTTAATTACATAATCTTGTTTCACCTTCCTCTGCAACTGACTGGAGAAGCAGCACTGCTGGTGCTTATCTCTATACTGTGAATATACACACAGTATATTCATATATATAGTCTGCCTTTCTTTAAAAATATGTAATTTATTTCAGCAATGATACATTTGAATAAAATTGTAACTAGGAATTATTTAGTCAAATAAAAAAAATACTATATATAGCCCAGTGTAAATTAAAGACTGTCATGTTTTCCACACTGCAGCTGCTGGATTCTTTGTGGCCAGAACGAGCAGCAGCGACCAGATGAAGAAGCTGGTGTCTTAATTGAACTTTAGACAAATTGGGGGACATCCAAGGTTAGCCACAATTAGTCACCAAAGAGACAATCCTTGTGCAAAAGCTGCCACTGAGGCAGCAAAGATCCTCTGATTCAGAGCAAAACTATTGAACCAGTTGTGAGCCCGACACATGACGGGCTTATAAGTGAATAATAAAGCTCTGAAATCTGTGACCATAATAATTACTCATCTGCGTGACTCAGCAATGACCATTTGTGATGGCAGCATTAGTGAAGTGAAAAAATTTGATCACTTACTTATCAGTTTTTGACTACCCAACAGTTTGTTTTCCTCTGATGAAGACTCCTCTTCGTCATCATCATCCTCAGATGAAGCCAAGATATCAACTAATTAAACAGAAAAATTCATGTGAGCAAAATTCAATGTTGTATACTTCTCTGGGCAGAGTTTTGCCAGATGTACCACATTTGAAGCAAAGCAGCAACATTTCAATAGCTGTTTTCCCTCTTAATTTAAGAGCAATGCATGAAAAAGCTGCACACACAACACATGGGTTAGCATTCACTTGAATGAGGTGTGAACTGCACTGCTGGATGACATGAAACAGGTTTACTTGAATGAAATGGATTTCTATGTCATTAAATGTCAGTCTAATAGTTGTATGAGACTATAGCGTGAAAATATCTCAAATCCAAAAAGGAGTAATAAACATACTGTTCACACATAGCAATTTACAAACTGGAAAGAGGAAACTACTGGGAATAAAATCTGTTTTGTTTTTCTACCCAAAAGAATCCTGCTACTGAGAAAAGCTCCCTGATTTGTGAACGCATTTTTACTGTAATGATGAATTACCTGTGACATTGAAGTAAACACTGTGGTTGCCAAAGGTTGTGCATGTGTAAAAGCCGGAGTCAGTCAGTTCCACATTTTCTATCTCCAACTGGCCGTTGCGGATGCGAGTGTGTTCTCCATCCACAACAGCAAAATGGTCTTTGGTCCAGTTAACAGCATGGAGGGAGTCCTTGGCAGAGCAACTCAGCTCCAGACGTTCCCCAAGATAGCGGGTGAACAACTCTGCTTGCGTTTCCACAGACACTACAAAAACAGAAGAGCAGGGCATGATTACTTACGTCATGACACTTAACACTGATGATGTTCTGAGCAAATATAAATCACTTACTCTAGAATTTTGAAAAGCATGTAGGCATTCATTATTAAGATGATATGGAGCATATGTGTGTTACACACACACAAAAACAGATTTCATTCTGGGAAAAGTCTGCTGCTTGTAAAATATGAACCCCCCCAATTCCACCTCCTTAACATACAAACAGAATGGTGAGGCACAGCTAACTTTCCCACTAGAACAGGTGGTTTAAAAAGGTCTTATAGCTCTTGTTCAAACTTTGACACACTATTATGTAAAAGTGTATGATAATTCCTATTAAAAATGAACTGCATTTCACATAAAGAAATAGTACACAGATGGAACAGAGTGCTCTCACACAAAATTAGTTGAATCTGTACCACAAACTCATTAAAAACTTCCACATTAAGACAGATTGCAAAAGTACTACCTTGATTCTCTCCCACCATGCCTACGTAACCTCTCCCCAGAATTAAATTGTATCTCAAATTAGTCAAGGCACCATAATCAGGCAAACAAGGAGTTACTTGAGAGAGGAAGGTGAAATTCAATTAGAGAGATGAGAAGAGGGGAAGTGTCACAAAGAGAGAGAGACACCTGAGCCCCCTGTTCTATAAGACCACGTAGTCTGCTAGGAGGAAGGACTAACCCAATTACGCTGACATGTTGTCCATCACAGTGTTGTTGTTTTGCTGGATACAAAAAGGTAAAGGTTGTCACTGACCAAGCTGAAATTCTACCTTTAGGATGTCACTTTTAGTATAAGCCTGGTTAATTTGAAAAATATCTACTTGGTGATTGGATGTACTGACTCCTCCAAATATTATTTCCCATATTATGATTTTTTTTTCCCCCTGACAACACGTTGCTTTTATCTTATCAGAAAATATTCCCAGAACAAAATGACATTCCCCTTTTGCCATTTGTTAACCCAAAAGTCAAACCCCAACGACAAGCAGTTTTAAATGATAAATCAGGAAGACATACAGAAAATCTTCCAATTTGGGAAGCTAAAAACTTTTGTATGTCAGAAAGATTGTTTTATTCTGTGATGTTGTGATGATGACTGTGTATCGTATGTTCTGCAGAGCAAGAACCTGCTGGAAACAGTGTAATACTGAGTCAGACCCGATTGGTTTTTAACCTTTTCCTGCTAAAAAAAAATAAAAAAAATCTAATAAAAATTTTATAAAAAAAAGTACTTGCAATTTTATCTTAATAAATGTAGCAAAAAAAAACTTTCAATCACAATCACTGCACCTGTTTATAACATTGTTCTGTTTTAGCCATGAAACCTTTCCAGAATGCCCTCAGGCATCTCAATTATTTTATTTGTCCTCTTCTTCCTTTCCCACATAGCCTCTTTGGCATTACAAACAAAAATGGAGCTAGATAATCAAATACCACAGTGGTGAACAATCCACTAACATGAGATAATTCTGAACCATTCTCAAAGGAAACCTTTTTTTTTTTTTTGTAATGTACTTCCTCCTGATCACAACATCAGCAAACCTGCCTAATCCCTCCCACCATGACAACAAAGGACTTCAAACAATACAGAGGAAGAGAGAGGAAGGAGAGCAAGCCAGTGAGCATGTGCATAGTAGTGAGTAAGAGCTGGCCTACAGTGGCAGGTTCTAGTACCAGTTGCTATGGTGACCCCACTTGGGCCTAGTAAAGGTATTTCCTGGATCACATATGTCTGACAGGCCCTTAATCCCAGCAGGAAAGGGGGCCAGGGGGTAGGATCAACTTTCTCCTCAAAAACAAAACCAAAGTGGGGAAAGCAGAAAAAGCATTTAGACCCCATTTAAGCTGCTGAAATATAAAAATTTATTTTCCAGACAAGCCCCACAGACATTCACATTAGCAGTCCAGGTTTTTTTATAGATATATTTTTTGCCTTCTTGAGACAACTTAATAGCATAACCATAATTTCTTACCGTTATAAGAAATTATGGAATTTCTTTTCTAATTCTGCATCTTTTCAGCTGGTAGAACTGCCTCTAACCAAACATGCAAAACATAAAAAGGGAAGAAAGACGTGTTGACAAAATGAAATATTTCATGGAATGTGATCTGATAAAAGTAGCACAATGCCCAACATGCTTGCATGCTATGCTTGCAGGTTTTATGCAACTCTGATGCCCTCTTTTCTGCCACCAGTTCAGTGCAGCCAAATTCACAATTCACTTGCTCTCGGTTATTTTTCCCTTTTTGATGTTGGACAAATAAAAATGCAGGGAAAAAATATTTATTTCCAGCACAAGATCATGTTTGCAAGCAGAGACTTATAAAACTGATGAATGTAGAATAAAATGATACAGAAAGTTGGAGGCCATTACAGGTTGTCTTATTTAACTGACAATGTGGTGCAAAAGCCCCTTATGCTTACAGGGATGGCATGAATAATTATCCTACTGACAACTAAAGAACACACACTAAAGAACCAACAAGCAGCAACAAGACTTTGTCAGATTCACACACTTTAGGAAATGTTAATTTGGAAAACACTATTTCAATATGTGACAGTTGAAAAGCAAGGAAGGGGAAAAAGAAGACAAAGAAAAAAAAGAAAGAAAAGCCAACATTGAAATTTTTACTGGCTTAACTTGAGACCTGATGCAATATTTAGACATGTTGCAACACACACACGTTTTATTCCCTTTAAGACCCGGAGAAAGCTTGCACGCTTTTACCTTTTAAACCTGATGTGATGTGAGCTTTGCATTAAGTGTTTTACCAAATACATTTTTCTCTTTAAATGATTATAAATACTAAGACAGTTGTTTAAAATAAAAGTTAAAGGTTTACTTTCGAAGCAAAGTTCTCAGTTTTTCTTCCCTATTTGTAGGTTCAGCAGATGAGAGGCATGAGCTTTACTGAACAGCCTTTTTCCAGAAAAACCTATAATGAACCTTAAATGAAGCCTTAGGTCTAAAAGAGTTCATGTAGATATACTGTAAAGTGATGGGCCATCACCAGCCAGCTAGAACACAGTATACACACAAAGTGTGTATACTGTGTGTGGGGGCTGTCTAGTATGCTTCTGTCCCTGCTCACTAAATGGAGATGTCACTGATAAGGCTGTGTCAACATCCCAGCTGTTAATCTGAGTCCAGACATCATAAAACACCCATAAAACTGAAAAATATGCCTGTTGCTTCATTTAAAGCCACAGTCAGGAGGACCATTTGTGCTTCTGTTACAGCCCTCCTAAAACAGAGTAAGATTATAGCACAACAAAATTCAGAGAAGTCAGTCCCATCACTCCAAAACCAAGTTAAAAGATAAATCTTTCTGGATAATTTATACACATTTTTAAAAATAACAGCACACTGGTGTGGAGACACAAAACCTATTTTTCCAACATTTCACAGAGTTAAGTGCCAAGTTTTCACACATCCTTTGAATTGAGGATGTTTCATCTCAGTTAATCTTCCTGCTACTATGAAACAGTTTCAGGAAATAACCCACCTGGAATGCTCCAACATGGGTTCAGTCAACCAATTGAGAAAATTGACTGACATGATTTATAATCAGCCTAATTATAAAAACCATGAGAGGAATTTAAGCGCAGAACACAGTTAGGTTTTAAACAACGGGTGGAGTGGGGGCCGACTAATCTGTAAATACATGAACAACTAAAAGGAAGGGTTGGCGCCAGACTATGGAACTTTCTCTGGCTACAGCATAGGAAGCAATATGCCGCATGAATGACCTTTGGGATTTCCTGCTCTCACTGGAGTGATGGTTGAATGCAGGAAAGTCAACTTAGTTGAGGCTCTGCGGTGGCACGTGGAAAAATTGGTTATAGCGAATTTTCCTTGCCGATTCGACCACGCTAGGGTGAAGAGGTGGGTATAGTGTAGACAAAAGGCATCACAGGCAGGAAGCAAACGACTAAAACCATGCACGTTAACAAGTAACAAAAAATTCAGAGTACTCTTCCTAAAAGCACTCCAGTGGAGGACCTTTTCATTCTTAAATGAGCCACTGACAATCAGCATAGATTAGCGCTTGGGGGGGCTACGAGGGTTACTCTGTTATTCAAATGAGCTCTGTTACATTTAGTCTTACATTATGTCTTTAATAGACAAACACAGTAAAATTACGTGGTTCTACTACCTTTTTGTCTACTGTTGGCTTAATGCAGCAAAAGAAAGTTACAGGTTTGCACAGTTTGGGAAATAAAAATGATTTGTAAACACATTGATAAATAATTAGGTAATACATTACACTTACATCAAACTATAGTTTTGCATTGAATGAAACCTTAATTGAATGAACTATTTGTTTCACCAGCTCCAGATGGAAATATGAAGAGGCTTAAAGCTGTTAGTTTTCTCTCTTTCCATGTTCCATCTTTTTAACTTTAAGTAACTCGTCTAGATCTAAAAACCAGGGGAATGCAGATTGTGTTCACAAAAAATACCACATCATTATTACTTTACAATCAGCTCAGCTGTGGTTCTCTCAAGTGACATTTCTGTCTAAAAACAGATTCATTTTAGAACTGTGGCAGCTCGACATGTTAAAGAATTGGCCACTAAAAGATCAGTGCAGCTTCCGCCCTGAAAGGTTTAGAGAATTTGAATCGGTCTCCATGCAACTCCCACAGAAATTCAATGAGCCAAATTTGTTCAAGGAATATTCTTTTCTTATGCGTGTATCACACAACAAAAAAAATCTCCATTGAAAAGCAATAAGACACATAAAACAAGAGCATTTCCATATAACCATTTTGCTTCTCTACAGAAGACAAAAGAAACACGACTAAATGCCTCTGCTGAGATTGTTCGTCAACAGCTGAAGCCATCCGTCACCCAGCAGGGAAGCGGGGGGAAAGTGAAGCATTCTCAGGCAAAATGTCAGAGGGAGAGCACAGAAAAAACACAGAGGCACATAGGTGGTACCTGGCCATTTGGTGATCAAGAACTGGGTGGAGTGTAAATGTAGACTTCCCCCACCTTGGTGGAAATTTATTGCTCACCTTTGAGCACAAACACTCCCCTCAGAAAGCCTATCCTCAAGGATAAGGAAGGGTTTAAAGTAGCATCTTTTTTCAAAAACAGGCTAATTTATAGTTCCCTGGCAGTTAACTCTTCTTGCAGTGACAACAAATACCTTTTTATTACAAAGAAGGAGAGAAGCAGGGGCTGCTAGGTAGTGGAGCTGCCCTCAGGCTACAGATGGGAGTCATTTACTCCTCCCTGTCCCACTGCTGACTTAAAACACAGCCACCAAGTTTATTTTAGGGCTCAGAGCTCAAGAGAGAGCTTCTTGCTTAATTACTTCAATTATAACGCTGAACTTTATCATATTCTTTTGCTGTTCTCCACTTCCGAGTGCAGAATGTAAACATCCAAACCCATCTGCCCACAAGACCAGGCAGCTATTACACTGCTGGACAACACCCAAGAAACACATTTTTAAGGATTTGATTTCAGTGCCTCTTTCCCCTTTCCAGGACTGACCTTGTGTAACAGCCGGACAAGGCTGAATTCTTTACAGAAACTTTTATAATCAACAAAAAACTAATTCCACATGTAAAGACTTGTGAAATAATTTATAATCACAGAAAATTTAATATGCTTAATTGGCCTGGAAAAATAGAAAAAGGTCTAACTGCTAGTAAGGAGCAGAACTGTTCTACAAGTGATGCTGTACACTCAAAAAAACATCAGACTCCAGCAAATGGGGGTTGTGAGTGAACACTGACGCTACAAAGAAGACTTCACCAACGTCTGGAGAACGTCAGGATTACATTCCTGTACAAAGAACAAAGCTTTGCTTATCAATGGGCTGCTTTTTAAGACATAAGCCAAGATAAGTCAGTCCTAACACGTTTAGAAGTTCAAACACTTGCATTACATTTAATACTACTACCACTAGTACGTGGGCCATCCCCACGACGCTTAATTACAGTAAAACTGCAAAAGTATTTTAGCATTCCACCCTTTCATCCCCACGAAACCAGGGATTAGCCTCCATGAAACCGATCATGTCTGAAACCAGGTATAAAGGTGGATAGGTTTGAGACCTCCACAGTCTGTGGTATTGTGAGTACAGCGTAACCGCACCACTAGAGGATATGACGTCATTGTGATGAACGCGCCAAACACAACAACAATAATGGCCAACTGTGTTGTGGTGCTGCTCCAGACAGTCCTGGCTTGTGTACAGCTTTAGCACCAAAATGCACTGCTTTTACAACACAGTATTGACTGATATGTCATATCTGCACGTGCGCTATGTCTCGTTCTAGCTCTGGAGTGTTACTCTTTAAGCGCCCCCCACAGCCTTGTAGTGTGTACTATAGCTCTTTTGTGTGGATGTTGAAACCATTCTCCTAATTTTCGCCACCATTTTCACACCTGAACCGGCTTCAGTGCCATGTGGACATAGCCAAAGTCTGA
The DNA here is from genome assembly GCF_017639745.1 of Melanotaenia boesemani. Lineage (NCBI taxonomy): Eukaryota > Metazoa > Chordata > Actinopteri > Atheriniformes > Melanotaeniidae > Melanotaenia > Melanotaenia boesemani. The sequence goes on from NC_055692.1 coordinate 26,553,021, forward strand.
GTAGCGTCAAGTTGTGAAGTGCTCTTACCTTCATCAGCGTTAGCAGGTCGGCACTGCGTCCTTAAAACTTGGGTGAAGAAAGTCAGAAACAGAAGTATACTCGACCTCATCAGCATCCTGCTGACGGAGCTAAAACTACTGGCTTTTACACAACTGGAACTCCATTCAGATCGGTGGGACATCAGCTGTGCGTCATTCACAGTGCACCGCTGAAAAAGGAAAAACAAATGAATAAGTGATCAGAAAGATAGTTATGCCAAAGCCAAAAGTACATGGTCCTCCTTAGCTAAAAAGTGTATGTTATTACCATGCTGAAGAAATCCTAAGCTTAACTAAAACTAGATTCCGAGCTTACATTAAAATGTATCTCCAACTGATTATAATGTAGTGGTAATGTTTATTTTTGTCAACAAGCAATTTACTCGTCTTTTAAAAAAGGAAGAGAATATTCTATACGTTTACAAAAGGTCAAGGCAGGTACTTCAGCACTTAGGCCTGATCATACAAAACACTGATAAGAAATCAAACCAGAAATCCTCTGATAGCTTAAGAAAAACATCATATAAATCTTGCTCAGTTTTTAGAGTAAAATATACACCTTGACGACTGTTACCGTTCTCCGATACCTTTTCTGCTCAGCAAGTTTAAGGCTAAAAAAGTCTTTAAAAAGTATCTGCAGTGCCCTTCAAAACGAGGAGTGTGTGACACCAACATGCACATCTGTTTGAATCATCACTTCAACAGCATCTGGCCACAGAGATTAACACTTCCCCATAGCCGACATGACCCCTCTTTCCCTTGAATAATTTGTTAAAGAACAGAAAAAATAAAAAACACTCTGTTACATGACACTCATGTTGAGAGACCTGCCAGGCCGTCATTTCCACACAGAGATCAATCACCTAGCAGTTGGTTTTAGTTCCTAAACCCAAAATGACCTCCCTGCAAGCATTTGCTACCATGAGCTGTCAAAAGATCGCCAAGAAATCTGACCCCAAGATTACAGGCCTCAGAAATTAATCAGAAAAAATAAGATGAAAAATAAAAATGAATAATAAATCAATGTTGTTACAAAAGATTTTTTTTTAATTCAGCAAATTCAATAAAAGCAACAACAGCTGGGTGATATATGGTTTAAAGAAAGCCCAACTTGGATTATATTCTCTCATGAAGTCCAGTATATACAGATGGGGTTTCCTTTAAGAGGTCATTGCTTTTATGAATGTTCCTCTCTGAAACAGCCATTGTGTTATCCTCAAAACCAATTCAATTTCACTTTCCAAGAAAGGTCTAGTGTTCCAGCAGCTGAGCTGGGTCGGAGGGGGGGTCCAAGGGGGATAAAGAAGCTTGGTCATCTCTGCTCTGTAAGCTATGAGTCAGTATTTGGGAACCCTCCAAGAAAGTGGTCCTGCTGCCAGACAGAAGAAACTGCAAAGAGTAGCCGACCGCTGTTCCCTGGGCCCTCATCACTACAACAGCCGTCAATGTTTAAAAGAGGAGGAAGTAGCTTCGTTAAAATACGGTGGGGCGTTTTGTCATACTTCACTCCCCTGGGATAATAGGTTAAACATTCAGTGAGTGAGTCTTGCTGTCATCTGCTATGGCATACTCATCTTGGACTGGGAAACATTTGTGAGTTGGGGCTGACACATCGGATACGAATATTTTATTATATTGAAGTACTTCTGCAACTATATTTAGTTTATTACTCATCAGTAAAATACACCACAGGAAATTTTAAAAAACTCATGCAAATTATGATCATTACTATGCATTTTTCTAACCTGATATCAGACATATGACATAAGATTCAAGCATCATATTTTACATTCATTTATATTCATGTGTATTGCTTACATTGAACTGAAAACGGAGTTTCAGTTTAATTTTTAAATTGGAAAAGCAGGATCCTTATTGACTAGAGCTAACAAAACACCTCTAACATCTATGACTATTGAAATACTGAAATAATTTATAGAAGTCACCGATATTCACTGGGTGAGGAGAGTATGTTCCTCATTCATATCCAACTATCTTTAACTGTATGTTTACAAAACGAGTCACTTTATCAAACAAGCTGCTCCTTTTAGTATTTATAATATAATTTCCAATGTTGAATGTTTAGTAGGTTTTCAACTATAATTTGTTAGAAATAATTATTGTAGCTAAAAAAGACCTTTGACTTTTTACTTCTTTACAAAAATGGTAGACGATTAAATGTTTGGGGAAATTCTTGTTGTTTGTGGTCTAAAGAAATCAAAGTATTTGCTTGATAATCTGCCAAACTAAAAACGAGGGTTAGACTAAACTGATTAGAACATGCATGACACATTTATCCTCTCTCATTATACAAAGACAAAGGTTACCAGTCTAACCCATAACATAGCCCACACCATAATTACTGTTCACTGCCATCCATGCATAAAATTCCTCAACTCTCAAATTCTGTAACCCCCCCCAAATCCATTCCCTCCACTTCAGTCTGCGCTTGTAGACAGCAACAGGCCAGTCTGCACATGGCTGCAGTTCAGTGGACATCAGACTATTTCCCTGAGGCTACTGTTTTCACAAAAACAGACACCTAGCTTTTTTTTTTCCTTTTTTTGTCTTTGCAGCAATACTAATTGAACCAGTGGCTCACAACCAGCATGCCACTGCAGGAGATCAGGTGTCATGAGATTACACTAAAATTTAAAGACAATGAATTTCAAGCCACCTGACACTTTGCCATTTGGTTTGGCACTTTAACTCAAAGTGATTCTTTTAGCACTGATCACTATCTGAGTGTTTGTTTTTCCTCCATACCTATCCTTTGGGATTTCACAGGGATGGGTAAAACATGCACTAAAAACAACCTAAGCCCCTTCAAGAACACAGGGAGATTTCAAAAATCAAATTAAGCTTTAATGTCCTGAAAACAACAAAATTATTCATGTGGAAAACTTACGCACATAAGAAATATTTGAACAATTAATGTTTGAAAACTATATTTACTGAAGCACACAACTCAAGCAACAATAACCGTGTGGCATCAGATCATTCTAACAAATTAAAGAGAAGAATGATTTTTTATTTCTCATTATATGGTTCAATAAAGAAAGAGAAAAAAAAAATCCCCCCTCCTGGAACTCCCTACAGGCATCCTTCTTCACTTAACCATCCATCTTCTCCTTCTCCCTTTGCAACATAACATTAAGATCTTTATATAACATTAGGCAGGCCCCCTCTAGACCAAGTCTTCATGATAGATGTAATAATGAAGGACTGTGGATATCCTCCGGGAATATGGAGCATATAATCTCAAAGTGAGAATTGAACAATACTGGATTTTTCTTTCTTTCTTTTTTTTCTGACTGGTTATCTGTCCCCGGGGAATAAATTGGAGACAGCTGAAGGAACCATTTTCATGAAACACATTTGACAGAATTGTGTCACCAAACTGCAAAGAAGTTCAGAAAAGTGTGATGGGTCAAAGAAACCAAACTCCATTGATTAAAATAAATAATGGCCTCGCGTGGAGATGAAAACTTCAACTAAAGTTTTAAGAGGACTCGAGGCAACTCCTAAGTCGTTTGCACCCTTTCATTTACATGCATGGGGGAGCTCTGGTGTTTCTGCGCATGAAACCCTCTGATGTCTCCCAGAAAAGCATTATTTCGAGCAAAAGCACAAACATATTTCAGGAGAAGAGGGAAAACTGAAATATTTGCTTGCCATTTTAAGATATAAAATTCATTAGTTGGTCTTTTTTAAAAACAAATTAAGTCCTTGAACAACATCAACTCACTACCATGGCAAACAATGGCTAACTCCTTTAACAGGTAAACAAACAATAAAATGACGCCAAATCAAGGAATGGAGTTTTTAAAAAAAAGAAAAAAGGACCAGCTCACCTTACTGGCGGGGAGCAGTGAAACAGCCAGTGTTGGTCAGATAAGGAAGAGTCCTGAGCTGAGATTTGATGCAGGAAAACTTCCAGAAAAACTGTATATCCAGACTTTAATGCGTGGCCCGTTAACGAAGCTCTCGCGCGCCGAGATATCAACGTCTAGCTAACAGGTTTGCGCATATTTCTGCCAAACTTGTGCGATAGAAAGAAAGAAAAAAAAAAAGAATGTCGCCCCACTCAGAGAGCCACAAAAATAGAACACGGAAAAACGTTCCGAATAAAGTTTTGTTTGTCAGTTCATATAATTTTTTAAGTGGATTCAACTTCCGTTGCGATCACTTTCTTTTATCTTACCTAGCTAATCAGGTCCGAGAAAACTACGCGAGTGGAGCCTGTGCGCTGGTTTTTGGTAATCCCTTTATCCCAACACGTCTCGCACGCAATGAAATCTAGTGTCTTCACTTCTGGAGATTGTATAGAAAAGTTTCTCAACTCAATCTAAGAAAAGACCCAAAAAAGTAATATCGCTCAGTGTTGTTCTTTTTTGACTTTAAAAAGCGATACTTAACGCAATCTTGAAAAGTATTTTGACCATTCCTGGCGGAGAAATGCTGTTCCACAACGACAGTCCGGGTGGCTCCAAACCTCCCCCTCTTAAATCTGAGAGTATGCACATTCTCCGGACCACAGGCAAGTTAGAGGTGGTACCCTAACGACTTCCGGTCTATTGTTACACAATAAAGCCCAGGATGAGCTTTACCTGGTAAACTGGAAGAGGTTTGCCAGGTAACAAGTTGTATAATCCCATTTACACTTACATTAAAAATTACTCATTTATTTATCTATTTATAAAGACCAGATCAGATTAGAAAATTGAACAAAAATGTTTATCAACAGGCCATGTTTCTCACTGTCTTTCAACAGTACGCTAAAAATTGTCCACAGTGTATGCTTTTGATATTTTTTCTAGCCTTTTTTCGGGGAAACCACGTGTTTCCACTAAACTATTTAAAGAACATCCATTGTAAGTGTAATCATTTAGGAGAAAGCTACGTCTCAGGACGTTTCCGTTCAGGCTTTATTTTTTATGTTAACCCTCTGAATTTCCGTCTTTTTTCGTGCTGCCGCTTTTTAACTTGACGAAGAGCTGATATGTCTTGTAGAAACCTGGCTCCCCCTGCCATCCACAGCCTCTTTGGAAAAGCTTCTCAACACTCCATACCGCGCTCTTTGCATTGTGGGACTGGAAACCTGGACAACAAACTAGTACCCCATCTACACACTGAGTGCCCCTGCTTTTCCTTTTTATAAACAATACTGGATAAAAACAAGACCAACTCACTTTCAACTAAGTGTGGATCACGACACACTGAACAATTTGAGAATACAGGAGAATTTACACATATTATTAGAGATAAATATTAGGTGAATCAGTCAGCGCTATTAAATTTTTATTGTACATCGTTTGTACTTAGGAAGACATGACATGCCTTACAAGAAACAGTTCTAAAATCATAATTGAGTCCTGCTTACAAGCACTGGGCAAATGCCAAGATGGAAAAAGGTTTATCAGTGCTATTGTTTGCAGACTGAATGTGTGGGTAATAATGAGTGTGTTTTCTCTGATTGGTTCCAGCAAATAAGCACTTTAATAATCTTTAGGCAACTATAAAAAAAAAGAAAAAAAGAAAAGAGGACGGAAAAGCTATATTGTTTCAGTACACAGAATTGGCAGAATTTCAAAGAGCATCAGAATTTCAAATGTGTCTGCCAGCTCAGCACAAATGCAAGCTTTACTCTGTTTGATCAAACGCATAGTTCATATCTGAAGAGCTCATATAGTCTTTGATTTCCTGTCACAGTTGACAAATGACAGAGCTGAAGCAGCAGAGACACATGAAGAACAGCTTCGTAGTTCGATTAAAGAATGAGATGACAAGCTGATTTGTGTTTTGACATGTGTTAACCTTTCCTTCTCCATGCCATGTTTAGGTTTAGCTGGGTTATGAATATGGACAAACTTATTTTACTTTGACAGGAAATGAAAAATCCTCATTTGAAAATTAAGGCTTAAAGTCATCTATTTCACTCCCTGGCTTCTACAAACAGCAAAAATAATCTTATTGCAGTTGTAACGGTTGTAACTCAGGCTTCAACCTGAGCTCCACATCCACAGGAGGATGTTAGCAGATGTTCTTGGTTGATACTTTTGTGTCAACAATGCAAATTTTAAATGACAACCCACAAGTATGAGAGATCACAATTAAAACCCTTTTAACAAACATTCTCTTGAGCCACAAGCAGTGCAGCAACGCAGAGGTTAACACTGAGATGACATCTTGATGCACTGTGTATACTTCAAATACAAAAAAAAAATGTTTTGAATTTACTTGAACTTTTCAAGCATGAAGAAAAATGGGTGAATTCAAGTAATTTGTCCTTTGTGTCATGACTGGTTCAAAATGTTTAATGACATTTCTGAAATGGGTACTTTACTGATTTTACACATCAAAGTCTGTTCATAGGAGCTGAAGGATACTAATCCATTTGTCCCATAAGTTGCCTTTGGTGGGTTCAGAGGGAGCTGAGTGAAGTCTGAAAAAAAGACTTTGGACTTTTGTTTAGACCTTAAAAAAAGCCAACCAAACAAACAAATCTCCAACAGATCTCTGTAGCCTTCAGGGCTACATTTGCAGCACATGGATCTCAAACTTAACCAAGCAACTATCTGCAGGTATACGGTTCAATTGCTTTGTGTGTATCAGCATAATAAGGTGATGATATGAGGTTTGGTTTAGGGAAAAGTTATGTTTGGGCCATAGCCTATAAGACTGTAGATATGCCTGGGTGTTGGTGGACTAAATAGTGGGGATAATGTATGTCTGCACGTTGGGTTCTGACAGGAATATTTCTATAAAAATGACAAATATTATATATCTAGAAACGTAAGGCTAAATTGGTGGATTATTCCTTTAAAAGGATTGTGGGATAACGTAGCATCTATTTTTGTTGTGTTGATTTAATAGATGAGAACACTAATATCACTTTTATGTCTGCATTGTAAAAATAAGCTTGCTGTCAACATGTTGCTGCACAGTTTATCAAAAAGACAGATTAGATATTAAAGCTAGTTATTTGCTGTACCTTTCTTTGAGCTTTATCAATTCTATTTGGCTGCTAGACAGCTAATCACAACTTCAGGATGTCTACGCCCAGCAAAGATGTAGTCCAGAGCGTCAATTTCAAAGTAGAAAAACAGTAAATGGAGTAATACTTGCTGTTCTTTAGAAGGACTGATCTGTGCCCAGTGATCTCCCTGCAGGCTGCTATTTGACATACGAAGTGGTGTTCACCTTCTCCTGAACACACTCACGTTTTAACTATTCCTGTAAGTTATTGCCAGTGACTTTTATGCCAAATTAGACGATGCCTTATAGTTACCCTCAGAACTTTAAGCTTCAAAGTGAGTTGCTAACTCAATAGCAGATGGAGTGTGATTCTCCCAACTGCATACATACCAGAGAAAAAAACAGGCATGTTTATTAGAGTAACTAACAGTGAGAGTTAGATGTGCATGTGCTGCCATTAGCCACATCTTACAATTTCAGCATCCAAATATGACTGAGAAGGTCTTTGATGCAGCAGTAGTTTGCACTCAGATACTTTACAGACATTTCTTTTAGTGTGTGTGTCAAAGAATTTCTCAAAGACGTTTACAAAGCTGTTAACGATAAAAAAAAAGACATTAAAGCAGGACATTAAAGCCTTGGCAGAACTCACAACATATGGTGACTGTTTATGCAAATGGTTGCTTATTGTTTTCCACTGATGATAGAAGCCAAGAGATATATCAGAGACAGAGGTAGAGGCAGCTTAGGGTGTTAGAATATATGCAAAGTACATGAGAATAAATAAAAAAGGTAATTGCAGACCGATAAAATAGTCTTTGTATGTTTTCAGCAACAATGGAGAAATTTTTTTATATGTTTCAATACTCAATCACAACCCCACATTAGAGAATGGGAGCAGCAAGCTAATTAAAGAAAAAGGCACCATTAATCATTAACCTGTCTCTGCAATGTGCACATACCATGGTTGTTCAAGAAACACAATACAGCAGAATTTACAGACAAGACTAGACAAAAAGGCTGTAAAGTGAAGGCTTGAATTTCTTTATTTTTCTTATTAATAATTACACAGTGCACAGTTTTTTAACCCCTGACATAATACTAATACTTTAACTGAAGAAGAGATAGGTACAATGTAAATTAGTCATTATCTAATATAAGGCCGGGACAATGTAGGACTTAAAGTCAGTTGAACTTTTGCTTAGATGCAGCTGACAAAAGCTCAGGCTGAACACGGTCTGTTTCAAGATGAGGTGGGGCATTCTGGTCACTCCTCATTTTCTTTCATTATAAGGAAATGTGCCGGACACTGTTAAAGCCAGGAATACCTTATGCAAAAGCAAACTGAAGGCAGGCTAAGCCACCCATCAGCATGAGAACAAACACAGTCTTACAATCCTCAGAGTGAACAATATCATTGCTTTGCATGATGATTTCCCTCGCAGCTTTTTCATCGCCCTAATGTAGTGTTTTATTGTCTTCGCTTTTTGTGTTTGCATTCCATTGTTACTGAGCAAGTACAAATATCCTCCTTTATGGACAAAAACCTCATCCAGGTCTTCCACTATGCTGCCTGTGTCCAGCCCTCATCCATCCATCAGCAGTGCCCCTGTTCTACACAGGGCCCCCCAAGCTCTGCTAACCACCCCCAGCCAGTTCTTTGACATAATGCTGTTGTGGCTTTCCGGGTCTTTATGCTGGCTGTTGTCTGAGGCAGATTGAAGACCCTTTGTGTGTGTCAGCCCCTGTCCTGAGTGGCCGGGAGGAACCTGCTGGGCTGCGAGCAGAGAGACAGGAATGCGCATATGAATGGACTAGTGTGTGCTGGGCACCTGCTGACAGAGGAACGGCGTGCCTCTATGAGTCTTAGTTCATCAGCGTAACCATCTTGTTCAATTACACGTGCAGCTCGGTGTTGCGTTCCCTATAGTCATTCACACTGAATGGAAGTATTGTCACCACCATTGGGACTATTTTGCTGTTTACTATTGTCAAAGAGTTCTTAATGAATGAGGTGCCTGCTCCACTCCTGCAGTTGTGACAGATTATCACCACTTCTTCTGCTCCTCTGTTTTGCTCAGACCCCATTCTGTCCTTGAGGTCTGAGGTCAACTGCGAATCTTTCTAATATGATTGTTTTTAAAAATAGTGAGTATTTAAGGATTCAAAACCTTCATTTCAGTAAAAGAAGCAATGCCTCTCCGGACATATTGCTAAACTAGCTCTACCCTGTGTTTCATACTGCCACAGTCTGGTCAAAAGAAAAAAAAAAAAAAAAAAAAAGAGAAAGGCTTTCATTAAAGTGACATTAAAAATATGCATAAATAATGTAACAAAAATACAATTATTAGGTATTAGTTCCTCAAATATTCATTTTCAGTGTCCAAAATTAATTGATGAATAACCGGTTTTATTGCATAAAAGGGGCTGATTCAGCGGTGGAATCACTTTTTCACTAAAAACTAAAAACAGTACATTTATTCTTTATTATTTTCTTTATTTGCTGTTTATTAAAATTTTGACATTGACGCAAGGTAATGTGGCATTTGTGCGTGCTACAATATTTTGAATTTTCTTCCCCATGGCACAGTGACAAAAGTGTCTTAAAATTTGGCAATAGCTAGGAAGCGTTTTGGGGGTTGATGCAGAGACTTGCCAAAAGAAGTGGAAATCGATGCGGGATCACTATGTTCACACAAAGCGGAACATTGGACTGCTCCTAGCGGTGACCTCCAGTATCATGTTGTTTGTGTCATGCTACACATTTACACATTTACACAGATGTGCAGATTGCTGACATGCACATTTGTGTACACAGCAGGTATATCCCAGCCCTAAGTGCTACATTTCTGTCTCGTCAGAAATGTCCATTTTTCACTTGTAAATACCCTTTTATCAGTTTTATCAGTTGGATTTTTTCCTTCATCGTTTTATTTCCCACATCTAAACACAAAAACATTATAATTGTAAGAAAAGAAAAGTGCCACCATTTTGCTCATCTGTAGAATCTAGTGGCTCTAAACAGGTACATTTCAAGGGCCAATAGGATTTCAGAAGGGACCTGTACCCTTCCAGCCCCACCCATAGTTCCACCCATGGGCTGATTGCTTTCTCTCTTGCAATTGTTAAAACTATTTGGAGACGTGATGTTAAGACAACAGTGAGAGAAGTCTGCAAAAAACGATTGCAATTGTGGAGAAAAACACTACACACAACCTCTAAAGAGGGGGGGGGTCAAAAATATTGAAATTATGCGATCATAAACTACACAAGTAAATAAAAAAATGGAAAACAGAGAACAAGATGAGAAGGGCTAAATAAAGTGACTTTGCAGATTTGCATTATGATCTATTACTTCATTTCTAACATTCTACTATGAAGGGACCAAGATATATGACTAAAAAAAAGCTTCATTAATTGTCCTCTGACTCATATAGAACAGCTTAAGTTGTTTCATGGACAATGCTTTTGAAAAGATTACATCTCCATAATCAATAAAATGGAACATAACCATCTATTTCAGAGCCTGAAGGGAAAAAAAGAAAAAGTAAAAAAAAAAAAAAAAAAACATTACAGAAAATAAACCCTCTCCCAATATTAGATCTTAGCAATTTTTTCTACATACAATATTCAGACATGTGCGTTGCAATTTACTTTGAGACACAACTTCCAAATCCACCATTAAAAGACAACTGTGGGATCTATAACATGGCTTAAAAAAACCTCTTTGCAGATTAAAGTATAAAGTTGACAGACATGTATCACACGATCTTGTTTGTGTTTGGCTGGATCATCTGATAACCCTGGCATTTCCTATAGACACATTGCCTGGAAGAGCTTTTGGACTCATGGATCCAATCACCCGCTGACCCGGAAAGCAGGGACGTAAGATCTACAACACCACATCAACCAGCACACAACATGTTTCTTTGAAGTGGGAGTGGACCCAAATTGGATTATGCAGCGTCTCTAAAGAGCAGCTCCCATATATTTGATTACACACGCCCCCTCACCCAGCGCCTCCCCAGTGCAGAACAGACAACATAGAGCTGTGCTTCATTCCAGAGACTGGAGCTCCACGTCTCAGTGTGTGCCCATCTGCCAGCCATTTACCTGATTACTTCAGGGAAGCTCAGACAGGTCCAGCTCTGCCAGGGCAGCTGGGAAGCCAGAGAATGGCATTAGTTTTGTGCAGGTGGAGAAAAGAGAGATAAAGGCCAGATGACCAATTGGTTTCCTGTTTTTACAGACAAAAGGGTCTATCTATCTATCTATCTATCTATCTATCTATCTATCTATCTATCTATCTATCTATCTATCTATCTATCTATCTATCTATCTATCTATCTATATATATATATATATGTATAGTGTGTTGATTGGTTTCTTCTTTAGTAGTCAGAGAGGCTACTAATTTTACAACTTGAGCATAAGTCTCAGTCTTTAGAAGCACATGCACAAGACAAGCTGTTTTCATTATGCTTTCAGAGAAAGGAAAGTGCTGTCAAAGAAAAAAGAAATCACAAACTCAGATTACGCACAAACATGGCACACAGACCACCGTCTATTTCTGAGGGAAAACAACATCCAGTCCTGGTTTAACTTCAGCTCATTATGGTGGAAGTGGGTTCCATGGCCAGGAAGTTTCATTGCTTTCCAAATAAATCTAGCTAAATAGAGCTGCAGTCCAAATTCCACATCTTGTGGAGTCCTTCACAAGTCCTCACATTACGTGAAAGCTCTCAAAAGCCAGACATAAAAAAATCACATCTTTTCCATTTTGAGCTCTAACATTTGTTCTAACAAAAGTGAGTGAGGTAGCACAGTTACTTCAAAGAGACTAATATGAAAAACATGGGAAAAAGGTCTTTTTCGACTGTTTCCACATAACAGGGTAAAAAGCAGCCCTCAAATTTAAAACAGCTCATGAAAAATTATCAATAGCGGATGAGGCCCCTCAACATTCCTCCGGTTTTAGCGAGTGACAGAGGGTTTTCATTACCTCACTGCTCGCAAATCTCAAACATCAACTTTGATTATGTTTCATAGAAGCTGGAAAAGGGACAATTAGAGGGTGCTGTGGGCAGGTCTCATGGTCAGTGCCACTTGGTAAAGTAATAGCTTTATGTGCTTTTTATTTTACGTACTGTTTAGAGGGCAGATAAAAAAAAAACAAAAAACAAAAAACAAAAACTACCTTGCTTTCACTGACATGTGGCAATCTGAATGGGTGATCCTAGTTAAAGCTCCTCAGCTGTGTGGAAAGAGGAACTTGTAACTGAGCATACACAGCTCTCTTGGCTAAAACACCCCACCCCATCTACCCTCCCCACAAACACCCCATCTCCTTGTGCTGTTTGGCGTCAGCTGCAATGAGCTCCAGATGTTGCCTGGCACCCCTCCAGTTACGGCATGGATGTGGTTTGAAGGTAGTTTGGAAACACCACCCACCAGCAGACCCAATGAAAGTTCCTCAGACTTCGACGAGAGCTTTCTCTCGTAGGTTCCTATTTATGTAGATTGTGGAAAACAGACTAAGAGTGGTAACGCTTCCACATCTATGAAGGGCTGAGGGGGAAAAGTATCTTCCTTCTGCATGTGTTACCTATGGAGCAACCTTACTTTGAATGAGTATGTAAAGTGCCTAAGGGAAGCATTTCCATCTGTTTCAGGTGACAAATATGAATATAAGTTCATTCTTTGTCCCACTGTGTTATAAGCCCATGCATCCTGTAACTGTTTTAGACAAGTCACTTCAGTAAGAGTGGCAGGACAAGATTTGATCAAAGGATATCCAGGTTAATGAATACATGGAGGTTATAAATAACTTCACTAAAATGAGAAAAAAAACATTAAATTTTCCAATCTGTATCAGGAATACTTTTGCATCAGCTGCAGTGCTTTACATGGAGAGATAAAGATGCAACTGTTACACAGATCCCTTTCTCCATTTTAAACATTTACACTGTTTAGTTTTCCAACAGTGTGCTGGGAGGATCGAATGAGGTCACCCTGTGTGCTGCAATCACACAGAATATTTTCTTTTTCCCCCCTTTGGTTTTTGAGACAATAGCGCCCCCTAGTGCCAGAGATTTTACAACCTTTCCCCTCCATCTTCCTGCCTGTGACCCCCAAATCGTTCAGAAAAAATAATGTTTTAAACTACATGTAAATTCCCAAAATACACCCTAAGGTGTCAGGAGATTTCTCCGTAGTGCACTGGTATACTGTTTGTGGAATATTTTGTGGCATCTGTGAAGTGTGATGGGGTGTAACGCATTTTCCCACATTTTAAACTGAATTTAAAATAAATATCTACATTTCCCTTGACTAATTTAATGCTTTTCTGATAGATGCTGCAACCATCCAGTATTTAGATGCAGCTGTGATTTTGATTTGGATTATAGCTTGGGAAATAGGAGGGGACAGATCTTACAAGGGTTTCTCAATAAACCAAAGTAGACATGTTGGCCTGTTAGAACAAGCATGACACATGCTCAGAACAAACAACCATTTCTGTTGCCAACTACTTTCAATGTGATTTAGTTAAAGGCTTTTAAATGAAATAACTTTCATTTACACCATGTCACCATGTTACATTTGCGTTCTGCTTGGTTCCAGTGCTGTACCTTTGTTTTTTCCTGTGCTATCAGTATACAAATCTGAACAAGTTTCAGAAGCTGAGCAATCAGAGCAGAAACCATGAATAAAACTTATTTTAAAACACACTGGTTTTCATGTTCTAATATCTGGTTAATCCTGTGCAGATATAAAACGAATGAAGAACATAGTTTTAGGACTTTGCCTAATCATTAGGTTAAGAAGAAATACAGAAATTAAATGTTTGTTGCCTTTTTAGAAGTTAGACTGGAGAAAAGTAAGTGAGCCAGAGGAGATGAAGAGTGCAACAGACAGCTGAAGAAGAGGAGGGTTATGGATGAATATGATACAGCCACAGTTCTTCAGTTACAGGGAAGAAACCCTGCAGTAAAATATATGGCACAGTTCTGTCATTTGTCAGGTTTTACAGTTTCCAGAGTATGTGAGGTGTAATTTTCCCTTTGTAAAATCAGAAATCAAAGCATGCCCCTGCTGCTCTGTATCTATCCTAAGCAGGATGGTTTTAAGAGTTCCTGTAGGTCTCCCTGCTGTGCCAGCTGGTAGGGTAGCTGAAGCCTCTTGTTCTCCTGATGACAGAGTGCTGGACAGTGCTCAAATAGCAGGCGACACACCTCATGATGACCACGTTCTGCAGCCTGTTCAAATATTTCACAGAAAGATTAACCAAGGCACTGATCAAACAATCATGCAACTCTCTCTGAAAAGGTTTGAAGTTATTGCAGGCAGTTTGTACCTTATGTAAAGGGGAAGCCCCATCATCGTCGCAGATCATTGGATCTGCTCTGTGTTGCAGAAGAAGTCTAACTACATCAATATGACCACAGTAAGCTGCTCGATGGAGTGGCGTGGCCCCGCCTGGTGTCTGAGGTGATGCACATGCACCATTCTCAAGAAGAAACTTGCATACAGCAAGATGAGCACTACGGCTTCCATAGTGCTAAAAGAAAGGACAAAAATAAGGCATGGTAAATTTGTATAAATGAGCACATTCTGCACAGAAAGAACAGCCAAAGATAATCTCACTAAACTTACCAGAGCTGTGTACCCAGCAGAATCTCTCAGGTTTGGGTCTGTCCCCTTTTGAACAAGGGACTTTACTCTCTTCAAGTCCCCATCCATTGCAGCAGACCAGATACCTGCAGAGGGATGACACACAGCTTAAACGAGAAGAAGAAGAAGAAGAACAAGAAGAAGAAGAGGAAGAGGAAGCAGAAGAGGAAGAAGAAGAAGAAGCAGAAGAAACAACAGGTAGCATATGCTACTTTTACTTTAGTAAAAACCTCGTTCAAAATCCATTTCACTCAGTGTCTGATGAACACTGGGAGATGAGGTAGGGTGGGAGCAACAGGAACAGTTGTGTTTTTCGGCCATGGCTGTAAAAAAATAGGATAATCGGATTTTAATCCAGTAATGAACGCTAGTTTAAATAGACATAAAAGCGGAAACACAATATCTGTCAGATATTAGTAGTCGACAACTTTGTCTTGCATTACGGACAAGTTTCCTAACTAATTCGCACGAAACAGAACTAAAGGCATAATGATGTTTAAGCCGGAAACACGAATATTAAATGTAAACTCATATTGTAAATGTTACAATGTGAACTACTGTTGTTTTGGCCATAAAAAAATAACTTCAGGGTGGCTACGCGTTAGCTCCAGTTACCATACCGCTTGACGCACAAAACGTGTATACGTAGAACTCGTTGACCAATTGCAGATTTGTAGGCGGAAAGTTCCCTTCAGGTTCTGTAGGATTTTTTTTAGGTTAGTTTGACTAGAATTGTTTAAATAAAAGACACAGTGGCATAACATATCAGGCTTTTAGATTGTATTAAAATGCTATTGCACTATGGTTTTATTTTACTAGTAATATTCTCATCATCAATTCTCTCATCACCTAATCTGACACTTTGATAATATTTGTTAAAACAGGGGTGTAAACAAATGTACATTTTCAATGTAACCAATTTTTACAATGTAAAAAAAACTTAATTTTGAAATAAACAATCTAAAACTTATTATATGCATTTTAGAAGCTTTTGCTGACAAAAATTTTAAAATATCTGCGAATCACTAATACGAACGTAAAAGAAATCTCCCCATCAATTTTGTCTTTTCCGGTAACATTTGAAGGAATCTTTTGTCTCGTGTTGCTGTCTGGTGCAGCTAGCTGGTCAGCTTCATTTGTCTCGTAGAGCAAATAGCTAGCTGACTAACATAACGTTAGTATTAAAATTATATGAAATTACCCCGGAACGAAAGCGAGTAAAGAATGAGAAGAGTTACCTTGTTTGTTAACGGGACATCTAAAAATGGCAAGGTGGGTAAGAAGTCAGGGTGTTGAGTGTGGGCACCTGGGCCGCAGAGTGACTATATTTTTCCACTGAACATATTGTACAGTAGATTTAGTATGATAATTAGTAATACAAGTATACGGCAAATGTTAACATTTGCCTTTATGACATTGTTTTTACCCAACCTTCTTTTTTCAGCTAACTCATTAATTTCCCATTACATTGGGGTGACTCATTCAGTTTTAGACTTTAACCCTTCGCTTACTTTTTTTTTTTTAATAGGTTGTAGCAGTGTATGGGACCTTGTCTGACTTGCTGTCCGTAGCAAGCAATAAGCTGGGAATCAAAGCGTCCTGTTTATACAATGCAAAGGGTGGACTTATAGATGATATTGCCCTAATTCGGTAAGCTAATTATGGCAACAACAAATGTTTCAACAAGATGAGTGTATTTCCTCACAGTGTGTTTGACTTTTCTATGTGTGACTGTAACAGAGATGATGACGTGCTGTATGTGTCCGAAGGAGAGCCATTCATTGGTAAGTGCAGTCTTTGCTGCAGGAGCTTATTGTCCAAGTGTCCACATGGTCTCAGCACCACTTAAATCTTTTTATGACAGACCCTCAAAATGAAGCCAAAGCTACATCTGAGCAGCATGGAGGCCACACTGACTGGCTAACCCTTAATATTGGTGGGCGTCTCTTCACCACCACCAGGTATTTGTGGTTGAAATGTTTTCACTAAATGTCAGAAAAAGGGAAAACGTAAGCATTAAAGTCCATGCATGTATACTGTAAATATGATTAATATTTGTGTGTTTAATGTCTTTGTTCTGTATCCAGGAGCACCTTGGTCAGCAAGGAGCCAGAGAGTATGCTCGCTCACATGTTCCGTGAGAAAGGTACCAGGAAATTGCTGATCATTAAACATTTAAGTCTTGTTTCACATTTTTTTAAAGGGTTTTGTCTGTGTTCACTTCAGATGTGTGGGGAAACAAGCAGGACGAGCATGGGGCTTATTTAATCGACCGCAGCCCTGAATACTTTGAGCCTATTCTCAACTACTTGAGACATGGTCAGCTCATTATTAATGAGGGCATAAATATACGAGGTAAATTTTTTTAAAGTGAGACTTAAATGATGAGGGGAAAAATCGCTTTATATAACAATCAGCTTTAGACAAACACAAGCTTGATATCTTTGTCATAAATGTCT
The DNA here is from genome assembly GCF_017639745.1 of Melanotaenia boesemani. NCBI lineage: Eukaryota > Metazoa > Chordata > Actinopteri > Atheriniformes > Melanotaeniidae > Melanotaenia > Melanotaenia boesemani. The sequence continues at coordinate 26,570,168 of NC_055692.1, forward strand.
TCTAGGAGTCCTCGAGGAGGCTCGGTTCTTTGGAATTGAGCAGCTGGCTGAGCAGCTGGAAGTAGCAATCAAGGTGGTATGAAATGTACTGCTAAACAACACGATGGCTCCTGTAAATCTGTCATGACTTACAAGTTCTTTTCTAAACAGAACTCACAACCACCTGAGGACCACTCTCCCATTTCCCGAAAGGAGTTTGTCCGTTTTCTTTTGGCAACGCCCACCAAGTCAGAGCTCCGCTGTCAGGTACAACCAGCTAAAACCGTTTCTTTACACCCATCACATTATCATGTGTAGTTAATATTTGACGCCGTTTGCTCCTACTGTTCTTAGGGACTCAATTTCAGTGGTGCTGATCTGTCCCGACTTGATCTGCGCTATATCAATTTCAAGATGGCTAATCTCAGTCGCTGCAATCTCTCCCATGCTAACCTGTGCTGTTCCAATCTAGAGCGGGCTGACCTCTCTGGAGCCAATCTGGATGTGAGTTTATTAGTATTAGCAGACAGACAATATGGTCTGAGGACATCTTGTCTTGCGGTCTTAAACTTGTGTATCACGTATATGTTTTTAATGGCTAGTCTAAATATTGCCAAGCAGTTTACTTGATTTTTAGTCACTTTTCAGCTACTGCCCCCTCAGTTGTATAGAAAGAGAATAATGATTTTTCTCAGATTTGTCTCATTGTCCAATATAAGCAAAAATATGCTGAATATTTTAGATCTTTGAATTGTCATTTGAAGGGGGCTAACTTACAAGGAGTGAAGATGCTTTGTTCCAATGCTGAGGGAGCTTCCCTCAAAGGATGCAACTTTGAAGATCCATCTGGACTGAAGGCCAATTTAGAAGGTAATTTGTCGCAGGTCTTTATCAAAGAACACACAGTCCCATATGTGTGCTCTCATTTTAACGACATGCTTTTGTCATCAGGTGCAAACCTGAAAGGAGTGGACATGGAAGGAAGCCAAATGACCGGTATCAACCTGCGTGTGGCCACTCTGAAAAATGCAAAGCTGAAGAACTGTAACCTGCGGGGGGCCACTTTAGCAGGGACGGATCTCGAGGTAAATTAAGCTTATCAGACATGATTATCTCTTAAAAAAAAAAAAAAAAAAAAAGGTCACTCGAGTTGACTCAGACAGCAGGCTTATTTATGGGAACTCATCAGAGGAAAAAGTGAAGAATCCTCATTATTACCCCCCCCCCCCCCCCCCCCCCCCCATCTTTATTTATGTTCACAAGATGTCAACTTTACGGCCTTAATGTTCACTTGCTGCCTTATATCTACAGCCAGGTGTTACTCTAACAAAGTGACATTTTTCATTTTAATCTGTCCGTGGTCGTAATGTTATGGCTAATGAGTGTAAGCCATAGATACGTATCTGTATAGAAGAATTGATGAAATAATAATTAAATGGTTGACCTTTAATATCCATCAGATTCTCTCTCTTTTTTTTTTTATAATTATATAATTCTTTACTTAATGTGTGGGGTCGTACAGTGATGTGGTTGTTTGCACTGTTGCTTCATAGCAAGATGGTTCCTGGTTGGAGCCTCAGCTGTGTGGAGTTTGGATTTTCTCCAGTGCATGCCTGAGTTCTTCAGGTACTTCATCATCCACCCACAGTCCCAAAAAACATGCATTTTGGCTTGACTGGGGATTCTAAATTGACCCTGGGAGTGAGTGGTTGTTTGTCTCAGTGTTGATTCTGTGATGGTCTGCAATCTGTCCAGGGTGTACCCTGCCTCATGCCTGATAGCAGAAACTTCAGCCCCCTTACGACCTTGAATTAAACTAAGCAGGCATAGAAGATGGATGGATGGTTGGAATTAAATATGTTAGGGGTTTGAGACTATTGCTTAGGTTAAACAAGCAATCTAAACAAGTAAGCTCTACCTCCCTGAAAAGATGTGTTAATATATTGTTACACAATGCTTGAGATTTAAATGATGAATCATGTAGAAGGGATTTAATCATTCATAATATCTGCAAGGTGTTGGCCATTTTAGTACCTCTGACAGGAATAAAATTCATAAATATTTTCCCAACTATGTCTGTATAACAATAATACACCACTGTCCTCCAGATTCTTTCCAGGTTTTTTGCTGACTGAACTATTGACTGTGGGAGCGCTGCTGTTTTAATGCTTTTTGACCTGCATGCAGTCGGGACAGTTTGTTGGTATCAAACGTTCAGTTCTGACTTGGTCAAATCAGACCACATTTTTTTCCTTTGTTCCTTTTCTACTACCTCTCTCACTATATGAAGGATCCTTCTTAAATCCAATGTTTTACAATTTGTATGTTTATCAGGTAACAACAATTCCTTTCTATGATGACCGGGTCTTGTCAGCTGTCTGTTCAGATTGCAGTGATCCACTGCAGTCGTGGCTGAGGGGAAAACCTGGATGATCTTTCCTCAGTTGTTAACTATATAACAAAAAGGGGTTTTATTTGCAGCTCTTTTAAATTGGATTAGCAAAGCCAACAAACAAAGCAAAAAACATTTTTTTTCTAACTTAATAATTGCCAAGATAAATCTTTTTCTTTCCCTTTAAAGAACTGGAAAAACTTTTTCTCACACACGTCGCCTCTCCACTACTTCGCTGTCTGATGGTTTGGATCCGTCTTCCCTGCGTCATTTACAAATTCTTCAGAACATGGCAGCTTGTCTTTTTACTACTTTGATGAAGTGTGAAGACGTAACTTCAGTCTTGGCATCTCTACGCTGCCTCCAGTCTGTTTTCAGATTGATTTTAAAGTTTTGTTGCTTTCTTTTAAAGTTTAAAGAGATTTGGCTCCATCCAAATTTTGAAGTTTGGATTAAAACACATAGATGCTTGTTCTTTTGCAGTGGCTGTCACAAGTCTGTGGAACAGTTTACCCCTCCATCTATTCACCACTCAAATTTTAGATACATTGAAGTTCCTGTTCTGGTCTCTCCATTTAACCTGCCTGACTCAGTTTTGTTTCTGCTTTTTCTTGCAGAACTGCGACCTGTCTGGCTGTGATCTACAAGAGGCCAACCTGAGAGGGTCGAATGTTAAAGGAGCCATTTTTGAAGAGATGCTGACCCCTTTGCACATGTCACAAAGTGTTAGATAACTCTCCCCACACACACCTGCACATCCAGCGGGCTTCTTTCTTGCTCTTTCTCCAGCCTATCTTATAGTATACTCCATCTTTTAGTCTTTCTTTACCTGAGTGTGGTGCAGGTAATTGTATGCACATCCCTGGCATTCCACCAATATTGTGTTAGCTTTAAAAAATCTTGCACTAGATTTTACCCAGGGTTGCCAGTGTTGTGGTTTATTAATGTTCAGCTGCATATATCACCAAATCAAAGTAATGTTTTTAGTGTGTGCGTGTTGTGTCTGGTTGTACTCCAGTGTTTATACTCATTTTATGTTTTGCATAATTAATATTTACTTCATAGTACTTGACATGTTAAGAGTTCAAATCCAATTACCCACAAGCAGTAAAGCTAAGCTTCACTGAATGCTGCTGTAGCAGAAATAGAAGGGGCTACTTTACCAATTACTGTGTTCATAGACAACATATCTCTCCTTGAATATTTAACTTCATTTTGCTAGATTTAACAAGCAATGCAAGCCAAAGCCATACAGTACAATTACAGTCTAAAAGACTCCAAGTGCTGTAAAACTATGCTACAGGCGACTTCGAAAGAGCTTGAGTATGCAATACATGATGAAGAGCTGCAGGGTTTCTCTTTTCCTACTTTAAGAAGTTGCTTCCTTTGTTTTGTGCTCTGTGAATCTACCTCTTTTATTAATCCAGTGTTTAAGTGATCCACAGTTGCATGCAATTGAACGAACCACATATATGTATGTCATCCGTTATTCCTTAGATTCCTGTGAGAAGATATTTCAGCGCTTTAACAGGAAGCCATTTTCATGTGTTCAAATTGATAATGACTTCCTCACGCATTTCACTTAATCATGCTTTAAAGTTATTTGCACATTTTTATGTTACATGGTATAAACTTTCACCAAAAATGCTTGGTGCTTTTTCTTATGTACTTTTATGTAAATCAAATCCTGTTCTTCCAAACCTTCCCCAAAAATGTCTTTGTTAGAGTAGTTGGATGTTTTTTATTTGTTGTTTGTTTCATTAAGGATCTCCCTCCCTCTGTTCCTATTAGACGGTGTCCGTTTGCATGTGTGAAGAGCTGTTTGTCTTTGACTGGTGAAGTTTCTCCGGCTGCAGCTCAAAGCTGCTCCAATGCAATATTATTCACTCAGTTAAATATTAGGTACTCAGCCTGTGAGAATGAATGATGAAGGCAATCTCATTATGTATTTCAATTTGAGTGTACAAATCGATGGAAGAGTTATGGTTATTTATTTTAATACATCTCACTGAATGCAATATGGGGAAGATGTTGATTTGTGTTGAAGACAGGGAGTGGTGTGGTTATCCCTGATTATTGCACTCAACCTTGGAAATGTGTTTCCGTAAATGACTGTTAAAAATAAACTGCAATGAAGAAGAAAAAGTCTTTGTTCTTTATTTTTAAGACATCTGTTGTGATTTTCTCATGAATGACTGCATGTTGGAGATGTGCTGGCTGAAAATGGCCATGTTTGTGGAACACACAGTACAAATCACGATGCAAGTGTTATCTTCTAAACAGCCCTGCAGGATGCCAGTGATGCCCCACGTTGCTTAATCCCACTTTGCGACTCCCTGCAGTGAAGTGCTGGAGGGAACAAAGCAGCGCAGGCTTATATAAACCATAGTGTGCAGCAGGCTTCACAAAGGACAGCAGAGCAGGAGAAGTTCCCTGGCTTAAGAACAAAAGGTAAAACAGTGAAGGGCTGAGAAAAATGAGAATTTGAGCTTAACAAAGACAATAAAGCTGACTAACATAGGTACGCGATTTGTATAATACTTTTTCCTCTCAGAATGGCTGTGATAATGTGGCCGTTGTGTCTGCTGCTGGTGGGGAGCCTATTGCTGCAGGGTAGCTGTCAGCACTGGTCGTTTGGGCTAAGCCCAGGAGGGAAGAGAGATTTGGAAAGTTTTACAGACAAGCTGGACAATGTAAGCATTTTTCTCAATTATTTGACATCTTTTTGATATTTACTGTCCTCTTTACTTATTCTTTGTGACTTTTTTTTCTCTGTCTTGCTTCAGATAGAGGGATTTCCACACATGGATGCACCTTGCAGTGTTCTAACTTGTGCAGAGAAGTCACCCTTTGCCAGAATCTACCGAATGAAAGGACTTCTTGTAAGTATTTTTTTAATTTATTTATAATTTGCTGATTAGTTTTATTTATGCATCTACCATTACTGTCAAAGACTGACAGAAGTTATTTACATAATGATTTTGATAAAATGTTGGATTTTTCTTTCCTTTCTTTTCTTTTTTCTTTCAGGCGAGTGTTACCGACAGGGAAAATGGACAAAGATTATACAAAAAATGATGTTTAATTCTGGAATAAATTAGCATATCACACTTGTTTGAATGACTTACTGTTTATTTAAATCGTGAATAAAAGCTATAAAATCTTTTGCTTTAAAATTTCTGCTTGATATTTTCTGCAACACATTACTGGAAATCCACAGACAGAAGATTTGCATTAATAATACTGATGTTAGCTTCATTGCCCTCAGTTAAGTGGGTTATCTGCATGACGTTAATAGAATAGAATAGATCATCATATAGATTAAATCAAAATCCTCACAAATTCATGCATGTGCACATGTTTTTCTAACCAGTTGCTGGTGCTGTGCCCCATATAATAGCTAGACGATTAGTATCACTCCATATTTAAAAAATAAAGAGCATCTCACCTGGTAGGGCTGAGGGAATGACTGGGATCAGGCCTGCTCTTCTTCACTTTCTAACTTTCTTCAAGTAGATCCCCTCCTTTCTTCTTCTTCAATTCTTAATACCCAGTCAATATTTTTTTTTTTTTTTTTTTTTTAAAGTTTTTAAATAAACTTGTTTCACCTTTATTTTACCCGGTTAAAAGGTGTGAGAACAAATTCTCATTCATAAACATGACCTGACCAAGAGGCCCCAGTAGAGAGAAAAATATGAAAATACAGAAACACATAAAAATACCAAATACATTAAAAACACACATCTTCTTAAAAACAAGCATGTAAATCAATGAACATAAAAATGACAAGACTAATTACAAAATGTATTAAGCTAGTATCAACAGGAAACAAGAGAGAAGAAATATCTATATATATATATATATATATATATATATATATTTATATATTTATATATGCTTGTGTGCATGTATGTATGTGTGTACACATGCAAGAGTGATCCGGGATGATTAGAAGGAGTAATAATCAGTTTTAATCTGTTGCAGTGTGAACTGGTAAAAGTGGTAAGAGATGTCAAAGTTGTGAGTTTGAGGATATTTTGTAAATTGTTCTTGTCATTTGCTGTCGCAAAACAAAGGGATGTGAGGCCAAAGATGAGGAACTGGGAATAAAGAACTTGATACATTTACCTGACCTAGTGCGATATGCATTACAGGCAAGGTGAAGAAGAGGTGTCAGGCATGGTGGTGTCAGGCCCAGGATTGACTCATAGACAAAGTTAAGCCAGCAATGGAGCTGGTGAGTATGAAAAGAGGACCAACACACCAATTTATAAAGATCACAATGGTGAGTGTGATCTAGTGGTAAAAGAAATACCTAAGTAAAGAAACTGTGTCTAGTTTATTGAGAGCTGTGTTAGATCTCATCTTTAGATGATGTAATATAGGCAAGAATTGGGAGTATTGTCATCTTAAAAAGGGTGTGTTTGGTAGTGAATAAAGAAAGCTTTATGTGGGAAAAGAACATCTTATCTAGCTTTGACTTTTGTCTGAAGGTTGTAGATGTGTGTGGAAAAAGACAGGGATGAATCCAACCAGATGTCTAGATATTTGTAAGTTTTAACATAATCCAGGGCCGACCCATCAGCACAGCAGGTCTTGGAGAGTTTTCGAGTGGATACTGCAGAGTGAAGAGAAGGACCAACTGAATATAAGACTGTATCATCGTCATATAGATGGATCACTGAACTGTTAACATCATTAATGTAGATGGAAACAAGGCTGGGCCCAAGACAGTTACCAAGGTAGCTGGCGAACCAGTGGCAGTTGGTAGACAGACCAATGTTAGACAGCCCACATAAAAGGATAACATAATCATCTGAGCCTTAGGCTTTAGCGAGGTCAGTGAAGGTGACCATGCAGACATGCTTACTGTCTATTGCTATGGTAATGTCATCAAGGACCTTCAGACACCCTTGTCCAGTCCAGAAACCAGATTGCAGGTCAAAGAAATTGTGATTTGAAAGAAAGAAATTACTTAGCTGTTTGTGAACCAGCTTCTTTAGGACTTTAGTTAAACATGGCAAAATAGAAATGGGTTGATAGCAGTTGGGGTCAGAGCCAGAGACACCTTTAAAGAGAGGTAAGAAAATGGCCATTTTCCAGACAGGAGAAAAGGCAGAGAGCTGTAGAGACAAGATTCTTGTAATGGGAACAGCAATAATATGAGCAGATGCTGTTAAGAACATGGGACCAAGCCAGTCAAAGCCAATAGATTTGTTTGGATCAAGCTTGGAGAGTTCATCCTGCACTTCAGAAATAGAGAGAGATTTGAAGGAGAACCCAGTACTACTGGATGGAGAAGTCTAAGTAAAGAAAGAGGTCACAGTGGAATATGGGATAGTGAAAACTTTGGTTTAGTTAACATAGAGATGCTTCAGTAGTGATTAAAATGCCATTAAAAAGCCATAGAGATTGGCATGTGTGGAAAGTAAATTTGTTTTCCATAGACTTGACTGGTTTTATTCCTACACTGCCTAAAGGTGAGCCAGTCCTCAGCAGTCTGAGAAGTAAGGCTTTCCACCAAAGGGTGTTCTTTTGGTGGATAAGTTTTGCCGAATTTTCAGTCCTAAATCTATTCAGAGGAGCATGTTTATCAATGATGCATTCTTAAAATAAAACCAAAGCATCATCTAAGGAAGGAATAGCATTGACATAGTCCCAAAACACAGCTGCGACATCTTGAAGAAATCCCTGCATGTCAAGGTTATTCAGGAAAGGCTTGGCCACAATCTCTGGGGTCTGTTAAACTGAGTAGCCAGAACATTTACAAGCAATGGCACAGTGTGCACTTTGAGGGGATGTTGGTAGGGATCAGGTCAGTCAGTGTGGAGGATGAGGGAATTTTGGGGATTGGGTTTGGTTGGCTCAGATATGATTTGGGAGAAGTTTTGATTGTTGCAATACTACATCTGGGGTGTTGATCATTTTAATTATTTTTTTCAGTGTTGGATTGTCTGTAATGTTGATGCACAGCAAATCTGAATATTTTTTCTGAAATGAAGTCATGTTTTTGACTCCAACATCACGGGCAGTAGAAATTGACTATAAGGTTGTATGTTTGGCCACCAGAGGGCAAAAGAAATCCACACTCAGACTCCATCCTTGAAGTTTCCTACCTCACATTGTGTTATTGTTGTCTTTGAGAAACAATTTGGCATAAACTAAAGAATCTCTGCGATCGGTCAACCACTGCTCATGTTTCATAGTAAGTATCCTCCATATTACTGGATCAGATTCTGTCAATAACAATTTACTGAAACTTCTGTCCTTTATCATGTTTGTTAATCAACAGAAAATGTCCCTGAAGCCAGTTCATTAGCACATTGCTTGTTTGGCTAATATCACATACACTTCCCAATCTCCTCTGGATTATAAAACTGTTCCATTATTATTGGACTGGACATGGCAATTATTTGAACAGGTGATGAGCATGTTTGCCAACAGCACATGGAAGTAAACAAACTGAATAAGAAATCGAAATTTATTCATCATGATGATTTGACAGGAAAACAACAGCCTGTGGGATCATGGTGACGAGCATATGGGGTGATCACACTCTTATCTTCAATAGAAAGTGTTTGTTTTATTTTTTTTTTCAGAGATGTTCAGTCTGTCAGGTGGCACTCAGAAAACACACGTGACGGAAAATTCTTTCTGTTGGTTTCATGTTGATAATGAGATTGTAGAGACTTTCACTAAACATGCACCAAACACTACACGAGTCATGTATTGCATTTTAATGGAAAGTGGCTTGATGAGCGATAAATATATGCAAGGCAACATCCCAGCAGAAGAGTGAGTTTCTGTACCAATATCATCTGTCTTAAATCAGAGATGTGTCACAAACATTAATGGCAGTTAATTTCAGACCTTAAATAATACCTTTAGACAAATGCAATGTGGTTTTGATGATTTCAAATAGCACCAATCTGGGAAATACATGCTGAAGATGCACACCCTGCTGAGCATTACTCCCACAGCTGCAAGGTCCACTAATTATTTCTAATTAGTCTCAGTGAGACCAGTCTGAGCACATTCAACTAATCAAAGATAACATTAATTTTGCTGCTTTGACACGCTGTGTGTGGATGAATTAGCAACATGTGTGTTACTACAATAAGAGATCAAATGGAAGTTGCAACCTAGTAAAACATTTTCGCTACATGTCTAAATTTATAATAAAAAAACAAACAAACAAACAAAAAACAACAACAACAACAACAAAACCAAACCAAACCAAACCAAAACAAAAAACAAAACAGACACATCCAGTGGAGTTAGCCTTGATTTCAAGTCAGAGGATTACATGTGTAACCCAGGTCTGGCTCATAAGCAGGCTTTTTATAAATGCAAAGTAATAGATCGATAGAAGCAGCAACGATAACCTGAAATAAACTCTGATGAATGGGGAATAACCTGATACAAGGTGGAACCATTAGGGCAATTCAATAGAAAGATAAGAGAGCAAGAAAATATTGACAGAGCTAATATGTGTGTTTGACCCATAAATGAACTACCCACCTGTTTGAGAGCCTCCTACAGATGTTAGTATGTATCATATGAAGATAAGAGGAGCACCGCGGATCACTGACCTTTTCATCTGCTTGTTTAAAAGGATAAATTTGTTCTTACAAGGATAGATAAGGTACATGTTCCCTGTCTGACAATACAAAAAAAAAAGAAGTTTCAGTAGTTTTTTTTAAATGTAAATATATATTTTTCTATATTAGCGTACATTTTAACAGAATTTTCAGCTCTGCACAGACCCTTCAGATTGTTTCTGTAAATCCTTTTACTATTTACATAAGCAAAAGTTGAAACATGATTAATGATTCCCTGTTTTTCTGAGAACAATTTAAATGCTCAGAACAACAGCTTGAGCAAATCTCTGACTGACTAGGTCGTGTTGTTCCTGTGATCTGAAGAGATGCTTATATGAGAGTCTCGCTAAATTAAAATGCAGGGAGCCAAGATGCTAATCTTTCTGGAACTGCTCCACTGACAGGGAGAGTTTGGCCCTGTGGACTCCTTAAGTGTTTGTCTCCAGCTGACTTTCATTTCATAGCACTGTAATGTGCCCCCAGCCTGGTTAAATGGGTACCGATGCAAAATGGTATAATTTGAGTTCCATTCGTTGCCAAGTTTCACTGGAGCACAACAGCACCTCCGGCATCTTTGTTAGAAACAAAATGAGCAGTGCTACTTCACTTTGTGGGGCTCTAAAAGGAGAGACAGGTAGGAGGAGTGAAAAATGAAGGAACAGAAAGGATTGAAACTGTGTAAAGGTCAGCTCAAGCCAGGACAGCGGAAGCACCCAGTTGGTTATGCTGACAAGGACCCACGAGAGCTTCCTTATGGGCTAAATTGCCTCAGGAGGCAGAAAAACAGGTTTTGCTTTCTATGCAGTACACTTGACCTCCCCACATGTCAAAGTTAAAAAGCAACCAGCCAGAAAAAAAAGCCCCAGAAACAAAAACTTACCTTTTCCTTTATCTATTTTCTTCTATTTGATCTGTTTTTAGACAGATGAAAATATTACAGCTAATGTGGTTTTCCCCATCATGAATATTAATCAACAATTCCCAATGAGCTTTCTTATTTTTTCCTCATGCTGGTAACATCTCCTGCACCAAAGAGAACACTGATGTATTCAACACTAGATGCACATCTAAAAATGTTGTGATCCCAGACATCGTCCTAAATAATGCACACCACGGCAGCGCACCAAGTTTGACCCCAGAACCGTCTTGAAATATTTATAGTGAGGAAAAAAGTGCTTGAATTTTGTATACTGCCATCCACGGTAAGATTTAACATTGTCATGTCATTTAGGTGATGACGGGTTAGTGGTGCAATATGTAAATTTGTTTTGGAAAAACATCACCACAAGGGGGCAGAGTTTTACCAAAGTTAATGTTATTCCTGTTCAAATTGATTCATTTTCAAGTCTTTCTGACTAAAACAAATCTCCAATAGGAAGACTACAACTAAGAATAAGACAAGGGTGCACTATTTTTTTACCTTAGGGGTGTTACTGTCCAGGCTGGTGTTACAGTTCCATCTCCCCCCCCCCCCCCCCCCCCCCCCCCTTTTTTTAAAGGTTAAACATTTGTGATTGATTGTTGCTAGCTATGAAAGCTCATGGATGCCACATAGCTCTCTTTGCCAACGCATTCAAGTATAGCGTGGTCAGAGGTCACAGCAAACTGTCGCATAGAGGAAATATTTAGTTGTATTGGCATTGTTGCAGATCATTGGGAGCCCAGTAAGCTACTCAAGTGTTCCAGTATCTAAAAGCAAGCACAAATATATAATTTTTTCCACATAAAAACAGGCTGAACTGTAACACCAGTTATGATAACACAACTACGATAACATACTGTATGCACAGTTTACATTATTATCCTGGTTTTGCACACAGTTGCAAACACATTAACACTGGCAATTTTCATATATAGTTTCTGCTTCATCAGCACAAAAAAGATTTCCCACCTTAACAATTCAAGCTACTGACTTGCCAGTCCAGAAAAAGGTATGCAAGCTCTGTAGCATCTTCACAGCCGAGCGGGTGCTGACAAAGACCAAGCTGACCTGCAAGGAGCTTCCACCGTTTTTGTAATTGTAATTGTTTTTTTCACAAACTTTTATTAATCTCATTGTTGTTAATTCACCGTTTGTTTGTTTGCTGCTTCTGTCCCCCAGTGGTTTCCTTTTCTTCTTCTATTGGCTCCCATTACGTCTGGTAGTTCAAGTAGTATTAGAAGAGTAGTATTAGAAGAAGATCTGTGTTGGCCAGAGTCAGCTGTTGAAAGCAGGTCCTTTTTAAACCCAAATATTACAAGACAAATATCACCAATAAAGTATATGTTTAATGCAATTAAACTCCACAAAGTGACTGACAACAGGTTACCAAGAGATACTTACTATGCTACAAAGTGAGCTTTATTGCAGATCCCACCATAAACTGGAACTCTGTTGTATGATATATATATATATATATATATATATATATATATATACAGCAGACGAGACCTGCTCTGCTCTGACAAAGTCCTTTACTGTCACATTTATTTTGTTTTATTGCAGCTGATATATGATTATTGTATGGCACATTTTACGAGACACCATCCCAAACATACATTCAGGAGTTTAAGACCTTGACTGACAGCATGAGATGTATGCAGCTCTTACCAAGGTTCTCTGCAAGAGTTCATTACAACAGAGGTGATTTTAGGTAATAAAAAAAGCATTAAGATGATGCAAGTTAAGCGACTACATCCAGTTCACTGATATGCTCGTCTCCAGTTATGTAATAAGCGTCTCTTCTGACAACCAGTAACACATCACAGTTTGCAAACCCCTTAATATTTCATTAATATCATTAACATAAAACAGCTATATTGAAAAGAACATTTGCTGTGGCTTTTGTTTCCTCCAGTACTTTCCGGTGGGTCACATATTTACTGCAGTTGAAGTGTAAAAAGATGGTGATATCAGCTGATTTTTATTTAAACATGACCTCTGGCCAGACTGCAGAGCTTCAGACAGAAAACACAACATAAGTATGACAGATTCAAGGCTGTCTCGTAATTTGTACTGTATGTTGTGACAGCCTGCGTGCAGACGACAGCTGAAAATGTGTTTATGTAAAGTGTCCTCCATTGTCCTACAATACTTAAACTTGTCCAACATTTGCACCATGATTTTATCTACTTCCTCTTCTGTGCAACTTCATAATGATTCAAGAACACTGTCCAAAGCTGAATAAGTGTCCCCAGTTAGCTTTGTTTGCACTGCTGTTTAGAGTTTTAAAGGTACAAATGTCAACTTTTCTCTTGCCTAAAAACAAAGCACAAGAAAGCTCCAAATGATGACATGATAGGGGTCAAGAGGCATCCTCTGCTTCCCTTGATTTTCACTTCAGACTCTTATCTATGTATTGATGCTGATAGATCCATTACCTGTCACTGACCCCTTGGTGACTTCTGTGCTGACAGTGGACAATGGAACAATCTCGTATCTCTCCGCCACCCCCCAGCAGCGACAGCGTAACAGGGTGGACTTGAGCTGTTTCTGGAAATTTCTGTTGAGGAAACCATAGATGATGGGGTTGACACAGGTGGAGGCCATGGCTGCGAGGTGACAGAATGAAAAGATGACGTCATGACCACAGGAAGGGATAGCCTCATGGTTCCAGTCAAACACAGTGTTGAAGATGTTGAGAGGGAGCCAGCAGAGGGCAAAGACCACCACTATGGAGAATAGCATAATGTTGATCCTTGCAGAGCCCTTGTTATTTTTTTCAGTTACGCTCCTGCCACGCTCCACCATATCCTTCCTCCTCCTGAGGCGTAGGTAGATTTGCAGGTAGCAGACCATGATGAGGGCAAGGGGGAGTAAAAATTGGAAAATGAGCAGGGAGGTGGTGTAAGCTCGCCGAACTTTAACCGATGGCCACAGCTCCATGCAAATAAGGTGGTCGCTGACTGGCAAAGGGATGCTCAGGTTCTGAAAAGGCAAGGTAAGCACGCTATACAAGAGGAAAGGCACTGAGATAAGGCAGGCTACAATCCAGGTCACAGCCACTGCCAAATAGGACTGTCTTACCAAAGGTTTCCATCCAGTCGGGTGGACAATCAGCTGGTAGCGCTCCATGGCGATGAGTATGAGGGAGAAGATGGAAACAGTTATTGAAATACACTGGATGTAGGGAGTGAGCTTACACAGGGTGTTTCCAAGGATCCAGTGATCCATGAGTGTATAGATAATAGTCACCGGCAGGCATATGATGCACATTAGAATGTCAGAACAAGACAGGTTGACGATGAAGATGTTGGTAACGTTGTGCATCTCCTTGTGCCGTGTAATCACGAACACCAAGCAAGAGTTCCCAATGAGACCCACGGCCAAAACTGTGCTGTAAGCAATGATGAGGAAAGTGGTGCCGCTGACTGAGAGCGAGCAGTCCTCAGTGAGATCCCATGGTATCTCTTTCCACAAGGCTTGGTTGTGATTGGTGCTGTGCTGCAGTTCCATGATGGCTTTTGTGGTCTCACCTCAAAGCCAGAGGACTAAATGAATTTATTTTGTCACACCTGCTAAAACTACTTCATGAATAACATTTACATCTTTCAGTTTTTCCTTATCCTTAATCTCTGCTAGTCCTTACAGCTGTCTTCATTTGTAGCCTGGAAGAAGAGAGGGGGGGGAAAAGAAATAAGTAAACTAAAACAAATGTATGTTTGGTTTATTCATCAAAGGTAAACTTGCCCTGACATACTGAAGGATAATTTAATCATTAGACTCACTCTTTTTTTTCCCTTTTCTTTTACAAATGAGCACAACTGATTCTGATGCTGCAGGATAGGATTTTAAAGTTGCAGCATTTTGGATGTACATCAACAAAGCTCTGCAAGTCGGTGCAGCAATTTGCTTTGTAGCCAAGTGTCACCTTTGCACAGACTGGTTCTGGATTTAATATCACAAAAACAAAAATTTATGAGGGAAATAATTTATGTAAGTTGGCAGATTTGAGGCTGTGAGCAGAACGCAGATTGTCTTTCTCCTCAAGAGCAGACTATGAGAATAACTGACGCACTCATGAAATATCATCAGCAAAGACTCTATAATAGCCTGCTGATTTAAATTTCCATCACAATAACAGTGATAATGACAGCTCTTTCTGAGACAATCATTTCCTCTCACTGTTTTCTTCCCTTTTCAGCGGTGAGAATTTAATCTGTTTCTGTCCATAAATGACACCTTTCATTGTCACTAAACATTCACAGCAGCTGCACACCCTTAGCAGCGCATGTGGTCTGTACAAGCTTCAACAGTACAAATTAATGTACCGGAAAACATTACAGAGACACAATTTCATTACACCATGGCCTAGAACATTTGAATAGTGTGTGTGTATGTGTCCATTTATGTGCATTTTTCTAAATGTGTGCACACAACGAAGAAAACAGCCCTGATTACCTGATATGGTTTGCCCTCGGCTCAACTCTCCACAAATTAGTTTTGTGGCACAACTATGCAAACTGAATTACATCTGGAGGATTTCAAGGATTTATCATTTTTAATGGAGGACTCTTTAACTATGACAAACGTTGACAGGTAGGACATTAATTACTTGTGGCTGTCTCTGTTATGAGCCCATAATATCCTGTTAGGATTTGCTGTTTCATCTATGGTGATTATCCAGCCTATTCCCAACAAAAGAAATAGTTGCACAAAGAACTTCAAGCACCAATTGCATTCCTTTGTGGAGCACAACATGTCTTCCTGGAGATTAATCCAGCTGATTTTTTGATTATGTGGCTCACACATATCCTGCAGCCTTGATGTTGATCATTTATGGCAGAATTTGGACACCTAAAGTGATGCACTGCGTGTTGGATGAAATTTACCAAAGTGATCACTATTCATTATACATGTTTCGTAACAAATTATACTGATTGCAACTTACACGATCATGCAGAAAAAGGTACCACACACAAAAACAACCTTTTACCTAATTTTTTTTTCATGTATATTTGATTTAATAACTCCCTTCTTTAAATCGACCACATGAAATAATTTGTATCCTACCCGTGGTTTCTGCAGCCGTCCTGGATCTAAATGTGGATTTGCTCCCACTGATTGAGGTGGACCCTACAGGGAGAGGGGAGACTCCTGTGTCCGCGTGGGCTCACTGCTCTCCTGTCAGGGAAAACTTAACATAATTTCCACCTTAAAAATATTTATATTTATAAAATTTAAACTTTTGTCTCATGATAATAATAATTAAAAAAATAAACAAGTCTCGTTTGGAATAATGAGCAGGTTGTGCTACAGTTATTAAAGACGGAAATAATCATTTCTTTAAGATAACCTACCCCACCAGTAACAGAGTCAAAGTCTAGAGCAAAACACAGCATCATAATAACCAAATATCAAATTTGACGTCGTTTCTTACCGAAATATTCTTCTTTATGGGACTTCTGGCGCTGTTGTGCATCAGGTGAGACACGGTGGAGGTTTTAAATTTTCTTCTTTTATTTTTTTCTGGAGGAGAAGCTGGAAGGTGTCTTGTCAGGACAGGAGCTCAGATATCTCTTAAAGCGACTTCAGACTCATGCGGCTTCAGACTCTCCGGCAGGGATGTGATTGGGAACATCTTACATAATAACTTCTGCGCGGCTTGCACGCGCGCTCGAGCGCACGTACATGCAGCGCGCGCCAGCATAAGGGGTCGACAGTGAAATTTAGTTATTTGAAATCTGTCTGTGTGCGGTCTGGTTCACCCACCTGAAATTCATCAAACAAAACAAATGTTTTAGTGAAGAAAGGATGATTCTTTAAGGAACATGCCGAGACTTCATGGACTGAGTTTAACTTTGAGAAGTTGCTCTAATATCCAAGTGATGTAATATTCATAAAGGACATTAGTGATTAAAAGTCCTGTGGGGCTCGCAGATTATATTCATAATAATAAGTCTGAAACAAATTTGGTGTTTTTCCTTTCCCCGTGTAGAGTATTTCAGAGAAAAGAACACAATCCTGTGGATTAAGAGATGGAGCTGCAGAGAAATTCAAACAGACTTAACTCATTGTTATTTTACAGAGGGAATGTGGGATTTATTTGATGCAAAACATTATCAAAGAAAAACACATCAACGCGATGCAAAAGCCCTAAAAGATACTGATCTTTATCTGGCAATATCTGAAACAATTATCCTTATCGTTCATAAAGATAATTAACCTTGACCAGCCATCCGGATGCAGTCTTGTCAGCTAATTTTTCAAATCCAGATCAAATGAAACATCATCATGATTTAAGTCCCAGTCCAGATCCCTCTGCTGCTAACACCTAGAGCTATTTAAACCCATTTTTTGCACCTCCTTTGCTTGTGCAACAGATTAACTGCTTCTTCACACTGTCCCCACACACTCCTGTTTCAAGCGGAGACTGTTTGAGAGAAAAGTAATAGCTTTTTGTCTGAGAGGCAGACCGGTGAGATGACTTGCCACCAACAACAGCTCTGTGGGTGTTTACTTGACATGAAGATATGGGCGTCAGGTTTAAGATGACAAATCTAGGCACAGAGTTCTCAGTGTACAGTAGGAATGAAAATACAGGGAGGGTGGCAAATCACTGGATGAGCTACAACTGCAGGATTCACAAAGGATGACTGTTGCTCCTCTCCCCTTGAGCAATCAACAGTGCCAACAATTAATTTTCTTTTTTTTTCACACTGGTGTTTTGATGAAAGGAGGGAATAAACATTTCTCACATGTCATGACAGCTGGACATGACGGTGAGACGAAATTGCTTGTTTGACAGTGTGTCCACCACTTTAATATGATTGAAAAGTGACAGCTTGATTGAGCACAGGGGATGGTGTCTGTGAGGTTTGTACAGTCTGAAAAGAAAAATGCTTTTCAACAAGGAATATTGTTTCTAAAAAGGAACATTTCTCTCAAAACAGAGAGCGGGTGGGCTTTGTCCAGCAATACTTGATAAGGTAAAGTAGTAAGAATATGTTCCAAACATTTTTGAGTCATTATCTCACTATTGCATGATACATCTTGATGGTTGATTGTATTTGGCACATCAGCTGTTTAGTTTCTCATCCAGTGTCCCTTTATCTTATGCCTAATGTAACCTGATTCAACATGGCCATATTTGGATATGGAGAGACACTTGTAAGGCCTTGGTACAAACCGTTCTTGTGGGAAAACTGTTAATAATCTTCTTTTTTGTGTGTGAGTGGCATTCTAATGTGCTCTGCCCCCATTAACAACAAATGGTTCCCCTGCTGTAGTTTCACATATTGTGGGGTTTAATCATGACTGGGCAGCCACAGAAGCTGTGTATGTGTAAGTTCATAGCCCTTTTTGTATGTGTGTGTGATTTATTTGTGTTGACAGAAACTCTCACTTTAACAGACTTTTAAAAACTGTGCTGTGCAGTGGGGCTGCATGAGTGTTTAACACTAATTAAGCCAAACAAATGGTAGCTCTGTGGAAAGAAAGACAGAGAAAAGAAAGAAGAAAAGAAAGATGCATTGTGCCACTAAGGCATGAAGACTTACATAAAAAAACACATTTGTATTTTAATAAAGATGAGCGAATATTCATCCAGACTGAAAACATTACTCATGGGTAAAAAAGTTCATTATTGCTGGAGCTCAAAAACATTAATATGGTTGTAATCAAAAGAAATTGCTTGTCAGGACATTGCAAAGACACAGAAGATAATAAAATGACATGATTATAGTGCAATGCAAATATCCAGTTCTTATGTGGGGGGCATCATAGCTCAGCTATGATGTAAATATAAAAAAGCTCAGAAAGATTTACAGTTTCTCATGAAAGCATAGGAATATTGTTCCAGTGCATAAAGTACATTATATAGAATTAACACTCCTATTTATAAGATAGTGATTGAGAACATACATACAGCAGATAGACTCATTTTAGAAATAAAGAAAATACAATTCCCTTCAAGCTCTGTCTATTTTGTACAACTCTGTCAGAAAATTGCATACCCACAATGAAACGAGTATATATCTGCACCTACATGGTCTATTTGAAAACTTCTGGTTTAATAGTAAAGGGAGTAAAATGTGTGATTATCAGTATATATCTTACTGGTGAAAAATAAATTGTGATTACACACAGCACGATTAAAAAAAAAGTTTCAGGCTCACCTGAAAGAAACAAGCACTTTAAGGATGAATATTAATTTAAAATGATGCATCTGTAACTCTAAATCTTTGACAAATCAGTGAACAGTATGTGAGCATTATGCCTGCTATGTCCAACTCTGATAAAGTGAAACAGATCAAAATTAGAAAGGTTTTAAGTCAAGGTCTCCATTGTAGACATTTTGCCACAGTTTGGCATCATCTGTTCTCAACATGCCACAACTGGAGACCTCTGGTTTTAGAAGGTCAAAGCATAAACAAAGTAAATGTCTGTTCACAGTTTCAGGCAAGTGTGGAAATGCATTATGTTTGTATATTTTGTGCATTGAGTCATACCGAACACTTGCTTCATTACAATATTTTATAAACATGTACACAAATGCACAGTTTATGGCTTTTGATTGCAATATTTTGCGAAGCAAAGCTTTGATCCCCTTTTTTCAAAGCAGTGCCTAAAGATAAAATAAACTCAAACATACCCACAAGAAAACATCAATATATGTAATATTGTTCTGTGGAGTAGCAAACTGTTATTAGGTTAAACATTCAACAGAAAAAAAAAAACGTTAAAAAGTCTTTATCACCACCATCTTTAGGAAAATTTTCAAAAGGAGTTTGTTTGAGTATCTTCCTGGATACTCTGCCTTCCTCCCACGATTCAGACATAGGAGTGAGTGTCTCTCTGTGTTGGCCCTACCATGGACTGGCGATCCAGGATGTAATAAACTACTTGCTTGCTAATTGCCGAGATAGGCTCAAACTAACTCATGATCCTGAATTGGAATAAGCGGTAGAGAAAATGGATAGATGAATGTATGGATGGAAAGCCTGATTAGTCACCTTTACAATGAGGTATAACATGAGGACCATGCTTTTGTGGAATGAGCAACACAGCCAAAGGTGTGGGTAGCACCTTCCCCACCAAAAAATGTACAAAATTACCTTGCAATATTATGCTGTTGGTATTCAGTCTTAGTTTGAGTTACTTGGTAGGTTGGATGACTACACTTTCTCACAGAAATATGGGGAAAACAACACATATTGGTCATTTTTACATTTCATTTCTTTGGGTCAGGCTCTCAGTAGCATGTAAAAGATCCATTTGCTGCCACAACAGTTCAGCACATGCTGGTCACTCCTCAGCCTGGAGCACTTGAATCAGCACTCACTGGAATTCTAAAACTAGAGTGAATACCAACAGGAGAATATTCCTGGGAATTTTGGTACATTTTTAGGGGAAACTACCCTGTTGTTTAGCTATGTCTTCACAAGTTGTACCTCATTGTAAAGATGAGTAATCAGACTTTCCAAAAATCAATAATTATACATCAATTGGTATCATTTAAAAAGAGAAATACTCCACCAAACACAAATGTCCTTACTTTTATTTTAAGATGGTGAAAAAATTCAATCCCTGCATGACTTAATACCATTCACAACCTATTTTTTCTGAGGGCCTTTTCAGAGCTTGGCATGATAACACCTCCCACTTTAATAGCAAAGATAACACCAAGTAATAGATGTCACAGGTTTACATGAAGGTTCACACTTAATCTGGGACCTCTGTTTCTAATTTATTTGCACCTGAAGGTGTGACATATATAACGGATAATACAGCAATGGAAATAATGTCAAATATAGGAATCAGAACTCTGTTTAATTTTAATGTGGGATTATGCGACCATGAACACTTTCTGTGAGCAGCAAGGAATTGGATGGATTGAAAGGCTGACAGCTAGAATAAAAAAAGTCTACATGTGGTTTAAGACTAAAGAATTCATTGTCACATTATTAATTCATCATAAGGAACAATTGTGCTTCCAACATGAGAAAACTACAGTGACAGACCAAGCCAGTACTTTCTACTCCCTTTCTCGTGCTTTCTATCCTTCCGCCTCACCTGTTTCCACTTTGCTCATCACCTCCCTCGACTTAAACCTTTTTAACCTTACTTTTTTGTGTTTTAAGTCTAATTATGTGCTCCTTTTTTGAAGTTTTAAAGAATTCCAAGTCCCCTAACCTCTTCAAGTAAGTCTTGGTTGTTTCTGGTGTCATGCTTTGAACTGTGACACAATCTCCCCTGCAGTATTACAACCTCTTACATGAACAAAGTTGAAATGATCCTTGACACCATCACAGCAACACAGTTCTATAAATCCCCTGGGGCTTTAAATAACCCCGGCCGAGAACAAATGCCACAATGCCTCAGGTAGTGTGGGATGACAAACAACCTTCAGATGCACAGATCAAATCTGACATGGAGCTCACCCTGATGCTCTCCTCTTAAAATGTGACATTTTGGTAGCAGCATGTACTGACGAGTAAAAGAAGTGAAAATGAAGGCTTTTTAATCACAATTAGGTGAAAATCTGCATATTTATACAAATAATGGATCAAAGTGTAATTAAAGTGTTATCAGTCTCACTTCTTGGGATAAACCTACAGTGCAGCTAGCAGATTTCTTGAAATTAAAACTAAGAACGATTTAGGTCGTGCAGATGGAATTCATGAAAATGTTAAACTGAAATATGAAAAAGAAAAGAAATTGCCATGAGTAAATATTAAACAGCACCAGGATTGAAACCATGAACAGGTGTGGTGAATATCTAGTTACAATAGCACGTGTCCACAGACAGCATAAATTATCTGTCTGAGCAAGTTTAGGACCAAGGACTGGGCTAGACAGCTGGAGGGTGGCAAGTCTGGTGTTTCATGGATGTTGTAGTTGGTGTCAACCAAAGGAAGAAGAACAGCTTTTGAACCTGTGTTGGGCATCCACAGCACACTAACAAAAGTGTAAACAGCATGACTGAAGGCTGTTTAGTTTGGTCAAGTCTAATAGAAAAGCTGCTGCAGCACAAGCTGCTTTAAACCGTGATGCATCGCTTTGACCCACCTGAGCTGCAGGTGGGTCTGCAAAAACATTTGGACAGCTTGCTACATGTGCACTATTTAACTGGGAGAGAGGTGGCAGCTGAATGCAATACTATGGGAACCAGGCATGTTGGGTCCTCCGCTGGCAAACAATGAGACAGATCTTGTAAAACAAGAAAACAGCTGCAGACAGAATCCTGGTTGTTGTGTTAACATCAAGAACGTTCCAGCCAGCAAAAGCAAGCGTTACAAAGCAATATTTATTTTAAATAAATACCAAGTGGACCAGTCGTAGTTATTGTGGTATGTTTTGCTGTGTTGTACAGCTATACCTCTGGAGAGGTGCGTTTCAGGTTGTGGGGAAGTTACGGTGCAAGTTTTGACATATACAGCTACACTGTTCACTCTCATTCTAAGGTTAGATTTAATGTTACAAGCAGAGGTTTTATATCATTTTATAACAACTATTTGAAATACAGATTTTACTGATTTTAGACATAATCAAGCTTTTTCTCCTGTTTCCATGTTTTTGTGCCATAAAGGTAGTTTTACTAATGTAGAGACATAATCACTATTAACTTCAGGGGGTTATCTAATCTTTCCTATTTCCTTAAAGCCTATTTCACACATGAACACCAGAGATCTTCGGAGGCGCACAGTTTGTTCTGGACTTTCTTGCAGTTGTTCACACATTTGCTTCACAGCAAGAGATTCTATGTTTGCGATGACGCACAGCTGGAAATGTGAGAGATGGGAGGTCTGGGCTGAATGCTCCAGATGCAGGATATAATGATGATGGATTTTGCTTGCGCCATGGTAAGATTCCCAAATTCACTCAGCAAGTGAAACCCAACAGAGCCTGCAGAGAACAATGACTAATAAATGGACTCTTACCTGCATATACACATGCTTACAGTAGATGCTAAACCTTTGTTAAATCTGACTATTTTAACCAGTGAAATTACAACAAAGCTAACAAGAAAACAATGATGGCAGGTGTAGCTAGATGGAGTTTCCATCTCAACATGCCACACAGCATGAAGACTGCATTTTCATTGTTACTCTGCAGTTTTCCAAATATATTAATATGAAGCTATCCAGAATTTCTCCATAATAAGTCTACAGAGAATTTTGCCTGTCCACCATAGTCTAGAGGTTTTGATTCTGTTTTGGTGTTGCCGCTGTGATCTTTGTATGTGCATTCTGTTATCTTAGGAGGCTCAAAAGACCAAGCTGTCGTCATGGGCATCTGATCAAACTACGGAACAAACAAATTAAGTGCTGTTAACAAGATTTATTTTTTAAAGGACAAAAAAAAGCCAAATGAGGCCAATAAATAAAAAAATAAAAAAATAAAAATGCCTAAAGTGCAGTCCTTAAATACTACCTACAGGTGGGATTAACCAGGGTGTGACAGGTAATGACACATATTTGCATGCTATCTGACAGTGTACACCAGTTAGGCACTTTTGGGTAGAAATATTAGAATGCCACATCCCTTTATCCCCACAAGGTTGTATCCTCTGTGATTTAGCAACACTACAACTGCCAAACAGCATGGCAACCAGCCTTGTGGCAGCTCTAACTATGGCCAAGAAAACAATTCTTTTTTGAATTTTTTGAAAAAAAAATATTCTAAATATTACAATGTGGGAAAATCTGCAAATTCAGTGGAAAAATTGTATGCCTCACACAAATGTATTTATTATTAATGGTGATAGAGAATAAAAAAATGATAACGATTGTTATTGCTATTTGTTTTTGTTATCATCAATGTTGTCCTTGAAATTATTGTTGTTGTTGTTACAACTATTTCAGTACTTGTTGTTATAGTTGTGATTATTATTAACGTACTCTTTTTACTACCGTAATGACAGTCAATGGGATGGTTGCGGAAGTAATTGTAGGGAAAGTGGTAATAATTGTGATTATTATTAACATTATGGTTATTATTATGGTTATTGTTAATCTCACCTTTATCTCATTTCATTTACTCTTTATTGAGCAAGGCAAATTTATTTGTATAGCACACTTCATGTACAAGACAATTCAAAGTGCTTTACATAAAACATTACAGCAGGGTGCAGAAAGCAATTCAAGCACATTTAAAAAAGAAACAAAGATTAAAAGAAATACAATTAATGAAATAAAAACAGAATGTCATATGCAATATCCCCTGGATAAGCTGAGCTACACACATACCCAGTTCACTAAACAACAGACATTAAGTAATTGCTGCTTATATATTTGGTTGTTTGTAGTCTTCTTTTTTTCTGTGTTCCTGTACATTACACGTATGTCTTGTCTTGTCATCTATGTGTTGGGAAAAACAAAAGGTGTGACAGGAACAGAAGGGAAGAGCTGATGGAAAAAAAGTTGTTAGGAAAGGTGAAAAATAAAAGGAACACAAATGTGAATATATACTTGTTTTCTGTTGAGTTTTTTTTTTTAGTTTATCTTGGGTTTTCTGTTTCATGTTCCTCTCCTTTGGGTGCTCAGTTCCCCCACACACTAGCTTCTCTGATGACCACACCTACTGTCTGTCATTAGCTCTCTGTATAAACACACCATCTTTTTCTTTGGTCCGTGCCAGGTCCTCTGCTGATGCCACCGGTGCTTTCAAATGTCAGCTCCATCTTGCTTTTCCTTGAGCCTGTATTTTTTTAAGACTCTTTATTTATAGGTTTTTTTTTGTAACAATAAAATAATAACAATTATCAGACCAACATGTCAAATATAGCAACTAGAACTGTATGCACTCCCCTCCCCCACTCCCACCACAGATAAAAGAAAATAAATAAGTAATATTAATAACAGCAATAAGGGTAAAATAAGTAAATAGGGACATGGGAAAATAAAAGAAAGAGAAGCTGGATCAGGTATATCACCACATCACAGTATGAGATGGCTGCCCACTCAGCATTTATCCTCAAACTGTTAAATCTAATCTGCATTTTTTTCAACAAATGATATGAATGGCTGCCAGGTCTCATAGAATCTGCTCCTTGGACATCTCAGTCTAATTTTCTCCAGATGCAAAACCTGCAGTAGCTCCTAAATCCGGTGACTGTGGAAGGGTGATTTCTCATCTTTCCATCTAAGATGTGAAGGCTATTCCATTTCATTTATATTTTGGATTGGCCTCATCAGGGGCCACTCCAAATAATGCTGTCAGCAGGGACAGAGTTTAAGAAATTTTAAATGCCCCTGAAAGAGGAGTAAATACTTCTCCCCAGTATTCAGAGGGTCTGGGGCAAGTTCAAAAAGTGTTCCTGGTTGATTTCTACACCTTGCACGCACCGGGTTCACATCAGAATATATCTTGGCTAATTTCTCTTTATTACAATATAAACGGTGGAGAATTTTGAATTGTGACAGCCCATGTCGCATGCAGATAGGAGAGGAGTGGACCCTGCTCAGGATCAGATCCCGGGTATTGTCACATTAATGCAGTTTTAAATCCTCCTGCCATGAGCTTTTGATTATAGATAAGCAGGGAATGTCAGAGCGGGAAATTGTTTAATAGATTTGGGTGACTACACCTCCCCCAAGCGGTTTTATGTCCAGAATGACCTGCAGGTATCTGAAAAACGGGTTATCAGCCAAAATATATCTCTGTTTTAACTGGGTGAAAGAGGCAAATATGCCATCAATGGACAAATCTCCAAAAGTGCTTAACCCTGACTTTTTGTGTGTAATTGTTCATGTTTTGGGTTCCCTGCGTCAGCTTTGTGATTTAGGTCTTGTTTAAATAAAGATAATTTCAGTTTCCTGCTTGTCTGCCTCCAGAATGCTGGTCCTGTGTTTGAGTCCTTCTAACACCTCTCCTCTGAAACATCGCTGGAAAATATCACAGCTGCTGTAAATGTGTGAAAATGGTTTAAGCATTTTACCCTTTCTTGGTGTTGAAGACATTTCTTCTTTGCCTCCCGGTCACACCAAACTGGAACATGTGCTAAGTATTATATTAAAAAACGTATTTCACTTTAGGAACATGCTTCCTGAAAATGTGGAATCAACAGATTTAAGTCTGGAAAGAGATGAGACACACAGAGCAAGAATCATAAGAAATAAATAAAACAGAGCCTGAAATTGGAGTTTATTAAACCACAATTATATTAGCGGACGGAAAGACAGAATCAATCCAGAGTTCATTAATCTCACTGATCCTTATATTTTAATTCATATAAATGGTCAACATGTCCTCCCTGCTTTCTTAATCCACATAAATATTCTGCTCTGTGCCAACACATCTATGTGCAGCAGGGTTTTTGCCCTTTACATTTTAGCTCAGTCCTCCCGACATACGGTAGATTTTATAATAACACTGCCACTGCAAATAGGATGGTAGATGTCACACCTCAGAAGAACCCATATCCCGATTTCAAGAGGTGAAAACTGATTGAAGTGATGGCCTAATGTGGCGGAAGAGAGACGCTAAATTTCCTTTAATCCCTAAATGCCTTGTTCAGTGTGAGCCCAAATACACTTCCACATGACTAATATGACCACTAATCCATTCAGGTTTTTGGCCACCATTCCAATTAAAAATTTAATCCCCAATCAGTCCCATTTCTCTTTGCTACTTTACAAGTGTTAAAGAAGATGGCAGTTATCATTAATTTGTCCATATATTGATCTGAAACACAAAGTCTCAGTAACACACATCCATCAGTCTTGCATGAGTGTAATGCAAATGAATTATTTCATCATCTCCATGAACATCCTGCAGCAGTGAGTGTAAAATGCTTGTGACAAGGACCAAAGCACCCCTTGCATGGCTGCTGTCAAGGCAGAGTCTAGCCAAGCTATCTGGTGCTATCATGTCCCTGCTTGCTGTCTTGTGTAATACTTTCCTCTGGGAGATGCCCAGCTTCCTGACGCGTGTAGGCCATGTGTGAAAAAGCGATGATCCACCCTCAGTCTGTCTCTACAAGAAGCAACAACACTGCTGCCCCAGCTTTTTGCAGTGTTTGCATGTAGAATATAGCATATAAAAGCTTGAATTTCTCCATATTTTTCTCTCAGTACTGTTAACAAGTTACAATTCAGCCAACCTCTAAAGCTCCACATATTGTGGGGAGGTTTAAATATTTCAGCAGCATTGATTTGTTTTCTCCGCCTCCTCAGTCAGGAAGGAAATCTCTCTGCCTTTTTTTTCTTTTTTATGAAGACTCTGAGAAAGACAGACATGCTGCTTTTGAGTGAATTGGGAGCTAACATGATGGTCAAACAATACATTTACATTATTTCTTATTTAACTGAGAGAATAATTTGCATATTTTTCTCTTTAAATGATTACACTATGAAGCCAAGTGTAATTTTTCACAAAATGATTCATAATAGCACCAATCGCTGAAGCAGATCTGTCTCATGGCAGAGTAAATGACCCCACACTGCTTATCATTTAGGCAGAACCATAAATTACCAAGTGGCTGCTGTCTTAAAGCAGGTGGCAGGCTTCATCAAACAGCAGCACTGGAAGTTGTGTTGCAGGACTTTAGTGTAAAGGAAAATTGATTGCTCCCTCTCACAATCACCAAGCAGCCCCAAGAAAATTGCACCTGCCACGGCTCCACCTACAGTAAGTCACTTTACAACGATCCTATTAACGTATGAGTCGCACACGAGGTGGTGTGTATTGTGTAGTATACTGCTTTCGCTCCTTTATGAGCTATCTAAGTTTGATTTTGGATGTAAGTAATTCACACTGTTTTGCTCCCTCCTTATTCTTCAGTTAAGCTTAAGGATTCTATGTGTGTGTGTCATATTTTGCTAGTCAGATTTACTGTGCCAGACAAAAGATGGATGTGAGCCAAATGGCTGTCACTGCTGGAGCTCTGCTGTCCCAAACTAATCAGCGATGTTGTCCTTGACTCTTATCAGATGTGGACCATGGCTGTTGCATTCCCTTTTTTGTTCTAACAGCATGCTATATGCACTGCACTTTTCCTTGTTATAGTCTGAATGCTCATTCCAGGCACACTGTACCCATCCTTTCTTGGAGTTTGTTGCTTCTGTAATGGCACCTTAAGATAATCTTCTTCAAAACTGATTTGAGTGGGGCCTAAGTGTGTACCATTAGCAGAAGAGCCCAAGGTCATGGACTGGGCTAATCTGTGTCTTGGCAAGTGCTGCTTCCAACATCCTTTTTAAATATCTGTGTGTGGTATAACTTGACAGCTAATTCTGTAAATGCTACCCACTTTGCTTTCATTTGTCATTTCTTCCTGCAGACTATGGTGCACCTTCTGCACAGCTCTTCCCTGATGAAAGGAGATACTCTGCTAATGCACTGGAATGCTGTAATTTCAGTAATGGCCAAATTAAACAGGCCCTTTCTGACCATTACAGTCCAATAACAACATAACAATAAGAACACAAATTTATTCGACCTGGCTGACTTCTTGTGAAGAGGGAACTTTAATCTGGAAGCCCTACATGAAAATTTGGAAAATGTGTATGTGTGTGCACATGTGTTATGATCAGTTACAACATATATGCTGATTTGTACCTGGGCACGACTGCAGTAGGGTGTCAGATTGAACATATAGCATATAAAAATGCTTTGATGTGCTTTTAATTGCAAAATTACAAAAGCTCGGCCCTTCTCTGCTTCTCAGTATTTCTTGTGTACTCCTCAGTTATGTATATTGGACTGGAAATTTTATCAAGTGATGGATTATTCTGACAGTATTTTCTGCAAGTGAGAAAAAAAATCTTTTTCCCATCTTTCATTTCAGAAAATGATGTATGCAAATTGAAGCCTTGACAAAAGATAAATGAGACTGTAAAGCCTAACCAACATGCAAACTGTAGCAATTAAAGTATGTATATTGAGGAGGAAAAAAACAAACAAAAAAAAAAACATCATGACTTGCTGTCTTAGGGAATCTAGGGAAATTAAGAAGCAAAAAGGACAATTAAATTAAATTAAATTAAATTAATTAAAAACTCTTTAGATGTAGTGCATCAAAATATCCTTATATATTATCATTATGATTTGATTTTTACCACTATGTAATTAATTACTTTGTGGAGTAACTTGTTGAGTTAAAAAAACAAAAATTTGTTTACCCCAAACTTTAAAAACCTAAAACTGAAAAGCCGCGAGTAAAAAAGAAAAAAAAAATATTTATAATAAAGTTATATGCACAGGGATCACTTTGTACAACTCTTCAGTATACGACAACCAAGTTTGACAGAGAAATAAAATTAATTTTGTTATCAAACAGCACCCTCTTGTGTTCAGTACAGTCACAAAACTAAATCCATTAAGTCGCTAATGGATTATTTCACCCACGTAAAACATCAAAAGTGAATCATAACTTAAGCAGAATATGATTATCAAGTCGACACAAGACAACACAAACACGTACTTTCGAAGTTAAACTGAAACTTTCATATTTGCTTCATGTAAAAGACGTTTCTGATTGGTTGATCTGTAGAAAGTGGGCGGGACAATAAGACAGAAAGGACCAATAATGTCTGAGCTCTCATTCTGATACCAAAAGTAAACAAGAGTTGTTTTTGACCTGCCGAAACAATCAAAAGGCTCTGCTAACTACACCGGACTAGGGATTTCGATTCTTTTTGACCAAGCTGTTGAGCGGGTTTGACTTGATGAATACGACGACATTCCTTTGCTATGTTTTGTGTTTTTAATGGTCTTGCTTGATTGCGTTACATCAGCCAAGAGGCTAACCAGCCTTTAGCTTGCATAACATTTGACATTAACTGACCCCTTGGCAGCGGAGTAACAACTAGCAGTGGGTTAATAGTAGGAAATATATACGTAAGAATACACTTTCAAAGCTATAATGGGTGGAAGGCATGCCATTAATCTGTAATGTCACACTGACTATGCACTTACGAAACGACCAGTCTTTAGTTGTTAGCTGCTGGGCTCATACTTCCTCTCTTTATTATTCTGCGTTCCGCTGTGACTTAACTCCGACAAAAGAAGAAGACTTTGAATAATGTTGGCGCTAGACATATGAAAACAATGAGACCTGAACGCCACTGCCTTGACATGGCTGAGGATGGAGCGCTGAGTCCAACGGGAGGACGTGCTGAATCATCATCAGGCCGTTCTGGTCGACAAATCTTCAGAAGTTCAGCCCATTTCCGCAGCCTGCTGGACGGCCTGCTCTCTCTCAGACAGGGAGACATCCTGTATGATGTTGAGCTGGTGGTGGAGGGTCGACCTCTCCGGGCCCACCGTGTACTTCTGGCAGCCTCTTGTGATTATTTCAGGTAAAACTCACCGAGACTTGTCACTGATGCTCAACCTGCATCTTCACTTTGCTTCACTTTGTGTCATTTTGATTACAATCAGGTTGTGCAACTGAGGCTGTATGATCAAAAAAATCTCTGACCTTTAGAGTTTATATTGTTAAATTTTTTCATATTGCATCATTTCCTTATGTTTCCCCTTACCACAATTCATAAAATGTATGAATTCAATCTAATCAGTTAGTGCAGGCTTCTGCAGCCCATTGTCACAGGACCTAGACAAGTCTTGGTAGAGCGACCAGTTTAAACAAAGATTATCCTTTTCTAGATAATGATGCAGCTTATCAACATTGTCATATGATAACCACATGAACATTTGGGTTCGGTCACCTCTGAGCTGTGATTCCAGTTTTCATACAGGATACTGAGAAGAGTTTTTGTCGGTCTTTATGTTTTTTTTGCATAAAAACAAAACATAAAGATGTGTCCTCAGAGGCTGGCATATAAACAGCTGAGATTTAGTTAAAAAAAAAAAAAAACAAACCCCTATAAACATAATTTTTTGAAGGCAGTAGTTTCAGAATGCATTACACGACATAACACCAATCACAAAGCAAAAAGACATAAAATGATCATATTAATTACAGCTTGTATGTGTGAGTATGTCAAACATACCTTAACTCTCATGTCTCTGCTTACATACCTGGCCTCAAACTGTTTGTTTAGCACTTCCCCTAGACCTACTGAGAAATATGTTCAGTAGGAGGTTTGTGTTGTCTTTTGTCCAAATGTAAGAAGCCGCTCATGATGCAGCATCATGGAAAGCAATAGCCAAAACCTTTACATATGTGTGTGTATATATATATATATATATATATATATATATATATATATATATGTATATATAAATAAATAAAGATCATAAAGTAGAAAATGATCCAGGGAGTAAGAATGGTGCATATTGTGCGTAAGTACATCGGCTAGAATTCCATTTGAATGCACTGTGACTGGATGGTGTGAGCCTCCTCATCAGTGGGAGACCAGGTTAAATTATGTTTCACCTTCTCCACTAGGGGGATGTTTACTGGAGGTCTCCGGGAGGTGCAGCAAAAGGAGATTCCAATCCATGGAGTGTCCTACATTGCCATGAAAAAAGTACTTGACTACATCTACACATCAGAGATCGAGTTAGACATGGAGTGTGTTCAGGAAGTCCTGACAGCTGCCACGTTAATACAGGTAAGCCGATTTGATCTAAGTCCATTTTCTTTGCTCTGCTTTGTTTAGCTTAACCTCAACGTTTTGTTTTAACAGCTTGAAAATGTCATCAGCTTCTGCTGCGACTTCCTGTTCTCCTGGCTGGACGAGAGCAACATTTTAGAGGTGCATCACATTGCCGATCTCTACGGACTGGAGCAGCTTAAAGCCAGAGTCCACTGCTTCATCCTCAGGAATATCCAGACTTTGTCTCAAACAGATGAGTATCGACAACTCCCACAAGATGTAGTCTTCAGAGCGCTAAACAGTGATGAGCTCCAGGTGACCAGTGAGAATGAGGTGTACGAGGCCGCTCTCCACTATCACTACAGTCCAGAGGAGGTGGAAACTGACCAGGTGTACTTGCAGGTCAGTCTAAAGGTGTGTCTTTATTTTGTTCTCAGCTGTTATTGAAAATAAATCAGTGGCATTTTTACTGAATGCCAGTTAATCATATTCATCTTTCTCATGCAAAAGGAAAATCTAAAGATGCTCCAAGCTGTACGTTTCTGCCTGATTGAGAAGCAAGTGCTGCAGAGACTGCACAGCAGACTGGATCAGTGTCCACTGAAAGACTCAGTTTCAGCTGCGCTTCGGTACCACGAGCAGGAGGTGTTGCAGCCCGTCCTGCAGAGTCCTCTCACACAGCCGCGGTCCACCTTCCACTGCATCCTGGGCTTCGGCGGGATGTTCAGCTCCAGCACCCTTGCAGAAAGCGAGCACCTGTTTCAGGTGTACCTCCCGAGCTGGGGGGAGTGGAGGACTCTCACTGCAGCTCATGCTCCTCGAATGTCCAATCAGGGCGTTGCTGTGCTCAACAACTTTGTTTATCTTATCGGGGGCGATAAGAACACCAGTGGATTTCGTGCAGAGAACCGTTGCTGGAGGTGAGAGCCCATCTGAATATTTTTAATCTACTTAACATCTTAGCTGCCTGTTCTTGTGATTAAATTTTAGATTTTAGTGACTTTTGTTTTTATAATACATCATCTGTAATCAGCTGGGGAACGTTTAACTGGGATCTTTCTCACTAAAAAAATGTTTCCAGTCTTGCAGCAAAGTTTGGTTAGCAGTTGTTTTTGTGCTTTTGATTGCATCCCATGATCTTCATCAGTGCATGGACTTGGTTTTTTTTAGAGCCAAGTTCCTTGTACACATTAGCTTAATAGAGTTTATTTCTGCTTTTGGAAATGGCAACTAGGAAACAGCTACACTAAAAGGTCAGTTTGTCATTACTTTGGAGCTTTTGATCATATTTCTTTAAGTAAAAGGTTCCATACACACCACAATGTCATTTTGTTCAGTAAACTGAGTAAAAAAAGAAAAAAAAAAAAAAAAAAAAAAAACAATACACTGGTGATCACTTGTGAGATGGAGAGATGTTTGCTCCTGCTCGGATTTTTTGAGTTCTTCTTTTCCTGATTGCTTGTCCACTCTCTTAAGATACGACCCTCGTCATAACAGCTGGTGCTCCATCCAGCCTATGCAGCAGCAGCATGCTGACCACTGTGTCTGTGTGGCGGGCGGCTATATCTACGCCATCGCAGGGCGAGACTACAGCAGCGAGCTGGACTCAGTGGAGCGCTACGACCCACACACCAACATGTGGGAATTTGTATCACCTTTGAGGAGAGAAGTATGAGTTTACAGGGTTGGAAGATAAACAAGAAAGTGCATGTGATGCCTCTGCTGTCCACATGATGGCGCCATATACTCATCTGTTCCTCTGTTGATTTCTTTTTTTTTTTTTTACTCCTCCTTAAATACTTTCTCTCCAGGTGTATGCCCATGCTGGAGCAGTGGTAGATGGGAAGATTTATATAACATGTGGGCGTCGAGGAATGGCATACCTCAGAGAGACCTACTGTTTTGATCTTGCAGCCAATGCGTGGACAGCATGTGCAGAAGGACCAGTGGAGCGAGCGTGGCATGGCATGGCTGCTGTTAACAGACGTGTGTATGTTATTGGCGGAAGTAATGATGAGCGTGGATATCGGCGTGATGTCCTAAAGGTACAGTGTCACCAGTCATCACTGCCGTTTACTACTGCACGATAAGAGCAGTATAAATGTCACCTGCACTTTTTAAACTGCCCTCACATTTTTCTGTCATATACTTAAAATAAAAATTTTCCATCCAGTTCAGCTTCTTTTAGATTATCTCAAAGCATGAGGGCTTTAAATGTAGAGCTAATCTGTTTAAACAATTTTTTCTTCTGTTTTTTTTTTAAAGTAGGGAGTCAATAATTTTCTTTTCTTTTTCAGGTGGCTTGCTTTGACCCTGGAACCAACTCTTGGTCTTTAATGACCCCCCTCCCCGCTGGACATGGAGAGCCTGGTGTTGCTGTGCTGAACAATCGCATCTATATACTGGGTGGGCGCTCACATAACAAAGGCAACAGGATGAATTATGTTCACGTGTACAACCCTGACACAGGCGAGTGGGAAAAGGACACTGAATTTAAAGAGCGCGTCTCTGGCCTGGCAGCCTGCGTGGCACTCATGCCCCCTGCTGTGATCGCTCAGGCCAGAAACTGGGAGCAGCGCACCAAGGCTTCATGGGAAGATGTGGACAGAGACAGCTCAGAGGACTCTATTGAGGACTGAAGCAGCTATGTTGAACTAAATCCCCCAACTCTCATGCACTTTTCTTATTGTAACATATGTTGTGACTGTGCTCGTGGCCACATTGTTCCCTTTATTTTTCGTTTGCATGTTGACCACTTTGAGTGCCTCCATACTAAAGTGTCTTTTAAGATCTTTGCACATGTTTTGTCGGTTTCTCAGATTTAAGAACTTGCACAAATGTTCTACCTTCATTCTTTCTATTTTTACCTGAATTCTGATGGCTATGCAAAACTGTGGACTACGTTCAGCTGCAGAGATTTATTATTACAGGACTTTTGGAAAATGGACCTTCTAATACTGGTTTTAGATGAGTTTTTGACAGGCAGCTGCTGTTGTTTCATAGTTTGCTACTTCAAAGTTATTTCCAGGATCTAATAATCATAAAAACCAGACTACTTTGGGGTATCTACACAAATGTTTCATTATGTGTGTAATCATCACATTTCAATGTTTAATTGTGGGCCTAATCCTCAGCCTCTTTCTTCTCTGTTATTGGAGCAGATTGAGATGAGCCTTAGATTTAATATAGTATTTACTGTATGTTTATAACTTGAGTGATGAGAAGGTGGTGCCAATGGGTGGAGATCTCACCTTATTTTATGTTGCCATGCCCATTAATTTCATGCAAACCAAGCCCCTCTTTTTGTGTGTCTTTTGATTCATTTTGTATACAGTACAACTGTAAATCTAAATGAATTTCTGTTGACAGAATCGGGCCGTACTTCTTTCTTCTGTGTTTTCTTAATGACATTTAATAGAGGCAGAAAGTAGGACAGATGACACCTCTGCCCTTATGCATCTACTCATGAAATATATTTTTCATTCTTAATATTATGTTTAGGTTTTTTTTAACCAGTGAGCATGGGGCGTGCAAGTATCCAAATCTTCATAATTAAATAAATGAATATAATTTTTTTTTTGTCTCACGTAATGTCATTAGGGACTGGGGATATAGTTATCCAGGGGTATTATGTTGGGTGTTTAAAATAAGACCTCAAAAACTCCCCAAAAGCTAAAAAGACTCAATTTAGGTTTGTATGTGATAATGATAACATTACAAAATGTCTTGAAATGGTCTAGGAAAGAAGCAATGAAAAATTAAGGCAAAGGCGATTATATTTCAGCTCGCAACAAGTTATTTAACCCCATATGATGCAATGAGCAGTTTCTCATTTCTTAAATAACCATGTAGAAAGACACATCCCGTAGTCATGGAGACGATGTTAGTCTGTTTAAGAAGAGTCAAATCAATGGCATCAAGCAGTGAAAACTTCTAAGGAGATTGCAGAAACTAATAAAAATTAAGTTAATAACTGTTCAACGCATTATTAAATACTGGAAGGATAGTGGGGAACCATTGTGTTCCAGGAAAAAATCAATTATCCTGAATGATGGCGATCGGCGATCACTTAAATCAGATGGAAGAAAAACAACAGTGGAACTCAGGGCTATGTTTAATAGTGAAAGTAAGAGCATTTCTACATGCACAATGCAAAGAGAACTCGAGGGATTGGGACTGAACAGCTGTGTAGCCATGAGAAAACCACAAATCAGTGAGGCAAGCTGGAGGAAAAGGCTTCAATTTGCTAAGGAGCATAAAGATTGGCCTCTTGAGCAATGGAAAGTCATGTGGTCTGATGAGTCCAGATTAACCCTGTTCCAGAGTGATGGGAGCATCAAGGTAAGAAGAGAGGTAGATAAAGTGATGGAGCCATCATGCACTCAGCACTACTGTACAAGCCTGTGGGGACAGTCTATGGTCTGCTGCAGATGGTCAGGTCTAGGTTCAGCAACATTATGTGCCCAAAGAATATCAGCTGATACTTGAATATGGTGAATGACCAGGTTATTCCATCGATTGCTTTTTTTATTCCTGGTGGCATGGGCGTATTATAAGATGACAATGCCAGGATTCATTGGTCTTAAATCATGAAAGAGTGGTTCAAGGAGCATGTCATTTTCACACTACAGAGTCTAGACCTGAATTCCACTGAGACTCTTTGGGATGTGCTGGAGAAGGCTTTGTGGAGTGGTTGGACTCTCCTACCATCAATAAAAGTTCTTGGTAAAAATGAATGCAGCACTGGATGGAAATAAATTTTGTGACATTGTGAAGCTTATTGAAACAATGACAGCGAATCCACGCTATAATTAAAGCTAAAGGAGGTCCAAATAGACCAATTAGAAGGTGTGACTGTTCTTTTTGGTGGCAACTTTTTTCTTTTTTTTTTTTTCGGACAGGCAGTGTAGAAGGTCTTATTATGAGTTTAGTGTGGCCGTTTATTCCCTTCAGGACAGTTTAATAAACATGATGTAAAATCTCCACAGCTGGTTGTCCTTGTTTGAACTCCTGACAGCAGTGGTTGTTACCATCCACCTTTTATTCCACCCAGTCTCCGCTAGTTCCTCTCCATTTGGCTCTAAACTCCATCAGCTTTATGAAGGCTGACTGCTGCTTTCCTCTCTCTTTGGCTGTTTCATCTACATCTGTTACCCCCCACCAGCTCTAAGTGAGCGCCCCCCTCCCTCCTTCTGTTTCACACTATTGTGCCAGCCCCCAGCAAGTTGTCTGGTAGGATCTGCTGACACCAGCACTGGGCATCCTGGATCAACACTCTGTTGTGTTTTATGCATCAGTCTTTTTATTCCAAAAGCTATAGTACCACCTGGGGGACACTTAAGACACGTCTTAACCACTTAACCAAGTCAGTGGTCTTTACAAACATCTGAGTGCTGGTCGATCTGGTGCTCTTTGTCACACCATTATCAGAGCAATTAAAAGGTCCACATTTGCCATTGATGTAGAGCTATGCAGATTAAACCCAGAGGAGTTGAGGATGTGTGGGAGTCAGGGGAATTTTTTAGTGCCCACTTTTACTCTTGTTTCTCCTGCTGTGCTGGAGAAGAGGAGGGGAATAATAGGAATCAGTAGAGAAGAAAGAATACCACTGGTGGATAGAAATCTATATTCTGTGATGTTCGGTCTGATTTACCTGGTGACTTCAAACTGGAACCTAGTCTGCAAAAGGTGTTTTGCATCACTTGAATTTTAACAGATGTTGAAGTTTGCTGTACATGTTCCTGGTGAAATTAGCCCAATATTCTGTTTAAATTGCATTTCTCACTCTCACTGTTCTTGTCCTCAAAAATAATACAGCCAAAAATGGTTCACAGTGGATTTTTTTTTTATCTATAATGTACAAACTGACCTCAGACTCTCTGGCAGCTTCTACCAGCAGCCTTTCGAAATAGGTTTTTACATCAGATCCATGTAATCAAACACAAGGATAACACAGTATTACCAACACAAAAAAGACCAACGGAATACACTTATGTACTGAGACAAATACTGCAATTAGGACTTTCTTCATATCATTTAAAATGTATAAAAACCTACAAAATGGTTTTATTTCAGGCTCAGTGACAATATCCTGTTGTCTCCTAAATATTTGTGTAACAACACTGGCTTTACAAGCAACTTATTGTGCATTGAATGTACGTAGGGATTACTTACATAAACAACATATAACAAATGTCTAATGTACTATTATGAATAAAGCTGGTGTAAAACTCTGTTGCAAAGCCATATTTATGTTTTAAAGATTTTATTTTCCCACGTCCAAGCAGTTTGACCTCAGATTTATTTAAGTCAAAAGAAAATAACATTTTCACAATGCCCCTGAATTTAAGCTTCTTCAGCCTGACCTGTTAAGATCAGTATAAAATGCTTGAATTAAGAAGTCAGAGTTAGGAAACGTTGCTCCAGCAAGGCTCTTAGATAATGAATAGCACAAAATAAAACCACACTAGATTGTTCCTGAAGGATCATCCCCTCCTCTTCCTACCCCCCTCTTTGGATTTTACAACAGTCATTAGCAGCTCATATCCACTCAGGGTGAAAGCGATAGACCCTGCCTGTGTTTTTCAGTTGTGAAAAGGAGCCGACTGCCCCCCATTTTCATGCTTTTTAAGGCTCATTGACATGGAGAACGAGGGTCGTGCATTGCTTTATGTGCCGGTGGGTAAACCTCAGCAGGTGAGCCGGAGTCACTATAATACAATGTCTTTAATGCATGCTGGGCCTGTCGAAACCACAGAGTAGTCCCCATTAGTGGAAACACAAACAAACAGCACCAAAGGCTGTGCTGCTTGACCCAGTAGAAGGCACGGAGATGTGCACCCACTCATATTACATTAAGTACTGCATGCAAAATATCGACTGGAAGGAAAAAAAAATCACTTTGAAATTACTTTAGAAACTTTGATCCACAATTTACAGAAAGATTTGTGACCGAATCAGAGACTCTGTAGCCTTTATATTAACAACTATCTGAAGCAACATATTTTGTTTGTGTGTAAACCAAATGAGGAATAAAGATGCAAATATGATACAGAAACCATCCAGTAACTTTTATGCACCAGAATAAGCCAAATATTATTTGCTTTAGGCCTATGTTTCAGTTCAGCCAGGTGATGTTGACCACTTTAATAACTGGTAACTATTTTCATGACTGTAAAACAAAAATAGAAATTCCAGATGATTTGAAGAAATGTACTGAAATATGTATTCACACTTAAGACAATGAATCTTGTTACTTTAGATTTTTATTCTTAGTTCACATCACAGTTCAGACAGGCATAAATTGCACACTTATGTTTGATTAATTTTTACAAAAATATTATTTACGCTAGGGGATGAGACAAAATACAAAATAAATAAACAATAAAACAGCATGGCTCAGCAAACTTTCACTCAAAACAAAAGAAGTCTGAAACCTGCCCATTTGAGCAAAATACAGTGGCAAGCTGCTATCCTCGCAGGCCCCTCAGCCTTGCTCGGGCATGCATTCGCTGCATCAGCCACAAGATGCAGCGGCGTTTTGTTAAGTCTCATCTCAGTCAGTTAACACCAAGGATCTCCTTCACCAGCAGGAATAAGAGAACAGCGGGTACTGGCTCCACTCAGTCACATTGCCATGGTGATAGCCATGGTGCACAGCTTGCGTGGTGTAATCAGCGGTCAGATGGTGAGGAGGGGGATACTGTGCCGGGCTGGGGCCGCTCCACTGGCCCAGGGGCTGCTCTGTGCTGTAGGGACTGTAAATGTGGTGGCTTATCACCCCTGGCTTGCCAGCCTGGGTCATGGCCATGTTAAGCACCCCGGTGTAGTCCTGGGGACCTGGAAGATGCTGGGGGCCACAGTGGGATGGATTAGCTTCATGTGATCGAGGCTTTGAAGAATCATGATCTGGAACAGTGGCGACATCAGGAACTCTGGACTCAAAACTGCTGCGTCCTGATCCACTGTTGCTGCTGCCAGTGCTGGAGGAGGGGGATGGGGACTTTCCATACTCGTGACCCCTGGAGTGTAAAATATATCGGTCAGTGTTTTCCCCTCTCAAAAAACACATCATTTGCTTATAAACTGATGTAGTATTTACCTGTATGGCTGGTAGGAGGCTGGA
The DNA here is from genome assembly GCF_017639745.1 of Melanotaenia boesemani. NCBI lineage: Eukaryota > Metazoa > Chordata > Actinopteri > Atheriniformes > Melanotaeniidae > Melanotaenia > Melanotaenia boesemani. The sequence continues at coordinate 26,609,691 of NC_055692.1, forward strand.
GCAGGGACAAGCTGCTCTGAGTTGTACACGTCTCTGGTGTCCACCCCAGCCGGAGAGTTGTTTCTCACATTTTGATCCGTCTCAGCACCCCATGGGGAGTAACGCTCCTCTTTGACGGCATCCTCATTTTTCCTTTTGGGCAAGTTGCCTTCATCTCCATCGTAACCATCATATGATGATGGGCAAAAATCTGAAAAGGCACAAATTATCAGAAAAACAGAGACAGAAAGGAAAAACATGAACAGAAGGAAAGTCTTAAAGTGGTACCTGGTGAACTGTCCTCTTTAGCGTCCCTACTCAAAGTATCTGATATCTTTGCTCTTTTCTCAAGGCACGCTGGGTTTTTGTTTGAACGCCTGTAGAGGAGAATCACCTTCATTAAAATGACACGGCAATCAGCATCTTCCAGGCTGCAGGCTTTTGCATCAGCATCTGTATGTGTCATGTATGAAACCCACCTTTTTTTATTTGTGCCCTCGTCCCTAAAACCTTTTGCAAATGGGTTGTGATCAATCTTCAACTTTGTAATCTGCAGGAAGAAAACTTCATTTAATACCTCAGTGATGTGTGGTGAGCTTGGCAGAGGTTTGTGTGGGTGTTTTTTGTGGCAGTAACTAACCTTGGTGTTCTGGTAGGCAGTGACTGCAGTGAAAGAAGTCTCTGGGAAGGTGAAAGTTTGGAAAACACTCCAGCGGACACTGAACAGGTCATCTGCTTGGACAACATGGAAGCGCGGGTGGTAGCGGTGCATAGAGTGCAAAATGATCTGCAGATGGAAAGATGATAGTTAACGGACTTCACACATAAAGCGTCCTCTATGACATCAATCCTCCAGCATCTTTCAATAATATATCCTGGATATCATTTGGTGTTTCTTGTGTGCTCACACTTACATGGCCATGCTGGTCAAGCGTATTGTTGGTAAGCTTGAGCTTGAGGAAAGACACGCTCTGCTTCATCCAGTGGCTCCCTGGAGCCGGAGAGTCGGGGTGAAGGTAGGTCCTGCAGGGAGGCTGGGGCTCTGCTTTTCCAGCCACCTCCCATTTTTCTTTATTCCACTGCAGAGTAGAGAGAGTGAGTAAAATGGTCTTAAAGGAAGCAGATTTACAGAAGAAACTTAGACTTTTTTTTTTATTTCACATGGTAGAGTGGACTGTGATGGATGGTTGATACCACCCACAGAGAAAGGGGTTGTACAGTGATCTCCCAGCAGGGGATACAAAAACAGGAAGAGATAGCACCCTTTGATGTACAATGTAAGGAGAGGGGTGGTGATAAACAGGGGTGATTCGTCTGGGGGTGCTTGAAGATATCTACAGCCAAAGGTGCTAAAAGTTAAGGCAAAGTAGAGGACTGTGAAGCTTTACCTTGTACCTGAAACCATCCTCAGGGACCATGTCAACTAATAAGATGTACTTGGCACACGGAATAAGACCAGATAGACTCATTTTACAGTGCGGAAACATCCTCCTGGAAAACAGAAGAGAATACATGAGCGTGAAGAAGATACAAACACAGAAACTGCAATTATTTTATATTTTTGGCATAGAATCTCATCTTTTGTTGTCTTACCTGCCAGGCTTAGTGATAATCATTTCTGTTCCTATTTCACTGAAAGTTTTCCAGAGTTCGGAGTCTTCCAGAGTCATCCTGATGTTGCCCTGGAGATAGGCTTCAGAGCTGGCAGCCATGGAGGTGGGAGGAGGACCACTAAAGTTGGACTTTAGGTCTGGAAAATATAAGATTGGCTTTAACCATGCATTGCTCAAAGTGATCACACTAACTATATATTCAGAATGTCTCTTGTTAGTAAATAGAAGTGTAGGCACAGCAAAAGTAAATTAACACTCACCTCTGATAGACTGCATTCTTCAGCTTCAGAACTGGAAAAGCTTGAAAAGATTTTTTGCATGAAAGGCTGACAAGAAATCCAAGAGCCAGCCTCTTCCAAGATATGACCTCAGCTCTGCGCTCGACCTCCTGTCTCATGTGTAGAAGAAAAATCCAGCAGCACAAAGAGGTCAGGCAGCTCAGTCCCTATGGTGGCAGATATTTTAGAGATATGCTGCAAGAGAGGGTGACCATGACTTTTAAGGGGAAACCTGGAGTAGGTGGGGCCAGATGGGCCATTCTCAGGCTTTGAAGTGCCACAATGATGAGTCAGTGTCCTGCTGTGATTGGAAGGAGCTGGAAATCAAAGAGACTTAACAGAGCCTTGATACCGTCCCCACAGGAAGGGGGACGGAGGAAATGCATCTTTATTAACTGCTAAGAGACTTTAAAACAAATATGGATGGACTTCCCTGCAGCAAATCTGATCTTGCAGCGGCACCAGAAGTTGTGTGAATATCATTGACACACACATAACTACACACAAAAATACTACTCAGAGTATTTGTGCAGTGTGGTTAAATTTATTTGACATATTTGAGACAAATGAAATCTAAAGTGCATTCAAATGTGAGGTATTCCCCAAAATTCCTCTCAGAGTTGAAAGATTTTGCTTGTGTTCACTGACAACACAAAACAGTGGCAAAATGAGCATGGATATGGAAGTGTGTAAAATTTCACATTACATAACGATCAGCTTTACACTTTTTTTGCACTCTCGGCTTTGACCATCAAATTACAGAGTGGGTGGGAAACCCAGTGTAAACCCATAATGGTGTGATGATAACATGTACTCTTTCTGCAGGTAACTTTTACCTGAGGGCATCCTCAGAGGCCGGCAGGGACTGCAGGGAGAGGGTGATGATGATGGTGGTTGTGTATTGGGCTGTCTAGACAGGCCCATGCGCTGCTAGATAATCTCATTAGGCTGGTTTCCCTTGAAGAAGTCAGTTTCTGCATGTGGAGAAAGGCCAGTGTATAGGTAGGCAATTAACAGCCAGTTAGCACCACAAGCTCAAGTCAACCATGAATGGGACAGGAGGGGTCAGAGAATAAAGACCTGGCACAACAACCCGGCCATCTTCCCAAACATCCACATCCAGGCAAAATCCACGGGTGTCACAATTCGTCAGCCTGCATCATACTATGTTTACTACATTCAAAGGCATGCATTAGCATAGAGGGAGGAAGAGTTAAAGCACAATTCCCTTTCTTGTTTCCACAGACATGAATTAAATCTGGTTTGAATCCCTCTAGCACAGACACACCACTTTCACACAGGTTTTTAATTGTATTCCCATGCCTGTGTGCTGAATACAATGCCTTCTGTAGGCACAGCATTTTAACACCCATGTACTAAGGAATGTTTCATGTAACCGTATGGGTAACAGGTTAAAAACCAAAGTAAGGGTTTTTGAAAGCAATGCAAAGAGCACAGTCATGCAGTTTACGAGTCATCACGGCTCTCTGTAGAGTTTGTGGCCAAGTGTGCATACAGAGGAGCAAGAAGTATTCCCTGTCAATATATTGACAGGCTTTGTGCTGGATCAATGTTAAATAAAAAGGTTAACACTCAGCTCTTAATGATGCACTTAAACTGGAGACATTTAAATCTGATCATTTAGCTGCTCAGATGCAGAACTTTACTTGCACTCTCCACTTCAATGTAACTCAGAGACACAAAACTGGCCCTAGAAGAGCCAAGGAAGAAAGAAGAGTTTTAATCTTGACATGAAACCAGTTGTTAAAAGCAGGGTTAGAGCAACTCTCCTCATTTAGCACTCAGTTGGCTCTTCTGATCCTACATGGGGGTCACGGAGGTCACAGTTTTTTTTTTTGTTATTTTATTATTTTTTTAAGTCTTTGGAAGCGTGCTGAGATAAATTAAAGAGCTCAGTTCCCTTCAGATGAGGTGCAGCAGAGTGCACAACAGTGTCAGAGCAGAGGTGTACATTTCAGCAGCGGCAGTGTCAATCCCATTATGCAGCGGGTCTGAATGTGACAGGTGTGACAGGAGAAGGCTTCTGTACATGGCCAAGGCACAAAGGCAAGGGCATAGAGAGCTTCCCTACCTAACAGCCGTCTGAAGGGGATTTAGGCTGGGTGCCAAATCAGAGAGGTTGTCTGGGTAAGACTGATAGAGGCTGCACAAAGGTGGATTTTATTTAAGGCTCAAATATACTGGAGTGTATGTTCGCAAATGATTTCTGGAGTCTCTCACTGCAAGATGTGTGATCAGAGGGGAGTTATGTTAAATGGTTAATCCCTCCGGGTTACACTGAAGCTCCATATCTAATGTCTGATTCCACTGTGGCTTATCTCCTTGGGCAAATTCACCTTCATCGGTGATGTTTCACCTCCCAGGTGTCAGTCCTTGGCCATTTGCTTTAACTACGCAGAACTCCATGTGCTTAACAGTTAACAGCTGCCAATATACAGCCAGGGCCTGGGGATCAGACGGCTCTCCAGCAACCCAATAAAGAGCCCCTGGAGTGGATTGACGAGAAATCTCACACCTTTTGCTCACATTAGCCATGCAGCATGCTCTTTTGATGCTTACAGGGCCACTTTGGCAGTACAGTGGCTGCAAACAACCTGATGTGGCCAGAGAGAGGGCTTTACCTGACCACAGGTTGATTATTATTTCATTTTTTATGCATGCAGATGCTGTAATAGGTGTAGAGTTTTTATCATAATCAAGCATAATGCGGCAGTACCAAGGAATACTGTGTTTCTTGGTATGAAGACATTCCCAATGAATCAGATTTCATAAAGGGAAGACATATGAATAGTTTTCTTTACCGGTTATTGAGAAAACCCTAATCTGAGAAAAATAAAATAAAATAAAAAACGTTTCCTCTTTCCTCTTTCATTGGTGTCCTGCATCCAGTGACCATGATCTGATATGCACAAACTAGGGGCTGGGTGAGCTCACATTTGGTCCTCCACATAAGAAAACAAACCTCACATTTAGTTTTCCTGGCAAAGTGGGCAAATGACAACTTCACAGCACTTCATAAGAAACTCCTGGAAGTTGCTAATGAAGACTAATGACTTCCCTCGTGTCAGAGAATTCACACCTGAATGTACAACCCCTTTGACCACAAACTCAGAGTGGTCAGCAGGAAGGTCTGCCAGCTTCAGGAGTTTAGAAACTCCTCAGAAACTGCAGGGTGATCGGAAGAAGATATGTTGTATTTCTAAGTTATTTGTTTTAGTTTTCAAGACAAGAAAGATGTACGCTGTACTGTGAACCTATTAGAGGCAAAAATTAGACAAGAACTGGCTCGTAATAATTCAGTATCACATGTTCTGAAGTGTGCCATGTATGTAGAATTTGTAAATTTGAAAACAAAGTTTTTGCAGAACATAGTACAATAGGTTCAAAAACTAAGTTTAAGGCAATTATTTGTTAAGTTTTTGATTTGTGTCCCTGTCCGCTGAGCTTTTAAGTTTAGTATTGTGAATAAATAATAAGTAATGAACACTTTGCATTTCCCAACTAGAAATAATTTCCCATAAGCCTTGTTTCTCAATAAAGAAATGTAAGAGAAAAAAATATATTAAAACATTAAAGCAATTCCTGGGACAGCCCTTAGCCTCAGGCCCCTGAACAGAATAGGCTTGTATGGAAAATGGATGAATGGATGGACAGATAAATGCAATAAAAGTAACCTAAATAGGAAATACACTTGTTAAATTCTGAGTGAAATTACCCTTGTTTAGAACCAGTAGTCTAAATGTTTAGAAGTGAAATGTCTACATACATTACTGCAAATTAAGTTCTTTTCTTTAATAGTAAGGAGGACACTACTATTGTAAAAGGTAAAACCTATGTCTTTTTTAAATAAGGGAAAACTAAAGTGCACCAGTTTGTTTACGGGAGAAAAATTAAACTCAAAGAAAACAGCAGCATAAAAAGTTTAAGTTTAGTCATGATGTGGATTGTTTCTGGGAGCACTAAATATATTAGAAGGACAACAAAGTCAGAGGATTTACAAAGGCATTTTAGAGATGTGTTATGCTAAATGGACTGTACTGTACCACTCAAAGGGGTTTTATACTACATGTGTGAGGCGATGCAGCAGAGAGCTGGGGTTCATTGTCTGGCCCAAGGACACTTTAGCGTGTAGTCCTGGGAAGTCTGGAATCAAACTACCTACTTTCAGGTTAGCAGGCAACTGCTCTTCTTCCAGAGCTACAGCCACCCCTGTCACTTAGCATTACAGGGGTGGGTCAATGACCCAACACAGTACAGGACAAATAAATGTCTGAGATGTTCAGGATGGACTGTTTAAAACTCAAGTCCTGACATGAGATCTGCCACTGAAAAGGTGAGCGCCGCAGACCTAAATGAGTAATGCGCAAAGAACAAACCAGTAGACGGGTGGCAGAGCCTTGTGGAGGGCTGCATGAAACTTCTTTCTTTAACAATTTGACATTTATAAATAGAAACTTGGTTCATTTACATGATTTTAACTTAAGATATTGTAAATAATGTGCACACACCTTAGAGTAACAATAATTTTGATCAGGATTGTTTGTGTTTGTTGCTAAAAAAGGTAAATTAGGGTCTAGCTTCTTTTGCATTCTGTCCACTTTAAACACAAAACACATTTTGTTGATAAAATAACCAGACAATGATCTCTCAATACTTCAGTTTAAAATCTAACGCACTGCATTATTGATGTTTAGAAATAAATAACAATAATGAAAGATTAGAGGTTTGCAGGTTTTATACTAAATCTTGGATATGGGAGTTGTCAGGTGGTCTTACCTTCGTGTTTTTTGACAAGTTGTGGAACATTTGAGCCCTACAAACAAAACCACCATATTATATGATGAAAAGACTCAAAACAACACATGCATGTTTCTGAAATATATTTTTGGTTTGACATTTATAATGCATTCAGTCCAGACATATAGAACATGTTCCACTCCAGGGGGGTCTGGGTCTATAACCTGGTCACCTTTTTAGATGTGGTACATTCCTAGAAGCCCACCAGAACGATTGAAAAAAGCTTCACATCTCTCCTCCCAAAAATAAGATATATAATAAACAAAAATACAAAACTTTTTCTTTTTTTAAATCAAGGGTAATAAGTTTACATTTTTTATTTGTGTCCTTTTTTCTAAAAGTGCTTTCAAGAAAACATAATCGGTAAATCTTTCTTCTTGTAGAAAACAACCTCTAAAAAACATTCTGCCGTCTTCCTCGGAGATACCCAGGAATTGTAATGAATTTACCCAAATATTTTCAATGAAAGGCATCACAATTAGAAAGTCATCATCATGCATTTCAAATCCTCAAATCAGGAAAGATCACATCAAGTGGCTGTAAGTGGTGTCGTTTCCTGAGCTGACCCTCACCTTAAAGTTCACACATTTCTCCATTCAACTCCTCAACCCATCAAAGCCAAAAATACTGGAAAGATTTCTGGATAATATGTACAAATAGTCATTTCTAGTAAGTGAAAGGCCCTCTTTATATCGTTCAGATCAATGCTGGTGACAGGAAGTCCTCCTGTAAAGAACCACTCTTCTTAGCTACAAATGCACATGAAAATTTACACAAGAAAAACAGTTCGTACAAAAATAGCACAAAGTGCAAACTGAAATCATCCCAAATGTTAAGTGTAAACATTTCCAATCTGCTACAGGTTGTGGGGCTTTGTCACCCACTTGCTCCACAGACGAATCCTGTCCTCATATCATCTTTCTCTTTAAAGAAATACATCATGTGATGTGTCTCAGAGAAAAAAAATGTCATGCTAGAGTAAACTATGAAAGTGGAGGACAGTAAGTGCATGCTGCTGAGTGTCGATCTGCACTGAGGCACCTCAGATGGGTAGGCTCTCTAAACGAGCATTTAGCTGCAGCTTGGAGTTAGAGTTAGCACGCAACATATGAACAACATACAAAAGATGCATAAACATGATGCTGGTAGGCTTTAAAGGCTGACACTTTTTTCCCAGATCCAGTGTACAGCAAAAGAGCTGAAGAAGCTGATGTGGAATATGCATAAAAATGGCACAATTCAGGCATGCTGTTCAGAGTCTGTCATACAGCATGACTGCAGACAACCAGAGCAACACGGTGGCCAGACAGATGATGAGAATACTGCATTTTCCGGTTTGAAATTTTCTTTTTCTTTTTGAGTGAACAAAAGCATTAATACAGAAAGCTGCAGATCGATCATTCCTTTTTTTTAAGACAAGCAGAAACAAGGTTTGGCAGAGTCAGGCCAGAATGTGACAAGAGTTTAGTTTCAGCGTGCACTCTGAGACTCAGATGTCCATGTAATCGTCCTCCTCGTCCGACTCGCTCTCCAGAGACGACTCCTGGCTGGATGTCTCTTGCACCTCCAGCGCCGGCTGGCTCAGAGTGTCCTTTTTGACTGTGGCAGCAGACTGGGACGATAAGATAACGTTCTGTACGAGAGCAGACAGCAGGGGTCACTGTTGAGTGTGAAATCAGACAGGCTACTGGTACAGAGAGCTTCATGAATGGTGTTCATATTCAGAGACAGAGCATACCTTTAGTCTTTGTTTGGTTTCCTCTGAAATGCTGCCTTTAGGGGAGAGAAGTGTGGGTGTGGGAGGTGTTACTGTGATTTCTGGTGGGAACTTGGTTACGGTGGAAGGAATAAAAAGCTTTGGCATGTTTGCTGGGACTCTGGAGCGGATTCGGCTGGGGTCTGGAAGCTTTGACAGCTCACTGCTGGCGTACACTTGTTGGTCTAAGAGAGGGATGTCAAAAGGATATTAATTCATGTTTGAACAAGTCTTAAAAAGTCATTAAATCTTCTGGTTGGCTGCGTTTTAAAATGAAGTCACATCCTGTTATAACCTTCTTCAGAAAGAATGCAACTGAAAGGCTCTGACCTGGACCGGGTTGTGTGGTGCTACATGTTGCAGTTTCCTCCTGGAACCAACCAGCTGCTGGTTCTTGCCCCTGGGAAACAGTGGCGAGTTTCATCTGCTGACAAAGGTGCGACTCCTGCTGCCGATACAAAAGTCCCTCCGAGAGCTCCTCCCGTTCCTCTGTGAGATGAAACAATGCATTACAGTCAACACTTCTGATATGTTTGGCTAATTTACAGTTATTATGTATTTATTTTTTTTATAATAAACAAAACTTGCAATTTAGTCTTTAAAAAACCCATAAAACTTACAACCTGATAGTTTGACTTGTGTTGTTATCTAATGACTCAAAGAGAAACTTAACTGGAAAGGAACTCAAGGCTTGATTCCCAGAACAGCTGATCCATAAAGCAGTTTTTAAAAAACATCCCACCATCTAAATGAAATGTATGAAATAACTTACACTTTCAATGCTGGTCATCACATAGATACATCATTTAGATCTTCAGTAAATGCTGTCATGTCAATTTTAGACAATAACTGACAATCATACTGAGCGTTTTGCATCTGACGGGGAATTTAAAGGCTTGTTTATTAGATAAGCATTTGTAACGACTGCATGAGAACTACCTGCAGAAATTCCCTGCAGCTCTGGCAGACAAATATGAAAACATTTCTACTCATTTTTCACACTTGTCCTGTAATGTTGCCTTGGAAACCATTGGTGAGGTGTTGCGTAATGCAAACCTACGACTACATGCATGTAAATGCTTAAGCAAACAAACATTTGCATGCATCCACACAAACTTCAAAGGTCATCAGACTTCAGGAAATTGATAGTAAGAAGGCAATGGTTGTAAACAAACTGGGTTCAATGATGTGAAACTGTAAAAACTAATTGTAGGTTTTAACAAAATGTTTCTTTTCTCTTCTTTGTGGCAGAGCTGGCTCTCAGCTTCTGCCAATGAGTCTAGCAGAGCTCCTCTGTAGAAGAATCAAGTAAAGGAACTGACTTAGAAAATGACTTAAGTTTGCTGTAATGATTCAGTCGATCATTCTACATGTGTAAACAAAATCAGAGACTGGTTTAAAAACCCATGATCACGTACTTATAATGACACATATAATAATAAAAAAAAGACACATCATCTGGATAGAAGACCTCCACTTAACATAAACAATAAAGGAGTTGTTCTAAAATGCACACAAATAAATGACAAAACAATATGATTATTAAATGTAGCATCATAAAAGAAGAGGATAGACCACTGAAAGGAAAATACAGCCAAGCATGTGCCTATTAGCAATTCTAGCTCACAGTTTCTCCAAGAATATGAGAGGAATTCCTGCTGCAAACACCGGGTGAAGGATTAGCATCTTTAGATATTGGCATAAACTAATTATTCATGATGAGATCAGTGATGGATATTCCAAAATCACTTGAGCTCATTAAGGTGAAAAGGAGTTACAATTTGGGGGATGAAATAAATAGCCAACAAAGCCCAAGAGGCAAAATATGAGCAGGACAGAGACTGGTGTTATGTAATATATTTGTGGAAGACTACAGACGCCCCCTACTGGTCAGATGGACTAAAGCATCTTATTTTTGCGAACACACGTCTGCAGCTCAACCTAAGCAACAATGTTACAGATTTGTACAAAAACAGAGTTTCATTTTAAAAAAATTACATAAGTGACAGAGGCTGGAGTATCATTGGTTAATGTGTTCACTGAGAGAAATACCAAGAAATAAACCTGTAGTGGTGAAATGTGGCTTGAGAGAAGGTTGCTGTACCTGTATGAGGTAGGAAGGCCATGGCTGCAGCAGCCTGGCCGGCTGTTCTCCTCGGCTGCAGCTGATCGAGAAAGCCTGAGGTGGGAGGTCTGGACAGCTTGCTCAGGGGCTCGTACAGCGCTTTGGCTTGGCTGTCCTGAGTGGACAGCGGGTGGCAGGTGGAGTGGCTGAGCAGGACGGGCGTCGGCAGGGAGGTGGGGAAGAAGATGTCTCGGTGCTCCTTGGTGTACTTTGGTGTGGTCGGGGCATCGCCTGCAGACTGCTGGAGACAGAAGAAAGCCAGCTTTTACAGCAGTTTGCCAAGAGGAGGTGAAACTGACACTGGAGGTCCTTCTGAAAAGCTAACCAGTGCCTACTCCGGCAGATTTCTGAGAACAGTACATCTTCTTCCTTTGAGACTCTGTCATGAAGATACAGAGTGATCCACACTCAATACTACAGCATCTTTTTAAACAACAAACATCTCCATTATTAGTCCAGACTCTTTCATATAAGAGGTAATGGTATCCCCTTACAGAGATGTGCTGTTGTCCCTCAGGGATTCAGACGCCTTCAGTACCTGGACAGTGTGTTGGGAGCTGGTGAGGAGCTCAGCTCTACACTACACTAACATCCCTCTGAGCTACTATCCTGGGTGTCCTTTTGAGGACCACTTATAAACACAAGAGCTGCACAAACAACCTGTGACAGCTGCCCTGCTTCTACAGCCGCTGTCATGGTAACAGAGGAGCACAGCAAAAATAAATGAATAAACCTTCTCTAGTTTTCAATTCAAAATGGATGAAAAGTTGGATGAAAATAAACCAGTCTAAGCATGAAAATCCAGCACCGCATTATGGCAAATTTAACAAGATGAAAAAAAAAAAGAATCTTTCATTGACTGAACGGCTAAACAGAATTTTACACAATTAATTAAGCAGGCTGTGCAGTAAGTAAATAAGACTTCAGATATGCCAGTGTGTTTCTTTAGCACAGGTTAATTAGATGATTAAATTCATTACAGATTTGTGAAGATGTTAAAAGCTTAGGGTCAATGCTCACATCCACATTCCATATGGTCACAATGAACAAGCTTTAACAGACGCAGAATGCACAAGATAATTAGCCAATAACAAAGCTCTTATATCATTTATTTCAGGCTGTCTGCTGGGAGTTAGAATGAAATTGTGCTCTGATTCACAGCTGCATGGACATGGGCAAATTAAACAGAGTGGCATTAGACAGGAGTAGATCCTCTAACCCAGCACAGAGCATGCACCAGCTCTAAAGCCAGCTTTGATGAGTCATGACTCATGAATTAAACATCACCAACTAAGAAACTAACAAGTCAGCTGGACTGTACACATTAGAGAAACACTGTACCTGAGAAAATTGAAGCACATATGCATGCAGAACGTAGCCTCACCGAGCACTGCTGAGTGATGTCAGCTAAACACAGGCCAACTATGTGAACATTTATGGATTGGGCTTTAAATCAGTCGGAGATGTTGTTGCTCATTTTTGTAAAACAATGGAAAGACTAACCAACCAAATGTTTAATTTAAGTGCTTGGCCAACCACAGAAAAAGTGAGTGACACTGGGGCTGCCTTGTGAAGAGATGACTACATTCTTTAATGAATAAACCTTAATAGTATTCAAACAGGGCGAGAGAAAACTGGGCATTTTAATCAAGTACCTCCATTTAGTCTCCCAAATAGCTAAAACTTACCTCATGCAGGGGAGTGTAAAAAGTAAAAAGATGATGAAATCAAACAGTGACAGAAAGACGAATGTTGTTCCTGATATAGCATCAAACAAAGCAAACACACACACATCATAGCAGCTGATTTTCCAGCTCAGCACTATGAGGGCTGATCTTTCTGTGGGACTTTTAGGAAGCAGGGATGAATTTTCCTCATCTTTGAGCTGACATCTCCATTACCCACTACATAAAAGTGCAGCCAAATGCAAACCGCAGCATGAGCTGGTGGCACAATAACAACCAATTAACAGAAGTTAGATAATACCACAAGATTAATATTTATGCAAAATTACCTTTTTTTTTTTAATTCACATTTTGGGTACAGATAAATATCGACCATCATACTATGCAGGATAATTATTCTAACACCTAAAACATCAGCCACCATGCCATCTATATGCGACTATTCTAACAGCAACGATGCTATATGACAGAAAGAAGACATAACTGCATCTCCTTACAACTCTGTGGTACTTTTACCTCCGTGTAAAGGATCGTATTCAAATAAGAAAATGACTCAAAACACTGTAACAAAATCTCAGCGAAAAATAAGATGGTGAGATCGCTGAGCTGGGAAAATGGATTTATTTTGCCCATATCTACTTCTCATGAGCCTGAGGTTCAGGGAACATCACCGTGACAACAGGATGTGGGCAGAGAGGCCCTTGATGACTGTGTGGGCAGGAGGAGGGATGAGAGGAAGAGGGAGACACCGACACAGAATGAGGCAGAGCGACTAATGAATGGATAAGGAAAATGGAAACTAAAGACAAAGACTGAGATAACTTTCTGTAACTCAAGAGTAATGCAGTAGATTTACTACAATGAAGACGTTCATATTTAGAGAATTTAAATGGCTCCTTCATTTGAACTTGAAAATTAGCTGTGCTTATAAGAAAACATGCATACCAGTGCTGGTCAGAAAACAATAATGAGTTTGGCTGAAGAATCAACATAAACCATGTTTTGGATTATATTTAGCATTGGCAGTCTGTGGCAGGACAGACTGTAAGTCTGGGAATTACCAAGTTAGCCAACAATTTGGCTAATTTCACAACAGAAGCTGCATTTTTAACTCCACAAACAACGCAGAACATCTGTGGTTAAACATGTAGCTATGAACTAAACAGCAGACAGGTAAAGGCATTTAACCTACTGGCTAAATTTAGGCTTGCTGGAAAAACAAAAGGTGTGCAAGGCTGATAATTAGCAGCCTTTTTAAGCCAAAACAAAAAACTTAATAATTTCAAGGCTACTTATGTCTTTTTATTAAAGTTTCTTTTTTTTTTTTCCAATGTGTAATCAAGTCAATAAAAATTTGAACCCAGTCTGTTATAATAAATCCTTAAATCCTTTTTGTTTCACTTTATAGACCAATTCCTCGGTTTAAGAAAAAAATGCATTAATTTAGACAAAGATAGGAAGAGACCTGAGGAGTGTGCTGTAGATAAATGTGTAGTGTAGTTAAATATACACCACAATGTGTGCTATGACTCAGAGAGGAAAGAAAGGAGGAGGTAAAGAAAATGTCAGAATACAACGAGCTACACAGCTTTACCTGTCTTTGTGCAGAAGTGGCCAGCTGTATCTGACAGAACTTCACAGCTTGGTCCAGAGCGACATCTTCATCAACCTGAGAAAAAGTCAGACATTACAGCAGAACATCATGATGCATGTATTTCATATTTAATAGTGTTCATAAATCACCCAATGAAACACCAAAGAATCTGGCAATGATTCCTCATTATGCACCAATGCCAAATCAACAAGTTAATCTGATTCTGGATCAAAAGCAGCAGGATTTCATCTGAGCTTCTGCTTCCGATAATTAGCACAGATAAAGAAAGGTCCACATCATGGCCCACTTCAGCTGCTGGTTGTGTGGGAGCTGGCAAGCTTTGCTACAGCACAACACTGCAGACCTAAAAGCAGTGAGAACATGATTACTGCTACATTCCCTCCAGCAGCCTGTTTGCAGCAGTTCACAGACCCCCAAAGGAAGGGATTTTACAGCATTCACGTTTGACTTTTTCAAACTGCTTCAGCTGTTACACGACCTGAGTCTAGTTTCAGGGCATCATGGCTCTGTGCTTTTATGTCTACCTTCCTGCAAGCCTTGCTTGTCTAACTGCACACACACACACCTACTGAGGACTTCTTAAAGTCACATGAGAAGTACTTTTATGAGGAAAATGTGGGGAAAAAAAAGACACGCAAACACACACACAGAGGAACATCATGGTTAGGCAGCAAATCTGAACTCTGTAGATCCACACAACCATTCCCAGAGAGAACAGACAGAGCTGCCTTACACAAAACTTTAAAAGGGATGTTGGATATTGTACTATGTAAATGAGATAAGGGGAAGTGAATGCAGGTTGACATTATCTAAAACAAAGACAGGCTTAAACAACAGTTGTCATCTGATGAATTTAACTGAAGAAAGTCCAAAGGAACACCATGACTTTCCAGAGATGGAATAAATGCCACACGTCATTAACGCACACAAGTTTGATATTACCCAAGAGCTTCATTTAAACTCTTTCTGAAGCAATAGTCTGGGCTGTGTATAGTGGAAAAGCTGCTTGAAGGACGTGTAGCTAGACTTCGATATTGCCAAAGTTGAGCAGCCTTTATTCTTACTTTCAAGCTGAAATACTTTGATGGCAGGAAATGCAAATGATTTTGTGGCTTTTTACTTTACCACCTTAGAAGTGCACCAAAGACAGAAGCACTGACATATAAAAGAATATAAACATTGCAAGGAACAGGTAAGAGGAAACCTATGTGCAGCTGTGCACAGCAATAGACCACAAAACCATAAAGCTTCTGCAGTTTGTACACGTAGGTACACAATAAGAAGATGGCTGAATAATATCCTTCTATATAATTTGCATAGTTTATTTGATTATAAAACAATACTATACTGTGGCTTCTTTCTCTTACAGGCAGTTTGTTGTTTTTTGCTTATCACAGGAAAAACTAGGGCAGTCAAATGAGTAAAATTTTTAATCAGATTAATCACAGCTTACAAATTAGTTAATCGTGATTAATCACTTTTCACAACTATACCTAAAATATGCCCATTTTTTACTGTATTGTATCAACAGAAAGAGCAAACCAATGCTCAAGTGGGTTTTTCTTCGTATTTTACATTAGATGATCACTATAGTTGTAATAATCAGTTCAATATTACATAAAATCAAGACCTTATAAAATATATCCCCTTCGTTCCAACCTTTATCTGGCCAGTGCCCCAGCCTGGCCCCCCATCTAAACTTTTCTAGACTAAATTACCAAAAATCCCAGGGTCACTCATTGCAGTTTATGAGTTTGGTTTGCAATAACTGATATCTCAACCCCTTAAGACTTAATAAAAAAAGAAGTCACGTTAAAAATACTAATTTGTACTCCATTTAGTCAACTACCTGTTTCCAGAGTAACCACAAAAAGACCAGTCACAGGCTGAATTTAGGTTGAGAGTAAAAATAACACCTTTTTTTTGTGGCAGTGCTTGAAGTGAAAAAGGGGGAAGCCCCTTTTCTCAGGTGACTAATTCTGTTAACAGAGGGGTTTCCCAAGTTTGAATTATTTGAGGGTTCATGCCAAACATGCATGACTTTGCAAATAAAAAAAGACAGAAAAAAAATGCATATAGCTGCAGTAATAATGTTATCCGTTTATGTGTCTCAGGTGTCTGCTGCGAGATTTACCTGTTTCATGAGCATGTAAGTCTCAGACATGATCTTCTCAATGCGCCCCAGGTCGTACGTCATGATTTTCTGGCCTTGCTGCCACACTCTATAAGCGTCAAGCAGGAGAGCTTTTCCGGACTCCACATCCTCAAGAAGTTTCCTTTTCCTGTTTGGCTTTCGTAGCACCCCCTGATCAGTCCCGCTGGCTGCCACAGTAACCTTTGGTGCTGAGGCTTGAAGCTGCTGCTGTCTTGAACTGATACTCAGCTCTTCTAGAGACAGCTCTGGTGTCCGGCTGCTTTCAGTCACTTTCTGCTGGGATTCCCCGCCACTCAGCGATGTCTCTGCCTCCGCCTGGTTGCCCTGAGAATCTGTGGTAGTAGAGGGCTTCCTCCAGTGGCCAGTGTCCAGCTCCATGGGTTCCTCTGGCCCTGCTTTGTGCCCTTCATTTCCAGTAGTCTCCACCTTTCCAGGGAAGCCCTCTTGAATTTTACTTCGTTTATCTGCTGACAGTGGTAGAGGGGTAAGTTGTGTCTGGGTAGCTTCCCTGGGGCCAGTGTCAGTAGCACAGGCTCCCTCTGTGAGTCCAGGCTTTTTAGGCATTGCATGTTTGCTGTCCTCTGAACTGGGCCTGTTGGATATGTCTGTTGTGGTCATCTCCCCCATGGAGGGCGCAGGCGCTTTGTGAAGCTGCTCAGACACCTGAAAAAGAACAGAACCTGTCAAACCATGAAGTGGGTGCATGCCAGATGTCTACAACACTGAGCGGCTCTCAGCTGTTAGTCTGTGTATACAGTGGGATGTGCCTCCTTACCCCTGTGAGACTGTTCAGATTGTCCTCCAGCACTTTTACAGTTAGGAAAAATGCTCTCTTGGCCAAAACCTGGCGATCAACATCTCGCAAATACTTCCTTCATGGAAGAGGAGGACAAATGTTGTAACACAAATGCATAGTACACAACGTAAATAAGAGTTTCATATAAAGCTGGTCCTTACTTTCCCTGGTCAGGGGTTCTGTGCAGCATAAAAGAGACTTTTAGAAGAGTATCGTGATCCTTGAGCTGAGACAGCACCTCCAGCAAAAGGACAATAGATCGGTTCATATGAGATGCAAAACTTCCTGGGCGATCAATCTCATCTACTGGAATACGCCAGATTCCCTTAAAAAACAAGAAGTAAAAAGAAATGTGGGTTAAGTTTTACTGTGCTAGTAAGATCAGTGTTTTTACTGTTACCGCCACTAGTATTATTTTTCAATCATTGTGAATTGCTGTAATAAAAATAACTACTAAGTAAAAAATACAGTGCAGCCACACAGAATTACTGAAAATTAATCAAGGTGGAGGAATGATCTTAAGGAAGAGATGCCAAAATGTACCTGATCAGTACCCCATCAGGCTACTTTACAATATTTGAAGTTAGTGTTTCAATATGTGCTCCCTGCTGCAAAGGCCTGGGGAGTGTATGACACATGGCAACAATTAACAGTAAGACATGGAAAAACTGAAAGGAAAGAAAGTAGTGCAGAAAGCAAGGGGAATTACTGAGAGTGCAACACATGGCATTCAGAGAAAGCCCTAATGAGGGGAAGGAAAGGCTGCAGGCCAGATCTGTGGACTGGCTGACCACATAGCAGGTGGAAAGGAGGCATATGGGGGGGGGGGGGGGGGGGGGGTTCTCTTTGGGTGCATATGATAGGCAGCCTCATTAGTGTTCAATTCTGTCCAAGCTGTGTAGCAGACCAGCGGAATAGCTGCCAAAACACTGTCCTGCTTTGCAGAATGCCTGAAGAGCTGTTTTTCTTTTCCTTCTCCTGATGGAAGAGTCCACCTTTTCAGTGAGCACATGTCCTCTCAGCAGGTAAACTCAAGTGAGGATCGTCACTCTGAAGTTACTGATGCAAGTGCAGATGGTGGCTTGGGCAACATACAGGCTACAGTCAGAAAGCACATGGCACGGAGCGCAGTCACGGACTCAAAATGTGTGTGAGACAAAACAAAGATGACCATATCAGGATGGAACTAAACAAACGAGTTGCCGGAGGCAAAGTGAGCTGGGTGCTCCTAACAGACAGCTCCAGTTTGTCAGATGACATTTTCAAAGTCAGTTAAGAAGAACACAACAAAGTACATTCCTGAGGATGGACTTTTATCTTTCAAACCAAAAAAGGTGTCAGATCTGGTCATCTAAAAGAAGAACACAGAAACTCCTCTGAGAAAACCCACACATTTTATTCTTCAGCCTTGGTCTTTATAGTAAGGATTAAAAACAAGTGGATGGAGTAAACTAATTTTTAAGCCAGATGTCTAATAAAACAAATAATTTAAAAGAAAGAAAAATCCTAAGAAAAATATGCTACTAAGGCCTGTATGAAAATTAGAAGATTTATTATTGTTATATAATGAAATAAAGGCTTGGAAAGGTTTTAATCCATCAATGCAGAGATTATGGAAAGCCCTCAACAGGGGCAGGAAAAGTATGAGGGGGGTGGTGCTCACTTAGAAAGACATCTCTAATGCAGCAGAGTTGTTGTTCATCAGAAAATCATCCAATGACAGCAAATCTCTTCAGGGAAAACCGAGCCATGGCTTTACACAGATTATGCTGCAGCACAACAGCTAAAGCAGATTTGTAAGACTTTAAATGCAATAATTTTAAGCATCTTTTTTTCCAATTTTAGTGACAGAAAACATAACCACGACTTGATATCTGGAGTGACAGCTTTGGAACACGTGACTGGAAAAATCACGCAAGTATCAAACTAAGATCAATATGCAACACAAACAAGGAAAAGATACAAAAAGAATCATTTGATGCAAAATGAATTTCTTCAAACTAGTTTAAAAAAAAATAAAAAAAATATTGAGATTAGGCAGAGGATATGATAAATCATAAATATGAGAAAGAGTTTTGATAAAGATTAACAAATAGGCTTCTTTATATTTCTAATATGGACCCTGAAAAACATTTAAAGAAAAATCCCTGATATTTTTCCTTCCCTAATTCATTAATTCATGTTTTAACATGCCACTCATGGCAAGAGACATGAAGCAAAAATAACAGTGGCAAAGTTGCACAACCTGAGTAGTGAATGTGTCTTGTAACAGCTAGCAGTCAAATGCACCACCGTACTTGTCAAAATCTTTTTACAATATTAATTAAAACGTTTGGAAAAGTTAACCAGTAAAAGAAAAAAAAGAGCTTTTCTTTGTGAGTTCTGTACGTTTCAGTGTATGTTTGGATCTTGTAAAAGTCAGTAGGAAAAAGAGAAAGCCACTCACCATCACCAAAGAAAGCTACTCCACGGTGCCTGTGCTAGTATTCTTTTGGACAGTTTACTGCTGGTCGGTAGCAGAACCAGCAGCGCCTCCACCCTGAACCAGGCTCACGCTCTGAGAGCGAGTGATGGGCTGCACTCGGGTGCTAGGGCAGCGAGAGTTGCTGGAGAGGAAAAGAGGGAAGCACAGCTGCACATGGCAGAGCAGGGATAGAAAGAGAGAATGGCAGCTGCCTTGGCAAGACGAGAAACAGCGCTGAAGTCAGGGCCTATAAGCTCAGTGTGCCACTGACAGACAAGCTGACTCGTTCCTCTCCCGTTTTCAAACCCTGCCATCTCAAAACAAAAACACCCACGCACTTAAGCTCAGCTCTCCCCCTGACCCCAGCCCGCTGGAGTTCTTCCCCCTCCTCTCTTTCTTTCTCTCCCACTATATACAGCACACAACCAATCACTATAGGCCTTCGTCAGCCAATCACAGGCTTTTGGAGTAAATCCCTCCCATTAGTGTACACCCACATAATATACACACAAACATGGGAGTGACAGAGAGAAAGTAATGAGGGGGAAAAAAACCAAGCTCAACACAGCGAGGAGATGAGTAGAGCAAAAAGAGCCAGTGGGAGGGGTAGAGCGTGAGCACCCTGAAGACTGAGCAACAGGAAAAGAAAGAGAGAACATAAACAGGCTGAAAAATGAATTCAGCACTACCTCATCTGTGTCGTGAAAGGCATCAAGATGATGAACAACCTTAAAACTTACGGGAAAATTAAAAATATTTACAGATAACTGCAACCCACATATTGCCACAGAAAGAGCAGCACTGCCTGAACAGGTTGTTCAGCATACACATTTCCTCCGTCAGACAGTCAGCCCTGCACTGACAGCAGCTCTCACCTTCCATTTCCTGTCTTTCAACTCTTGTCGTGCCTCTCCAGCTGGCCACCAAACACAGACAAAGCAAACACACCTTGTTTTTCCTACTTCGTGTTGTGTTAAATGCGTGAGAGGGGGGAAAAAGAAAGGAAAAAAAAAACAGGACAGAAAAATTCATTGGAAAACATACTGGCAGCCAGAGTTAACCTTCACAACATGCAAATCTAAATATCAGCTTAAACTAAATATACTGGCTTGACTAGAACTCCTCCTCTAAGAAAGAAAAACCAAACCAAAACACAAGGTTCTCCTGAGTGAGGCTCCACCTACAACACATGGCACAGCTGAACACACAAATGTTTGAGTCATACATCA
Organism: Melanotaenia boesemani; assembly: GCF_017639745.1. Lineage (NCBI taxonomy): Eukaryota > Metazoa > Chordata > Actinopteri > Atheriniformes > Melanotaeniidae > Melanotaenia > Melanotaenia boesemani. The sequence goes on from NC_055692.1 coordinate 26,630,204, forward strand.
AACCAAGGCAAAGTAATGCAAGTATAACTGTTTCTCAGAAGACTCGCTTCACCTAATGTAACAAGACACTCTGGCCTGCCTATAAGCAGCTTGATCAGTTATGGATGCTCACTGTGTTACGACACTAGTTGAAAATGCTCTGAAAAGACGAGAAAAGGAAAAGAAACAACAAACATTTGCATTGGTCTGAAAATGACGCAATAAGGACATCCATTTTCTGGAGCTGTGTGAGAGTGGGTGGAAGACTATGTAAGCAAGATGTAAGTATGTATGTGGGGTGTGCCACATAGGAGCTAACACTGTGCCTGAGTAAATGCACAGCAGCAACTCCTCAAACTAATGCTGAACAGCAAGAGGGCTGGTGTTACTGTTGTATTAAACCCAACACAATTAAATTTACCTCTGATATTCTGTTACAAAGACTGAGAATAAATGCATTACTCTAATTTTGTGTCATTTCACAACATTCATTTTGCTGATTCAAAACTTTGCAAGGTCTATATTACATAACTCTGAATGCATAATTTCAGAATGAAGCAATTCTACCAAAACATAATATATTCTGGGTTTTACTGAGTATTTTTAGCCTTATTGCAGGCAGAAAAAAAAGATGCTTCTTAACATGCATGACTACAAATATACATCCAATAGTAAAAAAGTAGACTTCAGATGACGGGTGAAAGGAGAAAACAGCTGCTAGGAGTACTACAATAATGTACTGAAATAATTTTCTATCAGCTGTCAAGCATGTTGACAATCAGGCAGATGGATTATGCAACACAACCTCATCTGGATCATTTCTTTACAGCAGTATGTAGGTTACTTCACGGAGGCCCCAGTTATTGTAACCCAGCCAAGGCGAGAAGGAAAAGTAGGGCATCATGACCTACATTGGGGAACTTACTATTAAAGCTCCAGTGCAAAACATTTAGGGCAACCTATTGGCAGAAGCTTGCACCTATGTTTTCATTAGTGTGCAATGTGGAAATAAGAATAGCAGTATTGTCATGACCTCACACTGCTTATTGTATAATCCAGAAACCCCTAGGGCTTCCAAATTTCTCTTCCATGTTACTAAAGTGAATAAAAAAGAGACAAACCAAATACTGGCTCAAAAACTAAGCTTGTTGTGTTCTATGTTATGTCAGTGGTTCCCAACCTGGGGTCGGAGCACAGGGGGTCCCAGAGACTTTGAACATTCAGAGCCATTGTAATTAATGTCCACACATTGTCCCCTATTTTAACAAAAAAAACAGTAAGGCTATATGTTGTTAATTTGCCAGAACACAAGGTGAGAATCTCACTTTTGAAAGCATAAATTCAAGCATGGTTTCAGCATGAAGTGGGGCAGGGGATCCATGGTTATGTTATGTTAAGCAGAAGTAACCCATCTGCCCCCAAGAATACCTGGGCGTAAGTGAAAGCAAACTATAAAAACATTCTTGAACTGGTAAGAATTTCTCATCTGCACCTTAAAATAGATCCCTCCATATTTCCATATTGCTGTAGGGCTCAGCGCAAAGGAGTATACCCATTTCACAGCCAACAAGAAGACATCTGCAACAACCCTTCACCCCTGTGGAGGAGCTCGCAGTGAGCAACAACTGGGCCCCCGATGATGACGGGCATCCCAGTTACGGAACAGGCCCAGATGACTGCAAAATAACTCCATAAATTCCACCTACAGAGCCAGATCGCAAAGGCAGACCTGGAAATTAAATACTTAAAACTGAAGATAAGAAATCCATGGAGACGTGAGCCAAAATGTCAGTGAATGATGAAGTGTTTCTCTTTTCAGGCAAAGAAGCATGCAATGGCGAAGTTGCCCGACAAAAATTGAAACAAAAAAATACTGAAAATGGAATTGTCTGTTCGTTTCTTTAAATCAAAGCAGTTTTGATAGATTTGATCATTCATATGGTGACCTTTCCTCAAATCATTATGCTAGAGATATGCTGGGCATAGCCTGAACAAAACCTACTCCCTACCAGGCTTTGTTCGCAGCATGTATTTCCCGATCAACTTACCTAGATTAGCCATTTTGGAACAGAAAAGCCAATATTACCATTTAGTCTAAGTTAACATAGCCAGCTAAACCTGTAAACCAGCTTTTTGAAGGAAGCTTTTTTTAAGGATCAGCAGCACATGTGCATTAAAACAGCTGACTGAAATTAAAGTACCTTTATGTTAAATTTAATGCTCCTAAAACAAAATAAATTAAAAATACTTTTCAATGACCATAACAAAAACACAGCTGTGCAAAATGCAAAAGAGAAGATGCTTTTCACTCAAAACAAGCCATCTCGATATAAACGATATTGCTTCCTTCTATATTGCATCTGATAAAGTCTCGATATAGTTGAAAATCTCGATATATTGCCCAGCCCTATTTGCAGCCACAGTAGTTTGGAAGTAAGGTGATGAGGTTTGATTGGCTGCAATTTGTGTCACTAGATGTCAATGCATCCTACTCTCCCTAGGAAGACATTTACCCACCAATGTCAGTATCTTACCCCAACCTTTCTGTCTGTAAGTGTAAAATCTGTTAACTTCAAATGTTTATTGGAGGAACAGTTGTTCATTTTTGTGCATGAAGCTTAATATGTTAAATCAGTTTATACAATGGATGGTACTATGTCTGCCCTAAACAGACTCAAGATTAAATTTTTTAAATATTTCCATTGTCGTATGGTGGAGACAGAGGCCTTGGTTTAAAGAGGACAGTAAAGCTCCAACAGTTGGTGTGCCACAGTGGCAGGTTTGCCTCCAGAAGGGGCTCTGTAAGAACCCAGTGGGAGCCAGAGCACAGCAGAGCTCTTCTCCAGCTTAGGCCTGGCCCACATCACGTCTATAGTCTGTTACCAGAATCCTTCTGAAAACAGCATTTAACTCTACAGTTCACAAATTCAACAGAATAAAAAAAAAAAAATCTGTTTTCTGCTAAAACATGCCTAATAATTGAATGACTGCATGAGCTTCTGACTTGATGTTATATTTTGCAAGCACAATCCTCTGTACTATGTATATAAATATATAAACCTGAGAACCCTTAGGGTGTGAGAAAGAAAACTGTGCAAATTAAATAGTTACCAAATTTCTAGAAGCACTGAAGTCATAAAAACTGCTGCAAGTGAAAAGATGTAAATAAACTAACAGAACAGAAAATGGATTCAGACAGTTAACGCTCCCACAGCAACCCTACAGAGCCTTTGTAATACTGAGACAGATAATTCAACAATCTCTCACTGTGTGATTGCAATTATAGATGTGTCTGCATCCAGTGATCCTTATAGAGGGATGATTTTTGTGCGTCCGGTCGATTTAAGACAATTATGAGTAAGAGGTTAAACTCGACTGTGGTAAGCCAGTCACTGACAGCAAACAAACAGATAATTAGACAAAACAAATATAACAATGGTAGAGTGAAGCAGGAAATTTCCAAAAGACACCTGTTTCCACAAAAACTGTTGGAAATTAAACAATCAATTATTTAGAAAACAGCTTGTAGCAGAGTAGCAGGTACCTCCAGTTAAATGCATCAATACTGCTACATCATAACCACCAACATGCTCACAATCTTGGAATAAAGCATTCCTAGATCACTTTCAGTTAATATTTAACTATTATAAGAATTAAGAAAAAAAATAATTAGAAAAAAGAACAAAGAAACAGCTATAAAAGAGGATGTTATGCTGGTTGCTTGGCAACAGTAGAAGAAAAGAAGTTGCGAGAGACTATGAGCCACTTTTCATTATGTGTGAAATTCATGAAAATACTCCAGAGTCAGTGGCTCATAAAGGGTAAATATTCAAGTGTGATGTAGCTGTGCACATGAACAGAAAAGGCAACGACATGAGGGTGATGGCATAAAAGTCACGGCAGAGGAGAAACAGAGTCTCCTTCCTAGCTGGACCTTAATGCAGGTATTTTAACCAGGCCCCACACTCAAATGAGCATGTTTGTTTTTTTGTTTTTTTTTTTTAAATCAAGAGCATAGTTTGATTTGGTGTAAATGCTGTGTGTGTAAGAGCTGACAAATAGCATCAGTAACAAGCATTACATGTATATATTAATTTGCTAATTATTTATGTGCTTGGTTGTCTCTACTGTACAAGTGATGTCTGCGACAGTTATGTGTGGTTGCAAAGGAGTCTGATAATGGTTTGAACTGAAAATACTTAACTCACAATTACATTATGTTGACTTCACTCGTGAGCTTCATATTTATATCTGGTTTTTGTTATGGATTTTTGGGTGACAATCAACTGGAAAACATCATTAATGGAAACTAATGGAACGAGTGACGAGGTTGTCCTCAATTATACCAGGAAGAACATTGTAAGAAAAGAATGACTCATGTTTATAAACACATTTGGCCACGTGTACAAGACCACCACAGAATGTGGTCTTAGTAAGCATTTCGGATGCACTTCAGATTCAGTTACTAAGTGCCTCTACACCTGTACTCAGCGCCATCCACTTATGAAAAGCACCCAGGATGCATGTTTGTACCTGGTTCAAATAGTCTGGGACAAGAGTTTGTTTTTAAGTGGTGAGATCAGAAAATACACAGCGACTGGCTATAGAGCCTAAGTTTATTTTATGTTATGTAAAAAGTGCTACTATTACAATTAAACTGAAGAATTTGAAACCCTCTAAGACTAAGGACTCTAGCAGTGTACACAGCTGACAAACTAGTTTAATGTCCAATCAAATGTTTTCCACAAAGTATATTTTTATTATTACAACAGATTCTGCTCAGTGGAGTTGACCAATTAGAGCAAGCTGGATTTCTTGGGAGGAAGGCATTCTCCTAGCTCTCTTTTATCAAATTTACACACGTAAATATGCAAAAGAGAATTTCCCTTTGCTAGCCCTAAAGGTTGACAAGAGTATATTCTTTTACAAAAGGAAAATTTAAAAACCAAATATATTCTAAGGCACAAACATGCAAAAGCCTCTAGTTACTTGAATGGCCTCCTGAGGTAAGTCATTTAAAGATATGGTGATATTTGTATTGTCAGTGTTATGAGTTATATGTTTTGGCACAACACTGGCAGGAATAATAAAAAATATTAATAATAAAAATATGCATGCATGTCAACTCTCACTTACATTAAACAGGTTTGTCTTGTTTCTTTCACAGAAAAGTCCTTGTGCTGGCATGTGCTTCAGCTGTTGCCATGGGACACTGCTTCCTAGCAACACATCTCTGGCCCACTGTAGGTTCTGCAATGAAAAATAAATAAATGAAAAAAGGAGGAAAAAAATAATGCATTTGCATGTACATTTTATATAGACACACAAACAAATTGTAAGTCTTAATGAGAAAGGGGCATATTGCTTATTTGCTATCAGTAAAAGGCAGACCTCTCCACAGCACAGTGACTCATAAATCAAGTGTCAATACGAGGGCTCTGTTAGAAAAGATAGCAAGCCAATGCCACTTCATGTTATCTTACACAATGCTACTGGCCTACAGCATGAAATCTTCCTCTACTATCTTTGGAAAAAAGGATAAAAATGTCCAGCCAGTGTAAGTGGAACAGTTTCCCTGAGAACAAAAAGAGGCTTTTAACACTGCATGAGTTTGGTCTGAGCAACCTGTGTCAACAGCAGCACATAAAACAACTCTTCCATCAAGTCAGTACCAGCGTACATTTCCCTTCATCCAAGCTGCTGGAAATTCAGGTGAATAAAAGAAAAAAAAAAGAAGAAGGAAGTATTACCAACAATCTCCTTGAACTTTACACTTGTACACTTTATAAATTAATACACTTTATAGGAAATCTTTATAGCACTTAACCCCATTTGACCACAAATAATAGAGTAAAAATAGAAATGCAGACAATCGCCAGATATCATGAAACCACAATGCTGCAGAGAAACTACCTTGGCTAAATGAGCATAATACAAAAGAGAAAAGACCTTTCCAAGCCCAAACATGCCCTTACTGAACACAGGCAGAGGCTGTATTAAATTCAGCAGAGTGCTGACAGAAGGTTGCCATCACAGTAAAGCTCAACGCTGTCTCCCTGTGCCAAACTGGCTGAGAGAGCACTGCGCTACCACCCACACACACACCTCTGCCCACAGAGCCTTATAGCCAACACAGGCTGTTTCAGCCACTCATGCAACACTGCAATGCTCACAAGAGGACTAAATAATGAAACGACCATCAGGGATCTGATATGCTTTCACAACAATAACACACTTTTGTGACTTTTGAGGAGACTGTGAGGAATTGGAAACACACTCATCTTCTGTAAATGTCATTATTATTGACGGGGATACTGATTATAAGTGCATTAACCTTTAAATGAAATATGAATGAAGTGCCATGAGTGAATAGTGTTGCACTGACCTGATGGGTCTTACTGTTAGTATAGAAAAAGGCCAGGCGGTAAAGACTCTTGTAGTGCTGAGGGAAGCGGCTGAGGCAGAGAAAAAGAGCACGGACACACATTTCCACTAGCATTCGTCTCTGATCTGCTCGTTCTGCAGGGAGGGCTTTGGGCACTTCGATCACCTCAGCAGGGGGCTCTGGCTTCTTTTTGCCCTCACAGGGTAGAATCTGAGTATTGGCCTGCTGAAAGGGAGCTGGCTTCGGAGGAGTGATGGGGACAGGAAGAGGTTGCAGACAAGGATCTGCAGAGACCTTAGGGACCAAAATCTCAGGAACCACCAGCACCACAGATCCTACTTCTTCTTGAATAATTTTCTCTTCTGTCTGAGTGCCAGTATGATCTTTATGTGGAGCTAGAGAATCAAATTCAAAACATCAGGGTTTGACCTTATCATTTTACTAAATCAACACGATTGCTTCTATTTGAGCTTAGTAGTCTTCCTGACTACCTGTATCCTCAGATGTTGGCTGTCCATCTTTCACAAGGGTTGTGTTTTCTGGCGACGATAAACCAGCTTTGACAAAGGCAGGTTTGTGACTACTGTCTTGAGAGCTGGCTGGATCAGTGAAGATGTCCTGGGTGGAGTTGGAGTCAGAAAGCAACACCACCTCACTGTCCTGACTGCGCTCTGCCAAAAACAGAAAACATAGGTTATGCATCATCATGCACAGAGAAATAATCTCAGCATCAGGGATATCATGAACAAATACACATAATTATGATATTTCTCTAAAAAAAAATAAATAAAAATAAAAATGAATTCACATAATTTTTTTGAAAAACTTTGGTCATTTTCGATGGGACAGTCTAATATGTAAATAGCTGCAATTTATTCCTTTAGACAAGGGCTACTCAATTCGGTCCTACGAGGGCCGCAATCCAGTAGGTTTTCCATGTATCCCTGCACCAACACACCTGAGTCAAATTAGGTGGCTCTAACAGCCAATCAGGTTCTACACAATGACTCATTAATTTGACTCAGGTGTGTTGGTGCAGGGATACATGGAAAACCTGCTGGATTGCGGCCCTTGTAGGACCGAATTGAGTAGCCCTGCTTTAGACCAATTTTTCTGGTTGCGTAAACTGCTGTGTATGCCTTTATTTTAAGCAAAAAAAAAAAAAAAAAAAAACAAACATTCCCTGCTGTAATGTGGGGGGAAAAAGAAGATATAATTATTTTAATAAAATAATTTAAAGGTCACAAATCTTTATTAATGCTGGTTGGGGTATAAGGTGGAACTGATATGTGAAAATGACAATTATTTAAAAGGTGAAATGGTTTGTTTTTGCAAATGGTCCAAAAAACAAACTGCCAGCATTCCTCTCAATTGCCATGTTTTGCAGCCTCAGCAACAACATCCTTGGCAGGGAACTGTTAATAAACAAGCAAGTCACTTTTGCTGTTCAGACAGTAATGCACACAAGGGGCTTTTCAGGAGATTTACAGTCATGAGTTAACAGCAAAGTTACTATGGTACTGTAAAATCTGTGTAAACTGACAGCTGTGTATTCAGTGCTTCCTACTAGACAGCACTTTATTTCGATGGGTTAGAAGAGCAGTACCATTGAGTGAAGCCAGCCATATTGCAGACCTGGGCAGGCAGTAATCATGGTCAAACTCTGGTGAGGCTGTTGAAGATATGAGGAAGCTGGTTTAAAAATAATAATAAAACAAAATTGCACCTCTAAATTTAGTAGAAAATATGATCTGCAATAGCCTTAAATGCAGTTATTTTTATTTGTTAATGAAGGACAGATTTGATGCCACACCCTTTGAAAATGTAGAACCTAATTCAGACAAGCATCTCCTCATATTAGACTACATAATCATTTCAGTGGTCTTCTCTGAATATTAAAAAGCCATTATCTTAGATATAAAGAACATTAAAAAGTTGATCATTTAGCAACTTAAATGTCCAAAACTGCCTTTCAATGATTTATAACAAGCATTCAGGTGGAATTCTTACAATGTAGACAATAAACATGTCAGAAATGACTATTTGTCCTCGATCATATTTTGAAAATGCATGTCTAAATCTGGTTCTACAGTTTAATCAGCTTGCTGCACTTTCAGCAGGACTCAAGTCAGAGATTAGACACCTACCAGCAACTATGTGCATAGTGGGGTATTTTCTGACTTCAGCCACAGAGTTGTGTTCCAATAACAAGGCAGCCACATTCTTTCTGACATTTTCAAACTAATTGGTCGTGATTAGAAATTGTATCCAATTAGGCAAAAAGAGCAAACATGATTCTTGTAAGAATTTGAAATATTTCCCATCACCCTTTCAGTAAAAATATCCCCCAAACCAAACAATGTGGTTGTATGATACACCAGACAGTTTAGTGGATTGTTATAAAAGGCTGACTTTGTCCACCTGTGAAAACAATCACCCCACTAGAACTACATGCATATAAATGGCAAAGCAGGTGGTAAAAGCAAGCAGGCAAAGAGGTAGCAGGCAGGTAGGTAGGTGGGTAGGTAGGTAGGTAGGAAGGAATCTGGAAAGGGGGACAAAACTGGCAACATGGGCAATATGGCTGCATCATTTGCACATTAAAGCGAAACATCATTTATGGATGGGGTGGGTGGACAAGCATTACCCTTTTTTAATAAAAAGTATGGCAAAGACTGATTTCTTCACACAGAAATTTACTTGTTAATGCCAACAATTGAAAATAAACTCTGCTGTATTCTTAGTGTGTAAATATGTTGCACAAACAAAAGCCCTCTTCTTTGTTCTTCCTTTAAAATCAAGCAAAACAGTTATGACCACAATATTTGCAAACATAAGAGATCCTGAATGTTTAATCTAAGAGATGTACAGTATCCAGAAGAATGTTGTGCATCTAACACATTTTACATCTAAATTTCAAATCAGATTTTCAGGAACAGAGATTTTCTATTCCAATCTCCAATCTTTTAACTGTGCAATACTTAACCAAAAACATTATGTACCCCATTTAGGCAGATATTCTTAAACTGACTGCAATCATTCAAGAAATTATTGATTTTGTCTGAAAGATATATAGTTTTAACAAAAACTTTATCACTGATATAACACTCAGGACAAGCCCCTGGAAACATTTGGTGTGGTGCCAATTCACAGCACATGAAGGATGCTGAAAAAAAAAACATCACAAATGCCTGCAACTGTGCCACTAAAGATATAAAGAAGCTTAAAAGAAACACCAATCTTAACTTACCAGGAGAGGCAGGATGAGAAAATAAGAACTTAATAAAGCAGCCAAAACACAGTGATGCTATACCACTAGCACACACTTGCACATGCAAACACACAAGCTCTGATGCTCTCAGGAAAAGCTCCACTTAGAAATCTGCTTGCTTTAAAGCTGGTGCCTTATCATGCAAATCAAATTAGTCAAATAATCAGTAGCCATATTGCCCATTTCACCACATCCCAATCAACCAGTGCACAGGGACCATAGTAACTGAAAAATGAAGCCATTGAGCATGGTGATTAGCAATCCCTGCACTCCCCAGTGGGCTTCCTGTCAGAGTGCGAAAAGGGCAGAGAGCCCAACCCCAGAGACAGTGTCTAGGACTGGGACTGTACCATCAGCCTGCTGCTCCTCATGCCGCTGCTGCTGCCACTGCTGCCTTCGGAGTGTTTTGCGTTTGGCGTAATCATGGTCAAATGGCGTGGCCACGTAAGGAGGAGATGTCAGACCTGGAGTGGCAACTGATGGAAGTGAGGAGCTGAGGACATTTCCTATGCAAACTGAGGAACAATTAAAGTCTTCGTCCATCATCAAGGAGGGTTTCTCTCTAAAAAGAAATGAAAATATATATTAATGTTCCACTGGAACATTTAAAAAAAATGAAAATTTCTTTTTTTTTGTAGGTTTTGTTGTGTTTTATTTATGCATTGCTTACTTTTCATGAGACCTTGGAATGGTCGGCATACTCTTTTCTTCCCCCCGGGCAAATGGCCCTGTAGCTGCCTCAACCAACAAAGTAAACAGGAGCTCGTGGTCCAGATCAGGCACCTCCGCCTCTAGTAATTTAAGGATTGTGGCGCTCAGACGAAAATGCAACTGGAGGAATTTAGAAAAGTAAGTTCAATGTTAAGAAGGTTAAAATATGACTCTAAATACAACTGAGCTACAAGTGGCACACAGCTTACCTCCAGTGCTTCCATGGCCAAGTCAGGAGGATTATGGTAATGGATTTTCCGGGGGTATCTGGCAGCTTCTTCATGCAGAAAGTGGGCTGCCTGTAAATACAATGGAGAGAGCAGTTAAGAGCACAACACAATCATCTGTCAATATGAATGAACTTCTAAGCTAGTAAAATGGAGTGTGAAAAGTAGAAGACAGCTACATGCGCTCACACCAGGTTTCACCGCATTCACAGTGCTGACCCATGACAGCACATTTCATATAGCTCACCTGCCTTCAGTGATCTAATCTTAGCAGCAGAGCAATGTCCTCTCATATATTGTTTATATAGAGGTAAAAGTTTGCAGGAGTGCAAAGACAGGGACCTTTGTTTCTGTGGGTGTATTATGAAACAACTCCATCCAACAGGTTCTGCGAATCAGATTGGTTCTGGTTGATTAACTGATATTATTGTGGATCGGGTGGAGCGGACTGGCTCCAATATCGTGACGAGTAGGTGGAGATAAAAAAGATTAAAAAAAAAATAAAAAAAAAACCGAGCCCACATATCACTAACAGCCACTGTATGTAGTTCACATTGAGGTCTGTAGCACTGTGTTAAAGATGTAAACGTAAACCACATTTAAAGCTTGAAAGCAGCATTTATTCACCTACTCTGAAACAGACCTGCAATTCAATTACAAAATTATCTAAATTGATGATAAGGACTTTTACCTTTTTGTAAAGCTGCAGATATTCCACAGGAGGATTTTTGCGCTTCGCTGCTATCTTTCCCAGCATGTAATGAATGAGCCACTCTTCTTCATCACTGTCACCCTCACAGCGGGAGGCACCTTGGAAACACTGAAATGCTGTCTCCAACATGGCATCTCTCCTTTCTTCCATCTGAAACAACGCAAACACACACAAACACACGAGGACTATGAGTAATTTATTTCAAGGTAACAGTTTAACTCCAAGAAAACTCCAGTTTTGTACAAGCAAAAGTGAGGAAAACACTGTCAAACTCAGAGATCTGACAAAAGCTGACATAAACAAACTTAAAAAGATTCATACTTCAAAAATATTTATTGTCATTGTCCAGAGAACGAGGCAGCAAGGCAACTGCTGGGCAACACCAAACAAGAAGAGCAATAAAAACAAAACAAAAAAAAACAAAAAATGACAACAATAAAAACAGAACAACACACACCCACGCACACAAGAATAAATAAAAATAAATACAAATAAACAGTATTACAGTTGGAGCAGATGTACTTTAAAAGCAGCATGAAGAAGCTTATGTATTAAAGATAAAGTGAATGCTGGTATGCAAAGATGTGACAATCTTAACTAATGCAGGGGGAATAAAAAGAATTAAGAGCTACAGGTGCCTCACCTGTTTAACAACCTCAGGCGGCAGCTCACTTTGCCACTGTTTGAGCTGTCGTGAGGCAAATGAATGCAGCGCATATGATATGGTGCCGTATTCAATCCACAGAGAAAGGTTGGAGATGTCTATCTCCAGGGCCCTTTTAAAGCAGTTAAGTACAGCCTGGGAGTGCTTCCATATGGGTACATCACTTTTCAGCTCATTGGAATTTAGTTTCTCTTGGATGCGGCTGGCCCTGGCTAAAGCCATACCTGCCCAGGAGTCAAACCTAAGGAGAGACAGTTCCTGCGTCATTCCAACTGAGAAAAAAAAGACACTGTACACTCTGAGAAAATTTCGTAGACTGGTGTAAATACTGAAAGCAGAATGAAGAAATGAGTTACCTGTTGGGACAGACACATATGTCATGCATATAGAACTTGATAGCTTTGGACTGCTCCTTGTTCTTGAAATGATAATCAGCTAGCAGATAGTAGATTTCGTTGATGATAGGAGGTGCAGGGGCACTACCCACAGGAAGGCAAGGGGTCTTACAGAAATAAAAATTCAACAAGTTTAATAATTATCTTTACAACAACAAACTTGAACTGAAGAAAAAAGTAATTTAAATGCAGATGTAAAACATGAAAATAAGGACAATGTTTCTTGTTTTCAGCATGGTCTCACTGACCTTTTCCGCCATGCCCTCAATGTAGGCTGCTACTTCATCCATGGTGAGGATGGGACCGTCACTTGAGGGGGCAATGCCGGCAAACCTCCTCAGGAGATTGGCCAGTTCTGCAGACACTGTGCTTGTCTTATAGCTGTCAAACTCAGGAAGTGACTTTGGTTTGAAATATTGGAACATAAAGACGGTGTCACTCCACAGAAGCTCAACCTACAAAACACAGATCAATTTCACAGTAATCTTTAGTGCCATGGTCCATTGAATTATGTGACTACAAGATGTAGTACCACAGAAATTTAGCTGTAACAAGCAGATTTCACTCTTGCACTGTGTTGGTCCATAACTAGTCAGTTTTCTGTCTTGAATGGACTGACACCCACCTGGTGGTTAGATACAAGAATTACAAAAATAGACAAAAAACACATGAGATCAGGGGCTGCACACAGAAGCCTGCAGACACCTTAAAATGACTTTCATTTCTAAACTAAAACTGAACAAACTTTCGATAGCAAACACATTTTGAAATATGAGATATTATAAGGATAAGAGTGTCAAATACTATAAACAGAACTGACAGAGTATTTGCAGTTAATACTATAAACCAATACTAATATTTCTCTATATTTGTTGGGATTTCTCAGTCACTGAATTAATGCTTTTATTACAACAATGCTATTACATGGCCTCAATTTATTTCAGTGACACCAGATATGTGTACTCCACCAAAAAAACATTAATGGATACAGCTGCCCCTTTTTATGTCATGAGGTTTAGTCAGAGCTAAGGTTTGCGTCATCAGCAGTCTGCTCCTTTTCATGGACTCTCCTAAAATAAGTTTGGTACAATTTCTCAATAGTATTGGCAATTACTCAAAGCCTTGAACTACCTCTTCACAACCATGCAGCTATTATCCAACCAGAAGCTCAGCTGAATTTGCTGTTTTTGTTTTTACATTTTCACTTAGATAACAAGCTAGTTAAACTGGGTCACACTGTACATGACTAAACTGATTCAAGACCAACTGGCAGAAATCTTTCAAGCTCTAATGATAAATTATAAAAGCCAAATCTAAGTTAGGACCTGTGGAGATGAGTGGTCCTCAAGGTAACGGGCCTTGCTCTTCTTGCTGGGGTAGGCATATAGACAGAAAAAGCATTGTTCCAAGGCCATTTCCAACTCTTCTTTATAGGGATGAGAGTCACAGCTGGAAGGTGCTGCAAACGCTTTTTCCAAAACTTGAACCTATAAATATTAAAACAACATTGCACAGCAGACAGAATAGTCACAGAGAAAACATTTAATTTCTTCTTTAAAATTTGAAACAAACATGCAACCTGTTGATTATCATGTAAAGTTTTTGATAAAATAAAATAAAAAAAAAAAAACTTACAAAAAACTTGAGGAGTGCACCATCTGAGCTGCAGCACAAGGAGCGGCGGCCAAGGTATTCATGAGCTGTGTTCAAAAGCATCAGAGAGGAGGGCAACATGGGGGTGTCTGCCTCATCTAGAAAAAAAAACATCACAAAATGTATCAACTGGCAACGTCATAGCAGTGTGAGAAAGCTACAGCATGAAAACCATGCACAAATACCTTCATCATCATCCAAAGACATATGCTGTCTGAGCATACAGTCAAATGCAGTCTCCTCGTGTTTGATGATGCGATACAGAATAATCCAGGGCAGAACTGAGAAGAAATAAGGCTCCTTGGGATCATCAGAAATGGTCATGCTAAGGTCAATCAGCTGGAAGGGGGAAAAAAAACAAAAAACACATTAATAAGTTTAATCAGTTTCCTATATAATCAGTTTCTTATTGTAGCACCAGTCAGTGTTTTCATTCTCTCCAAACCTGAATTAGATTGTTTGCCAGTCGGGCCATACAAGAGAAGTGAGGGACATTGCTTAGCAGCTCAGACTCTTTGGTGAAGCAGACTTCAATGCCATCTAGCAACTTTCCAATGGTGCTGACCCACTCCTCCTTGCTTGGGGGTGAACCGGTTGGAGCAGAGTTAAGCTGCTGCAGGGCTTCATGTAAAGCCAGCTCGCTGCACTCCAAACACTGCTGGTAGTCCTGCAGCTTTAAAAGCGAGTTCTAGGGTAGAGAAATAAAACCCAGGATGTCAACATGACAGCATACGAATACATATATCAAGATTTAGAGACCAAGTGAATATTAGACCCCTTTCCACACCAGGATCACAGGGCAGATATGAGGTCATTTATAAAGACCCCCTTTAACTTTTCTATCTTCTTTAAAGCAGATACGATACATGAAGCGTGACAAAATCTACAGAACTATGGATTGGTGAAACTAAAACAATGACAATAGAGGATGAATAGACATTGCTGTTTGTTGTGTAAGCCTATGAAACAAATTTTAGTTAAAACTGCCCACCCATTCCTGATGTAGGTAAGTCTTTTGTTGTGGTATTTCAAACCTGTAGCAGCATCAGCTGTGCAGGACGCTCTGGTGCTGAGCTCACAAACTCCAGAGTTTTGCTCCTGTTTCCATAATTAAGGGTGGGCTGCAGCAGGTGCACAACAGACTCAAAGTCTGCAGACTCAAAGAGACGCTGGATCTCTTCTAAAGACTGACAGCGCTCCAGAGATTTCAGCCTCTTGTCAATCTGTCCATGGGGAGAGAGAAAACAGAGACAAAAACGGCTTCAAAAGCTCTTCTTATAAACTTAAAAAAAATTACAGCAACCATCTCACTATTACAAAACTTTTTTTAATGGATTGGACAATAACAACAACAGATTACAAGTGACAGATACAATGAAATAAGTAATGTCTTCTGGTCCACTACACTGACCTCCTCCACAGATATGGCTGCATCAACACATAGGTTGGGCAGATTGATTGTGTAATGTTTTCCATCTGCAGTCTTTGGTTTGCTCTGCAACAGGCCTATACATACATCATAGCTCTCAAGGGCCAATTCCATGTCTCCCTAACAAGAGAAAAAATATAGTCTTACAGATCACATCTTGGCAAGTTGTGTGAAAAGAACTCACTCAAATATTGAACAATAACAAACAAAAAAAACTTTACCTGGAGGGCCAAGAATCGTGCCTTTAGCCAATAGACACGCACCATGACATCTAGCCAGTCATCTTCAAACAGATCCTTTTGGGAAGAACCAAGGGCAAGGAGTAACAAATCACCCTGGAAGTGCTGCCCTGGGAATTCTGAGTCAGTTGCATCCTTGCTGGGACCACCACAGCTTCTTCTTGGAGTAACTATACAAGGTTTTAAAACCAAATAAGAATAACTGAGGATATGCAGGTAAATCCTTGTTCTAGCTAGACACACCCCTGACATGACTGCCACCACTAGTCATGGGACTGAAAATATAACAAGTGAATATCATCTTAAATTAATGGCTGCTGGTCTCCACAAGGATCTCTGCTGCCTACTAAAGAATTTGTGCACCATGAATATTAACATCTGGCTAGAATTCGTTTTATATAAAAATCTTAATGTCTGGTTGTATTTCAAAGTGTGTATTGTTAGTAAAATTAAGACATGAAATGCTCCAATCAGCATTCTGGTTGTAACCAGAGAGGTTTGTCATAACAGTTTTATTTTACTCAAATCTTTGTAATGAAAAATGTAACAATTGAGAAAATTATAGAGTAGAATTCACTTTGCAACCAATTTCATATGAAAGCAAGTTATGAGATATTTAAAATGTTTTGGCAGAACACATCTTGCCTTTTTTTTTGTAATCTCTAGTAAATGTTTTCCTGTCAGTTCTCTCAATTCCTAACATTAGGAAAACAAATGACTTGTAAACCTGGTGATCAAGATTACAAAGGCAGGTTAAACGAGAGATTCAGCCACCACTAAAATTAAAATAATGAATTTAATTTGAACATTTTTGGTGCAAGCCTTTATTGTTTAGTAGCTAAATTCTGTAGCCGCTATCAGTCGAGAGAGATCACCAGTCCATCAGAGGGACAACACAGAGAGGCAAACAACCACTCACATTGACTCCTAGAGAGAATTGTGGGACCATAATTAACCTAGCATGCATGGTTTTGGACTGTGGGAGGAAGCCAGAATACCTAGAGAGAACCCATGCATACATGGTAAGAACATGTAAACTCCTCACAGAAAAGCCAGCCAAAGTTTGAACCAGTCCAACAGTCCATGGTTAATGAGCTAGCTATCTTTTTGCCACTGAGTGGGAGTAATCAGAGTACAGACACATGTCTATTAGCATCATGTACATCCCCTCTATTACTATTAATGTAGAATGAGTCAAATTTATGAAGCCAAAACAAAAGCAACACATTTATCATATTCACGTTTGACCACAACTTTTTCATTTCAATATGACATGCGGACAGGTTAACAGACTTCATGGCATCCCTCTGGACCATGTGATGTTATTTCAAATACTGTGGCACAATGCTGTAGTCCATCATGTTTAATCAAATTCCAGTATGCATGATGTGTGAGCTCACTGACTTACCAATCTTCCCTTTGCTGTGTAACCATTGCTCCAACTGCAACTCCATACAGGCCAAGCTCATTGCCAACATCTCCTGCATATGTAGTAGATACGAAAACTTTGTGAAATGAAAATTAAATTGAATTAAAAATAAGACTATACTAATTCCTGAGGGGAAATTATAATGTAGACCACTGTGAGCACAAAAAAAGGAGGCAGACCCTGGCAGGTACACTTTCCGCTTTGACCGATTTAATTAATTTTTCTAATATGCAAGATCCTGGATTATGTTGACATTTGATACAGAATCCACCATGGTTCTTGAAAAACATAAAATACCATAAGAATCTGGGACAATGCTTCAGAGATACTGCACACTTAAATGTGCTTCATGCGTTTGTATTTTAACTTAACCAAATCCTTTGACTTGGCTGTAGTAAACCACATCATGGTAAAATTCAAATTAAAATGTTGAAAAAAGAAAAAAGAAAATCGGCACTTATTTACAAACTTCAAGAATGTATTATTAAAAAAACATCAGTCTTTAATCATTATTGATAGGAGTTCACATGAAACATCTGGTTTATGCTAAAGATCTACTTATGCACAAGTCAGAGTGAAATGGTTCAGATTTGTGCTTCTGAGGGCATAAGAAATAATCTCCTCTAATGAATGATAAATCACTGCTCAAAGACTGCCTCAGATTACACCTCAGCTCCAAGAAAGAAACAGGAGCTGGAACTGTGGTCCATCAGACTGTTTTAGGAAAAGTCTTCCACCTCATAAAAAGCTCTGTGGTGATTCTGTTACACATCCTACCTGCTGCACTTCTCAAGGTCAACTTTGAGCAGTCATGAAATGAAGTTTCTTGTCATTTACCTGGATGTGTTGGTTGCTGCAGTCCCGAAGCATAGGGTTGGGCAGGCCACTGCTGTGCTTCCTCCAGGTCTGATAGACCTCTAGCACCACAATAGTCAGTCCCCGTGGCCACTCCTTCATGAACTTCTGACCCACTGCCTTCAGATAGCGCATCATCAGATCCAGTATGCCACCATTGGTCATATTATTGAGGAGGAAGTTGTGGACATCCTGTTGCTCTACAAAGGAAATGCACACCTTGTTAATTTAAACTAAATGCCAACACAGAACAACAATGTGATGTAAAAACATATGATGTAATTCTTACCAGATTCCATGTATTCAACTGAGTCAACAGGCAAGCAACTCCCATGTAGAGGCTGAATATCCTCCTTCCCATCACACTGTGTCTCAAGATTACTTAGACTCTCATCATCATTATCAGGATCAAACTTCTTTAGCCTAATGCAGACCAGAAAAATAAGTTTTAAAATCAGCAGAGCTATGGCATGAATAACACCTGCACTTTGTGTATAAAGTTTACTGCTGGTTACCTAGAAGGTAGGTATTTAAAAAGAAGTTCCTGAAAATCAATCTTCTCCTCCTTCTTGCATTTTGTGTTTCGAACACGTGCAGATCGACGCTTGGCTGTCTCCCCACTATCTTCTACTGTACGTTTCCTTTTTGGGGCTTTCTTCGCTTTATCTGTGAGAGAAATGTCCATTCCTGTAACTGGAGTCATATCAGAAGATTAGAAGATTATAGACACTGATAATATCACAGAATATTAGTAAATGACTAAATATTCAGTTTCCAAAAAGCATCATGTAGGCAGGGAGAGACAAAAAAAATGTTACTTTATAAACTAACCAGCAGGGGGAGCAGAAGTATTGACCTCCACTACAGTCTGGCTTGGTGTAATTTGAGGTTGAGAGCCAGACTGGGACAGAACTACTGGCTCAGAAAAGGCTAGTGGTGGCAAGGAAGAACTGGGGCTGCTGCTCAACACAGTGGTTTGGCCCATACTGACAGGACTGCTTGGATGGGGGAGATTCTGGATGAAGCTTGGGTCGCGGTACTCTGACAGGTCAATTCTGCGGCCAAGACTTGGGCGTGGTGGCTCACACGTGGTCTGATGTTTGTACATTGCCAGAAAGCTCTCACCAACATGTTTCCATCTGCCATAAACAGAAAGTGACATTTCTGATTCATAGCTAGAATGTGTGGGGAGACCAAATGCTTCTTGCATTAGGAGAGAATAAAGAGAAACTACTCTATGATAAGAGCATTTGTAAAAAAGTTTCTTTCTTCAAATCACTACATGTCATGGCTTTTAAAATTAAACTTCCAAACAAGAGTAGAAAATGTCTACTCACGAGAGGCAGCGGATGGGCTGAATCAGGACAAGGTCAGGTTTTGGTTCACAGTGAGAAATAGCCTGCCTGCGCCTCCTTATCTCTAGTGCCTCCTCCACAATGGATCTGCGCTCCTCTTCCTCCACTTCCACATAGTGAATTGACATATCGCTACAATTAATTCAGACCAAAGCACAAGAGGTTTTTCAGTGCTGTGAAATCAACGGAGTTGCAGCCAGAGCACATTATGAACAGATGGAGGACCAAAGAGTGAGCTGGCATCACCATTTCATGAACATCTGCATCGTATCCCTCTTCAAACATGGCTGCTCCTGAAAGATTTTTTCCTTCAGCACCAGACCTTTAGTGTAGCAATGATCCTTCTCCAAAGCTTTAGCAATGAAGTACAAACAGCCTAGAAAAATGCAGATTTTAGTTATTTCCCTTTCCAAGCTTGAGCTGTCTTGAGCAATGAACTTATGATGTATTACATACAGGTGTAGTCACTTAGAGTGTAGAGAATAGTTATGAGGTTGTCCAGACAGGGCCAGTGGTCTGGGTTACAGTGTAATCCCTCCTCAAAAGCATGACGAGCAAGAGGGATGCGTACCAGTCGCACAGCCACCTGACCAATTTTGTACCACATGTTCACATCAGTGGAATCCAACATAACGGCCTAAGACAAAAAAAAAAGAAAAACACAACATAAAAACAATCATACACAGAGCAGTTATTTTTCCATAATATACAAACAACAAAACACTTCTAAATTAGTAAAATGTTTAAATGCTCCTATCATTGTTATACCTCCAGATAAAACTCCATAGCATTCTGTAGGTCGTCCCGAGATGCAGCCATGCTCGCCAAGTTTTTAAATGTTGAATATTTCAACATCAGCCCAGGATGCTTAAGACCCACTCTCTGATTATCTGAAGGCAAGGCCTAAAACACAGTAACAAGATACTATAGATTAGGCAACAAGTAAAATGTAGTGATGCAACATGAATAATAACAGTTACAGCTTTTAAATGTGAACAAGTACAAACTGAAAACATTACAGGCTCAGACTATTAGTAGAACACCAATAGAAAATTAAATACATGTGGCACAACCAGACCTTTACACACTGTGCAAAAATAATAAAAGGCAAAGGCAAATTTATTTGTATAGCACATTTCATGTACAAGACAATTTAAAGTGTTTTAGATAAAACATAAAACATTACAGCAGGGTGCAGACAGCGATAACAAGTGCATTTAAAAAACAAAGATTAAAAGAAATAAACTGAGTGTTTCAGCTGATCTGAGGCTTTCTGGGAGTTTGTTCCAGACATGTGGAGCATAGAAGCTGAATGCAGCTTCTCCATGTCTGGTTCTGACTCTGGGAACTGATAGGAAACTGGAACCAGATGACCTGAGGGTTCTGGCAGGTTCATAATGGGTCAAGAGGTCACTGATGTATTTTGGTCCTAAACCATTCAGAGCTTTATAGACCAGCAGCAGAACTTTAAAGTCTATCCACTGACGAACAGGCAGCCAGTGTAAAGACCTCAGAGCTGGACTGATGTGGTCCACTTTCTTGGTCTTAGTGAGGACTCGAGCAGCAGAGTTCTGAATCAGCTGCAGGTGTCTAATTGATTTTTGAGGTAGGACCTGTAAAAACACTGTTACAATAATCAAGCCGACTATAGATGAAAGCATGGACTAGTTTTTCCAGGTTCTGCTGAGACATCAGATATTTTACTCTTGATATATTCTTGAGGTGACAATAGGCTGACTTTGTGACTCCCTTAACATGTTTCTCAAAGTTTAGGTCTAAGTCCATCAGATTTCTGGCCTGGTTGGTGGCTTTTAAGTGTATAGACTGAAGCTCTGTGGTGACCTTTAATCATTTCTCTTTGGCTCCAAAGACCATCATCTCAGATGAAACCTTGGGGAACTCCACATGTAATTCTTGTCTGCTCAGATGTAAAGTTACCTATTGACACAAAGTACTTTCTGTTCTCTAAATAAGATTTAAACCAGAGTAGTGCAGCACCAGAGAGGCCCACCTAGTTCTCCAGTCTTTTAAGTAATATATTGTGGTCAGCTGTATCAAATAAGCAGGATGTCATTCTCAAAATACTTTAGAAGAAGTTTCACTGATGATGACTTCACACTGAAAGATTTTCAAAATGTTGCTGAGTTTAACATTGTGAAAGTAAGGCTGCTATCTGACTATATGGAAATGATTATATAATGTACTGCATTGTATTTTACCTCTTTGAGCAGTGGAGTAGTGAGAAGCTCATGATAGGCCTTTGCAGACTGTTCAAACTTGTCATGTTTTTGCAGATCCAAAGCTTTGTGGTATAAAGCAAAGGCCTCAGCTTCCTGTGGAGACAAATTAAGTAAAATCAAATTCATATATATGAAATATTTACAGCTTTCAGCTGAAAGTTGGCTCAATATCATTAATTTATCTTTAAATGGAATATACTTGAGCTTCTTTTGTCTGACTCTTGCTGCTTTTCAAGGGATCTTGAGACTCATCTGCAGCTGTAGAGGCAGCATTTAGTGCTGCAATGCGAATCTGTAAAGATCATTAAAACACTTAATATATATCTTTGGTTGAGGGATGGAACCAAAAGAATAATGTGCACATACACAGTGTTTTTCCATCACCAAACAGCCTCACAGATATTACCTTTTCCAAAATAACAAAACTTACCATTTTAATATCTGGAAAGGAGATGTTCAGCCTCTTATAGTTTTGCAATTTTTGTCCGTTTCTGCAGAAATTGAGGACAGAGGAAAAAACATACAGAGAACAAAGCAATTAAGTAAGACACAAAGAAATCCTTTTATACGTCCTAGTAATATTTTATTAATTCCACCCGGATGCCACTGTTATTCATTTTGAATGCCTGGGTGTATGTCTTGGTAAAATGTCCCAGCAGACAGAAGGAAGCGCAAGACGAGCCGCAGTCAAGCGTTAACGCTACGCAGCTGCTCTGAGAGAGGGACTTGGGACCGACTTGGTAACCTTTTTGACCATTTACTTGTAACTAGCCCTGGCTAGCTTAACTGTAAGGTTGGATGAAGCTCAGTGTGAAATGAGCGATGGTGTACTGGTAACAAATGCGCAAAGTATTGTGCCGGCGACACTGCAAATCCAAATAAGGGAAGCTCAAATAGTTTCACAGCAAGTTAAAATTTTGTAAAAAAAAAATTTGTGAGCTAACATTAGCATCTGTTTCCCCGGGCAACCATTACTTGTGAAGCTAGGCGACCTACCGTTCACTCCCGACGTAACTGCATTTGTTAAGTTGCAAATACGTGAGCAAGACATTGAACTCTGGAACGACTGTGGTTATTAATCATGAAGGAATTTGGAAACTACATTTATTAACAATCCTTTGTTGTTGTAAAACGTGGATGTGACGCCTTAGCGTCACAGGAAGACGTTTGCTACCCGCCAATCAGTAAAATGGTCACTCATTGGTCAATTCGTTCTGGGTGGATCTATTTGACCAATGACATATCTCGATATTAAACCATAGACATAATATTATGTATATACTTCCATGCTTATATATATATATATATATATATATATATATATATATATATATATATATATATATATATATGTATGTATATACAGGAGCAGAGAACACAATGAGGTCAGAAGTATAACAACACTTTATTATTTAATTTCATTTGTAAGAACAGCTGCTTGTTACCTAGGGAGTCCACAGCTGAATTGTAATAAAAGCACTCGATAAATCGAAAAACAAGGTTTATCTAGATGAGAGTTGGCTGTCTGAAAGAGGTAGATGATATATATATATATATATATATATATATATATATATATATATATATATATATATATATATATATATTGAAGTGCAGCCTTACAAACAACTAGAGGGCGAACTTTTAACTAAAATGTAATGAAAGATGCTCCTGTGATTTGTGATCCCCCCCCCCCCCCTTCTTATGAATGTGAGATTCATGTAAGTCTTGAAATACACCTGCTGAACAATTAGGCACTTTTTATTTCTTCATTCATAGGTCTTAATTATAAATACATTTTATATTTTTTTTCTAATATAAATGGCAAGTAGTGCTTCCACAATGCCATTAGTTACATGAAAGATTATGTCTTTGTTAGCATTCATTTTTGCAAAAGGTAGCTTCTTTTGCCGTTTTTGGGAGTAAAAGTATACTGTTTCTGTCCTCAGTGCTTCTCAGTGCTTATTTCCATCTTATCTGGAGCTGGAGGTCAGACTCTGGCCGTGGTGGATACTCCAGGTCTGTTTGACACCAGCAAGACTGAAGAAGTTGTGAGGAAGGAGGTCGCCCACTGCATGTCCTACGCTTCTCCTGGTCCTCATGTGTTCCTGGTCGTCCTCCAGCCGGGACGATTCACCAAGGAAGAAAAAGAAACCGTGAAAATCATTCAGCAGATATTTGGCGATAAAGCAGGATGCTACACCATGACCTTGTTCACCCACGGAGATGACCTACAGGAAGAAGAACAGCCCATAGAAGATTTAATCTGAGAAAACCAGGCTCTCAACGAGTTTGTGAGTCAGTGTGATGGAGGATATCATGTCTTCAACAACAAAGACGAGAATCCCGACCAGGTGAGCGAGCTGCTGAAGAAGATCAACACCATGGTCCAGGGAAATGGGGGAAGTTCTTTCACCAACGAAATGTTCGAAGAGGCAGAGAAAGCCATCAAAGAAGAAATGGAGCGACGTCAGAAAGAAAATCCAAACATGGGATACAAGGAGGCCAGAAAACAGGCGGAGGAGGAAAATTCCTTCATCCTGGCTGTGAGACAGGGGGCTGTGATCGGGGCGCTCGCTGGGGTTGTGGGGGGACCGCTGGGATCAGCAGTGGGAGCAGCAGTGGGAGCCATAACTGGAGCTTTGGGGAGAAATAAATGTAGCATACAGTAATGATCAATAATCAGTAATGATCATTTATTAGCTTCATCACTTTTTCCTGGTTTTGATGGAGGTTTTAGTTCTGAAATCATTTTCATGTAAACTGTATAAATAAAGTCAAATGTAACAACCAGAAACCTGCATGGTGTTCTCTGTAGAAAAAAATTACCAAGAGTCTGGAACGAGTAAAAGTATAAAAAAGTTTATTGCAGGAAAATTATTGAATACAGAATTACTTGCAAGTAATGGGAGTGGTCGTCCTGACTCGCGTGAAGTCGAGAGAGACTCTGGGGAGGCAAGAGGAAAAACAATAGTTATACATTTCTCTAGAAAGAATCCTCCTTCCTGAAGGACCTTGGGTGGACACACAACTCCAAGAGCTGGCGCCAAAACAACCTCACATAGTTGTGTCTCCACCAGAACCAGTCTGACTAAGGGTCTGAGGCAGGACCAGGTAAAGGTCATCTTACCCTTGTAGTGAACTTTTAACAGCGCATGTATATGAAGAGAATAAACCTTAAAAGTGAATAAAAGCATGATGAGTAAAAATGTACAATGTAAAAAGTGTAAATGAATATAGTAAAGGAAGTAATTATAGGTGTGATTATAATATTATATATAGAGCATAATAAATAAAATTCCTTCCACAATTCCCCTCTTTTGATAAAAAGAAAAGCTTGTTTTTGTATTAATCACACAAAGCACAAAGAAATTTACCATAACACGCTTACACAGTTATAATCACATCAAGGGTCAAAATTCACACAGATTAATAAAAAAACCCTCATAATCAACACAAGTGGGAAATGAAGGAAGGATAAGAGCAGCTGGTCCCACATAAGCATAGACACCCCTAGGTTGTAGTGAAAGCAAAAATTTAGAAAACACACACTGACACCATAACATTACAATGAGGTTCAGAAATCATTATCATCACTATTAAAACCAGTAAACCAATATCATCAAAAGTACAAGTCATCACCTGCATGAGGTCTCGTAAATAATTTAAAACAGCTGAAATGTAGTTAGAAGCATCAGGAATCCAAATACAACACTCAGCACCTATTACCTGACAGGTTCCGCCCAGGTCAGGAGGAATCCAGAGCCATCTCATTCTCCAGGGACACGACACATAGAGCCATAAGCTCAGGGGTCAGGGACTCAAAACCAGATGAAACTGGTACAGAGAGATTCTCAAGTTCAATAGCCAACTGATCTATGTGAAAAGCATTACGACCAGTACCATAAGAGTGATTATACCACCTAGAAACTTAGACCATGGAGCCAACCTCCCCCTCTCATGGAGGCCAGACTGACGCCTGCAGGAATAGGGCAATAGTTAAATTAGAGGCCACACGTGCATAAGGAATGAGGAAAGCTAAGTAGCAAATTAAACAGCAGCAAAACATAAATGTTATTAGTAGGCACCAAATCCGCTCTCTCCAAATCTGACAGTTTCTCCATTCCCATCGATGATTCTTCCTATTCCCCCTACCCTCAGGTAAAGAGTCTGGGTGTCATCCTCGACAGCACTCTGTCTTTCACATCACATATCAATAACATAACCCGGTCAGCATATTTTCACCTTTGCAATATCAACCTCCTCCGCCCATCACATCACCCCTGTCTTGCAGCTGCTCCATTGGCTCTCCGTCACCTACCGCATCCTCTACAAAATCCTGCTGTTCACCTACAAGGTCATCCATAACCTAGCTCCTCCCTACCTCTCTGATCTCCATGTCTCCATACCACTCCGTTCCCTCAGATCTTCCTCCTCCATCAACCTCACTGTCCCCCCAGCCCGCCTTGTTACCATGGGGAGCAGAGCTTTCAGCTGCTCTGCTCCTCATCTCTGGAACTCACTCCCCCCAGACCTCCGTGACTCTGATTCTATACAACTGTTCAAATCCAGACTCAAAACACATCTGTTTAAACTGGCATGCTCACTGTAATACTTCACACTGCTTTTTATTATTATTTTATGCATCCTTTAATTTGAGTGTAGTTATTGATTTGTTTTATCCTGTAAGGTGACCTTGAGTGTCAAGAAAGGTGCCCACAAATAAAATTAGTTAAATAACAAGTTACCTGAAAAGAAGAGACAGTCAAGAACGGTGACCACAAACCCTCACAACACCTGTGGGACACCCAGAACCCCGAGAAAGTGTGTGTGAAACAGCATATTCATACCATGAAAACCCAAAGAAGTAAAATGCACATCATACAAAGCAGCAGCAGGACTAAATCAGACATGTGACATGGAAATTTGTTTTCACAATAAAACCAAGATGTGGGAAATATTACAGCGAGAGGTAGTCCTACGATAAAACGAGGATGCTCCACCCAGAAGGTGGAAACATACTGAGTGTCAAGGACCCGGAGATTGGACTCAATAAATATCAGGAACCCAGGGATAGGTAAAGGAGTTTTATTGAACAATGTGAATATGACAAGACTTGAAATCCGGTCACTCTTGGTCAGCTCCTCTGTGGGGGTACGAGAACAGATGTTAGGAGGCAGGAAGTCTGGCTAAGATGCAGGATAATATGATTCCATGTACCAGGTGTCGGTGTTTCTGGTTAATGGCATCAGAGTTAGCAGCATTATAAAACACAGCAATCATCCCTGTGTGGAAGCAGAGTAGCGTCCTGGAGAAAATCCTGCTGGAAGGAAAAGATCAAGTAAACCTCAGTCTGTTCGTTCAGGTCAGTCAGAACTTTGTCAGTTAGGTCACTTGTTCTGCGTAGAAAAGCCAAATCAGAGCAGGTAGATTTTCCCTGCATGTAGGAGGATCCATAAAGGCCAATATGGCTTTGTTGTGGAAAGACATGAAGTCTGCTGGAGTTTTCTTAATAAATTTATTAAACTCCAAGATGATATGGACATTAAACCAATTTTATTTTTTTTTATTATGTGTCCATCATCAGCCAAATTTTGCTCGAGCAGCTTTTTATCTTTTGTTCTTTACAAATCCTTTATTTTATTTTACAAGAGAATCAGTTTAAAACATCCATGGATATCAGATTATTAAATAGTTTGCATTTTCTCTCGGTACCTCTCTGTATTAATTCTTACAGTGCACTTTCCCGTGTTATTGCAGATAACAACAACAACAACAAAAACAATTTTATCTATATTAATGTAGGTTTCTTGAACTAGTTTTTCTTCTTTTACTTAAACTAATTTCCATCTGGTTATTTGCTGACAGTTAAAGGAGGAACTCCTTTAATTTGCTTTAATTTTTACCATTTATTAATCACCATTTTCTCTAAGTGCCAGGGATTTATTTTCCCCTAAGCCAATTGTTTATTAATCCATCCTCCTTCTTTTTAGACAAATTTCAGATCCTTCCGCTTGATTGGTCTTAATTATAAATACATTTTATAATTTTTTCTAATATAAATGGCAAGTAGTGCTTCCACAATGCCATTAGTTACATGAAAGATTATGTCTTTGTTAGCAGTTATTTTTGCAAAAGGTAGCTTCTTTTGCAGTTTTTGGAGTAATAGTATACTGTTTCTGTCCTCAGTGACCCCATCTTTTGCAGTCCCCTTTTTTTTTGCTTCATCCTTGCTTATTTCCACCTCCTCCACACTCATCTTTACCCCTCCCCTCTCCCTTGGCGGAGACTGGCTGGCTGGCTGGCTGGCATTGTAATCAATTCTTTCTGTCAGCATACTGGGAAAAAAAAAATCTTACGTCACAGTCATTTCTGGCTCTATAAAAGCCAGAGTAATGCAGATTCACCATGCAGTCAACCTAGCTGATTCCCTGACACAGAGCAGCCCATCTCTCAAGTCATGACTTCAACCGGCTTTGACCGTTACCTCCCTCCTACTTACAAGAGGAGAGTAGTTGTACGCAGTGCAGGATATGGAGCTGGAGGAGGAATGGGATCTAGGTCTGCCTACTCCTCCTACTCTGCCCCAATTACTTCCTATGCATCTTCACGCAGAAGTTATCCAACGTTTACCCGAGCTACTTCAGGTTTCTCCAGCATACTTTCTGCTCCAGGTCCTATATCTGCCACTGAGCTACGCCTTGACCAAGCAGCACAAGTCAGTTCTGAGTTTAAAGCATTAAGGACCGAGGAGAAGGCTGAGCTTCAGGACCTGAACGATCGATTTGCAAGCTTCATTGAGAGGGTACATGAACTGGAGCAGCAGAACAAGTTGCTGGAGACTGAGCTGCTGCTGCTCAGGCAGAGACAGGTACAGCCTTCAAGTCTTCGGGCCCTGTATGAGCATGAGATCCGCCAGCTTCATGCTGCTGTTGAAGAGGCCCGCCATGAGAAACAAGCAGCCCAAGACCACAGGGATGAGATGGAGGATGTCTTGAAGAACCTGCAAAAACGCTATGAGGATGAGGTTCTTGGTAAACAGGAAGCAGAGGGTCAGCTAATAGATACCAGAAAAGGAGCAGATGAAGCTGCACTAGGCCAGGCGGAGTTGGAGAAGAGAGTTGGGACCCTCCTAGATGAACTGGCCTTCTTGAAGCATCTCTGTGAAAGCGAGATTGCAGAGCTGCAGGTCCAAATACAATACAGTGCAGAGGTATCTGTGGAAATGGAGGTCTCCAAGCCAGACCTATCTGCTGCTCTTCGTGATATTCGAGGGCAGTATGAGAAGCTGGCACAACGTAACCTTCAATCAGCTGAAGAATGGTTCTGCAACAAGATGAGCGTGATGACCCTAGGCTCTGCTCGCAACACAGAGAGCGCCCGCAGTGCCAAGGATGAATCTGGAGAGTATCGTCGACTGCTCAAAGCTAGAACACTGGATATTGACGCCTGCCGTGAGATGAACCAAGTCCTGGAAAACCAGTTACAAGAAGTGGAGGAGAAACAGAGTGCTGAGATTTCTGCATTGCAGGTAAACCACATTGAGACACCAAAGCAGAAGAAAAGACTTTTTGTGATGAAAATAAGCTTGACCTCTGGCATGAATAGTTATTCAGTTCTTAGTTCTTCTCAAAAGATTTAGCAAGATTAATTTTTCATTATAATTTGCAGCTATGATATTTCCTTTTAAACAGGATACAATAAATCAACTGGAGGAAGAATTGAGGACAAATAAGAATGACATGGCTCGCCACTTAAAGGATTACCAAGACCTCTTGAATGTAAAGATGGCATTGGATATTGAAATTGCAGCATACAGGTAAGTGTTTTATTTACTGTCTTATCATTGGGATTTAAATAGATCCCATAAAATCCACAACTTATCATCTAATTTCCTTGCAATATGTGTTTTATTCCACCAGGAAACTGCTTGAAGGAGAGGAGAATCGTTTCAATGTGGAAGGGCCAGGATCTGTCGCTGTTTACTCCCAAACCATGTTTTCTGCTCCAAGAGCACAGATCTCCATGCATTCTCAGTTGAGCTCTGCAGCTCCGTACCTGCTGAGCTCCCGTTTCTATTCTTCATCGTACTCCACAGAGGAGGCAGTATCTGCAAGCCAAGCACCTCAGGTAGAAACCAGTCCTCCTCAAGAGGAGGAAGGAGAGCAGGTGGAGGAGGAAGAGGGGGAAATTGGAGATGAGAAGGAAGAAGAGGCAGAGCAGGAGCAGGGGGAAGGAGGGGAGGAAGAGGATGAGGAAAAACAAGAAGAGGAAGAGGAAGCAAATGGAGAAGGTTAGTATAATAGGTTTGTGTTATTAATTTGTTTATGTGTGTCTTTGGAAATTGTTTCTAACAATTTTCCCTCCTTAAAAAATATAAACGAAGAGAGTGAAATAAAAGAAGAAGGTAAAGAAGGTGAGGAAGAAGGAGAAGATGAAAGCCAACATCAAGAAGAGGACGGTGCTGAGCAGAAAGAAGACGAGGATAATGAAGAGGGGGTAAAGGAGGAGGAAGAAACTGCAGAAGAAGAGGTGGATGCTAAAAGGAAACATGGTGAAGCAACAGACAGAAAAGTTTAAACTCACTCTCCAAAGTTTTTGGTGCTTGATATGCAAAGATGTTTCATTCAAACCAAAAGAAAATCTCATGAACTCAGAAATCTTGATATGTATGATTCACTTGAGCAGCTCAGAGCATGAATGCACATGTGCAAAGAATTGAGATTTGTTTGCAGATCCTTGTCAAAAAAATGTGCTTATACAGCTGTCTATGCCCAACACCCTGTTTAAAAATGTCTTAATTCAAGTCCTCACTGAGCGCTTTAAGTCTGTAATGTGCTGCACTGAACTCCAATAAAACCTCAAAGCCTTGTCAACCTAAAGCTACCTCCAGGCATTTCATTTGTATTTATATAAACAAAAAGCTGCAATGATGAGTCCAATCAAATAACATTTAAGACACACACAGAGCATAGCCACAAAAATCATATTTAAAGTCAAAATTCTGAGAGTCAGAATGTTGAGGGAGCTTTCTACATTATTATTAGCCTGGAAGTACCTCTTCATTCAGCCTCTTTCTCAATGAAGGCTAATTGTGAAAAGTACATAAATGGCAGGCAAAAGACCTTCATTAATAAATCACTGCATAAAAGAGAAGGCAATGCTGTGGTGAACTCACACAGTCAGCAGGTCAATTTAAAAAGCAACAGACAGTTGCAGGCAGTTTAAAGCTTAATGTCAACATGACAAAGCAAAAAAGGGCCTTAGTCTTCTAATAACTTGCAGAAGGAAGATCTAGTAGAAGAGTTGAATTACAGAAACCATTTTGTCCTTATTTGATTCAGCAAATTGTCTCCTGACGTGTGTTTTTGTGATCAGTGAGCTGACACTAGTGTTTTTTCCGCTGCTTCACCCCCACTGTCCATAAATCAGGGCACACTGAAACCTTTATGACTCAGCTTCTGCTGCATCAGAGAATCTGGCCAAGTGTCAACTCAGGCAGAGTGGCAAGATGGAGAGGGGAAAAAAAGAGCAATTTCATTATTTCATTAGACAGAAAGCAAGAGGAGGAATTGAAGGGAAATGGAGAGAGAGACACATCCCACTAAACTAAACCATGACAGAGGACAGACTGTTTATTATTCACTAACGAGGTGGAATAATCAAGGGCTTCCTTTAGGCATTTGCAGAAAAGCAATCCCTATTAAGTGAAGTCTAGACCCACACTTACCTTCAGCCTTCTCACTGATTTAGATGAACACAAACGCACATGTAAGAACATAAAAGAATCAGAATGTAAGCACATAACTGCATTTTAACATATCTGGTAGATGTTTTACTATTGGTTGCACATTTAATGCACCACTCCCAAGATGAGTGCACTCTTCTTTTCCTCTTCCTATCCTCATTTCCCCCCACGTGAGCTGGACCACACTATCCTCCACATTTAGTCACTCTCACTTGCTTCAGGAAGACTAAAGCCAGTCCAAAGTGGCACTCAGTTTAATTGTAAGACATTATATTTTACAATGAATTTGACTTTGTCATACACGCACATTTCACTACCCAAAAAGACAGCTATACAGTAAATTCTTTTTTTTTTATCAGATTAAAAAAGCAGCAATAAAAATGATGAGGCTCCTCACCTCAGACACAGTGAGCATCTGTCGTACTTGCCTGACAAACAGAGGGATTTCCACAGCTCTCTGTGCGTGCCATGTGTTTTGGTGCATCTGAGGACACATTAGGAAATAAATCCCCTGTAACTGTAGCATATCAAAACACTGCTGTATTATTTGTATCACATATAATTTTTTAGATATCGAGTCTCCACCTGTGTTTCATCGGTCACCTCTGGGATATGAACTGACTGGTACATAAATCCCCACAACTCTCAACCCCTTCAGGGTGTACAATATGTCTGAGGGAGGGGGGCACACAGAGACCTCCCAGACTTGAAATCCTTTCATGAAAAGAAGACAAAGAACTTAGGTTGCAGCAGGAGGTATCAACAACAGCTGAGTTTCACTTAAAACAACAAGAAAAAGTTACTGTGCTAAGGAGTTACCCCCAAATTGGGGGTGAACCCCAAAATCTGGTTTTCCACTGACTTATGGAGTAAACTGGTATTAGATCTAAAAACTAGAATTATCTTTGAATAGATGCTGTTTTCATTTTGAAAGACACACTTTTCTTCTTCCAGTTCTTGACTTGTCTGTGTGGGATTATGGTCATGCTGCAGTCTGCCTTTTTAGATATCACACAGCTGTGCTTTGTTCACACAAAGAAAAGGAAATCTAGATAAGAGTTGGGGCTCCCTCTGCTGATCTGAGACAATCTCCAAATTAAAAAACTTCTGGAGAGCCTTTGCAATGTCCTGGAGGATAGCACGCACAGGATACTTTTTGAAATTATATTGAATTTTAATTTTAAACCCAATTACATGTTTCTTTTGGTGTACATGAAGGTTACAGCTGCAGCCGTCAGATAGTTTCATGTAAACAACATAAGAGGCCAACTGAGGTTTACAGCCTCAAGACACAATCTTTTGACTTGAAATGCAAACTGAAATGAAACATGGATAAAAATATGGAAATCAGACTTACAGTATGATAAAAAGTATTGAGTCACATTTGTTTCTTTATATTTAGTTTCCAAACAACCAGGATGTTTTCCACGCTGTCTGAAAGTTTTTTATGTATTTATTCTTGTCCCTGTGGCTGCTATTTTCATTTCCATTTCCATATATATATATATAAATATATATATATATATATATATATATATATATATATATATATATATAAACATATTTCACTGGGTCATCCACTTTCACTGACGCCTCATCAAAGCAGAAATAAGAAGAAATATGCCAAATCGAACAAAAACTGGACTGTAAATCAGTGCCAAACAGGTCAGATCTTCCCCAGAGCCCAGAACTCGTATTTATTAAAGCAGTGTGGTATCATAACAACAGAGAACTGAACAAAAAAAAAAAAACAAAAACAAAAAAAAAAAAAAACAACTTCCAAAAATGAACTTTGGAAAGGTACATTTAATAAATGAAAAGAAAACATTGCAAGTAGGGCTTAAACTGTGTTTAATGGTGATAATACCAAATATTGACTTTCAGACATGTAGAACAAACAGTTTTTGCCTTAACTACTGTTCTTCCTGACATGTTGCACATGTTGCAACAATTAGGTTTCCTCACCCCAGTTTCCTTGGATTAAATAAAAAAAAAAGATTTTTTTGCAAAAGTATGTGCAGAATCAAATTCTATGGTAAGATGTTGAATCTAGGCATGCCAGCGTCTCTTCAGACTAGTTGTTACCGAATTTTTTCTGTACAAAATGTCATTTTTCTGGTTTGCATTATTACACAGCAGCCATTAACACATGTTAAATTAGACATCATGTACTTAGCATAAAAAACAAGAAGAAAAAAGAGAAACCAAAAGAAAGAAGAAAGTTTTTGACATTTGCTGAAGTTGCTATGAAATATGAAAAGTTTGAACATGACTTCCTTTGTGAGAAGCCAACTCCTAGTGCCCCAGGATGTTCAGTCCTTGTGAGCAGACAGTGCATTGACCCATTCTCAAAGCACTGCTGGACGAAGCAATTACCTGATTCTGCAGCCAGACAGCCAGGTGGATGGTCGACCCCTATTTGCCTCAGGAATCATGTGGTTCTGGCGGTGTACCCAGAAATCCATTAGGCCCCCTCTTTTTTTGTCTGCTTGTGTCTGAGAAATTGAACCTCTTCAGTGAGGGCTGTACAACTACATGCTTAGATCCCTCTGACTATGAGGTATTGTAGTTTTCTCCCACCATAAAAATAATCACAGTTCACAGAGTTTAGTAATGTCATTCCCTGATGGAGTCCAGTCCAGTTATTTATATGCTGCATTTCATACATATGGATGCTTAATGTGCTTCATTTTTATGCAGCCCATAAAAGAAAACACTCACAAAGGCACAAGCACTCAAGCATGTGTGCACAGAAACACCACTAAAATGCTGTATATCTAGGGAAGAGGGTTGATAGATATGGAGCATATTTATTACTCTGTCTGTCATGCTAGATGTTCAATCATCTGTTTGGCAACACACTAAGAAGGCTGCAGGCAAGGTAAAATATACCCTCATGAGAGGACAGAAATAGTCCCTCTATCCCTTGCCTTATATCTACAAACTCTACAGCTCTCACCAGGACCTCATCATGCCTTTTAAGCTCTTCATCCACATGTGCACCTGTTTTTATTTAACACGCACATCTGCCTGACTCTGGATCCCAAATATAGATTCATGTAGATTTTTTTAAAAACCTTATTACCAACTGTGAGGTTGCACCCTGTGAGGTTTTACCAGCATGTCTGAGACATAGCACAACATGATCTGAATTAGAAAATGAAGGCAGTGAAGATTTGTGGTGAAGACCCAGCCTGTCTCCTCCTACTGTTTATGGGGCATTCAGTTTCAGGTGAACTCTTGCATTTAACAGTCTTGTCAAGCTTTTAAGACAAGGCATGCACAACACACAGATACACAGACAAACATACCATTAAACCACTGAATTAAGGAATACTAACATAAAAGTATGTAATAAATATGCGTGACAAAACTTGACAGTGCGATGCTTTCTTTTAAATAGTTTGCAGTAGCACAAAAGAGTCAGGTGATGGCAATATTGCATACTTTTTTGCAAATTTCTCTTTTTTTTCTTTTCTTTTTTTCCTTTTTGAAAGTCTAAAAGCAGCTCTTTATCTTTGCTATAGGAGATTTTGCCAAAAGTATAAGTAGAATCAAAGGTGAAACTGGCAAGAGCAGATGTGAAGGCCCCCTACAATAAATCCAAATACTCAGCAAGCACCTACAGCTCAGCCAGAAATAGGCCAACATAATCTTGCTTAAGTCCTAACCTGGAAAAATTCTACATATAGCTGCAAAAAAACATTTATAGTTCTTGTTATTTAGGATGTGTCCAATCAGTGAAACTGAATCCTTTAGCGGTATTAGATTTTTTACATATTACAGAAAGAATATGCAAAACTGGATTGAAGAGGTTGAGGGGGACAAACTCCGGTTTGTTTCATGAGATAAGAAAAAGGCAATAATTCAAAAGTTTAACACCCAGTAAAGCAGATAGAAGGTCTATTTCTTGTTTGATTGATTATAGTTTAGGATAGGAAATGACCTCTGGCTTGGTTAGTTAGTAGAACACTTTGTCCTATATAAGAATTTGATCATATATTATGCTGCAGCTTTAAATCACCACCTGAGCCATAGCATAATAGTCTAGATTAGGAGAAAAAGATTGACGGCACCCTGTCAGCAGTAACATCAAAAGCATTGGGCGGTCAATATTACTGACAACACCATTCCTTTTGACTGGTGGCAGCACGGAAAAATAAACACACATGATGAGCAAACAAAAGGCTGAGTAGACCCAATCTCACAGCCATGAGCTGTAAATGACTTCACAGGGCAGGGAGTGTTCCCTGAGTCCCATCTCACTAATGGGCAAGCCACCAGATTGTTCATTTAATTGTGTGGCCCGTATGAAATATTCTTCTCAGTTTAAAAATGAAGCCTGTGTGTGAGGATGTTGTGTCCATTTACGTTCAACAAGAATGCATAAACTCTCATTTAAAGCAGCCGGTGTGAGATTTTTTTTTCATTTAGCTTTTAATTAAAAACAATAATCCGGTAATCATTTATTTATGACGGTGATTTATAACTTTGTAACCCTCCAGAATGTTAAATAGTGAGCAACTCCACAGGCCTGCTAAAACTACAGGAGTCCCTGAAACAAAAGGGAGATAGTTCAGTAGTATTATAATTTCCTCTATATTCAATTTGAGCTCAGTTTTATGAGAAGCTGTTACAGTTATTGATAGATTGATGTCCAGAGCAAAATGGACAGAATTCCTGGGACCGTCAGGGAGTAGTCTGAGGGACTCACGCCCATCGCCGACTCCCCTCTCCCCGCCGCGCTGAGCCCTCCTCTCCCCTCCCTGCATAGAAGTCATGATGGCGGAACTGTAAGCTTCGGGG
Source organism: Melanotaenia boesemani (assembly GCF_017639745.1). Taxonomy (NCBI): domain Eukaryota; kingdom Metazoa; phylum Chordata; class Actinopteri; order Atheriniformes; family Melanotaeniidae; genus Melanotaenia; species Melanotaenia boesemani. The sequence continues at coordinate 26,666,302 of NC_055692.1, forward strand.
CGAGCAGCAGTGCACCGCCTGTCCTCGCTGAGCAAGTGTATATAATAATTTATTTATTCAGCCAACTTCACATCCTTTCCCGCTATGACCCGCTGGATTCCTACTAAAAAAGAGAAGTATGGAGTCGGTAAGTGCTCGTGTTAAACTGTGTTTTGTTAGTGGAAAGCTCGCCAAGTCAACTCCCAGAAACTCCACTAACTTCAAAAGAAACGGCACTCGGTAAAGTTGGGAAGCACAAAAATTCTCGAGTTTGTTGTTGTTGTTACGGTGGGCACTAACACTGTAGTCAAGCTCGTTTCCACAAACTTTTTTTTTGTCCACTTCGGGAACTGCTTTGGGATATTTACCCTCCTGGTTGTCTCTATAGTTTGTGTTTATAAGACATTACATAGGCTACATGATTGGTCCATAATAGGTGCTGTGGAAAAAGGGAAAAGTGCCAGGAGTTCAATGAGCATACCACTCATTCTTGTACTTAATCTCAATCCGAAAAGACATGCTGAAGTTACAGTAAGTTTAATTGAATCCACATTTTGCTTTGAGGTCTTCTAGTCCCCTCAAGGACTCCTAGACTCCACATGGAAGCAGATATAAGGGCTACTTTAGTGAGATAAGAAGAAGATTTGCATAGACATGAACTGGGCTCACAAGTGGTATAAAGCTACATTTACATAAGACTTTACTGCATCAGTTTAATGGTCATGTTGCATATTTTTCCATCTCCTCTCAAATTAATAATTTAAGCAGCAATGTCTTGCAACAGCTCATGGCCCGGTCACCTGTATTCATATTAGTGGGCTTGCAGTCTGCTGTACACGAATGTGCAAGCTATCAGGAAGCAATCCACACCCTCAAGGTAAATCTGCACTGTTGTCTCAGTGAGAAATGTCTTTCAGATTTACTGTTATGACTTTATTGCCTACACAGGATGGTTACAGGGTGGTTATTGCTGTCATATCTTGTGACTCAATAAATATGTTTAAAGCTACATACACCGTTAACAACATTTTCGATCATTTCGTGGTCTTTTTCAGCAGATGTGGCTTTCATGTTAAAAGCTGCATGTGATAGTAGTAAACACAACTGCATAGTTTCTACAAAACTGGCATGACTGAAGTCTAACTTGACTAACCTTTAACTTTGAATTTAAGGTGGTTCTAAGTGCTTTGTGCTCATTGCTTTTGTTGTGACAACAGCACAATTTCAGATGAAGCTCTGCAGCACAAACCCTCTCCCCCTTTGTTTATATATGAATATAGCTGCTGATGTTGAAGATCTCTTTTATGATAATCCGTTGATCTCAGTGTGATGTTCAAAATTGCCGCCCTGTTTGATTGTGTAGACTTTGCCATTCCCCCGCCATTCGCCCCAGAAACAGGGCAAGAGTCACTGACACTGTACTTAATCCTTAAAACGCCATCGAACCCTGTACAAGGGCTTATATTTTTAATCCGATTAGTTAACCTCGACTGCTCTCACATACAAGCAGTTACATTTCGGGAGGAAAGGAGTTTTTTTTAGATTTCCGATAATATCAATTGTATCTTACTTGCAAACAGGGAATGTTGATAAAATAAGACTTAAGATATCACAGCCTTTTATGGCTAATGTTTGACACTATCATAGTGGAATAGCTTCTTAATTTTCCATCATGAAATCATGAAAAGAAGCACAATGCTGCAGGCCCCCAAGAAGTATTGAAATCAGCAGGCCTTGGAACGAGAAGCTTCAGGTCTGAAAAGGATGTAAATATGGTAATCTGGAGGGGGAAAGAAGTTAATTTACCAGCTTATATATCTGCTTCTCATTCCTACTTGAGGCTAGATGTTTATAACTACTATATTTACCAGCATAGCATTTGCAGTTACTATGTAAACATCTCACAACTGAATATCAGATTACACGCCACAATGAAATATGCTACAGATTTTTTCTAAACTTCCTTCATTATGTCCCTTAATCTGCAGCACAGTTCTGCAGTTTTCTGCCTGTTGATCATGCACAGTGGTGTATGGAATAGCTGCATATAAAGCATAAACGGTTTAGATGAATGCTTGATCTTCTAGATGTTCCAAATGTTATTATACTGAATAGATGAAATGATCATTACAAGAGTGATTTTTGGGGGATTTCTATTGCTTGGAAAAATGCATTAATCATTCCTTTTCTAGTGATTTTTGTGTGTGCATAAAATGCTTTTAGGTCAGTGTGTATTAATAGACTTGATATAAAAGATAGGAGAAGCAACAGGGTTTCAGGAGTAGGGCCAATGGCATTATGGTTTCATTAGCTAAATGTACTCCATTTGATCAGTATGCTTGTGGTTCTTTGGAAAATAATAAAGAAGATATTTGTGTCAAAGAAAGATGCTTTTGGCCATCCAAGTTTCAAGCCTACCGTCTTGTCTGACTATGCATACTCCTAGCTCAAAAAAAAAAAAAAGAAAAAGAAAAGATGGCAAGAGCCAAATTTAAAACTCAAGTCTTTCAAAAGAGTGTCCACAAATCATCACAATGAGGAGTGATGCCTAGATAGGCACCAATTGCTATGTTCTTGCTTCTTTCTAATTTCAATTCTTGATTTTGTTTCTAAGAACTTAAATTGAACGAATATAAAATATTTTTCTAATAAAAATTATAGTCTTGTTCCAGGTTGTTTGCTCTTACTAGCTTTGATTTTAAATTTTAAATCATCTGACCTTGCTAGCTTTAAAACAAACTGGTATGTTTAAACAAAGCTGTTTTTAGATATTAGATATTTTTTTTCTGCTTCTTCATCCACTTTTAGTCGAAGGAGTTTAACTCTAGTTGGAAGAACGCAGGTTCGATCCCCAGCTTTCTCAGTTAACATGTCAAAAATTTCTGGGCAAAACAGATGTCGGATCAAACTTGTAGGATAACAGCATCTGCTTAAAGAATGAATTATAATATTTTTTCTTTACATACATTGCATATTGCAAGCTTCAGTTTCTCTTGATTTAGTGGTAAGCGCCTACATTGCAGAGACGCTTGGTAGAAGTGGCTTTCTTATTCCCTGTGTAAATTAATTTATTTTATTATTTTAAAAAGAAGTAATTTAGCTATATCAAATATGATGAGCAAAAAGATAGATTAAGAACCAAACAGGGATAGGAGGAGGAGTAGTTATATGTATTATGCTGCAAATGGAATGAATCCCGTCATCAGCTGAGCTAACTCTGCATCCCTACTAATCCCTCTGTCTTTCTATTAAATACATGAAGCATAAGCATGAAAAGATAAATGCGTAACTTGTTATAATCAAGTTTGGCCACTATGTTGGATTTCACACACATCCCATCGCCACCTCACTCTCACTCTCCGTGCCAGCTGTGGAGGTTGAGCTGCCTCCTGGGTGATGTCAACATCTGGCTCAGTGAGGAAGCACGATGTGTATAATTAGAAAATGAGTCCTATTGGTTTACATCAGTTTTGATCCCTTTTTAAGAAGCAGTGCAAATGAGAATTACGCTAAATTCATTAGGATAACTGTTACAAATTGTCTCAGTTTGCTCACAAATATCTCAAGCTTGAATTTTGTGCCATGGAGTTCAGACATCTGAGAGAATCAGTGTTGAGGGGTTTTTAAGTAAAGAGCCGATAAAAGTGTTGGTCAGATTGAAAACATTTTCTCCACATATGTTACTCTTTGAATTAGCATCTCATAAAAAAATATTTAAAATGAATGCTCTTGAGATTTCAATCTCATCCATAGATTGCAGTCTTTACATCCCTGATTGCTCACCTTGCAATGTCAGACTTGATTGCAGGCTGTGATTTGGAGATACATGTTTGAGGGTCAGTCTTGACTTTTAAAACTTAAAATAAGATTGATTCTTTTTTAAAAGCTAAGAGTTGTAGGGTCTGTGTAGATAGGACATTTGTAATCTTATCTCTGCTAAAGATTGTATCAGGGTTTTTAACCTGAATTGAAAGATGAAGCCTCTCACTGATCTAATTTAGTCTCTTTTTGCAAATTAGCTTTGAACTTTAGAGTTAATTCTCAGATTTATGAGTAGGCTATAAGGACTTATTAGCTGGAGCATGGTTTAAAGAGCACCAGCTCATTTTTGTCTGTCTAGACATTAAGTAGGAGGAACAAACCTTTACTACTGAGGCCTTTTCTGCGTTGTTTTATTTATTTATTTATTTTTTGGAGACATGCTGAACACAAACTTATCTAACAGTAAAATGCACCTCTTCCTGCCTTTGTAGCAACTAATATAAGTACAACTAATGTAATATAATTATTTACAAGTATAGTTATTTTGTGTAAGCTCTGTTATACATTATATCATAATCCTGTCTTTTAATAAGATGCTGCCATTTTATCTATTTATTTATATTTGAAAAAATTTCAACATTTGGTTCTTTATAAATGAAAATTCGGACACTGTGCTACTTCAGCATAGCATATATTTCCCCCATTGCTAACTTTACAATGTTAGACTGGGTCTGGCAAATGCATTTTCTATAGTCCCTACAGCTTTAGAGGATTATTTGCAAATTTCTTGTATTTTGCATCAGTTTTGAGGTGTTTTGTTTGTTTTGATTTATGTGTTTATGTTTTATGAAGTTAAAACCATGGTATACTTGGTTTATGTTTAGCTTCCTCTTTGAATTGGCAATGGGAACAACAGATTCTCATTGTGTTGTGTTAACTGTAATGAGCTGCCAGCAGCTGCTTAAACTGTACAGCCATGGTGTTCTTTAACTGTTGTGTAATCCACTTCTATGCTAAATCACTGAGAGAGAATCAGGTCGACTATGATTTTACATTAGTTTGCAAGCTAACTTGAACTCATGCCGATTAAGTTTTATTTAAATTTACTGGAGTAGCTACAGGCTCTGTATTTGTCTCAGAGCTGCACAGATGAGCTGTGCTGCCAAAGCCCAGAGTGATGCCTCTAGGACAGACAGTGTGGCATCACAACATGCTCAACTGGGCTGCTACCACTGGCGTGCTGCCATGTTGTTGCCAGGCCCGAATGCTGTGTTGACTTGGTGAATGGACCATTGTCACTCCTAGCATGACTAGAGGCAGATGTCATTTCTTCACTGTAATTTCCTGGTGATTCATGTGATTGTCTGTTTTCAAGAAAATAATTTCCAGCATATGTGTCTTTGATTTAAAGAAAATTAAAAAAGGAAAAAATTTTGTCTAATTTTAAAAATTTAGCTTTCTCTTGATGAATTGAAAAAAAAAATCTAATTTATTATACTCGCTTGCCCTCGTGCACACAGCCAACTGCGGGCACCGCAGATGACTATAATTAGGTCAACATGACATAACTTGTCCAGCATGGGTCTAACCTAATATTTTGTAGCTCATGGGCTGGTTAACCCAAACACAGTCTTAGACTAAAATGTAATTCCCTTTGGATATGTTTGTCTGTTTAAATATATGAAAAGCTGGAGTAATCTCACTTTGAGTAAGAAGTCATGGAGACGGAATCGCAGCCTCATTCAGAGTTTTATCAAGTTTTGGTATTCATACTGAGGTGTGATGAGCTGAGCCAGTTGAAGCATGCTGGGAAATCTGGCCTCCAGTAACAAGCAATATCACCATGCAAGTCAGGGCAGAGCTCTTCTCATAGTTTCTTTATCTCACTCCTAGAATCAGTGGTTGTACACTATTGCAGATCTCTCAAGTCAAGACAAAGACTTTTTATACAGTATTGCTTGCCAAGGTTTCTCTTTTGCAATATCTCTTTGGTTTTGGGTGTGTGTATGTTTGTGTGTAAAGGCACAGTCATGTATGATCCCTGCTATGTGTGTCCTGGTTAGAATTAAAAAACAAGAAATTTCAGTTTTCTTTAGGAAAGCTAGGAGGCTAAAATTAGAATAAGGACGGACATTGTTTGCAGGTGAGTTGCTTGGCCGAAATACAATTGGCAGTGTATTTATTGACCATGGGCCACACCTGTGTTAAAAAAGAAGCTCTTATGCCATTTTAGCTTGACAAGGAAGCGCCTTGCTCCAGCATAGTCCTTTCTGTCAAACCTTAAAGCCTCAAGGCACCGGATTCAATTAAAAATAGTCTAAATGCTTTTAAAGTCTGAGTCACACAGACATGCAGCAAAATCACTCCGTCTGGGCTTATAAAAGGCAAAAAGATGAGGAATGAATCAAAGCTCAAGCTCCTCTGTGCTTGGAGTTTAAGTCCTGCAACAGCATGGGTGAATTAGCTTCTTTTTTTTTTTTTTTTGAGGAAAAAAAACCTCTGAAGCAGAACTTTTTTCAAACAGACTTGCTGCTCTGTTCAGGGAGTGATTGAGAAGGGATTTGGGGTTTTTCTTAGTCCAGTGGTCCTTGAGAATAAACAAAATCATCAATCACTTTTCTAAAAGTTGTGTATTCCATATAATCAGACACTCCTGCTTTGTTCCTCAGCAATCTACAATTATGATCCCTGTGGCGAGCAGGAGCTGTGTCTACAGGTGGGGGACACGGTGCACATACTTGAGAAATTTGAAGGTGAGGAGAAACACACTGCATGCCCTGACACATCCCTTTGTTTTTTGAAAGCCCATCGACACAGAAGCTTAAATAAAATGTTGAGTTAGATGGTGCTCAGTCTGCTGTGTTTAATAGTGGAAATGAGTCGACCACATTGCCATAATTCCTGTCTTGTTCAGCTGCATCACCCTTAGTGTAACCTTTAATTCTGTTTATTCATATCCCCAGGCTGGTTTAGAGGTTACACCCTAAGAAAAAAATCACAGAAGGTATGGGGATCATTAGAGTTATATTACATAATAGCTAATAGTATGATCCACATATACTAATACTACCCAATTGTTTCCCTAGGGCATTTTCCCTGCTTCCTACATCCACTTGAAGGAAGCTACCGTCGAGGGAATAGGGTGAGATTATATATCCATAAACATTTAATTTAGTTGTTTATCCACTTTGCTTTTAGTTTGCTGCTGTGCCTTGTCATTTGACAGTAATATAGCACAACACTTTTCATTGTCATAAATGAGGATTCAGTAATGTGTTTGTTTTCTTTCTGTTTAGGGCAACCACCTAACCATTTATCATGCACATAAATGCACTTGAGTCTTTTGAAATTAAATGACACAATCTGTAAGCAATAAACCACTTTCCTAATGTGTTATTATTCTCTTTTTCTGGCTGATAGCCAGCAGGAAATAATTATTCCAGCAGACTTACCTCTGGTGCAGGAGCTTGGGGCTACCCTGAGGGAATGGGCACAGATATGGCAAAAGCTCTATGTGGTACGTGTCCCTCTTGTTTCTGGTACACACAGTTCTGAGAACCTTTCATCCTGAATGCATTTTTGTTAAAAAGTTGCAAGGCTGCTCATTCTTCCAAAGGAGGAATTATTTATAACAAAGTGTATGTGCTTGTTTATCTGACAGGGGAACAAGATAACCCTGTTCAGGAGTGTGCAGCAGATGGCTTATAGCCTCATCGAATATCGATCTCAGATAGTGTCAGGAACGCTGCCCAAGGATGACCTTGTAGAACTCAAAAAGAAAGTCACTGCAAAGATTGATTATGGAAACCGGTATGAAATCTTCTTTCACAATATACTGCAATGAAATACCCGCTATTTTAAACAGCGTTGTAAAGTTTTATATGCTTGAGTCACATTTTTAAGACTGTCTTTGGTTAAACTCATGTCATGCTGTGTGGTCCTCTCTGCTGGCAAGGATTCTGGGGTTGGACCTGGTGGTGCGAGATGAGGCGGGGAACATGCTGGATCCTGACCGGACCAGTACTGTCAGTCTCTTCCGGGCACATGAGACGGCTTCCCGCAGCGTGGATGACAGAATACAGGAAGAAAAGGCAGGAATCTGATTTGTCAATGCTCTTTGTCACTTCACTCCATTGCGACTGCCAATCTCAGTTAACCTTTATGTCTATGCACTCCCTATGGCTTTGTATTTATGCAGACGCGGCTACAAAACTTGGAAATGAGGCACCAGGCCCTGTTTAGCACAGTGCACACCTTCAGTCTCCTTATGAACCTGAAAAACTTTGTATGCAACATTGGAGAAGATGCTGAGCTGCTCATGTCCCTCTATGACCCTGACCAGCTGGAATTTATCAGGTCAGCAGAAAATATGTACATGATGTAATACGACAAACTGATATTGCTGTAGCTCCAAATAGGAGATTTACCTGATATTTCTTATTATAATAATTTTTCTACTACTACTTCAGCTGCTTTTTATCACTTGATTTAACAAAATTTCCAAAATACCAAATTAGGCTACTCTTCCCATCTAAGCTGCTGTTGCCTTTTCTGCTTGCAAGAAATTATGGCTGTGATAACAATTTTTTAAATTAACTAATGAACTGATTATAAAGTTCACTTTATGAATGTTTAATGCTGTAAAACTGAAAATAGAGCAAGAACACGAACACAGCTTCATTGCAGGAGCATTTCAGGTGTAACTAACACCTTTTACACTTGGGTTGTTTCCTGTAGAAGAGTCAGAATGTCATTCTTCATAAAGTCTATAGTGATCCACAGAATCTCACATTATTGATTTTCAAAGTATGCAACCATCCTACACTTTTTTTTTTGTGCCAGTGATTTTGTTCCTTCTTTGCCGCTATTTCTCCTGATGCCTGAAATAGCATGTCTAACTGTAATTCCTGTTTAAATTTATGCAGTGAGAACTTCCTGGTGCGCTGGGACAGTATGGGAATGCCTAAAGAAATTGAAAAACTCAACAACCTGCCAGGCTTATTCACGGTAACTGAATCCCAGCTTGCTGACTGTATTCCTTCTATTATAGATTGAAACCATCCAAATGCTGCCTGAAATCTGTGACGGAGATGATAATTTGCTCCTGGACAACCCTTTAATTTTCTCACAGCTTTGCTGAATGGCCCACAAGGACAGCACAACATCATCCATTGTACTGCTGCTGTTTGTTTTAAATGGTGTTAACTTGCATGTGTGCTGCCAGGTTAGATTGTAATGAAATCAGTTTAATCGAGGAAAAATGCTTTAATTGTGTAGTTTATATTTACTGCCTCAGTGACTACCTCAGTTACTGAAGGATAGAGCAGAAAACTAAACATATGAAATCTTGGACTGGTAGACTTTATTAGAGTTTTATAGTGGGCTTTCATTCTGTAATATTTGCCATCTGGTCTGCAGCTGTAACCTTGTGAAAGCACATAATAACCTGCTGATGATAGAAGAAGGCCTTTTGTTTATAATGCACTGCATGTGTCATAACAAAGCATTTTTGTGTGTCCAGGACCTGAGCAGCAGTGACTTGATGAGGCAACGACTCTTCCTGGTTTGTCAGATCATCAGAGTGGGCAGCATGGAGCTCAAAGAGGGCAAGAAACAAACCGGCGGGTTGAGGAGACCATTCGGTGTAGCTGGTGAGCAAGTGACCTTTTTAAATGTCCTAACATTTATTTAGTGGGAAAATCAGTAAAAGAAAAAAACATAGCCACCTCTTTATAGTGGTACAGATCCATGAGTGGTTCCACTGAGGTGTAGAATAAAATGGAAACTTGCTTTTTGACCCAGAAAATACCTTCCCTCTTCCTTGGCATGAGAGTTTGTGGAAAATGGTTTAACAACAGTCTTTTTTTTTGTTTTCTGGCCAGATGATTAGTGAGTACATTAAGAAATTGTTCCCTTTGGTTTTTCAACAAATAAACTGAAACCAGAGTCTTTCAAATCAAAAGTCACATTATTCGTAGCCGGGAAAGAAAAACACCAGCAAAAGAACTGCGTGGAACTCAGAAACATTCATAAGCTGGAGATCAAGAAACCTTAATCTGTTTTACTGTGCAGACTGGCTGCAGCGCTAGGCAACAGGTGAGTGAGATTCAATTCCTGGCTAAGCTCCTGACATAAACACGGAGAACACAATTTGCATTGTTACAGTGAGTAAATGAACTTGTGGAGCTCCTGAAACAAGATGAAATAACATTATGAAGTTGTTCTGTCAGGAACTAGAAAACTGCCTACTGCCTCGCCGTGATTCTTCCACTGTTTGTCATTGCAGTGATGGACATAACAGATATCGCCCATGGCAAAATAGACGATGAGGAAAAACAGCATTTCATCCCCTTTCAGCAGTGAGTGTCTTAAAGCTGGCATGCTTCAGCTCTTAGCAGGTTCAACCCTGTTGTGTAACTTTGCACAATAGACAAGAACTCATGTTTAAGAGTAAGAATAAGACTAGAATAGGATATGATTTGACTTTTTCCATGGTGCATGTCAAGGACAAATAAAGAAGAAACCACAGCGTTAGCTCCATATTTTTATGCAACAGAAGCCTGTTTACACACATCCTTGATAATAAAATATCCTGCAAAAATATGACCTGATTTTTGACTGATTCTGACTTTGTTGAACTTCTTCAAAGATGACAGTGTCACCTCTAAAAGCTACAGATAAACACATGCATTCACCAAACAAAATACACATAAGCATGCATTAAATGTTTGAATGAATTTTTAACATTAAATGTGTATATATTTTTTTTCACCAGAGGGTGTGTGAGTGTGTGTGTGTGTAATATGGGACTTGACTACATTTTCTGTTTGTAATTACACAATATTGCTTTGTGCTGCAGAACCCCTTGTTAAGCCTTTCAGCCTTGACAAATGAATTTCTAACCTTCACTAACAACAACAGACTTATTTGGCTCCCCACTAACAATAAATTCAATAATTACAAATTAAAGACAAAAAGGTCATGCCAAATAAATTTTTCAAAGAGTGAAAGACTAGAGTAACAAAGAGACATTGGTGTTTGTTCTGGTTTTTTAACCACATCCTCAAACCCTGGTCATGTCTGCATGAACAAGAATATTTCTATTATTACTTCTGAAGTAAAACAATATTCCATTTAGGGTTTGGACATGAGTTTTACAATGAATATTCCTTTCATAATCCTGTTAACCATTTATGTGCTGGGTTTTGTAAGTTTTAAGGCATACTGTAAATGAGAGAAATGTTGTATATAAACCAGAGTTTATGTTGGCAGTAAAATTACACATCTAATTTCATATTGTGGCATCACAGGTTTTAAAAACAATGAAAAGTTGAATTGGTGTTAGATAAGGGTGTCAGGATTGGGTATAAAAGGTCTTGTGCTTTCCAGGCAAGGATGGGTCACAGGTCACTTCTGAACAAGTTTTCTCAACTTTTCCAGAGAATCATTCGTAAATTCCAAAAAGTACTTTTCAGTGCAAGATTGTAAGGAACTTCGGTCTTTCACCGCCTGTGATGTATAATATTGTGAAAACATTTAAGGGAGTTTAAGTAAATGTCAGTGTTAAAAGGCCAAGTGCAGAAACCACTGCTGAATGTCTGTGATCTTTGAGCTCTTTGGAGGTTCAGCAGGAGAAACTGTCATACCGATATACGCAAGCAGGCAAATTTGATTAAATTGCCATGACTGTTTTTCAAATAATCCTATAATGATTATGGAGTAAAATGGGCTCAGGAATATCTTAGAAAACTATTTTCATTCGACTCAGTCTACTGTCACATCCAGAAAATGTACCCTGAAATACACGAGGAAGAGGCATATGTCAACTCTGCACAAACATAATGGCGAGTTCCCTGGAGACAAGGTCATCTAAGATGGACAGAAAAACAGTGGACACACGTCCTTTGGTCAGATGAGTTCGTTTCTGCTGCTTTTGGAAGAAAAAAATGAAATGACAAAAGTCTGACAATTGGTTTTAAATGCCAAAGATGTGAAAACTATCCAGATTATTATCAGAATTAAGATGCAAAAGCCAGCATCTGTGATGTTATGTTGGTGCATTGGTATCCATGGCGTGGCTTACATGTGGGCCAAGGTGCCACTGATGCACAAGCATAAAAGTAAAAGCATTAGAATTCTGGAGAACCATGCTGCTATCAGGGAGACGTTACCTAGGCGGGCAATATGTGCCTCTATGCGCTAGCATGATTTTTAAGTTTTATATTTTCTAAATACAACCAAGCTGGCCAACAAACACACTGAAAATAATTCTTTGGATTTGGTTTTGAATTTAATTTCTTTTTTAAAATTTACTGATTGAAGTTTTTATAGTATTTTTAACAATTTCCCAACTTTTCTGGAAATGAGTTTTGTTATCTGAAAGTCAGATGACTTACCAGCGCTGGTAGCTGACTAAACATTCTCTTAATGACATTCAGTTTGGTTGCTTTTCTAATTATTGCTTTCCAGATAGTTATAAAAACAGGAAGCTAATAATTCAAATATTTACTACAGCCAACTAAAAGGCATTAATCAAAATTAAAAGGTGTAAAGATACACCAGCAAGGGTTTTTCCCTGGTATCATCATCATTATTAGATAAAATGGCAAATAGTAGAAGGCCCCTGTGAGAAAGCTAACATTAATCTGTACATTAACAGTTATGTAAAATTCAGAAACTAAAAAGCCACAGTAAGATTCTTCTGTGAAGCAGAAACATCAGTAAATCCCATTTTATTGACCACACAGCTGACAAAGCTCTTTCAGTACAAAAGAAAGAAAGTAAGAAAAAACTTCTAGCTTTGTAAAGCCTTTGACTTCATATTTCTGCTTTCTCTTTTCCCTCTGACTAACTAACTACACTGTGTTGGCACATCCCCCAGTTTTTATGAATGACCCCTTGTTTATATTTGTTTTGTCAATTTTTTTTTTGTTTATTTACAAATCTGTGTTGAATTGAAATGTGAATGTCTTAACCCTTTTAGTGGTTATGCCCAGGAATGAGAACTTAGCTTAGCCCATGGTTGTCCTGCAGCTATGAGTTGAGCAAGAAACAAGAAAAACAACTAAAGCCTCTACTCTGTCTGAACATATAGTAACAGTAAACTTTTCCCATCCACTCCCACTTTGTTCAGCACAGTGCTGTGTGTTTTTAAGCTTCATATGAATTTTTATCCCACATATATCAATAAGGGCCCCATTCCACTGACAACCTATGCATGTTAGCTGGTTGTAGAACATGCACAAAAGCAGAGCTTTTTTTTTGAAAGAACTGCAGTCCTCATTAATACACAATATGCATATACAATATGCACTTGTGCTATTTCAGGGCAAAAACCGTCTTTGCAATATTGTATTTTCCCTTGTAATATTGATAATGCTTCAGTGATGCATTTTATACCACAAAGTTACACAATCCATCAGACAAATTGTGGAATATAAAGTGATCCCATCATTAACTTATATGGTTGAGATATTTGCACTTAGATTTAGCATTTAAATGAAAATGAAGGAAAATCACATATTTTAAGAATCATGATTTCATTTTGCCAATTTTTCTGAAAAGGAATTTTACTGCTAATTGTTATAAAAATATACAAGTGTTTTTTTTTTACTTTAGAAAACTTGGGAGTAGAATTTTTTTATTTAACATTTCGTGTTTGGAGGGATAATGGTGAGTCCTGTCAATAAATCCTGAGCGCCTCACTTTACCTGTACAGCGCCTCCTTCCATTTATTTGTCACCTGTCAGAGATGCTGGCAGCTGATTTTTCTTCTTCTTATCACGATATCTCTCCCCCAGGATAGCTATGGAAACCTACATCCGCCAGAGGCAGCTCATCGTGTCTCCTCTCATCCCTTCTCGAGTCATAGGAGACAACGAGCCGCTCACTGCTGTCTTCAACAAAGTCATTGCCACACGGGAGGTCAATCACAAAGGCCAGGGTAAAATGAAGTGCTCACAGACTGCTTTCCCCTGTGATTTCAGAGGGTCGTTCTGAATTAACCTTTTTGTTTGGAGGAAAATAAATGGTGTGTGAGTGATGTGCGTGATGTATCTTTTTAGTGTCTGCCTCGTTGAATTTCTTTACATGTCTGCTGCCAGGGCTTTTTGTGACCCTAAAGCTCCTCCCAGGCGACCTTGTCCAAGTCAGGAAGGACTACCCCCACTTTGTGGACCGCAGCACGGCAATTGTGAGGAAAATGGGCTTCCCGGAAATCATCCTCCCAGGTGGATTTAATTCTTTGTTGCTGGGCATTGCTCTTCAGTCAGCGTGCTTATATTAATTTTAATTGCGCACAGAGCCGTGACGGGGGCTCATGAATTGTCCACACACCCACCTGATGATTTCTTGTTCTTTCTCCAGGAAATGTGAGGAATGATATATATGTAAACCTGCTTCAGGGAGAGTTTGATCGCGGTAAAAAGAAGACCCCCAAAAATGTTGAGGTCATACTGAGTGTGCATGATGAGGAGGGCAATCCCATGGAGGTAAAGTAATCCAGTAAAAACAAGATTTTTCTTTGTCATTTATAAATAAATATTTTTTTATTTTCTTTTTTTAATGAAATAACCTTTGAATGTAATGGCTATTAATAGCTTTTGATGCTTGGCTTTAATGGAAATCACGTCAGGTGTTCAGGGTTTATGTGGGTCCATCAAAATGCTTGAAGCATAATTTATTTTGTATTTATGACCTAAAAGCTTCAAAATTAATGAGCCCTGAATATTCTTACTTGCTTTAGTTATAAATTGCAGAATTCTTACATGCCACACTAAAATAGAAAAGGAATAAATGATCTGATAAAAGATCACCATATTGGCATGTATTGTACTGCAGCATCAGACCTGTTAGCATTGCTCTTGTTTCTGTATTATCAACTAATTCCTTCTCTGTTACATTGGTTCATATTTCTATAAATATGATCTTTGTCAAAGTAGATGTCATACATAGAAAAATGTAACTGCCGAAACTGCTGTTGCTGTCATGTAATCTGATGCTCTTCCTTTCGTTTCTGTAGAAAGCAATATTTCCTGGAGCCGGTTATGATGGTATAACAGAGTACAAGTCTGTCATTTACTACCAGGTCAAGCAGCCTTGTTGGAATGAAACAGTAAAGGTAAGCTCACTTGTACAAATCTCCCCACTACATTATCTGTTGTGCATAGTCCTGTATTTACACATTTAACTTTTCCTGACCTCCCTTTTGTCTTTTTTAGGTGACGATTCCCATTGAAGACGTGTGTCGCTGCCACTTGAGGGTGATGTTTCGACACAGATCCTCCCAAGACTGTAAAATATTTCTATTAGAGATCCTGTTACCATATTAAATCCATCTAAAGAGTCTATGGATTGGTTAAATGCTTATTCTTTTATGTAACATTCAGCCAGGGACAAATCAGAGAAACCCTTTGGTATGGCCTTCGTCAAGCTCATGAGACTAGACGGGACAACACTGAAAGATGGCCGGCATGAACTTATCGTCTACAAGGTAGTGTTGCAAGACAGTGTTTCAGTATTTGTATTCTGTGTTGAATTTAATTCACAGAGCTTGACGATAACCATCATGATCTAATTATGCAGAGATCTGTCATAAATAGAAGACGGTGGGTAGATGGATTATGTATGAATCTCTACTCAATCAGTACATATGAGATTATATCTCCATCAATCAATATGCTTCATGGTTCATTCCCTGTGTTATGAATGTTTTAGGTTGATGCAAAAAAGGCAGAAGATGCAAAGGTTTATCTCACCTTGCCAGCAACCTGGGATGAAGTAGCAGAAAAGGAAAAGCAAACAGGGAAACAGTTTCAGCATTCAGGAGTGATTCCTGTGACGAAAGACAGCTTCCAGATCGCCACACTTACCTGCTCCACTAAACTCACTCAGAATGGTACCCTGGGGCTCATTCATCATTTTCACACTCCTCCTATCTTATACTCTGATTATTAAAATGTGTCCTGTCTTAAGTCATCTTTAAAACAAACCTGATACTGGAGCAGCTCCATCGTTATTGCCTCCCCACATATTGCTTTAAAATTAATTGAGCTAATCTGTGTTGCTAATATTTTGCTGATGTGTTGATGTTTTGTGGATGCAGATCTAATTAAGTTTGTATTGAAATTTCAGGCTTCTAACACAATTACGTTAACTGATGCTGTAGCAGAGGACATGTTATATAGCATCTATCATGAGAAGCTATTAGCTTTCTTTTTTTTCTGTAGTGGATCTGCTCGGCCTGTTGAACTGGAGGTCTAACCCTGAGAATCTTGAGCAGATTTTGCAAAGGCTCATGGAAGTTGAAGGAGGGGAGATTGTCAAGGTAAGTCCTCCAACATGTTACTTTAAACCAGGTTATAATTTAAGCTGTTACATTTTCTAGATGGTTTGTACTGCTTTAAAAACACTTTTGCAATATGACTATGCTTCATCCACAGTTCCTCCAGGACACTCTAGATGCGCTATTCAACATCATGATGGAGACCTCGGAAAAGGACACCTACGATACCTTGGTGTTCAATGCCTTGGTAAGTCTTTATTGAAGCCACAGTATTAGTGAGTGGTAATTCTTGCCGTACAAGTATCAACTGCAGCAAAAATGAAATATGTACAGGGCACATTTACTGGGTCAAGTCTATGTGAGGATGAAGCACATCACATACTGTTTATTACACATTAGTTGGCTGCTCTATGGATGATGCTGCTGCTCTAGAATGGTCAGACATACACATTTTAGTTATTTCCCCATTCAGCATTAAACTAGCATAGGCAGCCTTTAACCCCCTTATAACAATTAACTTCATAGAAGACATCTCATCCTTGATCAACATATATATTACTTCTATTTGTCCCTTCATTAAAAACAGCAATTTGTTATGGAAAAGCATACAAACAAAGTTTTGGTCTGGGCACGGTTTAATGGTAGGAGTGGGGCAGAATAGCTTGTTTTTTATTTAACAAATACAAGTAAGGACTTCTGAGAAGTTTCAGGATAGAATATACTTGTACAGTTTCTTTTCTTTTTTATTTATTACTTATAAAATGCTCCCTGAAGACACAATTTTAATCTTTTAGACTTCTTAAAAGTTGAGTTAGAGTCTTGTAAAATACCAAACAAAAGACAAGTGCTTAATTTTAAACACATTATTGGAAAATGATACATTCAGTTCAACCTTCAGTGATGCATTTCTTTACTTTTAAAAGCTACATTCACATATTGCAGACTGTGAGGACCACAGCACAGCTCTGACCTGCTTGTCAAATAACAGCTTCAGATCTCTTTTTCAGTCTCTGAACTGGAGATTTTCTGTCCATCTTTTTCTGTGACTTCTAAAAGCAATGATCTTACATTCACGCTCTTGTGTGATGACTAAAAGTGGGGATGGTTAAACCTTTTATTTTTTTCTCCATGTGTCACATAACTACTTGTGACACATTTCATTTGAGATTTATTGGAAACGTGTGACATCAGTTCTATATTTATATATATTTATATTTATATAAACACATTTGCTTCCTAATGATGTCTGACAATGCATCATATGAAGTATTACTTCTCTAGAGAAACTAATCGTTTAATGTAAAGCAGCAGATATATATACATTATATAGTTCCTGCTTACATTGGAAGTACCCTAAAAAAGATTAAACAAGCTCTGATAGGTCATTAGTAAACAGGAAACAGGTGGTGTATCGCCTGTATAAAATAATAAACAGTAAATGCTGGTTTTCCGTGAATCCCTCATGCACTTAAAGTCTGTTTTAAGTTGCCCAAGCTCTGATTCTGTTTTCTGCTCTTGTTTATTACCAGGTATTTATAATCACACTTATTGGTGACATCAAATTCCAACATTTTAATCCCGTTCTGGAAACTTACATCAACAAGCACTTCAGTGCTACTTTAGCTTACATGTGAGTACACCCTCTGGTTTTCCCACCTTTGATGGCTTATGCCTTTTTATTTTTAGTCATTTATGCTCCATTCATTCGTTCAGGAAGCTAACCAGGGTGCTTAACTACTATGTGGGGCAAGTAGCTGAGGATCCTGACCTGACAGAGAAGCTCTTCACAGCACTCAAAGCTCTCAAGTACCTATTCAGGTTCATTGTACAGTCCAGAGTCCTCTATCTCAGGTATCAGAAGCTCTGCCACACATGAATCCACTTAGCATTTAAATAATTTAAGAATGACTTCTTGTAATGCAGTTCCTGCCTTTCTCTTTCAGATTCTATGGGAACAGTGAAGATGGAGATGCTTTCTTCAACTCCATTCATGAGCTTTTTCTGTCATTCAACAATCTCATGGACAGACCTCTGGATGAGGGAGTGAAGATCAAGGTAAGATGTGTGCTTGATTTCTGTTAAATTTACCTCCTGATTTATAGAAATATCTTAGAATTTCACCAGTTATTTCACTATTTTGTAGCCTAAAAGTAAATCTGATGTGGTCCCTTGTGTTTTTCTTGTGCTGTGTCAAGATGCAGCAATCCAGCTGTGAAAATGTGTTGCATTTTGAAAGACAAGATATTGAAAAGTTGTACAAATTGACTGCAAAGTAGTGTGAGCTCCCTGTCGGTAGTCTTAGGAAGGTGAAGGAAAGGTTGGGTAAAATGCTTGTTTTCCTGCACAATGAAAAAAATCCTCATGCTTTCAACCTGATGGGATCCAATTCTTTGCTTTTTCAGGGTGCAATATTGAAATACCTCCCCACCATCATTAATGACATCCAGAATGTGTTTGATCCCATGGTACTCAGGTAACTCACTCGAGGGTTTGCACAGTAGGAAAGGATAATTGCCCATCTCAGTGAAAATTATGAGACTTTCTTCTGAGTAGATGTGTTATTCTCAATTCTTGCTGCTGTAAAATCAACCTGTCGTGTGCTCATTAGTTCTTCCTGACTATAATTACAAGATTTGCATTAGAATAGTAACAGCTGCTCTTTTTTCCTTTTCTTTTCTTATATACTCTTTTTAGCAATCTCCTTTCAAAGTTCATTGAGAGCATTCCTGACACGCAGTTTGTGCGTCAGAAGCTGGGCTGCATGTGTAAAATGGTGGAGAGTGACCTTTTCAGGCAACCAGGTAGGAGTTCTCAACTCCCTAAAACCACATAATGACATTTCAAGAAGCTGAAGCAGGAAAATAACATGTTCTGTCAAGTACACTTGCAATACAAACTTATCAGTTCATTGACTTAATTAACAGGGAATGATCTGTGTGATTCAGTTAGTACAGTTTTTCTCTTCTCTGTTGTCGCAGACTGTCGAGATGTTCTTCTTCCACTTGTCACTGACCAGCTGAGTGGACAGCTAGACGACCACTCCAGTAAACCAGACTATGAGGCCTGTGTTCAGCTGCTCAGCACAGTGTTAGATAACCTGGACCACAAAGATGTGGTAAGGAGTTCACCTTCAGACACACAGGAAGCGAAAAAAAAAGTTTAAAAGTTCAGCTTACCCTAATTAGAGAGGGAATTATTTAGTCAGAGTAATGTGGTGGATATAAGTGGCAAAAGTGAATTCATTCCACTTGGCAGCTGTGTTCATCCTCAGAGTCAAATATAAGTGCTCAGACATCTTTAGATACCTCAAACTATAACTGCTGGTTTGTGGAGCCTCTCTTTAGAGGTTATCCAAAAAAAGTTGAACCACGAGGGAATCCCTTGGGCAGACCCCGAGCGTGCTGGAGGGTTTACATATCCTATCTTGCATGGGAAAGTTGTGAGTTGCAGCTGAATGTTTTGCTTCTAAGGGAAATGAACTAAAAGTGTCTAAGTTGCAGCCATTATAAGTGCTGTTGGAAACCTTTAAATGCAAAGAGAATGTTATTCTGTGCTTCCTTTCTTATCTCCTTTATTATACGAGAAACTGGATCATGCTTCACTGAAGGAAATTAAGGTGACGCCGCCCCACTATTTCTTTAGCCTGCAACATTCGAAGCAACAGGCTAGGGATTTATAATCAGATGAGGATCAACAAATTAGCTTAAGAAAAAAAAGCGACAGGAAATTTGCTTTTTTGAAAATTGGTGTGTTTGATTAAACAGTTTTTACATTTTATACCTATCTTTATTACATTTAACAATGACTTTTTATATAGTCATCAATCGAGACACATGATTAAATGCATGTGGACAGGGTGAGTGTCAACAACCATTCTCAATGTGAAAGCTAACATATGACTGCTGGCCTATATTCCTTTTTTAATTTCAGTGCAGTGAAAGAGCATTCTCATTCTCTTTGGGTCATGACTGTTTTTTCTTTTGGGTTTTCCTTGATTTCACATTGTTTTCCACTGAAATCAAAGATGAATTTTCAGGAGAAAACAGAAGGTTTTGTATAAAGGAACATATACGTTGATCTTCTTAGGCTCTACTATTGTGTACCATTTTTAACATGAGAAGTTGGGAATGGATTGATAGAAAAATGGGGGAAAAGTTTACTTATCCAGACAATTTGGGATTTCTTCACCCAGGTATAGAATAAAAATTTGTCTTTTAGGACTTTTTCCAAAAACCGGATACATCAGAATTTCCTTTTGGAAGCGTGATGCATGAAACGATGGCAGCAACATCTTGTGTCAGGTGGCAGGATGTGTGGTTACTCTGAATAATCTGGCTAATAACTAAATTGGGTAGTTTTGCTTGCAAAATCACAAAATATTACTTGTCAAAGTAGCCATTGCTGCAACAGTTTTAATCAACATTCATTTTTCTATGCCACTTTATTGTATTCAGGGTTCTGGTGCCTAAGGGTATCATAAAACCAAATTTAATGTATCTCTAGAAAAAGGAAAAGAGAGGAAAACGAAACACTGTGAAATTGTAATGAATTATGTGAAGCGGCTCTTTTATTCTGGCAGCAGTCTGCCGTGTGTCTGTGTAGCTGTGTTTGAGCGGGTCACTCTCCTTAAGGCTGTTCTGTCTGTGCAGGGTCCCACCAGAGGGCATGTTCAGCTGATTATGGAGCGGCTTCTTCGCAGGGTTAATCGCACTGTCATCAGCATGGATAGATCCTCTCCTCTCATTGTAAGACACACTGCGATGATACAGCTGAAACATATCCTCAGCATTCATTTTGACTTTAATAACACTGACATACAGCACAGCTAAATTTGTGGAATATGTTCTGTAATATATCTCGTAAATACAGTTTCTTTGAGGGATAATTTCCTGTGAAATCTCTTGAGTAATAGATGTCACTTCTTTGGCAGGGCCACTATCTTGCCTGCATGACAGCTATCTTAAAGCAAATGGATGACATGCACTATACCCGCTACATCAGCACCTTCAAAACGGGACAGGATATCATTGTAAGTGCCATGGTTCTTCCCCTGTTGGCTACATATGGTCCTGAAGCATCTCATCAATAACGGGTATTAAACCACCCTGTCCACTTACTGCTACTTAAGAGAATATTGATTACAGACATTTCATGCAGTTGATTAAACTGACATGATGAGGATGTCAGTGGGCCTCCATTAAGCCGCAGGGCATCATGTGTGACTAACATGTAGCAGCAGTGCAGCTAATGTACCTAGTCCAGTTTTCGATTTTGTTAGTGCATTTCTTAACAGAGAGCTGATGCGTTTCCTGTGGAGATTTTATTATTCTTTTGATCTCCTAGGACTTCCTCATGGAGACATTCATCATGTTTAAAGACCTCATGGGAAATGTCTTTGCTTCTGACTGGATGACCATGAACCTGGTGCAGATGCAGGTCTTCCTCAGGGCCATCAACCAATATTCAGATGTCCTCAACAAGTATTTCCTGGACGAGGTGCATTTTGAACTGCAGGTGCGTCTCATCCTCCACTGCCTCTGTAGAGATGACATCTTTTATTAAAGACGAAATCAAAGTCAAGCTTTCTGGAAAGATAATTATAGCATCAATATTTGAATACTCCGTTTCCCTCGCAGCTGTGGAATAACTACTTTCATCTGACCGTGGCTTTCCTCACACACAAGACGCTGCAGCTGGAGTCCTTCTCACAAGAGAAACGAAATAAGATACTGAACAAGTGAGATCATTTACATTTTATCAAAGAAAATCATTTAGATGGTAAGAACCTAACTTCACACTTCTTTTATTTAAATTTGCTTTAGGTATGGAGACATGAGGAAAACAATTGGATTTAAGATCAGAGACATGTGGTATAACCTCGGTGAGTATTTTGCACCGGCGGACAACTACTACGATCAAGTTTGTGGAACTGTTTATTTACAACCTGCCAGTTATGCAGCAGAATAATAAGACAATATTTTTTTATTGTCCAGTTTCACTGTGTCTTGTTGTTTTGTTTGCCACATTATTAGATTTGTTCTCTTTGTAGAGAAGTAAAGGTGCAGCATATTGCATTCTTAAATCATGCTATGATATTAATGCATGGTAATATTTGTTGTCCCTTAGGGCCCCACAAAATGAAGTTCATCCCAGCCATGGTTGGACCCATTCTGGAGGTCACACTGGTGCCTGAGCCCGAACTGAGAAAAGCAACCATCCCCATTTTCTTTGATATGATGCAGTGTGAGCACAACTTCAGCCCTGGACGCACATTTGAAAAGGTATCTGTCTCACAACTTCAGCACTTTGATGTTGCTTCTGGCTAAATATGACACATGTGATGTTGTGATCATCAATTCTTTTTTTTTTTTGCTTCCTTCTTTGCAGTTTGAGAATGAATTGATCACAAAATTGGATCAAGAGGTAGAGGGAGGCCGAGGGGATGAGCAGTACAAAGTCCTGCTTGAGAAAACGTAAGGCAGTAGAGCAAATCAAACGGAAATCATTTCTTTCTTTCTAAAAGTTGTTTAAGTAGTACAACACACAAAGCAAAATTTTTGTAAAGATTAGTAGGGAATACACATAGGATTGTTTTTAAAATGTAACAAAGGCTTTTCGGATTGTGTGTGGATAAAATCCTCAATGAACAGTAATGAGAAGAGTGAAGGAATGAGAGTGTCTGTTAGATTTATGGGCTATCTCTAAAATCAATAGAAAAACGCCTTGACCACACAATGCAGGATTTCAAACCATTAACAAAACAAATGTGTTTCATTGGAAAGAATAATAGAATAAAGAATAATTTGACACACCAATAAACTACGCTAGTGGTCTGATGGATGGATCTGTTTGCATGTGCAGATTACTCGAGCATTGTAGACGCCACAGATACCTGTCCCAGTCAGGAGAGGAACTGGCTCTACTCCTGAGCAGCCAACTGGAGAATCTCCTGGCCTACCGCACCATCACACAAGACGAAAGCCCAGAGCACCGCATGAGCTGCACTGTCAATGTGCTGGTATGCTTCTTGCCTTTTAGCCTCTCTTTACTAGAGAATAAAACCCTGTTTTTGCACGTTGGAAAAGAAATTACTCATGAACTACTTCAGAAAAGTAGTTTTTATGAATGTGATATTAAAAACACTTTTTTTCCTGCAGAACTTCTACAAAGAAAAAAAGAGGGAGGACATTTACATCCGGTGAGTCAGAAGGAACCCCTTTTGTCCTGGCCCCATGAGCTATTTGTGTCTAACTGCTGTGGTATTGTAAACAGGTACTTGTACAAGCTGCGAGATTTACACCTGGACTGTGAGAACTACACAGAAGCTGCCTATACTCTGCTGCTGCATGCTGAATTACTGGAGGTCTCATTTACATTATGCATAGTTTTCTTCAGAACAAGACCCGATTTATATCTTTATTTTTAGTTTTAAACCATTTGCGCATATGACCTTGCCTCTGGGTGGTTATTTCCTTCCCCAGTGGTCAGACAAACCTTGCGCACCTCATCTGATCCCACGAGACGGGGAGCATGTGTGGACCCAGCAGGAGCTGAAGGAGAGGCTCTTCCATGATATCATATGTTACTTGGACAAGGGCAAGGTAATTTTAACTGATTTGCAGGTTCACGTAAGGTTTATGTAATGCATAACATAGACTGAAGTGGCATTTTTAAACTTCTTTGGATGTTACACAAGGTTACATATGTTGTTTTAAAAAGTAAATGAGGAAGTTATAAAACATGGGTTATATATCCAAGTTGCACTGGCACATTTTATTACAAACTTTAGGCATGCTGCCCTCAAACATGTAGCAAATAATCTCTCCTATCCTGAGCTGTATATCATCTATTATCTTTCAAAGTTATGAGGTGGTGGTTCATCAGCAGTGATGGAGTTGGATAAGTCTAGTCAGTAAATGTAATCCTATTTTCATGTGTTCTGTGTACTGTTCCCTTCTAACCGACTGCTTCATGGATCTTCACAGATGTGGGAGAAGGCCATTGAGCTGGGCAAACAGCTTGCTAAGATGCATGAAAGCCACATGTTTGACTTCATGGAGCTGAGCCAGCTGCTGGTAAAATGATGTGTTCACAGTAATTCAAACATATTCACTGAATTAAAAGAAGTCCACTTGATAAACTGATATGGAAATAGCTGCATTACAACTACTATTGTTATTCACATAATAAAGTCAAATGTTAAGAAATAGAATACCTCAAAGAATGGGAAAAGAAATAGTTGTGTAACCTAAACTACCTCCCTCTCAGATCATGTCTGCTGATACTGTATAAGCTTGATTTTAATCTAAATTCTCTTGTTATACATTAAACTGAAATGTGCTCCAAGTACGTTCTTAAAACTGCATAGAAGAAACTGAAAGATATATATTTTTTGAAGATTATTATAATAATTTGATTTTATACCCACTAACAGCCTTATTGTAACATACTTTATTATGTACTGTACTTTATTTTGTCCTCTGTTACAGAAAAAACAAGCTGAGTTCTATGAAAACATCATGCATGCAATGCGGCCACAGCCAGAGTACTTTGCAGTTGGATATTATGGACTTGGATTCCCTTCTTTCCTCAGGGTAAGAAAATGATTACCTATTTCAATAAATTGAGACTTAGAGAAACCCTCATGTTGCTGTGCTTACGCAATGAGCTGGCATTTTGAAATATTTCTTGGGGCGCTGTGCAATAATCTCAATAAAGGTTATTGCCTTTTTGATGTCACAAGAGAATGTCAGTATGAGTTCTGGGTTGTCAAAGCATTAATCATATATCACCCTTTCATAAATTTTGTAAGTCAACTTTGGTTGTAGTTCTATATTTTATATGCCTTAATTCAGTGTTACACAATTAAATTTGTTTGCTTTAGAACAAGATGTTTATCTACCGAGGCAAAGAGTACGAGTGGCTTGAAGACTTCAGTTTAAAGCTGCTGTCTCAGTTTCCAAATGCAGTCCGGATGACCAGCACAGCGCCACCTGGAGACGACATCAGCAACTCACCTGCACAGAGTATCCTTTGACGAGCTGCTTTAAAAGCTGCAGCCTTGACACTCAGTTCCAATAATAATCTCTTATTAGCAATTGTTAACATGTTAAAGTGGTAGCTATGATGGTAAACATGCTCATTATTTGCATGTTAGAATTATCACTCCAGGCTGGTTAATATAAAGAGTTAACTCGGTGCAAACATGTACCCTCACAATTACACAATTTATAGCAAAAAAAAAAGACAGAGTAAACTGACATGAGCTTGCTCTTTTTCATTGCTTTTGTTTGTTGCCTTAGCTGAATTTGACAGACATCCAGTGCTTTACCGTCAAGCCAGTTTTCACAGTGCCACGCCAGTTTAAAGACAAGGGGGTTCCAGAGCAGATATTAAAGTGTGTAACACAGCACTTACAGGCTGATTTATTTTCTTGTGAATATCCATGAGATTTATGGTTCTCTGGGCAAAGTGCTAACTCATTGCTGTCCTTTTCTGTTCTCTTGCAGCTATTACCGAACCAATAAGGTGGACCAGTTCCAGTACTCCAGGCCTTTCCGGAAAGGTGAAAAGGACCCAGACAATGAATTTGCAGTGAGGACTTATACAATTTACTTTACCACAATGAACTTGTTTCTTTAAGAAAATTCACTTTAAAAATGAATAAAGACATGGAAATGTCACCCTTGAATATTTTACTGATGTTTCTGCCTCACAGACGATGTGGATTGAGAGAACAACGTATATCACTGCCTATCGCTTCCCGGGGATTCTCAAGTGGTTTGAAGTCAGATCTGTCTCAGTGGTAAGAAGTAGACTCAGTGCTAAAAATATTGTTTTGAAGTGTATTTTTCCTGACTCAAACATTAATGTAATTACTGTCCTATTGGCAGGAAGAGATCAGTCCTTTGGAGAATGCCGTAGAAACCATGGAGATGGCCAATGAAAAGCTTAGTAACCTCGTGCAGCAGCAGGCCTGTGATCGCTCACTGTCCATCAACCCTCTGTCCATGATGCTCAGCGGCATCGTTGACCCCGCTGTTATGGGTGGCTTCTCCAACTATGAGAAGGTCCAACTTTGTGATTTAATATGACAGTTTCATTGCAGCGTACAGTTTTTGTGTCTTCTGTGACCAGACTCATAATTTTTTAATTTTGTCCACACATTTGTCCCATTCTTTAAACACTGTGTCTCAGGAAAACCTTGAGGGAAAGCGTTCAGATTTGCCACAAGCGTCCACTTGAACTTTGATGGTCAAAGGTCAACATCATTTTAACCTTTCAAAACACAAGCTTGGCCATTGTTAAAGAGTTCATAAGTTAATTATAGCACTCAAATGTCTAGTTGGATAAAGCTATGACATGATGACATTTTGCATTGAAAAGGTCAGGCTAACTGACACTGAAAAACAAGTTTACAGGTTAGTGGAAGCATACAGCTAAAACAAAGATATTTTAGTTAAAAGGAGACAGATTTGTGCCTTTCCATCCATAGTTTCACGGCATTTAAGAAGAATCTCAAGACCATTCAACTAAAACTGTAATACAGCTGAGAAGTTGGAGGGAAAAAAAAAGTTAAACACAACAGAAAAGATAAAAAAATTTGACGTTCCTTTAACCATTGTTTGAGATGACCTCTAAAGCTGGTGTTTGTAGAAGACCCTTTTAAAGCCATGGGTCGACTTTTCCATGATTGATTTTCTTTTCTTGGTCTAAATGCGATACTGCAAAACCAGGACTCTGTGGTACCAAAGTCCTTGTCTTGTGGTGGACTGGGTACCGCTGTCGGGCCTCTATTTAAAAAATTAATTTAAAGGAGGAAGAGCAAGCCCATGTAGAATCTTATGAATAAAACAAGAAAGTTTCAGATTTACAAATTTATTAAAGCTGAGAATATTATATGTTTTATGATGTTACAATGATGAAATGAAAACAGTGTCTTGTTCCTTCTGTAAATGACCACCAAATAATGCAATATTCAATGTGGGATTAATACAGGCTGCCATGTTTCTGTCAGTCTGCCCCAGCGTAGCTGTAGCTACCCACATGTAGCATCAAGTGTGAATGAGGAGTGAATGAATAATGGATACAAAATAGAGCACTTAGAGTGCTTTGAAAAGCACAATACTAATCTAATTTATTATTATTATTATTATTAATATTATTAAAGAATATAAGCTCATTTTAGCAATAATAAAAATGGCCTAATTTGTTTTAAGTTTTGTAAATTAATTTAAACAATTTTAGCAACTTGTTTTTCATGACCTTTAAATAAAAATTATCTAGTACAGCCACAAGTTAATTAAACACTTTCACAATGTCCAGTCCTCCACTCAGAAAAATATTTGAATGTGACATAACTTCTGGTTGCTTTGTAAACATCATGCACACAAGTTTTATTTTTAACATTCAACAAGAGACGTGACTTTAAAAGCCAGCTGTGCACTTAACACTTGCAACTCTAATAATTAAAGAAGGAATATTTTGGGATGGAAATTAAAGGATGATGATTTTTTTTTAGCAAATATTAGGGAAAAACATTAATGTACAGTGTAAATAAGTGTGGTCCAAGAATAGAAACATGAGGAACACCTACAGGATAACCAAGATACATAGACATTAACAAACTGCCTCTGGCCTTTTTAGACTTTATCTCATTATCTAATTTACTTATTTTATCAAATTTATTTTATTTACTATTATTTATTTATTGGTCATTTCTATTCATTTACTATATGTAATTGTAAATAAATTAGAGCTTAAACACGTTAAATCCTGTGCTTCAGCAGGTGTTGTCCACTGTGTTAAATGTTTTCAGAGGCTATTGTCAAGAACTGTTGTTTAAATCAATAAAGTTTAATCAATAATTGTTTCATAATGGCAGAGTGCTGTTGCATTCAATGACAAATTGGAAATTGACAATTCCCATCTTCCATCTGGAAAAAAATGCCATTTATAATTAAATGCAGTTAAAATCCCTATTTAACAGTTTGTGAGCATAAATTTGGGCTTCTGCTTTCACCACCAATAAAATAAATTCTGAGAAATTCAACCCCATTGACCAGTTTGAGGTAGTCTAAGGTTGAAAATATCTTCCAGTTAAAGAGTCAGATTTGCAATGGATTTTTACACTACTGTCCAGCTCAAAACAAAAAAAAATCCAGCTTTCTCATCTTTATCTTTACTCAGCTTTAACTGCTAATCATATTGCACTTGCTGTACCTCTGAAGTGGGATGTTAATGGTCTTGATTTTTGCAGCCAAGAGATTACTTAACTTTTTTTTTCACAACTAGGAAACATGCTCTTGTTTGGTATCAATTAATTTGGTCGATTTATAACCGTACATCAGAAAACAAGAATTCCTTTGTAAAACATGATTGAAACAGAATGTCTTATCAAACATGTAACTTAAGTTAATTTATATATTTTATACCTTAATCATGGTGTATTTAATAACATGATTTAATTTCACTTAATAACTCAATAGTTTAATAAAATCTTAGTCAGCACTCACCGTCTAAGTCCTTCTGTTATTCATAAGGCTTGGGCAATCAATGCTACACACTAAAAAGTACACAGCAGCTCAAAAAAATCATTTCTTCATGTCCGTATTTGAAGCCCCCATGGTTTTATTAAATTATTTATTTATCTACTTTGTCTTAGGTGTTGACTGAATCTGTTCAGCAGGGAATGTGATAAAATATTACCAAGCTACACTAGTAAAAGAAAATCTCACAGCTTGAAACACAGATGAATAAGTCTGTGTGTAAACCTTTTTATCATTCGAAGAATTTCTGGCTAGCCTTGTGTATGGGCTACAAATTTGTTTTCCACTGTGGACTCTTTGAAATGCTGTGGAAGCCTGTTCACTGCTGCTGGCAGCTACATTTCAAATGAGAGTACTTAAAATGCTGTCAAATTGTCATCCAGTTTTCATCTTCCGCAGGCATTCTTGACAGACACCTACATTCAACAGCACCCAGGTGACCATGGACGCATTGAGACCCTTAAACATCTTATCGCCCTGCAGGTAAATCCTTCCACCGTCATTGACGCTTACCTCAAGCAGCTTACATTTCTGCAACATTGAAGCACTTGAACCCCCACCATCCCCACCACCTCCCCTCCCCTCTGTTCGCCTCCCAGATCCCACTCTTGGCAGATGGAATTCGAATCCATGGAGAGAAAGCGACGGAGCAGCTGAAGCCCTTACACAATCGTCTAGTCACTTGCTTCCAAGACCTTCGGGAAAAAGTGGAGAAGCATTATGGCGTCATAACCTTGGTGCGTTGCCATCTGCAAACTCAATTTAATGTAAGAGGGTGCCAACTCTCGCTATTGGCCCTCTTGCCTTCCTATCAAATGCTTCTCAATCGAAGAAGAGTGTACATTATATTAGAGCAGGACCATAAATCTTCCTTTAGCCGGGCAATTACGACCCATGCTTTGCTTGCCATTCTGCCCCTTCCCTGCCAAGATTCCCCAGTGATGCTTAATCCCATTTGTGTGTCCCAGCCCTGCTCTCTGACTGAAAAGAAGAAAAGTCGCGTGGGCTCGGTGGTGATGCCCTACATCCTGTCTTCCACCCTGCGTCGCATGTCCACTGTCTCAACCCTCTCCAATGGCTCCTCAGGCCTCTCCAGCGGCTCTGCATCCACAGAGTCAGTTCCTGCATCCTCTCCCCACTAACTTTCCACCCTGTCTTATGTTTAAGTTCTGCTGTGATTACAAAAGAACAAATTTCCCTCTGATTGTACATCTTTCTGCATCTTTTTCTCTGCCCCTGGTCATTCACAAACAGTTCCTTGTTGTCCCGTCCCAGCGATCACAGGGCTTCTGTTCTTTCTCGCTCTGAGGAGGACAACAGGATCGCTCGAAAGAACAGGAAGGAGTGGAGCGTGAGCAAGTCTCAAGTTCTTCTGGAGACACAGTCAGATGCAGATGAAGTAAGCCTTACGTGCAAACATTCATTTATTTATTTTTTAAAATGGACAAGTGACTAAGAAAGGAGACCCTTCAGTTCTAAGGTTTTGACTGGTATGACTTGATAAAAAAATCTTCTGCTCATCACCAGGTCTTAATTAGGTGAATTTAGTGGGTAAGTAGCAGCCAGATGCTGCTTATTAAATGCACTTGAATAGCTGATCATCAGCAAGTGTGAGCGTGTCTATAAAAGCAGATGTTTTCGCTGATGTGGAGCATTCATGGATGTATTAACAAAATGTCAAAGAGGTAAGACCTCAGCAATTATCACTCTGGGAAGGGTTATAATCATTCCACAGTGAGAAAAAGTATTTAAAAGTGGAAAACTTTTAAAATCACGAGAACACAGTTAGCTTAGAAAGAGATTAAATAAGTGTGTCTTATTTAGAAGGGTTGTCCAGAGAAAGCCTCTTCTCTCTAAACAGAAAATGGTAACACAGATTAAGTTTGCAAACAAACTACAAGACTGAAACTTCTGGAACAATCTCTTTTGGTTGGATGAGACCAAATAGGCATATTTGGCCAAAATGCACAAAATAACAAATACAGCATATCATCTCATAAATGTCTTGCACCAGCTGTGAAACATGGTAAGAAATGGGGGATTGTTTAGTATTGTTTTGCAGCCAAGTATTCTTATGTGTCCGACAGCGAAGGTTAGGTTAAAAGTGGACAGTGCTGGAAATCCATTATTAACTACAGTATCACAGGATAAACCCCCTGAGGTAGGACGTCTCATTTTCAAAGGGGTCCAGACAGACAGTCATCTAACAATGACAATAACAACAATAATCCAAGCACATTGACTAATCTATCACACGATGGCCGAAAAAGATAAGAATCAAGGTTCTGCAAGTAAAACTCTCCACCTAAACTTGATTGAAATGCTGTGGTGGGATTTTTAATAAATTGCTTCCAAAATGCAACACTATAGAAAGTGGGATAAAATTCCTGCACAGTGATGAAATACATCATACATGATGCATCATGCAGAAAATGATTACATCAAAGCACTGGTTCTCAGGGTGGTTCTGCATGCTATTGAGTCATGGGGAATACTTTTTCTACACATTACTTCTGCATTTTTACTTAGTTTTTTTTTTTTTTTTTTTTTTTTTTTTTTTGTTTTTAAATAAATAATGGCATTTTCTATGTCTTGTGGTATGTTCAAAATCTGCTAAAACAAGATTTTTACTTTGTTTGATTAATTAATTGATTTATTTTTTTACTATGTTCAAATATATAATACCTTAAATCTAAGGAGGATTTTTTTTTATTTACACATTTTGTTATTTTCTCTCAGGAAGGAAGCAACACTGATTGACAATCAATTTCACATGCTGTTGTGCAAATGGAATAGACAACAGGTGGAAATTATAGGCAATTAGCAAGACACCCTCAATAAAAGAGTGGTTCTGCAGGTGGTGACCACAGACCACTTCTCAGTTCCTGCTTTCTGACTGATGTTTTGGTCACTTTTGAATGCTGGCGGTGCTTTCACTCTAGTGGTAGCATGAGATGGAGTCTTCCTTAAAGCACAGTTCAGCTCATCCAGGATGGCACATCAATGTGAGCTGTGGCAAGAAGGTTTGCTGTGTCTGTCAGCATAGTGTCCTTGGAGGCGCTGCCAGAAGACAGACCAGTACATCAGGAGACGTGGAGGAGGCCGTAGGAGGGCAACAACCCAGCAGCAGGATTGCTACCTCTGCCTTTGTACAAGAAGGAACAGGAGGAGCACTGCCAGAGCCCTGCAAAATTACCTCCAGCAGGCCACAAATGTGCATGTGTCTGCTCAAACGGTCAGAAACAGACTCCATGAGGGTGGTATGAGGGCCCGACGTCCACAGGTGGAGGTTGTGCTTACAGACCAACACCGTGCAGGACGTTTGGCATTTGCCAGAGAACACCAAGATTGGTAAATTCGCCACTGGCACCCTGTGCTCTTCACAGATGAAAGCAGGTTCACACTGAGCACATGTGACAGACGTGACAGAGTCTGGAGACACCGTGGAGAACGTTCTGTTGCCTGCAACATCCTCGAGCATGACTGGTTTGGCAGTGGGTCAGTAATGGTGTGGGGTGGCATTTCTTTGGGGGGTTGCACAGCCTTCCATGTGCTCACCAGAGGTAGCATGACTGCTATTAGGTACCGAGATGAGATCCTCGGACCCCTTGTGAGACCACATGCTGGTGCGGTTGGCCCTGGGTTCCTCCTAATGCAAGACAATGCTAGACCTCATGTAGGTGGAGTGTGTCACCAGTTCCTGCACGACGAAGCATTGATGCTATGGACTGGCCCGGCCGTTCCCCAGACCTGAATCCAATTGAGCACAGCATCTGGGACATCATGTCTCGCTCCATCCACCAACGCCATGTTGCACCACACACTGTCCAGGAGTTGGCGGATGCTTTAGTCCAGGTCTGGGAGGAGATCCCTCAGGAGACCATCTGCCACCTCACCAGGAGCATACCCAGGCATTGTAGGGAGGTCATACAGGCATGTGGAGGCCACACACGCTACTGAGCCTCATTTTGACATTACATCAATGCTTGGTCAGCCTGTAGTGTGTTTTTCCACTTTAATTTTGAGTGTGACTCCAATTCCAGACCTTCATAGGTTAATAAATGTGATTTTCCATTCATAATTTTTGTGTGATTTTTGTTATCAGCACATTCAACTATGTAAAGAACAAAGTGTTTAATAAGATTATTTCATTCATTTCATTTATTTTATTTTTTTTCTGTGTTGCAGACTCATCCAGAGAAGCAGCAGAGACCTAAAAGTTTACAGCTGGGAGACCGGCGGCTCACCCTCTCTCTGTTCCAGGGCAATTCATCTCAGCTCTGCTTGTCTAACCCACTCAGCCCACTTCCTGCCTCTCCACACACTCCAAACACACCACGCAGTTCCAGTATGTAGCAAAGTACCCTGGTTCTGACAAACATCACACTGCATGCCAGCATCTTGTTTTTTTTTCTTAAAGTTGTGTCTTTCACACAAAAAAGGCGGAATTTCTTGCAGACTATCTTTGTGTAAGCACATTCTAGTCTGTAGACCTAATCAGGTCACATATATTCACTGATGCATGCGGTCTGAAAAGCTTTTATTTCCTCTCCCCCATGCTAGGTTATTCATCACTTCTCAGTGACAATGATGCCAATACTATTGACACCCCAGGGACTCCCCCACCCATGCCTCCGAAGAAACACCCGCATGAGATTGACAACCTCGGGTTCTCTTCAGAGGTAAATCTGCTCAGAGAAAATAACAACCCCTTCCTGATGCATATTTAATAGCAAGTAAACGATCAAATATTCTGTTTTTATTTTTATTTAAAGTCTTAACACAAGCTCTCCTCTCTTTCTCTACAGTTCACTCCTCCATTACCAGTGAAAATTGAGAGCAAGCCTCCTCCACCGCCTCCAAAGACTCGAAAGTCAATGTTTCCCTCGTAAGAAAACACCCCCCCCAGTAAGGCTACACCTACGCACAGACCTTGAAGTTTCACTAATTCTCTGATTTGAGTGCGATGAAAGCAGTTTCATTTGTGGCATTGTGGAAATACCACAGTTGGATACAGATTGCAGGAATTTCTGCTACAATAATTTCTTTCCAATTCAGGTTACTTAGGACTCCAAGCAGTCATCTGCTCCTAAATTTTATAAGTCATTTTGTTGTTAAAGTGAAAGGATGAATAGATGCAGGGTCATAAGAGGATGCTGCTTTGTGGAGCTCTTTTTTTTTTTTTTTTTTTTCATGGTACGTTTTTAGATTTTTTTGTGATTTTTAAGGTAATGAAACAGTCATTCTTTAAAAATGAGTCACAATAAGGTTGTTTTTTAAAAATAAATTGCAGGGAAAAGGAATAAACAATGTTGCGAAGTCATGTTTTATTTTTATGTGCATATGGAGAAACACTGGATGACTCATTTCTTCCCCTGGCTGTTTAACAGCATTCCATATGGTCAGGAAAAGGCTGCGTTACATAAATGTAAAACTTGATTAAGAGCAGGGAATATCATGTACAGAATGTAACTGTTAGTTTACAATGTACTCGTGTTTAGTTCTGTTATGACCAAAGCAATTTTCCTAAACCACAAGGTTTCAGTAACACTGGATGGCATTATTGAATGTGGTGCAGATTCTGCATTTGTTTTGTTGTTTATGATGAACTCAGTGCTGTAACTGATGCTTCCTAAATTTATGTCCAATGGAAGTACAATTTTCCTTTAAGGAATTAGTTCTATATTTTGGGGAATACATGTTTGTTTTTTTGTGTACAGTACTTATAAAGAAATACTTGATACCTATCTCCCCATTATGTATTTGTAGGGTAAATATGTAGCTGAAGCCCACAGCATAGCTGAGCCTCGCATTAACTGGAGGAAACAACCAGTCTATTTCTTTACAGCAGTAACTGAAACAAAGGGATAAACCTTTGTTTTACAGCACAAAGTTTTATGTGTGGCTGCCATGGAACCACTCAATACTCCAAAAAAAAAAAAAAAAAAAAAAAAATAATGGTTCAAGGTGACCGAGGAGTGGTCCATCACATTACTTCCTGTTGATCTTTATGTAAACAGTAGCATCTGAGCTCTGATTGGCTGATTCAGTTGCCTTCTAACAGTGCCAAACTAGCTGTTTCTGAAATTTAAGCTAAGCTATCCTGATTCAGGCTTCGAGTACATACTTACCATGCAGACCTAACCCTGGCTTCTCATATGTAAATTGGCCCTTAACAGAGCCATCAATGCTGTAAGATTTAAACTTTTTGAAGTTCAGTTTAGTTGCATTTTCAAGTGGGGTTTCATCATTTAAATTTAGATCATTGCTATCTATTGACTGTAAAATTTCTTTATAGATTTACACACACAAGCTGTACAGAGATGGTTTATTTCTTATGCAGAGTAATTTTTAGTACATTTGCAACACACTACTTTGCACTGTAATTTGCAAGAGATTACGTATGTGCCTTCATATTGCTAAATCTATGCATGCATGATGTTTTAAGACTGATCAAATTGAGTTGATGTCAGTATTTGAGATTTATTTTTAGATTTTAGTTGTTTTTACAAGGGATTGATGTCATTGTGCAGTACAGATTTCTTAACCAGCATTGTAGAAAAATTTTCAAACAGTGCCTTGAGATATTTTTTAAATGAACAAGCTGTTGTCTGAACCAAATAAAGACTTTTTTCCCCTTTTCCTGTCTTTTTTTTTTTTTTTTTGATGACATTGACCTGATATTTATTTTAGAAAAGCATTATCTACATTACTTCACTGTAATCCTGTCAACAGAGAGGACTCGGATTACTCTGTGTGCTCAGTCAAACACTGCACTCATAGTCATTTGGATGCTGATAGCATGAAAAATTATGCATTCAAGCTCAAAACATCTAACAAGCTGGCATAAAACTTGTGATTTATGCATTTCAAATACAATTGGGATTGATGTAGGTAAATGATGTTGCTGTAGCTCAAAGTGATGCATGAGCTGAGAGGTTATTGTCTGTGGAGACCATCTGCAGGGAGGGGTTTATAAGATGTTTATGGTGGTTGTGTGATGGGTTCTAGTCTTGCTAATCTGGATTGTTAATGGCCTGTTCCCTCCTGTCAGATAGTGAGGTACAGGCTATCAGTATGCCAGCAGGTCTCAGGAGTAATGAACATTTGTAGGGATGTTCAGTCATGCAGAGAGAGCAGTGTTGTAACTGCCAACTCGAGCTGAATGCTCAGGAACATCTCCATAGAAACATTCTCTGTAATGTTATATATTTACAACTTCTTATTGAACTGATAGGACATTAAATCTTAGCAGTATTGTTCCTTTGTTCCAGCCTACTCACAGTGCCAGTGGCACATCTGTGGCTAACCTTGAGTTCTTCTTTTGTTTTCCTGTTTTCAACACAGTTTTACTTTAGTTGAACAATACTCAGTGAAAAGCATTTAGTTTTTCCACAACAATATTCCAGACTCTTACATAACTTCTCTAATAATTGGACATTACTCAGTGTATTATCTCAAGAATTATATTTCCAAACAAGATATTTTGACAGAGTTGCTTCAGGTTTTTTATTTTTCTTCATTCTTATATTCCATGACATTTCAGAGAGCTTTCTCAAATTAATAACTATTGCAGAAAAGAATTAAATACATAGTTATAAAGATGAAAGCAGTTTTTGGCATGTGACTTTTTGCTTGCAGCCAGTGTCTGGACTGTGTGTTCATTTTTTCATTTGATTATACATTTCACACAAGTTCCAGAACAGTCATTTTCCCTTTGAACTTCACCTTCATTTTATTCAGACCTATCATTTCTACCCATTTTCTGGCCAGTGGAAGTAGCTGTGGATCAAATATTAACATTTACTACAACTGTTACCTTTCCATTGTAAGCCCCACATAATTAAGTCCCACTCTTACGTTCTCCCTCTCTCTTTGCTATATAATACTTGGCATCTTGATGGTTTTTGTGAGGTTTATGTAAAACATGTTCTGATATATTTAAAGGTCTTTATAGAGAAAAAAAAAGTCAAACATCGAACTACAGATTTCAACAGATTTGGAACAAACACCAGCACTTTAGGGACTGGCATGCTTTACGATGTATGACAGATCTGTTTGTATATTCTGTGAGAGTAGGTGGAAGTGTATTATTGCACAAAATTTCAGTTTCCTATGTGTCCTACTTGAAATATTTACACATGAAAAGGAGAAAAAATAAGGACTCAGAAAAATGGCACCACAATTGACACACAACCCCTCATTTCATTGATTGGACATCAAAAAGTATGTGAGCAAACTAAAGTTTACAGTGTGCCTATTGGATAAATAGGGAACAACTGGTGAAAATTTCAACATTTTTTAAGACTCAGTTGTGATATAACCTTAAAAAATGCATTAAAATGACACAGAATTGCCCAGGCTTTATAAATACTGTATAAAACTTCTCTTTTAATCTAAAAGAGTGTCTATGTGTGTTGGTAGGTGGCATACAACTTAATAAAGTTTTAAACCATTCATCAAAATACAGTTCAAAGATTTTATTACTTTTATTTTTCCAACATTTCAGAGGTTTGTGTGTATAATTGATAAATACCTGTGTATTTATCATCTATCATCAGCAATGCATAAAACGAATTAAATATTTAATGGAGTAGCAACATGACCACCCAGAGCAATAAACTGTTGATGTATTCTTTTAGTACACCCTTTTTCTTTTACTAACTAGATACTAGTGTGTGTTTGAACTCATTTAAATGATCTGTCATCACCTAAACAAAAAAGTGAAATTATAGAGAATAATCTTTGTGTTTCTTTCCTGCTGCCATATTGGTCAGTGTAAAGTCATATTGAGTTTAATCATGTTGAGCCTGATTTCCTCCAGCGGTTATAGGAAGATGGCAGTGAAGAAAACCCAGGCCTTGGCATGTCTTGATTCCCCCTGCATCAAAGAAAAATATGCCCTTTTTTTTGCTTTGACCACATACTGTATCTGCTGGAGGGATCCAAATCCTCTGCGTGTAGTGGGATTAGCTGCACTATTGTATCTCTGCTTTGAACCTCACTAGGTGGTGCCAGAGGGTGTGAACTAATGTAGCATCACAAAGAAGTCTGCTGCATTTCTTTTTTCCTTTTTTTTTTTTTTTTTTTAAACTCAGGGTAGGTTTGTTAGGCATGAGTGCACTTTTAAGGAATGTCCAGCTTCACAGTCAGACACACACAGTTTATAGCTACACACAGTGACACCTGCGAGCTGTTAATGCATGAACACACACCCCTTGTTACAAACAGGAGGATATATTTTTCCTCTGCAGGTTTTATGTTTTCCCACTCAAAAGGTGCAGCTGGGTGCTTGGCCTGGCATCCTTCCAGTAACAAGCAGGCCACTGAGGTCCCCGCGTGCTTCTGCAACCATCTGAAACCTGGCTGAGAAAAACAATCTTAAAACCTCTGTCATGACATAAAAATTCAGGTTGTGTGTACAGTCTTGTTTTATTAATATGCTCTGTACTCTCACCACAGTCACATGCATTTTTTAACATTTTAGATGGGCACAGGCTTGCATCATGTCCAGGCAGCCACGCTTGGATATATGTTTTGCAGAGCTGACTATTATTTGTTCTGCTGAAATATTGATTTTATCAGGTGTAGTCTGATGAGGTTGAGATTTGCATGTCATGCTGGTTACAAGGGTACTGTATGTGTCACCTAAACAGTTCTACCTTTCACGCTTTTCCATGCTATTTAGTTTTTAGTTTACTGCTGAAAGTATCTTACTGATGATACAGCAGGATGTTGTATAAATTGCTAGCACTACGAGAAAAGAAAAAGTTGAATCACATTTTTTAATAGTTTTAGACAATGACTATTTGATGCTCAAGAAAGGCTTGTAGTACAAGTTGATTTGACCTTTCAGCTTTTAACTGAGTGTGCGGTTGTAACCTTATATTCAGGCAACTTCAGACAAGACAAACATGGAAATTCATCCACACAGACATTAAAGTCATGTATCAGAGCTTTACAAATAGTCTTTTTACCATAGATGAGTACAATGGCCGTTACAGTTGTGTAGACTGATATAATAAAGAATGCGACCCCCAGAGAATTGTCGTGGTGCACCACGATCTGATAGTTCACGTACAGATCAATAACGAGGAAGATGAGGAAGTTGGCCACTAGAGACAGAGCCATCCGGATCACTCTCATCTGAGTGCCGAGCTTTGGTGGGTGAGCACCATTGGTGCTGGCTTTCATTTGGCGGAGATGGATGGCCAGGTGAACAGAGATGGAGAAGCAGCACTTCAGCACGATGAACCCAGGCAGTACATCAGAGAGGAGCAGATAA
Organism: Melanotaenia boesemani; assembly: GCF_017639745.1. NCBI lineage: Eukaryota > Metazoa > Chordata > Actinopteri > Atheriniformes > Melanotaeniidae > Melanotaenia > Melanotaenia boesemani. The sequence continues at coordinate 26,705,159 of NC_055692.1, forward strand.
ATGACATTGTAAACCATACCAGAGTTGGTGTAAGGTACTAAAACTCCACAGTCCATGTTCGCCTCTGTGACGTTGTCAGGGTTAAACACGACAAGCATCGGCATGGAGATGGCCAGGCCACAAAGAGGGATGAGAACAAGCCCTAGGGTCACATGCTTGAGGATGATGGCCTGGATCTGTGTGTAGCAATGATTGGGAGTGCTGACCAGCTTAATGCTGTAGTAGAAAGTGAGAAAGCTGGTGTCCCACATGATGGTGAATTTGAAGCTGAAAATAAACAGCAGCAAGACGGTGTAGTACATTCCATCCACAAGGCACCCTGCATCCACTACATCCATGGTCTTCCATACGTAACACCCCAGCTGGTGAGTTACATCAGCCACTGACAGAGCCATGATGATCCTATCACTAGGACCCCTCTGTTTTTTCTCTTTCTTGTTCCACAGATTTGTCAAAAATATATAGCCATTGAAGAAGACAGTCGTGACGGCCAACAGGCCTGTCAACACCCAGATGATCAGTTTGGCCTCTGCTAACATGATGATAATCTTTACTTCAAACACGTGTGCAGCGCAAACTTCTGAGATCAATTTAATATTTCTGTATATAATTCTGTAAGCTGCATGGGGGTCTGAAGTGGCCTGTATGTGGTGCGTTCAAAGAGATGACAAGGAAAGAAAAAAATAAAAATAAATAAAAAATCACAGACACTCCAAGCCAGATGATTCTTCATTTGTGTCACATAATGGAATTGGTCACAGTTTGTCTTTGAGCCTGAGGAAAAGATTCACACATTAAGCTTTAGAAATATGTTAAACAAATACAAATAAGCTAAGGTAAAGTGTTCTCCCACAGATAAAAAAAATATGCGAAAAATTAAATTCAGGCAGTCACATGCAAAATGAAGCTTAAATAAGGTTAGACCAATCAAGGTGAAAAAGACCTATTTTCTTTGTTTTGTTTTTTTTTACCTCAAATGAAGCTCCTTTGTGTCAGATGAGGCTTCTTATCCCTTTGAATCCCACTGAAGGTTTCTGCTTATTTTCTTTTTGCCTACTAATAATCACAAAGTGCGTCTCTGAGTCAATGCTTTTCTTTGTTTGAAAAATTAATTACCTCCAGGAGCTCTGTGCACAGTGCAGACATAAAAGTGAGCCCCCTGGAAAATAAGTGTTCCCTCTCAGGGATTTATACATAAGCATTAGATTTGCATCACAGCTGACCACAGGTAGTGGTGGAGCGGAATTTGCATTGACTCAGGTTGGGCAGGTTACATGTTTTTTATGGTCTTTACTGTGTGTCTGTCAGTTCAGCTTGACAGCTGGAACCACATACTGTATGCAAATAGTTATTCCTGCAGCAGTTCCACATATTTACAAACCTCAGACCAACAGCAGGCCCATTTATCTAAGACCAGCAGATCACCTTAAGATCACCTTCAGGTTATGCAACACCTTATTACTGTAGATGGTGCACAGACTTTAACTAGATGACTACTTACATTTCATGTCTAATTTAATTTACTTGTGCAAAACAGAGTAAAGAGAATCCAAATTATCATGCCAACTCAAAATAGTTGCTTTATCAAGCAAGATTGGAAAAATATTTTGCTTTCAGAACTCCCTTCTTAGACTCTTATAGTGCTCTCAAAAGACGATGTTATGCAACAGTTTCCCAACTTTTTAGAAACATGTCACTGGCATCAGCCTCAGAGTGAGCATATATATTTCATAATCAATATATTTGTTTATTTTAATATTCTGTGTGTTATTTTTGTAATGCTCCAAATTAAATGTGGAGTTTATTTATCTGAATTATTGTAACCTGTTTTTGCATCCTGTCAGACACCTATATTGAATGTCTTTTCTGACTTATGTAGGAAGTGTTCACCATAAGCAGTTAGCATTGCTAACTAAGATTCAAAATGACACATTTCCTTAAAAACAGCACCATGTTTTAGTTTAAACATATACAAACAATCCACATTCAACTTTTGGGCTCAATTGCCTGAAACTCTTAATACAAAGTATCTTTAAACCTAGATGGGAAGAAAGACTCAGAAGGATTGGGGTTTTTCCCCCTCATTTTGATAAATGCCAGCCATGTTTAAGGTTCTGCTATGTTTAGAAACTTATTTAATTTTAATGATGTTGCAAGAATTGCAATTGTGAACCATTATTGTATCTCTTCACCTGCTGCCTGCGTGTTTGTCAAAAACAGAAAAATGGATGGATGTGTAATTACTGAAACATTTAATTTAGGCAAATAAAACAATCCAGATGCTCAAGGGGTCAATTTATTTCCTGGTGACAAACACAGCAGAGTTGTGTGTGAGTGTTTGAGGTGAGGATTGTTAAATATTTCAATAAAAATGGTGCTACCAATTAATACAACATGACCTATGTCTTTGAAGGGAGTAGGTAGGGAAAGAGTTTTTTTTGCCTAAAGCTCATCAACCCAAATCACTTGTAGCTGCTTTTTATTAATTCAACATGCACCTTTTGAAGATGAGATTAGGGCATCACAAGCTGTCTTTAAGAGAAGTGCGGCTGCAGGCATACTGCTGACTGCCTGCTGAAGGTGTGAGCTACAGCTTAGAGCCGCAACTGTTTGCAGTCAGATTAATACCTAGCTTCATGCAGCTTTGCAAAACACTGGAAAAACAACACGAAAAGTCCATTTTGCAACTCTTTCTTCTGCCGGAGAAAAAAATTTACTGTGGGCAAAGGCTGAGAATATGATAATGGGCAAAAAAAAAAAAAAAAAAAAAAAAAAAAAGACTCCCAATAGTCTGACTAACAAGCAGCTCAAATTTTAAATGTATATTGAAGAGCACCCACAAGATGGCTTTCTTGATACTCTAAAGTCAGAATGTTAAAATATAACTTTAAGGTTTCTCCAAGTCTTTTCCATTAATTCACTTTTCTAATTAAGCTGCTTTGACCCTTGTGAATGTTTTTCTATCATAATTTCCCAAACAAAAAGGTTACACAAAATTCTTGATTTCTGTACGGTGTTAAATCGTTTTACTTACAAAGAGAGTTGTGCCTCAAATGATATTTGGCTCTTAACCAGTCCAAATATCAAGCAAAGGAAAAAAAAAATGCACTCAAGTGAGCCAGGTATCGAATCTTCAGATTTATAGTTCTTTTTAATTTTATACATATTTTTAAAAGAATGATTGATATGTTCACCTCTTAGAAATAAAATACCTTCATAAAAATACTTTGTGTGCTATGTACATTTTACATACAGTTTAAGCAAACAGTCGAGTAATAGTGTCTCAGGAACCTGCTCTTTTTGTTTACATTAGCAGCATTGCATCATGATAGTCAGCCTGTCTGAGCCACACCAGCTCTCTTACTGGTTTCTATTTACCTTAAGACATTTACACATATTCCACAGGAGTTTATTACAAATAGATTTCAGCTTAAAAAATTTAGCATCAGAGATTGTCGCAAAATGCTTGCCTTTAGACAGGGTATCCATATGTAGGGTCATAGCTGAGGGAAGCAGTCTTGTTCCCTTCAGTGGTTGGCCCATCACTGCTACCTGTGTAGATTCGGCCAGTTTCGCTGACACTCGGCAGAGGACTGGCCACGGCATTGTACTGCGTCCCATGATGGGTGCGGTATCCCATCACTGAACGCAGACTGGAGTGCCTGCTGGAGAGTCTGCTGGGGGGTCTGCTCTCTGGGGCCTGAACGTCCTCCCTGAGAAAACAAAGTAAAACAGGTTTCAGTTTCATGAAGCTGTGATCTGAGATTTCCTTTTCCCTGAGGCTTGAAATAGACTCCAGCTCTGATGCAATACCTAATTTCATTTGCAACCTCCTTTTGGTAGCGTTTCTTATGGCAGCAGCAGACTAGAAGCCAGATGAGAAGCAAGAGGAGGAGAAGCAGCAACAGGGCGCCAATCACTGCACCAACTATGACGCCCACTTTATCGGTAGCTGGAAGAAACGGCATGACACACAGACATCAAACAGGTGCTGCTCCCTGTCTGTCAAATTATAAATTTCAGCTTGAACAAGAGACATGCATGGGATTTAACAGTTTTGCATGAATATTTGCAGCAAATGGAGAAGATCTAAGTGTTCAGAGTTCATATCAGTAAATCAGATGATGATTACATCACTGACTTATGTCTGTAAAGTGCCTTGAGATGACTTTGGTGTGAACTAGCACTATACAAATAAAGCTGAACAGAATTGAACTGACTTACGGTTGTATGCACGCAATGAATATTTACACTGTGCTTGGCCAACAGCGTTTTTTGCCTCACACATGTAAGTTCCCGTGTTGCTGTCTGTATGGTTCTTTATCAAGAGCTCGCCACTCTGTGAGTCTTATTGAAACGAGAGAGAAGAGTATTCAGAACAAAGATGACCTTCCAAACAGTATGCAGATCTGTTAATGTTGAGTTGCTTACTTTGGGTTGCAGTGGATGGCATTGCACCTCCACTCTCTCTGCTCCATACGTAACTGACAGGAGTGGATCCCTGAGAGGACTTACAGCGGAGGGAGACTGGTCCACCTTTCTCCTCGCTACCTTCAACCCAACACTTTGGTGCTGATGGGGGAACTAATGATAGAAAATAAATGGATGCATAAATTGCTGAGGCATATTTTTTTTTATTAATTTATTCATTCTGGTGGTCTAAGGTGAACATAACCTATATGTTCACCTTAGAAAGACCCAGAAAGACAGACAGGAAGAGCCGTCACATTCCATGTGAATGAGAACAACATTTTAAAGAATAGGAAGAGTGAGAAAACAAACAGGTAAAACCGGTAAAAAAAAAGTTCTCCTCACCCATTACCACCAGAGTAACTTTTCTCATGTCGACACCAGGTAGCTTTTTGACTTTACACTGGTATGTGCCTGTGTCTGACAGCTTCACATTAGAAAAGGAGATGGAAGCGTCTCCCTGATTTGGGTCTCCTGTAAAACTGATCCTGTTGGCGAGGCTGGGGTCATTGTAGTGGATCTGGCCTCCTGTATATGATAAGATCTGACATGCAACACTTGCATTGAGTGATAACAGTTCAGGTTATTCCACCAGAGTGGAAGAAAATATTTAATGAATACAACCTTGTGTTTACCCTTAAGTGAGTCATCCTTGGACATATCTTTCTGTTGCCAAGTCCTTACTCAATCACTCAACTTACCAAGTTATCTTTCTGTGTCATGTCCGGGCTGACGTTGGACCACTCAATATCCAGCTCTCCTGTATCTGCTGTGCCCGCCGTGAATGTGCATCCCAGGCTGACTGTCTCTGTCTCAGCTTTTTGAATGGTTTGTGGCCCAGAGGATGTTATCTGCATTGCCTCTGTCACACATAAGAAATCCCAAAAATAAATACAAATTCTAGTCAAATGAAAATGATACATAAAATACACTCTCTTCAGTTTTTATGCCAGTTTAACACAGGGTATATCTACCCTGGTTAAGAGGCAAACAGGAAAAGACAGAAGAAAATTAATTTCACTCTGAAATGCCTAATGTGCTTCTCAACTAATGACATGCAAGCTCTGGGATGTGCTCGTAAGCAGGGTGGAGAAGGAGAGCTGATGTGAGACTAATTGGCCTCTTAAGTCAAACTGAAAATTTGAGGGTTGCAAAAAACAGCAGAAGTGATATGTTTTTCTCAAATGAGTTACATCTTAATTTAATTCTGGGGGCTTGTTAACTGTAAGAAATCTATTGGTAAATGAGGATGAAAAATGAGTAGATGACCAATCTGAAAAACATACTTGACAAGTGGCAGTTACAAGCCGTCTCTGAGCCGACGCATACACAGCTGACTCACTATTTATGGCCATGGATTTTAATCATTGATGATTGCTTGCCGTGTATTAAAAGAATTCAGTGCAAATTAATATGAAGTGGCAGCATATTTCAAGGGATCAAAGTTATCTTAAAAATGTTTAACTTTAAAAATCTGAGATCTTTACACCTTAAATAAATATCTAAACAAAGCAGAAATCAGGCTTTCTCCTGTCAAAGCTCATTGTTCCACCGACTATAAAATTCTGAAAGGCACTGCAACAAAGTGCGTCAAAGAAATTCATGAAAGCATGTAAATGGAAGATGTGATGAAAGGAAGCTCAAAAAAACTAAAAGCAGAAATTAGTCATTCAAGTGTTTACACTGTGAAAGCCCCCCTGGGTAAAACCCTGTTGTAAGAAAGATGTGTTTTTGATGCACAGGCTTGCCAGCAAGCTAAGTCACTAAGCTTAATACAAAGAGTCGCAAATATTGAAATCCTGTGCACTTTCTCACTGGCCTGGTTGACACATAATTTCAGTGTGATACTGGCAGGTTGCATTTGAACTTGAAGAATCAATCAAGCTTTATAACACCGAGCAAGCAGCCAACAGTTTCTCTGATGAGATGGTGAGACGTAAAGATTTAGCGGTTCAGTTTTTTTATTATTTATTTTTTTATTGCAGAACTTGAAAAATATTGTATGTCACTGTTGATTTTATTTGCTTCTGCTTTTATGTTGTTTGCATATGAAAATGGACAGCTTGGAAGGGGGTCCAAGTCTCATTTCTCTCCTAGGTACATTAAAGTCTCTTTGGGTTTTCCACTGCAAATGCACACAGCTGTTCAATCCTTTGCAACGGCAAACCAGGTATGAATGTTATGCAAGGTGTTTATTAGACACCCACACTGTCTGTCTGTACGAGGTTCACTGACTGTCAGCAATGCAATTCTCCAGTCAGATCAGAGTATTGTGTGAATCACAGATCAAAACCCCAGAAAACACCTGTTCAGTGTGAGACAATCTTCCATGTACCCATCATAATCTTATTTTCCAAGTTCACAAAAAACTGAGGCAGTACATGTGGCAAAAAGAAAATTAAGAGAGAAGTCTTTAGCATATTACTCTTTATATAGAATTAAACTCACCTGTCCTTGGTTGAGTAATCAGAAACAGAAACAAAACAGCCAACCTTAGCTGCCTGCTTGTGAATCCAGCCTCCATTGTGACCCTGAGAGGAATTGCAGGCATGAAGAAAAATAATGACATTCAAGGATATCTTTTCAATCTGTTTTTCTTTGAGTGCTTGTCCTTCACAAATCTGAGGGAAACCATAACAGCTGTAGCTTTATAGGTTTTTATTACACAAACAAGGTCTAGATTGAATGATTATTTAGTTGAAGACGGCCAAACAGTGACTGAAATAACACACTAGCAACAATTAAAGATATTTTTTATCAATTCAGGAGCAGAATAGTTGTGATTTACCTCAAAACGAAGAAATAATCCAAAGAAAACATGTCTGTTGAGGCCAGTGTCAGTAATGGGGAAGCTTGCTTATTTTGTCAGGTAAACTCAGCAGGTGTAACTAAGGCCACACCCTCTCTGTCCAAAGTGCATCTACTGGCCAATCCTACTTTTAGGGCTGGGATCAAGTCGAAATTCCTTCAGACTTTATGTTTGAAAGCTCAGTTTTTGTAAACTGGAATAGAACATTTTTATTAATATTATAATTTAGATTGTGTATATATATATATATACATATATATATATATACACACATACATATACATATACATATATAAAGTAGCTTATAAAACTTTGTGAGTTTTGTTTTTAAATCAAAGATCTTTGTACAGTTGCTGATGACAGAGATTAATTATTTCCTAACTGTCATGACCTGTTGGACAACTCAACTATGTTGTTGTACTGCTTTTCCCACTTGATGAGTAACTCCCTAACAATGCATATCTTAAGTTCCCGTGTGCATATATACATATATATATATACGTGACACATTTGTTTGATGAGCAGCAGAGTTGACTCTTCTTCTGTGTTGTTTATTAGATTTGAAGACTGAAGTTGAAGAAACATGACATATTGGTGATTTCATTATTAGGCGCTTAGGCATCACACAGAAACCACATACAACCACAACAGTCTAACCCCTTTATTAAGTTAAAGGTAACAGACTGCTGTGAAACTATGTCTGAGAAGCATCACCACTTGTTAGGTTTCCCCTACCCTTTTGACACACCCTCCTGACGCAATCATAAGAAAACACTCATGCTATTGTTGCTCACAGGCGTTGTATACTGGCAGCTATGTTGATTTGATGCCAGAAAATTAATAGATCTTCAAACCACATTGGGATCAATGCTACTGTTATTGGGGCTCCAAATAAAGCTTTTACTAGCTAATTAAGCTTTTGGGGAGCTTCAGAAATTACTTGAATGTCTCAGAAATTAATTCATTTTTGATTTACAAAAAATGGATAGTTTGATTTTGAGGGAAGCAGAGGCAAGTGAGTGGCTATTGTCATTTGTAACATCTGTTTTAAAGCACAAAGACATACATTCTGAATGAAGAGCTGTTAAAATTATTCAGTATTGACTTCAGGAAAGTGGATGGTATGATGTGAGCACGAAGCATGACATTAGCCATTGGGAAATGTAAGTGCTGGGTTAATGTGTTCCTGTCAACAATGTTCATTAAGGAGATGAAGAAATTTGTAGCACTCAGTATGAAACATGATCAGAAAACAAATTCCAAATCAGCTTCTCTCCCCTCACCTTTTATTACAAGCTGTTCATTTGCAGGCTGTCTACCTGGGCTCCATGTGGCACGCCTGATTACCACCACACCCAAAAATCTGTTCAAGGTGTTCACAAGTTATCCTCCAAATCTCTGTTTGTGTGAGGCTACAAGGTATAGCTGCTTTACCAGCAGGTGGTTAATTGCCCCACTTCCTCCCCCCGGTGTTGGTGGTGTTGCTGGCACTGGAGCGCTAAGCTGAACAGACTGTGTGACAAGACAAGGTGGGATCAAACAGACATTAGTGGGACACTAAATAAAATAGCATTAACTTTGTAGGAGAGAGTAGGACAAGGATACTACATACAGGCATGACCAATGACCAAAATATCTGGTACGTGTTACATCTCTACAATCTTTTTTTAAAATATGCTTTCTTGATTATCCCACTATATCTGGTAGATGAGAAAAATCCAGACTTTTTTGTCTTTGCTGTCAAAACTTGCACTTGTCCACATATTGGATCTCCTCAGATTTGGCAAAGTTAGCCTAATCACACCATAGGGTAGCAAAAAGACCACCTTGACAGATGTCCAAATTACATGTAAACAGCTTAGCAGGGGTGTCAAACAAATGAACAAAGCAGGGAGGGGAGGAGGCTAGCGAAAGGCAGGGCTTGCCAGAAGCCATACTGAAATAGCACTGCAGTGTGACTCACCGTGTGTCAATGTCAGGGAGCCTGTTAGACACATTTATTTGTCTTTTAAATGTAGAAAGTCACTGAGACAAGGATGGTGATTCTGGCAGAAAGTAACACAGTCACTCAGCCCCTCAAGGAGTGACATGAGTGGAAAACAGCAAACATGCTCTGGGCCATGCACAATATTCATGACCCACTAAGGAAATTTGAACTTTGAAAGAAATGGGTGTTTTTTTTATATTTATCCATGTGTGTGTGTGTTTTTTTTATTTTTATTTTATTTTATTTATTTATTTATTTATTTTAAATTACAGCTGTCCTGCCCAGTATATATACACTCTGCAACCTGCTGGGTGATGCTACACTGTGTTATGTGACAGCTGTCATCCATTAAAGGATGACATTATAACAGAAAACAGATGAGGGCAAAGATGTATAAATGGTCAAGTATTAACTTCATGCAGCCTGTCAGCATTCCTTATGACCTGGAATAAAATCTGGGAAAGGTGAGTATGGGCACACATTGAGAGTTTGGCAGGAAATGACATCCTATTGAAATATGTCTCCATGTGCACAACTATACTGAATTATGTCATCAGCAGGGAGTATGTCCCCACCCCCCAAAAAAAAAGAGTGTGAGCCAAAACCTTATCCTGTCCATGCACATGCATCACCTTCAGAGGGCAGACATAAGAAAGCAAATGCTAAATCCATATGAAACAGGAAAAGCACTGAAGCCTTCAACTTCAAACCTACAGACATGAAAAGACAGGGCTCCGCGAAGAATGTCTACATATAAAATTCCTAGGTAAATTTAATAGGACTTTGGCATTTATCCTGCCCTTGGTTCACAAGCTGCTCCTATATACCCCCCACACACGCACACATAGCCTTCAGCAATATGAGCATAGACGGTGGACTCCATAATCCAATAAATTGTGCTACTTGTGCTAAACCCAGTGAAGTCTGGCACACAGAGGGTGTCCATGGAGAGTAAGGTCTTCTAAGCCTCGCCAATAGGACAGGGATCGAAGAAGTATTCTCCAATAAAGAACTTCAGATCTTCCTCCCTTTCTGTGGCACTGATAGCTCACATTTTCCAAACACATTGGTGAATTATAGTTTAATTATATAATTTCATGCTTGTTTTTTCTGTTTTAGAGATTAGAAATTAAGAGTAGAATAAAAGACTTGTCCACCAGCTGTGTTGTGGAGAATGACTGGTGATGAGAATGAGCATGGACGAAAGATGTCATGCCTCACTGTCTGTTCTATCCTCAGTCAATAAACAGCATGCATTCATTTGGAAGGGAAATTATTTCTGCAGAACTGAAGCCCAGTTGAATGGATTCGCCTATGCTCCTTGAAACTAAAGAAAGTAATTCTGATTTTCATCAACACACTAACAGTGGTTGAAGTAGAATTCATATTCTTTTGATGCTATTTTCTACTGTTTTCTCTTAAAGCTTCAAATTAGTGAACCTGACTTTGGTTACTGCAGCAAGATGCTCTTCATAACACAAAACCCTTTCACATAGCAATTACATGAACGCTTTTGCCTGTATTACACAGTTCAGATACACTTAATATGCACAAAGTACTATCCTTCAGTCTCGCTGTATTTCATGCCAAGTTAACCAAGAGCTAGTTGCAAATTGCATCCAACAGGATTGTAGAATACATTTTTATTATGTAAATGGTGTGTAAGCGGTTAAGATTGATTTGAGACTATATTTTGAAATATGCACAGTTGTGAGTTAAAATAACTTAGTATTATATATATATAATATATATATATATATATATATATATATATTAGTTACGATGTGAGTTGGTTGTATGGTGTTACCACTAGTGGGCGCAGAGTGTTCAGAGGTACTTGTAGCTAGCAGACTTTATGCTAACAGCTCTGGTAACTAGCAGCAGATCATGTAAGCAAACAAGACATGGTTGATGGGTTATGTCTGAGTTATGCTCTACATACATAGCTAAAGAGCCATTGTACCTCATTATTTTCTATGGGGTTAAATGTGTGATACTGGTAACAAGCCTGATGAAAAGTTAGCACTGTAGCTAATGGTGATTCACTGAAACATAGTCATGCTTATGTGAATACTTTCTCTTAGCCAAATAAGGGACTTTGTTTTGCATTTTGAAAAATACTAATACAAACAAAATAATCAACACAATGTTAAAAAGATACAATCTCAGATTTTTATCTAAAAATGCAGCATGCATAGAGACATTGGTATGGTATACTGGTGAGACTGTTGCAAATATTCAAATATTCGCTGGTGGTTTTTTGCTGTATCCTGGTTTACCTTCTGCTTTTCCTCCCAGCAAGCACAAAACTCTTCACAGAGTTGATCCATGTTGATGGTTTCTGTCATTTTCAGGGCAGTCACCACTTGTTCAGGTAAGTGAAGCTGAGCTCCTAGTAGAGTCCAATAGGCTTCAGTTTAAGCATCACATTCTCTGGAGAGAACTCAATCCATTTGTCAATATAAATAATGACAGTGTCATAGGACTTCAGAAAGTCCTGTTGCTGCTTTGATTTTTGTTTTGGCATTTGTTTGTCCATCAGCTGCTTGGTCCGATATCCAAAGAAGCTGACCTGTTCTGCACTTCTTCATAGACATCTGTAAAAGAGAGCTTTGTTTCCTCAAACTTTTTCACAAGTTGATCAAAAACATACCCCATGTTGTAAAAGAAGCACAGGTAAATCTCTGTTGCATGTGTTTTTTCTTCATCCTCAAGACATTTCTTTAGAACTACAGGACAGGTCTCCCCGAGTGACCTGAAGTATGAGGTGAGAGCTGGCCAGCTTTGCGAGAGGAGGTCAACAGCTGGATGAAGAGAATGCAAACGTGATGCAGAATTTCGCGCCACTTGATGTCAACAAAGTCAAAAAATCTCCTCAGTTCCTCTCTTCAGTTCCGCTCTACAAACCAACTTCACACAAAGTTTTAATTGGACATTACTAGTTGATGTGATTGGACTGACACCTTTCTCAGTCTCAGTCATCTGACAAATGAAATCTGTAACCTGTAGAGTTTGACTACCATAGTGTTACAGCAGCGTAAAATCCTTATATGTCAGAGGCAATGACAACAAGCAGCACTCAGAAAAAGGGACAAGAGTCATTCCGTACGGGACAATCCAGTTTAGATAAATATATGGGATGTCCTGGCTAATGTGGGATCACTAATGTACGGTGAAGCTTTACTGAGTAAATGCATAGAATATGGTTGTGGAACAAATTTGGATATATTTTCTTGTTCTCAACCAAGCGGCAACCTTAGCCGGTGAAATGTGAAGCCTATGCAAAAATGCAAAAAATTGCAGTTCACCCCTCATTCCCTTGGGGCTCGCTTCAAAACAGAGTCAATGCCCATAGACTCCCATGTTAAAAAGACCAACTTCACAGTAGAAATAAACATGTTTAAAGCCTGGTACAAAAAAACATTTTAGGATTAACAGGCAACTGTGAGGGGGGTGAATTTTTTTCTAACTCATCTATTTGGATGTTATTTAATCTTGAAATTGGGCATAATTAGGGGCATGTCCTTTTGATTGACAGGTATCCAATATCCACTGCAAGAAAGGAGAGTGCAGCACAACCACGGTTTTTTGCCGGCTAACAGCGCTCCTTAGCTTTAGCCAACCTACTTCCATTAGCTGGTTAGCTACCGTTAGCTCTGGGTTAGCTCGGTTAGCTCTTAGCTACAGGCGGCTTGATGAGTGTCAATCATCTACCGCCACCTTCACAGTCTCCCTCTCAGCTCCACCTCTTTGCCCATTTTTGGATTTTCCTGGAATGACAACACATCTGATGCTGCCAAGATGGCGACATTGGGAACCGCCCAATGAGCTTTAATTCAGCTGTTCAGAAACCTATGGGTGATGTCACGGAGGCTCCATCCATCTTTTATATACTGTCTATGTTCTCAATGGACTTTCTTACAGATCTTTGTTAGAGAATAAGTCCTGCCGCTGGTTGATCACAAGCTCCTGTTTTCTGCCTCTCTGATTTATAGCAACAGGATTTATCACCATATCCCGTATGACATTGGACAGGTTTTAGGGGCTCTTCCGCTGCTAATCATCACAACTGAACCTGACCCAAGTATCTGGACCAACATACTGTTTAGCGAGAGCCTGCTGAGATGTCTGCTATGACGAGGAATCCAGAAACAACTTCATCAACAATCAACATATCAACTTCATCAACGATCAAGATATCCTCCACCAGCTTGCGAACTCTATCAAGGATGAGTTAGAGGAAGAGCCACCAGGAGAAGATGTAGTAGAGGTGGAACTCCTTGACGTTATAATGGACTTCTTGAGAAGTGGCATGCTGGCAAGTCTAAAGGACCATGGCATGTCCCGCCTGCTAGCCTTCAATGATCTAATCACAGAGCTACAGCAGCTTCCTGTGGTGGTTGAAGAAAAGGATTCATAGTCAGAAGTGGAGACAGAAGCTGTTGTAGCACCTGCAGCGGTCAACAGAAAAGCAGAGCAACGTTCATCTTCACCCAGCAGGTTTACGGATATGGTAACATTGTCAGATGTCGCTGCCTTGCTACCCCACAGATAATTCAAGCTTCGCTGTGGCCAGATTTTCAACTGGGACTCCAATGTAAGCTATGGTTCATTGTGTAGAAAGATTGATGAGGGTCTGACTGAGAACTTTACGGTGCTGAAGTTATTTGTACAGTGTTAAAGATCATCAGACCAGGTACTTTTAAGACATGTTGATGACCAAACAGGGTTTAACTGTTACTGAGTTAAAATGGTTTCTAAGGGCTCATTTAAGAGACAAGAGTTGTGCTAAGTTGTTTCAAGAGATTAGTAATGCAAAACAACATGATAAAGAAACCCCACAACAGTTCATGTGTCGTTTAATGGGGTTAAAACAGCTCGTGCTGTTTGCTTCTCAGCAAAATAGTTCTGAGTCGACAGCAAACTTGTCCAAGGTGTATTGCTTCACTCCCATTACCAGGGAATAAGTGAAAAAATATGCCCATGTTCGTAGGGAGCTTAAATCTATTGCTGAAAACATGAAAACTGATGCCTTGATTTTAGAAACAATCACAAAATCAGTCAGTGAAGAGATTGAGAGACAAACACACCTAGGCCAAACACACAAAAGCAAAACCCTTACCATTAATTTAATGCATCAAGGAGAAAAACCAAATGTCTAACCTGAAGCTGAAGTCCAGGCCAGCATTCTTAAACCTTAAGCAGAAGTCCAGGCTCAGCTCACTGCCATTCAGGAACTCACAGCACATGTATCAGCCCTGGCCAAAACTCTTGAAAAAGCTCTTACTTTACATACCAGCCTCCCAGAATCCAGCCAAAAAAAAAAAAAAAAAAAAAGCCACAGCGGTTAACTTCCAACAGTCTGAGGCTCTTTCTCTTTGAGAGCTACAACTGTTTCTAGGTCCTTGGGGTGGCGACCAAGATAGCAGACCTCCCCTTTGAAAAGCTTGCACTTTGTGGGTCTTAGTCTGATTTCATGTTCCTTTATGTGGCTGAGGACTTGCCTGAGTTGTTTTACATGAGGAGTAGCACAACACATCATCAAGATAAGTAATGCAGCATTCGTCTCGCGTGCCCTCCAACACTCCCTCCATCTCTGAAATGCTGCATCCATTCATATAATCCCCATGGCATACTGAATGCTGTGAGATGTCTGAATTCTTCACTGACAAAACCTTGGTGATATGCACTCCCTTGATCTAGTATTGAGAACCATGTGTTACCTAGACTGTCAAGAAGATCCTGAATTTGAGGCAGAGGATGATGGTCTGCAATGGTCTTTTTATTTAGGCCGTGAAAGTCTACACAAAGCCGCAGACTGAGGAAAGTGGAAACAGAATTTCACAGTTTCCAGAGTTTCGTTGGATGTCATCAATGTCATCAATGTCATCAGCCATGAAGTAGTGAAATACGAGGTCCCGTGGATCTCTGAACCTTCATCCTTCCGGGATTATCCCAGGTGCAATAGAATCAAAGGATTTTGCAGTAATGATTCAGGAACTTGTAAGCAAACAAGACATGGTTGATGGGTTATGTCTGCGTTATGCCCTAAATACATAGCTAAAAAAAACCCATTGTACCTCATTATTTTCTGTGGCTTTTAATGTGTGATACTGTTAACAAGCCTGATGAAAAGTTAGCACTGTAGCTAATGGTGGTTCACTGAAATGTAGTCGTGCTTATGTGAATGTACGGTTAGCTGAAGGAAATGATGTTGACATGTAGATTTATTGTTTTATGCTGTGCAAATGCTAAATCTGTGGAATTGTTACAGATATGAAGCTATACTGAGTAAATGCATAGAATATGGTTGTGGAACATATATATGTGAGTTTATATATACTATTCTCAGTGGACTTTCTCACAGATCATTGTTAGAGAATAAATCCTTCCACTGGTTTATCACAAGCTCCTGTTTTCTGCCTCTCTGATTTATATCAGCAGGATTTATCACCATACCCCTTATGACCTTGGACAGGTTTTAGGGGCAACAGGTGTAGAGGTCTCAAAAACGTATGCATCAAATGTGATACTTTTGGTGTTTGTAAGGTTTGAAGCCATTTCAAGTAAGCCTACCATTCACACACGTGCGCATGACAGTGAACCATGCAATATCTGATTATTAGGGGCCATTTAAAGTCCAGTGGACTATCTAAAGCAGTGTTTCTAAGTAAATAGAAATTTGTCAAGAGAATAACAACTGAGGAAGGTAAGTTAAGTTACTGAATCAGTGAAACAGCTATTTTAATAGCATAAAATCACACATAAAAAGCTTAAAATGTACATCAACTACACATGAAAAGTGCTCAAAGTGCCTTTCTCTGCTTTTCATTTCTGCTGTTTTGATAATATACTGTATAAATAATTATTTTTTAAGTGTTTGGACCTGAGCATCTGGGGGAAATTCAGTGTCAGCTTGTTTCCTACAGTGACCTCTCATATTACTCTTGTCATCTGGTGAATTGTTAGTTTAGAATACTGATTAGAGTGGCCTATTTTAGTCTTAATGAAACCACATCGTAACTTTAACTGTAAATCAAACTACAATCCATGACAGGTTGTAAAAAAAGTAAGCACAGGCCAGAAGATTAATGACCTCACACAACACTCAAGATATAAAACTTTTTCAACAACAGAAATATACATCACAAGGCTATTCAGATGAATAGGGTGCCTGTGGTGGAAAACTGGCTCTAAACTGTCCATTTTCACTGGAAAGAAACAAAAAACAAGAATTTTGACACCGGCCTTACTCAACTCATAACACACAGATGGCCAATATCACAGTTCAGAGAGGACTAAGTGGGCTGAAACATCCAGTCTGAACAGTTTTCTTTGTAAACCAGATGAATTAAAAACAACAGTTGTGGTTTCCTGCTGTTTGTGAGACAATACAAACTTTTTTGATGCTAAACATATATCAAAATGTTGAGTCCTAATACCACCGGTAAGTCATTTAAAAAATGTGTTGCATTGATATGAAAACAGTTTACATAAAAATTCTGTATTATGGCTTCTGTCCTGCATCAAAATAATTAAACCAAGCTCTAGTGAGAATACACTGTTTAATTCATTGCACTACAGTTGGGACATTGCTGATGCCCGAGTCAATATCCAGACTATGCGATAAGGCACT
Organism: Melanotaenia boesemani; assembly: GCF_017639745.1. Taxonomy (NCBI): domain Eukaryota; kingdom Metazoa; phylum Chordata; class Actinopteri; order Atheriniformes; family Melanotaeniidae; genus Melanotaenia; species Melanotaenia boesemani. The sequence continues at coordinate 26,722,061 of NC_055692.1, forward strand.
GATACTTGAGCAGTTGCATGGGTTGTTCTACATGAAATTGTTTTAATGATTTATCTCTGAGAGGGTTTGATAAGGTTCTAGATGTAAAGAACTGATTAATTATGAGGCATTAGATATTTATACAGATGAGATAACCAATAGACCTTCAATGGTTTATTTAATTGAATTACTGGTCACAGACTCAACAGTCAAAATTGTATTAATCTTCATTTAGGAGAAATATTTAAAGCCCTGTCTACCGGATGCAAAATTTAATGTTAAGTGATATTCAGCTAACTACATTAAAAGACAAGCAATAGCTGCATTACAAATTTTTTATGAAGTTGATTATACTAAACATGTCATTGAATCCTGCTGTTAAACTGAATGATTTGTTACTTTATCTTAATAAAAATGAGCAATACTTCTAATTTAAATAAGTGTAAGAAAGTGTAGGGAATGAAACCTAAAAACCATGCTGGTGGCCTGGCTGCAGAAATAGTAAGGTCTGTTAGTCAAACAACCATTGGGTAAATTGCAATACCTTCAATTCTTACTAATGAGACATAACATGAACTGCCATTAAATTGGTCATAAACAACTGTGCATGAACAACATGTGAAACACTCACATTGGAACACGGACCAAATAAAAATAGACCATTTCCTAGTGGTTTACTTACTGTTTAAGCATGTATGCATGCATTTCCCCCTCAAGAATTAAAATAAATGAATGCATAAAATCTGTTTAAAATGTTAAAATATCTTTTGGGTTTAACAAAGCAAAGCAGCTTTCTTTGGCAACACTCACTACACATGACTACCCCAATTATCATAATATTACAAAGATCACTGCACTGAGAACAAAGTGCACAAAATCAACAGTAATGCATTTACATAAATATATTCACATATTGAATTAGGTATTAAAGTGTAAATTTTACCCAAATCAAATGTTTTCAGCAATATCCAACAGTAATGAACATAACTAAATCTGGTGTAATCAAACCGACATAAAGAAATCTCATCAGCTGGCTGCTAAAGAGTCAGTTAATTCAGCGTCTGTCGATGGCGTAATCACTTTACTAATGGTAATCTAGAGAAGCTCACTCCTGTCTCTGAGAAGCATACTGTTACACACATTCTATAGAAATATTTTCATTTATAAATGTCAGGAATTACAGAACAGAAACTACTTAAAATGATTAACGATTCAAGAAGAAGACATCTACATCTATACAGTACGAAGGGCATAAAACCTTACATAAAAGGGGGAAAGATGAGACCATTTATTGTATTGCACCGGCCCAGGAGACAATATAATATGCCACAAGGAGGTAGTCAGTCAAGCTTATATGTATATCTATGTACATACATTATTGTGTTGGTGAGCCCATCATATTCTACAGTTGATATTTGGGTGGTACAGGTATGTAACAGAAAAAAAATGGCAAACAAACAAAAACTCTGTATGCATGGAAGACAAAGCTAAACATCAATATTGAATGGCCATGACCTTTAAGCCTCTAGGCAGCAAATTCTGTGCTGGAAAGGGGCTCATTCAAAATGAATGGGTATTGTATTTGTGTGTAAACTTTTTATTGGTTTTGTATATGAACAAAATAAAGAAACACAAATGCCTTCCCTGTGTCCAAGTTCATTGTGACCACAATCTTAAACTCTTTTTGTAAATCATACATGACACGTATCCCGGCTAAAATAATAAAGACCACTTGTTTGTCAGCACACAATTCAGATGAAAATTGTGCAAAAATGTGTGTTGTTTTTTTGTTTAAAGAGCTACAATGGCCTCTATATTGGTCAGACAGATTATCATCTTAGCTTGACTGGAACCTTAAAAGGTCCCCTTTAAAATTATAACAAAGACAGCATTGTTAAACATTGACCGATGTCCTGTACCTGAGTCTAAACCAGGATATGCACAGCATCTAAAATATAATTTTCTGAAGGGGGGTGGGTAACTTCCTGATCTGATAACTATGATACAGCTGCCAGTCAGGAAGAGTTATATATCTCTACAGTATTCGCTACAGACATGGAACTTTTCAAAAATCATATGTAAGTTTTGTTACCTTGAGTGGCAACGACAAGTGAAATTTGGGCTCTGGCCCATGGACTAATTAGTACACCATTAATGCCCTATGCTTTAAAACAACATAGCAAAAGATGCCAAATGTAATTGTCAGAAAAAAAAATCCCTGGGATTGGGGAAGCATGGGACGAGGTGGAAGGACCCAAATGTAGGACTCACGGAGACACAGGTGGATGGATGGCTAAAGATGATTTAATTAAACAGAAAACACTGCAGAAGCAGGAACACAGGGACTGAACTAAAAACGACCAAACTATGAAAACTAGAACACTAAGACTGGAAGAACAAACACACACTATGGAAAAGACCAAACAGACTGAGAACTAAAGAGAGTCCTTGTCATCTTATCAAGTGGCTGTTAAGACAGCTAAAACCAATTATTTGGCTAATATTGTATTGATAAATTGTCAGAGACCTTGTGTTTTATTTAATACTATAAATTCTGTTATTGCTCCACCTGCAGCTTCTAGTCTTGTGGGTTCTTCTGCAACTTATGAAAGTTTTTTAAAGTTTCTTGTGGGCAAAATTGCCGATATCAGATCTCACATTGTTCTACCAACCCATGAGCCATTCATTTTCCAAATGTGCACTGCAGTTGTTGACCACTTTGGACCAGTGTCTTTATCCCTGCTCTCTGAACTAGTTGAAAAATTAAAAGCCAAAGCTTGTAGTCTCGACATCATTTTGTATTCCTAGTGGGAGAGGAGGAGGGGTGGTGGCAGTGCTGGGGGCAAGGTGGAAGCTAGTAGAATTGTAAATGGGGGAGTGACAGTGAAGGCCGGTTGTTGTGCAGTTGGAGGAGGGTTTCTGAGGGCTGTGGTGTGCTGGGGGGATAGTGGGTAAAGTTGAGGAGGTGCGAAGGCAGTGCGGGGGGACCAGAAACAATCCACAGCTGAGGGGTTGTCCCCACGACGCTGAATTGCAGTAAAACTGCAAAGGTATTTTGGCAATCCACCCTTTAATCCCCACTAAACCAGGGATTACCCTCCATGAAACCGATCATGTCTGAAACCAGGTACCAAGGTGGATAGGTTTGAGGACAGCATAACCGCATCACTAGAGGATGTGACGTCAGTGTGATGAACATGCACCAAACACAACAATAATGGTGTCCATGACCAACTGTGTTGTGGTGCTGTTCCAGACAGTCCTGGCTTGTGTATAGCTTTAGTACCAAAATGCACTGAGCAAGCAGATATGTCATTATCTGCACATGTGCTATGTCTTCTTCTAGCTCTAGAGTGTTACTCTTTAATCATCGTAGCGCCCCCCACAGCCTTGTAGTATGTACTACAGCGGTGTTGAAGATTTTTTCCTAGTTTCCGCCACTGTTTTCACACCTGAACCGGCTTCAGTGCCGTGTGGACATAGCCTGAATTTGTTGAAGAACAAATTCAGTTCGTTGGCTCTGTCCAGGCTGGTATCCTCCAGCTGCTGGTCTTTGGTGTTGAAGCCAGTGATCTTCTTCAACCACTGGTATCTGTAGGATTTTTCCTACCTGTAGACATTCCTTCACAGTTACATGTTCAGGATTGCCCCACCTTTCATTCACGTACATTACAATCCCGCTGCTCTTCCTTTTGTCTCATGTCTCAGTGAAGCACATCGTGCTGCCCTCTCGGTATTGCAGACCTCACGTTTCCTGTAATGATCAATGAAACTGAGGGTTTATATATTCTCCTCCTTACCCGGACTTTCACTCCAGCTCTGCAGCCATAGTGTCTCCTCTTGAGCTCTGCAGGGATCACGGGTCGAGCTGCAGGCAGGCATGGTGGCCTGGAGAGAGCTAACTCGTGTGTGTACCTGTACACGACCCCCCTCAGGTCAGCACAGCCAACAAAAAAATGCAAAAAGGACGAGGAGAACCAGAGAAAAGGGATGGAAGCTGAAGATGTGCAGTTTAAGTGAGAAAAGAAATTTAGTGAAGAAAAGGACCATAATAAAACAATAACAAGATTAAAGAACACATATAGCTGCTTAAACTATCTCCCACACTTGCGGAGCCATCTTAAAAAAAAAATAAAAAAAAAATAAATTATTACAATTAAAGGGGTAGTACACCCAAAAATGTGTCTTTACCTAGTCTTAACCCAGGTAAAGAATAAAGTCCGGTGTTACTTTTACACCCTTCAAAAGCACAAATCCGTCCCACTGCATGAATATTTAACCAGAAACTCTGTGAAAGAACAGAAGTCTGAAACTAGCAAATCTACACCATATAAGTTCACATCGCTTCATAAGCGTTGGTGGGTGTGGTTTTCTATGTCTGCAAGGCAGGGACCCATCTGTTTGCATCTGGAGGAAAGGGGCTGTGGGGTTTTTAAAATTTCTCGTGGTGTAGATAACATCTCCATGACATGAAAACATAACCTGGTTTAATCCTGTAGAGGGCGCTATGAGCCATTTTTTTTTACCCACAAATACCCCTTTTTAAGATAAACTTAAAAATACAAATTTTATCAACAGTACATATGATTTTCACCACAATTAAGTAATTATGGGTTGTTTACAGCTCAAAAAACTAATTTTTGGGTTCACTACCCCTTTAATAACCAGAAGCTGGGAACAGGAAGTAAATTACACAGAATACACAAGGGAACAACTCTACCAAATAAAACAGGAAACAAACCAGAACATGAAAAAAATGACAAATAAGAAAACTAAATAGACAGCAACAGAACAAGAACAAAAACAGGCATCATGACAGAAAAGATAGCACTGTTGACCCTAAAGGCAAATGCACTGCAGTTCAAGCAGAAACTGATCCTGATTTCAGGCTATTTTTTAAATTTAGTACATTATGAATCTACAATTTATATCGTAAAATGTGCAGTATTCCAACTAAGCTTGCAACTAGGACAGATTTTACAAATGGGTGAACACAGCCCAATTCAGCAACCTTAAAAAAAAATTTACTACAGCGATTTAAACCTGCAAAATAAACAAACTGCAAAAACATTGTAAATAAATAAATGATCACCCTTCATTAAATTAGAAATCGTATGATATTATATCTTTTAGCACTGGCACCCTTTCCTTGTGACCTGGAGTGTGATTTCGGTATAATCTGTACATTATATATTACTCCAGTAATATTTCATGAACTGAACTCTCTGACTCCCTGATAATATATACATACATTTATGGGTTAACTGTAGTCAGGCTGATGTCATCTGCATGCTACACTGCAAACATACATTTACAAGACTGAGTAATTTCTATTCTCACTAATGTAACTTTTGTACTCAGTATTACTGTTTTCATATCAAACTCATGTTTCATTTAAGTTACGCAAGTGTTACTGAATGACTTTTAACAGTCTAAACTATCCATCCATCTATCTGCCATACCCACTTTATCCGATTTGGACCCAAACCCATCTGCCATCGGGCGAGAGGCAGAATACAACCGCATAGTTCAACAACTATGAACATGCTAAAGTCCAAAGTCAGTTCACAGAAGCAACGAGAGAGAAAGCCTGACACACCCCTCCCCAGCTGAAGAAGGAATATACAATCCCTCTTACATGTTCTGAATCTCCCCTGTGGTCCCCCTGATAAAATGATAATGATTCTGATAAAAATGATCTTAATATAGGCAAATAATAAAAAATGTACACACTGTTGTTAAATAATTTTGTTTTCTGAAACATTTCCCTTTTTATTCCTATCCATCAGTAATCTCCTTTAACATGGTGCAACAAGAAACAATTACTAAGAGGAAATCAGATTGTCACAATAATTTAATAAAAAGATATAAAAAAAATTTTTTACTTTTAAGGGCAACAGTGGTATGCTTATGTTGTATATATACATTTATATAGGGTTTAGATGATTTGTAAATCATTGCAGTCATTCTTTATTTACATTTTATTTAATTCCCACCAGTATTATGAAAACATCAAGAAATCAGCTGTGAGGAGGCTGAGGCTGCTCTGTGACAGCAACGGTAGTGATGAAAGATGAGTTGGAGTCCTTGATTGGACCTTCAGTCTTATAAACACAAGATTGTGCATCTGTGCATCTGAACATTGATGTCAACAAGTGAGAGCTTTATTGTTCTTTTGGCCACAATCAATAAAATATTGTTGATGGATTAAATAAAAGGGAGCTGAAACAAAGATATTTAAATCTCAAGCCAAAGAAGATAAGAAAGCAAGATGACTCTTCTCTCCATTATCTGTTTCTGCTGATGGACATTAGATCAAACCAACAAATAAGCCCTAATGAAAAATGTGGTTTTGATATTTATGCCAGTGCCAGTGGTGCCAGATCAATGCTGATGCTGTCACAGCTCAGCGTTTGCCAACAGTGATCAATAGATGCCGTGGATTTCTAAATGCACTTTCATATGCAAGGGAAAGGAATCTTCTGCAGTAAAATCAGAGTATGCTGTAGGGGAAATTTCAGCTGCCATAAAGATCATGTTGGTAAAGGCAGTCAAACCTCATCAACACAACAGCCAAATCATTTCTACATAGCCCCCCTGTCCCCACTGCCCTTTAACAACCTTCACTGTCTAAATTAAGATGGGTTTGATACTTTTTCTCCTTAAGATGTTACAGACTGCCATGGTACTATGTACCACTGCTGCACTAATGTTGCCATTATTTATGCAGTAGCTTAGAAGCCCTCAGCAATGAGCTGCTGGGTCTTCTATCAAAAGGACTCCCTGCACAGAAAAATCAGTCTTTCATAATGGCAATTTTTGTGGTTTTGCTGTTTCATGCAGCAGAGCTGGCCCTAGTCACTTTGGTACCTAGGAGAGATTATGGTGACCATGTACAGCTTGCCGGTAGATATGAGGTGAAGCTAGTGGACGTAGTACTGAACAAACAACCTTATATCTACCCTCTGTCACATTGTGATGGAGCTGCTAAAAAAAACTTCATAAAAACCACCAACATGTTTGTTTTTGTTACTGTACTGTTACTGTAACCAGTCATTTTATGGTATTATTGGCAGCAATACAAAAACAACCATAAGTTTTAAACAGTAATATAATAAATGTTTTCCTCTCCAGCCACAAAATTACTGAACATATTCTTGAAAACTTCGAATACTTCAAAGGATCAACGCTAAAAATCCAAAGGTGTTATGCTTTAGCAACCTTTTGTTTTCACTGGCAAAAATCCCAGATGTGACAAAGTGCATGTGTCCGGGTGTTTCTTTACACTTGTAAAGAATCTTTAAAAAATTCCTGAATCCAGGCAATGATCCGGATTACTACAAAAATCTAATTACTTGCTCCTTATTCCATTTCGGAGACTTTCTGAAAAAGTCATCACAATCTGTCCATTACTTTTTGAGTTATTTTGCTAACAGACAGACAGACAAACCGTCGCCGCCAAAAACATAAACCCGGCGTTGGCAGAGGTAACAAACTAACAAGCGCATTAGATGAATAGACCAGAGTGAGCTCCATGTGTGCCTGATGGGAATATTGTAAGAGTTGTTGTAACCATGTGAAAGGATTTTATCCAAAATGTATTTGAATTTGGCAGTACTGACACTAGAAACATGACTGCTTAAACCGTTTAAACTTTTAGGCAGCAGGTCTACTTACAACAGAAGAAACACAATCCTACATTCTTTTTTGAAACAGGTGATTTTTTCAATAAACAAATTTCAAAAAGTGCTCCACGACAGCTTCATGTGCTGCGTGTTAGTACTTTGCAGACCACTTCAGACGTAAAATCAATACTATTTGATCAAGTGCAAAATGTTGATTTTAACTGGTGCTGGGCAACGTTTAAAATGTTTTAATCACAGTTAATTGCATAATATGTTGTGATTAATTGTGATTAACTGGATTGGTACTCGCAAAAAGTCCTTTACCTTTAAGAGAAAGTGTGCTGCTATATGAAGAAAATGCAGTAAATCAGGGGTCTGCAACCTACAGCTCTGGAGCAGCAAGTGACTCTCTGGACCTTCCACAATGACTCTTAATACATAGATATGATAGAATGTTTTTAAATATAGATATAATAACAAATGCAGGTTTTTTAAGCAACTTTTCAGTTTCTTTTATTGAGTAATTGAGTAAAATTCACACAACATAACAGATTATATATATATACAGTCATGGACAAAATTGTTGGTACCCTTCGATTAATGAAAGAAAATATCACAATGGTCACAGAAATAACTTGAATCTGACAAAAGTAATAATAAATAAAAATTCTATGAAATTTAACCAGTGAAAATCAGGCACTGCTTTTCAACCATGTTTCAACAGAATTATTTAAAAAAATAAACTCATGAAACAGGCCTTTTGTGAGATTCAAGTTATTTCTGTGACCATTGTGATATTTTCTTTCATTAACCGAAGGGTACCAACAATTTTGTCCATGACTGTATATATATATATATATATCTTTTTCCTCTTATTTTTCTATATTGGAAACTATTGGCTTTTATTTTATCTACATCCTACATCCTACATTTTTTTTTTTGCTAAAGTTTTATGTTTTTCTTTATTTTAAAACATGAAAATAGAAATAAAAATGTGGTTCTTCAAAAACGGCTATATAAAAAATTTTAAGTTGTCTTCTTTCGAAAGGTCTCATAACATTTGCGTCTCTAAAGGGTTGCAGACCCCTGCACTAAACACATAAACAGATTTAGCAGCAGTTTTCTCTTTAAACAGCAACAGCTAAAATATTTCTTCATGTATATCTATAAAATCAAATATTTATGCCAAAGAATGATGAAATATTCAGGATTTACTAAGTAAAAGGTAAAAAGTCGGCAGGATGAATTTAAAGCTGTGAAGCTGCTTCCTTCTAAACACAGAAGGAACAATATGTGACATGGACAAATGTCACCTCTACTGAAAGCACACATCTTACAGATTCCAATACTGTAAGTTTCTTCTTGCTATGACAAAGATTTACTGAACCAGAGGCAAAAGAAGGCCCAATTAATGCTTCACGTTTGTAAAACATAGTCATAAAATGTCTTTGCTGTCTTGCCTCAAAACTTATATCCACCAGGATAAAATTGCATTTAGTTTAAAAACAAAACAAAAGCAAAACTTTCCAAAATGTTCCTCCCATTTGCATGGGTTTTGACCGACAAAGAGAAGTGTTGGTTCTTTTTCTTCTTTCTTAAGTGCCAGACAGAAAGTTTTTCTAAACCCGCTCTCTCCTGATTACATCAGATGTCTAGCTGTAGCAGGACCAGACATGGAGGTGGAGGCATTGGACAGCAAGCATCTGCATGTGGTTTCTCTGTGTTCAGAGCTAGTGAGCAAGAACTTTGAAAAAAAAAAAAAAGAAAAGAAGAAGCTTAATGTGATAGTAACATCCCCAGCCCTAATATATATATATATGTATTTTCTTTTCAAAAACATAAAAAAAAAAATTATTATGTAAAACACTTTGCACTGCTTTTTCATTCAAAGTACTTTATAAATAAAGTTTGATTTGATGTGATACAGAACATCTGCACTGTTACACCACAGTAGTAAGTCTGTTGTGTTATTTTATTTCATTTAAAGAAGGCGTTTAAACAAACTTTTACTATGATCTATGTTTACAGTTATTATATAACCAAGTTTAACTGTAACATTTGGTTATATAATAACAAAATTAATAACTGAAAATAAAGATGACATACAGTGATGTCAAACAACACAAATAACAGCTAAGCCTCCATTTTTCAGCAGGTGGTGAAGATATGAGTGAAGCAGCTTCTAGAGCAATGATTCCCAAACTTTTTGAGCCAAGACCCCAAAGATAGTACACGATTTTGTTTATGCAATAATAGGTTAAAAGATTACTGCATTAATTTCACAGCTTAATCTTTTTGCCTTAACAAGCTCATTTTAACAGCTCTTTTAAAAATCCCAAATCTTTTTGATAAATGCAGCCAAAATGTATTTATTTTTCTTTACAATGATCTGGTGAACCCCTTGAAATTCTCTTGGGAACCTCAGTTTGGGAAAGGCTGTTCTAGAGGCATCTGAAGCAGTGAATCTGGACAGATTTAGAGTAGATTTAACTGTTCCTGTACAGTGCAAGCAAAACATGTAGCTGCAGCAGACAGACTAAAACTTATGTTAAACAACATAAATCATCATCCAGCTATGTCACTAAAATATGAGGTAGAACCAGTTATCTAGACCAGTGTTTCTCAATCCTCGTCCTCAGCGACCACTACCCTGCATGTTTTAGTCCTTTCCAACTCCAGTACACCTGGTTCAGATTAATTGAACTCCTTGTCAAGTTCTTTGCAAGCCTGCTAACGAGCCAGTCATTTGATTCGGGTGTGTTAAAGATGGACACCTTTAAAACATGCAGGGCAGCGGTCCCCGAGGACCAGGATTGAGAAACACTGATCTAGACCCATAGCAGCTGCAGCAGCAACAGTGTATGGTGTAGGCCAGGTCAATCAAACAATGAGAAACAATATAGGGGTACATATATGGCTTTTATTTTCAAGACAGTAAGAGGAAAGGACCCCAGTTGGGGGTCTAAATTATTTCCATTTATTATTATTATTATTATTATTATTATTATTATTATTATTATTATTATTATTATTATTATTATTATTATTATTTCCTTTCACGTTGTGTGTATGTGTTTGTGAACCTACTAGATGCCTAGAATTTCTTTTGCAGTTCTGAATAATTATCCTTGTTTTTTTAGCTATCAACAGACCATCTGTGGACACTTCATGTGTCATGGGTACTATGTTAATGTTCTGTTACTGAGGGAACAACCAAATGACTGGACACCCTTCTTATAAATCTTATACGTGTAATTGTCATTGGCTTTATGTTGATTTCCCTGGTGCAGGTAGCAGAGCTGTTGAAGAATCAGAGGAAATAAATCAGTGAAACACAGAGGAGACATCTCAAAAGAATGCAGCATAAAACTGGTACATTATACAGTCTGCATGTACGGCATGTGTTAGAAAGTGGATAATTTAATTTAGGTTGTATATAAATTTTACTTCAGGCACTATACACTGTTGAAATTTTGTTAAAGGAAACTAAAAATGCAGCTATAAAGGTCAAGCTGTCAGTTGAGTTTCTGCCTGAAATGATTTCCTGATGTTAAGTAAACTAAAGTGGCTGTGGGATCACTTTTTATGGACAAGGAAGTGACTCATAAAATGTAATATTATTATAGGGGATGTTTGCAACAGCCTTTTTACCTCTGCTTCACATTAAGTCATAAAACATTGTTGACAGGATTTTACAGTAATAGAAAGAGTTTTTATTGGTAAAAACCATGTGAATATCAGAACGATTTGAAACACAAATCACTTATGTAGACAAGACCATGTGATGATGAATATATCTGTTAACGAAAAAAATACTTGACAGGAAATACTATACTTGTTTTATATATTAAGCTACTAATATTCATATTCAAGTATTCAGTCAATAAGGAAGTGGACAAATGAAAGTGAGGGAATATGTAATAATACAAAATAATTTTCTTGAAAGCAATTTTCCGGCTGAAACAGTTATATTTCTTAAACAAAAGCAACACCAAAAGAAAAATCTTCATCTTATTGCATATTTGATGGTGCATTTGGCCACCACCTTCATATGAAAAGAAAAGCAAAAGCCTTTTTTTTTTTCTGTTCAGCGAGCCTACTGGGACATGCGACAAAGGCTGTCAAGCATTACTATTCAAATGAATTTTACAGGTGACATACAGTGTACAAAAGGTGGACTCAGAGAAATCCTGTTGTGGAGCACAGGAGTCTACAACTTTTCTCCCCAAATTGTGACAACTTCCTTTGAATACTTTCATACTTCACTGACTCTATTTTCAGCTGACGTTAATCATTTGGATTTAACAGCCTGGAACTCATTATTTTGACTTGCCAGCTTAAAGGTAATACATGCTAGAAATTCATCTTAGCAGTGGACAGAGGGAAGGGAAGAAAGAATGAAAAAGAAAGACTCTTCTGTCTACGGAACCCCTTTTAGAAAATGGCTTAAACATCCTTGAAGAAATCCTTTTCAGTATATAGTCTGTTGGAAATGCAGTAGAGCATGGCGTTATGGAATATCCTCAAGAGAAGAAGCGGTGAGAATCCATAGACCTTAACAGTCATTAGCATTATTGATGATCTGGTAGTTATTTTCTTCAAGCAAGTTCTGACGTCTTGTTTGATATACAAGGCAATTACCTGATAAAACACCAGTATTTAATTTTTAAACCTTTTGATTTTTCTTTTTTATGAATGAATGAATCAGGTATTAGGTATAATACATTTTGTCACCTCTGAACAAAGCCAGGCTAGTTGTTCAACATTACACTAAGCAATTCCTGGGTGTTTGCTTTGAATTAATCAGACAGACAGGGAAGTGGTGTAGATTTTCTATGTACCACTTGGCAACAACACAAATAAGCTTGTTTGCAAAGAGTTGAATTATCACATTTCTTTCTGTGTGCTGTGAGAGGAAAACTGACAATCAGATGAACATTGTTTATGCAGGGATGAAATATCATCACTGATGCTTAAGCAAGATTGTGTCCACCTTTAAATTACTAATGTAACCTTCGGCAAAGATAAGCTAACCATTATCGACCTTCGAAAAGTCCCCAGTGAGAGATATAATTGAAATCTTACATCTGGTAATAAAGGCTGAGCAGGTGGTTGCATAAAAGTATATGTAACTGCTTGTCCAGGTTTTTTCCTGCATGAATTTCACACACTATTTGACCTTTATCATCTTTTCAGAGCAGGGATTAACAATCTCAGTCCCTGAGGGCCACCTTCATGCAGGTTTTAGTTGTTTCCCTGCTCCAACTCACCTGATTCACGTTAAACAGATTGCCTCAACAGCTTGCTGTCAAGTTCTACACAAGCCTGTAAATGAAGGTGAGTTGAAGCAGGAAACATCACGAACCTGCAGGCCAGTGGCCCTTAAGGACTGAAATGGGGCATCCTTGTTTAAGAGAGCTTTGCTGTGCATAAGGTACTTCGATTTAACAACTTTTCTTTTGCCTCGGAATGTATATTTTTATATTTTGCCTCCTGAGTGCGTTCCTTTTGTTCATTGTTGTGTTCAAGTCAATAATGCAACCTCCCACAATTTTTCATCCAAACAATATTCTCAATAATGATCAGCAGGATGCAGACCACAGCTCTCTAGTCGGCATTCCTCTCTCAGCTACACATCACCAAAAGGTTTCAGAACATACTAAATTACTTTTCATCAGTCACAATATGACAAATCAAACACTAATTACAATATCTGCCAAAATTAGGCCAACAAATCATTTTTTTCTGCTTATATTACATTTTTTGTTTGGCTTACAGGTTTTCCCACTGGCCCCCGAAAGAAATTCATAATTTATGCAAGAGCTGGAGACTAAATATATGGATATAAATTCTGTTGGCAGCATGCCTCTTTGCCTGCCCAGAGCATAAAGAAAGGCTGAATCATGTTTAAATATGGACTGTGGGAGATCATAAATCCTTATCTGAACAACCTTTGACTAGTCAGAAACTTTATACTTACTACACAAGAGCTGTGAACATGCTAATAGCTGATAATGAGCAGAGGGAATTAAATGTGTACTTACTGCACAAAAGGGCTGACCGCTGTAAGGAAAAGACTGTAGTGAGAAGGTAAAAGCTGCAAGAAAACACCTTTATAGGTATTACATGCTAGCACCAGTGCTGCCTCTGCATGCCTGGCTTAACTTATGCTCGTCTCCTTGCTAAGGTTAATTTTTCTCTGCTCACAATGAACATACTAAAAAGAAAAAAAAAAAGGAAAAGCAAATTGAAGCTGGGAGAAAATGAAGGAGTTGATGGGGAAAAGGCAGAACAAGGTGAGTGATAACTTCATTATAGAATGACCTCAGTAGCCAGCCTTTATGCTCGCCTTCGTTTCACTACACTGGAATAATATTTCCAAAGTGACAGAGAACATTGGTTACATAAACCAGAGCTTCTTAATCTGTTTTTGGTTTCAGGGACTGCAATGTCTTTTGTCTCATGGACAAGCAAAGAATAGCACTGCCTCCTTAAGCTCCACTGGCACTAAAAGCAAACCTGTTTACAAGAAAACTGAGAGTATAAAACCACTCTTTTCCAGATGAGTTTAGTCTCAGCTACAGTCTTGGTCCCCTATTCTGAGTCTGAGGTGTGTGTAATCCAGATACAATCAGTACTGTTGTTGGTGGTGCTACAGCTCCAGAAGAGGATAGACAACAACCAGAAAAGAAGGCACGTGAAACTGTCAGCTCCTTTGCATGCAGCAGGAAATCCACTGAAATGTGTGACATCCAAAGCACAATGCATGGATTTAAAGAGATTTCTTTCTCTCCGTGAATGGGCTCCAGCCATCGATGGTCTCAACACAAGCACATTTTCTTTCAGCAGCTCTCAGTATTTCTTTTAATTGTACAGTTAAAATCACAAAAAAAGAGAAAATAACAACCTAGAATCCATATAACTATACCTTTACACAAACAATGCATACTTATCATGACAGGAATAATCAATACAAAATTTATTACTAAAATTAACATTGTCATTTTTGACACATACACACGCACACACAAAAAGCCTTACCTTAATCTGACATATTTGTACATCTTAAGACTAATACATCCTGAGATAAGACTTGTGGGTTGGTAATATGCTCCATTTGTGGCTTGTAACACAACAAAAAAAGAGACACACACATTTTTTTTCTTTTGTCAGTAAAAACTAATTAATTATGTGAGAGAGAAGCATCTGTTTTAAGGAGAATGGCTTCATGCAAATGATGCTCTTTGTGATTGTTCCCCCACTTTTTATGCTACTGCTACAGCTTAACTTGTCTGCCAAATGCAAAATTACTTAACAGGACAATTAGTATGGGTGAGAAGAAGGTGCAACACTTTGAACTTCTCCATCCAGCTATCAGTAAACCAAGGGATTATCAGCTCATCCTTATAATGCACTCACACACACATAAACTTAAATACTCACACACATCCTAATGCTTCACAGGCTACATGACATTATAAACAAAACTAGCAAGGAAATAGCTCTTTTGTTGGCTCATGATGATAAACTCTCTAAACAGTCTTCCTACAGAGCCTTCCCTGCTGTGAAAGTCCAGTTAAAATCTTGTACTGAACACAGCTAACCTGGCCACTTTCTCCATGTGAGTCACGTCAGGGTGATAATCAGCTCTCTCCATTCCAATCATCTTTTCTGTTCACATAATTAAGTTGTATTATCCCCCAAGTATTTTCTTCGGTGCAGCAGAATCTATCGCCTTACATCAAAGATAAAACCAGGAAAAAAACATTTATCTCAGCTTAGTAGTTGCACCTTATGTCTCTTAAAGATGAAACGCTCACACCTCACATTCTATGGATCCTGATATAGTGCACGTGCATGGCCGTGTCTCATTCACCAAGGAGTCCATCGCCTCAGAGTTTGAATGGTAGCTCAGATAATACTCTTGCAACTGAGAATTAAGGTCCTGCTCTTGCTTGAGAGCCTTTTTCCTGCGCTTATGGTTGACTGAGTGCTGCTGCAGCTGCCTCATGGTGTTGGGGTAGCGCCTCCATGAGACATACATAACCAGTAGGATCAATGACACTGACAGGAACAGGGCTACACTGCCTGCAATGATTTTATGGAAAGACATATGTTCAAACTGTAGCTCTGGGATAAATGATGTTGGGGTTTCAGGAGAGATGTGGGCTGTAAAGCTCATGGTTGTGGACTCTGCTATCTTCCTGTCTGTCCCACTTGGACGGGCAGGTGAAGTGGTTAATTTCTGTGAGGGTGACATAGTGTGGGTCAGTTCTGTAACTCCAGAGGAAGCTGGCCAAGTTGTGATGTTCACATTTTGGGTTGAGCGCAATAAGATGAGAGCTGTAGTTGAAAACACATACGATGCATCCACACATATAGAGTAATTCCTCATCACGTCCACCACTCTTTCACCCTGCACAGACTTGGGACTGCTGCAAATCATGCTGATGTCCTTGGAGTCCCTGAAGGTCCTGAGCCATCCCATAAGAGGGCAGATGCTGGGGCTGCAGTCCCAGGCATTGCCTGCCAGGCTAACAGTGGTCAGGGAGGTCCACGCTGCCACAACTTCCACAGACACACTACTCAGTTTATTTGATTCAAGGTTCAGCATTTCTAAGCTTGGCATGCACTGGAAAACAGCAGGATCCAACATTTGGATTTCATTCCCTGAAAGGTCCAGTTTCTGCAGTTTCAGCCAGGTCCATGGCACACCTTGACTAATGGATCGGATCCGGTTCCACTGCAAATAAAGAGCCTGGAGGTTGGAAAGTCGTGGGAAAATAAAGAAATTAATCCTAGAGAATTGATTGTGTTCCAAATGAAGCTCTCTCAGCTTGAACAGCCCTAAAAATGCTGTGCGAGTGAGGCTGCGCAAGCGATTATAACCCAGGTCTAGAAACTCCAAACTGCGGCATTCCAGAAAGGTGCGAATGAGGATCTGCTTTAGTCCATTAGATCGAAGGTGAAGATTCTGGAGCTTGCGCAGGCCATAGAAATGTCCTGGGTGCAGAAACTGCAGCTGATTATAAGATAAGTCCAGATTTCTCAGGTTTGGTATTGCACTGAATGTGTTATTGTGCAGATGTGCTATTTTGTTGGAGCTGAGGATCAGTTCTTTCAGCCTGCGTACACCATGGAAAGCTAAAGCATCTATAGCATTGATGGAATTGTGGTCCAAGTAAAGCCAGATTAGCTGGTTGAGATGAGCAAACTGGTATGGCAAAAGAACCAGCAGGTTATTATAACGCAGGGACAGACCTTGGCATCCTGTGGTGATGTTTACTGGGATGTCTTGAAAGATGCCAGACTCGCAATAAACAATCTTTCCTTCACAGCGACAACTCGCAGGACACATCCTCTCCCCCTTGCTGAGCAGCAGCAAAACAGCTGCCTGCAGAAGAAAGCATGATAACCTCCAGTCCAACATCACAGAACCTGTTGGAGGTAGAGTAGGGCACAGGCAATCAAAGGGAGGACTTGGTTTTTTAAATGTTTGCTCAAAGACATTTGAATAAGTAAAGGTAAAACACTGATCCCTCAAACAGGAGATCATGTAGTGTGTAGCAGCTTTAAGTCTGATGTCTGAGACTGCAGACCTGATTCATGAAGAATTAATAACCATCTGACGTTGGCTACTTTTAAGGTATGCACATGTGAATACATTAACAAATGCACAGAAAAAAATATTGAGAAGAGACAGTTTATTTCCAGTTACAGGAATTAAAATAAATTAAACTAAATTCAGGTTAGTAACTAAGAAATTGTCAGTTAAAACTGATCATAGCTGCCTTCTTTGCGCGGAAGAGCCTGAAGAGGAGAAATTGTGTCACTTAATTTTGATGAACGTAATGACTTACCCATCGTCACTGATGGAAGGAGTGCTCCTCCGGTGGGGGGAGAAAAAGGATAAAGAGCGCGTTAAACTGCGCTCATACGCAGTTTATGCATCCGCATACTGAGCAATACTTGCAAAGCAAATCCAAGTTTTCCGCAGAGCTCCAAGCCCCCGCTGATCTCTGGATGACGCTCAGAAATAGGACGCTTTCACACTTGGGTCGTAGTTGGAGTCGGCGCTACAGTTCAGTTCGCTGTGTGCGCAATTACCCATTTGAGCGCCAACAGACTGATGCACAAGCCTCCACTCCATGCAGACCCACTCTCTCTCTCCCTTCATGTCTCTCCCATCTCTCTATAACTCTCTCCTTTCTCAGAGGCGTAGGCGTCCTCAATATAAGCTTAAAAATGTTTTATTCCTGTCATGAAAATCCTGCCATTAAATTTGTTAGTTACATCATAACATCGTTTGCGTGTTTTACGTCCAGTTGTGTGTGATTAATATCTATATGTCAATGAACCTGGTCTGAAAATAATCAGTTACCCTTAGATTCGTTTAGGTTTTAGACTTGAACTCGTTATTGAAATGTAGGGGTGAACAGAGGAGATCAGATGGGTTCATGCGTAGTTTAATATAGCATGCACCCCAATGATAATGACAATAAAAAACCTTTAATATAAAAAGTGTGAGGTATTAATATCCAAATTCACCATTCATTCATCAGTAGCAAACCATTCTGAGTCATTCTGAACAGGAATGAACAGTCTTGGATAATTAGGACTTTTTTGTTGCTTGCTGGTGGCTTGATTATGCTGACAGCTCAAGTGTGATGTTGACACATTTATGTGGACAAACAGTTCACACCTTTTGGTGTCTTGATATACAATCCTATGAGATGATGTTGACTAAAGAGATGCCAACATCAGTATAAATAGTTTTCAAATGGGCCTAAAATAAAGCAGTCAGCAGACAGCAGAGGAAGGACAAGGATTTCTCTTATTATCTGGTTGTTTCATACTTATTGTTCACACTCAGCTCGTTTTGCATTGAGCTGGCACTGGCCACACTGGGAAAGTGGATATTTTTGACTTCACAGCTTTGAACAGTTTGAGTTCAAACATGTGCTGACAGCGACCCCTTGTGAAAGCAAAGAGAAATGTCTCGTTATAAGGAGCTGATGACACTGATGCCCTATTACATGACTTCAGCAAAGTTAAGGGAGAAAGCATCCAGGTCAGTTGTGGTTTAAGGAAATAATGAGTTGATGAATTTGCATCAGCATTTGACTGGGAGTGTGATGTTACTTGGTCAAACATGAGCTCCAGTGATGCAGATTGCATAATGACAAGGTGATTTTGCATCTGCTCCTGGAGCAAGGCAGTCGGAGAAGATCTAAGACTAAGACAAGCCTCCCAGACTTAAAATTGCAACATCTGTGACTGACTGACAAAAGAAAAATAAAACATAAATAAATAAAATAAAACTGCTCTTCAAAGGTTAATCTGCCACACATACTGTATGTCTGAGGAGCTCAAGTCATTTCTAACAGCCCCCCTACGAATGGGAAAATGTGCTGCTTGACGACGCTGCTTCAGCACTGAAAATGAAACCTGTTTGATGTGGGGGAGGGTTAGCTGCGATCACTGTCATCTCCACAAAAAGGTTATCAGCTGGATTGCATATTGGATATGAAAAATAAAAAGTGACTGCGTGTGTACACCAGCTGCAGCTAACAAACTAATAATATAATGATTTCTTTTTAGGGCGACAACAACAATCTTTTCACTGACAGCAGGAGACACATTAATTAGCTCTTTCAAACCCTTCTTTGGAGATCAAAATATGCGTTCATTATTTTAAAGTTATGCAAATTGAGATTGAAGTAACAGTGTGAGCTAATGAAAAGCTGAATTTGAATCCATATAAGTTCTAGAACATGTAAACATTTAAACTGACTTATTTATAGGTCCAGGCCTGCCTTGTGGCTCTACATAATGTGTAATACAAACAGACATACTTACTCATACATTAGGTCATCTTCCACTGGCCTTTTTTTTCCTTCTTGTTCAAATATGCCAAAAATTGCATTTCATGATATTGAAAATATTTAAGATGGATGATAATCTCTTCATTACAGTGAGCAACCTCTGTACTGAAAAATAGCATTAATCCTCCAGAGCCATTTTAATCTAATATCTTGTGATACATGCATCAGAGTGAATGAGAACAGCATGTGATGCTGAAGATAAATATGGTGTCACGTGACTATTGTCCATTATGTCCATGTTGAAAATCAGAAGCACAGAGCTGGGAAATAAATGCAGTTGATAATGGGAGACTGATGTGGCTCTTTGCACTTTGTAGACTACTTGATAACTTTTTACTTAGATCGGACAAAGTGCACTTAATTTAAACAACCTCCATTATTTCTTTGCCATCTCATTGCTCATGCAAAAACTCAACTTTCCATTTGTCAGGCTCATTGCCACTTTGTCTGCACATAAAGTACAAACAAGGCATGAGCAACTCTACAACATTTTGATAACATTAAGCAATAAAATGGGGAAGTAATCGGTATTTTACAGAAGAACAAACATTTGAGGTGCTAATGTACTGACTCATTTTTTTCTGTTGACTTTTGAAGTCATTTTCAGATTTATATTAAAGCAATATATTATATAAAATGACAAATTTATTTTACATGGTATGACCTTTAATCCCGCCTACCTGAGAAGCATGAATGGCAGCGACAATCAAGGTTTGGTGGAATAATTTCTTTAAAATGGACTTTTCAAAACTGCCTAAACATTTGTTTGTAACTTTAGGAAGAAAAATTTAATTTAATTTAATTTAATTTAATTTAATTTAATTTAATTTAATTTAATTTAATTTAATACCTTTGTCATATTTATTTATCTATTTATTTATTCATTCATTGTTTTTGTTTGTTTGTTTATTAGTTTCAGCTGTTTATTACTAATCCAGCCAGACTAACTTGTTGATCCACATCAGAGTGAAGCAGGATTAATGCTTCTTGGAAGCTATATTAGTTAATGCACCGATGTTCTCAAATTTAGAAGCGTGTGATGAGACAGAGTGTGCCAGACCTCTCTTTCCCAGGTAACTAATAATATGATGGACTGGGTCAGGTTATACCCTCTCTCAACAGGATGCATTTCTCTCCTCACATTACCCATATGAACACAAATATTGAATTGGAGCCCAGCTGTTCATCACAATGCTTGATATTTATACCATCACCTCAAAATGATATTAAAAAACATTGCCTAACATTGTCTGAAGTCAAACCAGGAACTATCTCGCTGTGAGGTGTCAGCATATAGCACCACACCACCATGCAGCCAGTGAAAAATGTTTCACTGGCAAGAAACTTTCAAATATCATCTATTTGACTCAGGATTTAAACACAGAAGTCCATTATCATAATCTCTATAATGCAGTGCCAGCTGATCCTCACGGCCTTCCTAGCATACGTATGTTTTCTTATGCATGAGCATGACATGAAAATGTAGACTATAATATGAAGTGAGGGTTTATTTCATTCTCTGATGAATGGCTCTTGAGATAAGGCTGAACATTGTGACCTTTTATGCAAAGATAATTCAGTGGGGCTTTAACATTGTTTTCATCACTGGTTCATCTATGATGTAGCTTCCATGCTGCTACTGTTTGAGCATGTTTTAAGCTGGCATAAAGAGAAATCATGTTGTACGTCCTCCAATGTAAACTTCAACAGTCTCCTCAGTTTCTATGTTTAATTCATTAGAGGTAAAACTTAAAGATGTATTAATATTACTGAAATGAGAATAAGGAAGATTGACAAACAATCAATAAATAGTGGTAGGATGCTGATTGACTGGAGAGAATACCCTTTTTCTGTAATCAATATACAGTTTATTGTATGTATTATTCTGTCTGAATACAGAATACTGAATACAGCACATCGAGTTGCCTTATGTATGAAATGTGCTATATAAATAAATTTGCTTTGCCAAAATTCCCCTACAAATGGCATATTTGGGTAAAAATAATCTTTTTAGCCACTTTTGAAAGTCTGAGCTTTGTAATTTTTTTTAAACATAACCCTAATTATAATTAGGGTTAATTATAAAATTAATTATAATTAATTGTAAGTTTTTTTTAATTGTTATTTTATTTAATTTAATTAAAAATGTTCATCTGTATAATTTCACTATATAACTTCCACCAAATAAATGAATAAACAAAAAGCAGAAATAAGGCTTTGTAAACATCTTCAGATGTTCTGATAGCACTGATGAGTGCTGCTAACTCTGAAGGACGTCACATTCAGAGCTGTACCATCGTCAGTCATGCTTGCAGTCACCTTGATGCGTGCAAGTGTGTGAGTGAAAGAGAAAGTTTGACACAGAGATGTGTGTGTGTGCAGATTTCTCCCCTGCCCTTCAACCCCAGTTATTTGATTGATCTAACAATGGAAATTAAACCAGTGATTGCAGTGGAAATGATGGATGTGTCAGTTTTATTCTTGTTTCCAGTAATTTCTTTGTCACAAACTATCTGTGATTTGAGCTAAAATGTTCATAATGTCCATTACTGGTAATTACGCTATTCATTAAATGCAGTAGAAGAGGGACTCATTAGAAATGATGGCTTTGACCCTGTCTCAAAATCCCATTATGAAGCCTTTAGAGCACCCTTTGTTTACGCATGATAAATTTCGGTGTCAATACACACCATCAGGGACTAAACCAAATAACACTGCACCCCACAACAAAATACATGCATACATGCATACATACATACATATATATATATATATATATATATATATATATATCCTTAGCATCACATGTGTTTTCAAAATAAGATTAACAAAAAAATAAATAAAAAAAAAAAAAAATGAAGCAAGAAAAGAACACTGTCCAGTGAAACTTGAAGGAGACTTAAGTCTGGGGCTGTTTTGCTGCATCTGACACATGGGTGTCTTGAATCTTTGCAGGAAACAATGAAATCTCAAGATTATCAAGGCATCTGGAGCAAAATGTGCTGCCTACTGTAGTGTCAGAAAGCTTGGTCTCAGGCACAGGTCATGGGTCTTCCAACAAGATAATGACCCAAAACACACAGCCAAAAACACCCTAGAATGACTAAAAGCAAAACCTTGGACTATTCTGAAGAGGGCTTCTATGAGCCCTGACCCAAACCTTTTGAACATCTATGGAAGGAGCTGAAACATGCTGTCAGGAGAGGGCACCCTTCAAACCTGAGACAACTGAAGAAGTTTGTTCACGAGCAGTTGAGCCAAAATACATGTTGACAGGTGCAGAAGTGTCATTGACCATTACAGAAATCGATTGACTGCAATAATTGCCTCAAAAGATTGTGCATAATTTTTGCTACAATTGAACTATTTTTTTTTCCAATTTCATTCATGCAATATTATACTATATAACACCTAATCCTTAACAATCTGATCTGTCTGTTACACCCTCACATGCCCAAGAACTGAACAATCATGTTATTATCTGAGGTTTTCAAAAGATCAATTTGCTTCTCTAATATAGGCCTGGTTTACAGATGTCTTTTCCAAACTGACCCTTTAATTAATCTGTTCACAGATATGACACATTCTGTTTTACATAAACTATTAACATTAACACAACTGCCTCCAGCAAATTCTTAAAGAGTAGTAGAAATAATCTAACATAAGTTTTCAAAATAGCGTTAAAGCAACATTTAACCAATTCATATGCAAAATGACTCCCTATTTTGACACTTGTGTGGACTTGTGGGCCTCATAAAAGTTGTAGTCTATGATGTGTCTTTAATATTAGTCAGGTCCTTAATTACCAGTTTTAAGGTTTTTAAGCTTTATCTTAAAGAATCCGAGAGAAATGGTGGTTCTGAGGCGTATGACTGGGAGTACAGCTTCACATATATCCAAACCCCGAGCAAACAGTGCTCCCATTCCTCCGCTTTAATTGATATGCAGGCTGTGCTCCTGCAGAACAATGAGGACTAGTTTAAAGTAGGCTGCGGAGCGCCACTGTTACCAGAAGAGGGCATCTCAAGTCCTCAAACGGAGTAAGAGCGAGCTCAATCCTCTTATTCTACACCAGCATCATTCCTGTTGCTATAGTACAACTGATTTATTCTTGATACCATGGTCAACGCGTCTAATCTTCATCAGCTTGCATCTTCTCCCTCTACGCCTGAGGCTGGATACACGCAACTTGTCGACTTTTGGACCACAGCTCTTCTCTCAGATTGCTTGACTGTTATTTGTCTCCCAGTGTCTTTTCTGCCACTTAGAATCAACAATTGGTGATCGGGTGTTCAGGACGTATTCATAGCTTCTCACAACATGCGCTGAATAGTGTGCTTCAATCCCAGAGGTTTGTAAGACACCCAGATGTATGCGTAATCAAGCTGATGTGGTGCGGTAACGTATCAAACTACAGCCAGAGGTTAATGCACACCTTGTGGAGCCGCTGTCATCTCCGACAGGTGTGCGAATGGGAGCAGAGCGGATCTAAGTACGGCGCAAAGTACGTGCATTTTCCGCGCAGACGGGCGTCCTGGTTGAGTGTGCAACTATTTGAGCAAAACGCCGAGTGAATGTAACATGTGGAGCTGGAACGCGCGCAACAGAGAGCCGTGCACATGAGGAAGAGCAGTCACCGCGCAAATATGGGTATGTTCACTGTTCTGAACATTTATTTCTGCGTAGACGTTTAGTCGTTTGTCTAAGTACAATTCAGTTACAGCTGATGTTGCTGGTGTCTCAACCCCCCCTGTGGTTTATCAATGATGGCTGCAGGCTTGGAAATCTGAGGGAGGCTTTTCTCTTGACAACTAGTTGACAAATTATACCTCATGTAGTGGTTATGTGTTAGCAGACAGTAAAACATTAGAATGCAAATTTGAATAACCTTTTTTCCAAGCCTTATGCCAAGTATAAGTATTTAATTTCCTAATTCAAATCAATTTAGCTCTGCTGTAATGTTTGGTGCTTACTTATGCCCTTACATTTATCACTTTTCTGTGTCTCCAGGACTTTCTGTGCTTTTCAGATGGCTTGTATTCACAGTGGTGGTACCCACCTGGCTTCTTGCTGCTCCAAGCGGCATCCGGGAGCGGCCCTGCCCCCAGAGCTGTAGATGTGATGGGAAAATAATATATTGTGAATCCAATGCCTTCCGTGATGTGCCAAACAATGTGTCTGTAGGTACGCAGGGCCTGTCTCTTCGTTACAACAGCTTGGTAAACCTCAGAGCCCATCAGTTTGCAGGCCTGAGCCAACTGGTGTGGCTCTACCTCGACCACAATTACATTAATGCAGTGGATGGCCAGGCTTTCCATGGGATAAGGAGGCTCAAAGAACTGATTCTCAGCTCGAATAAGATCACACAGCTAAAAAACAACACGTTCCATGATGTCCCCAATCTACGCAATCTTGATCTGTCTTACAATAAACTGCAGGTTGTTCAGCTTAATCAGTTCACAGGTTTACGAAAGCTACTCAGTTTACACTTGAGGTCAAACTCCTTAAAAACAGTCCCCATGCGCGTTTTTCTTGACTGTCGCAACCTGGAATTTCTTGATATTGGTTACAACAGGCTGAGGAGCCTCACACGTAACGCCTTTGCAGGACTCCTAAAGCTCATCGAGCTTCATTTGGAGCACAATCAGTTTTCAAAGATAAACTTTGCTCATTTTCCCCGCTTGACAAACCTGAGAGCGCTCTATCTGCAGTGGAACCGTATCAAACTGCTAACCCAGGGACTGCCATGGATGTGGACCTCTTTGCAAAAGTTGGACCTCTCAGGAAATGAGCTGCAAGTGTTGGATCCAAGCACATTTCAGTGCCTACCTAATCTCCAGACCTTGAACCTGGACTCCAACAAACTCAGCAACATCTCTCAGCAGGCAGTGGAAACATGGATCTCCCTGACCACCATAAGTCTGGCTGGTAATTTGTGGCACTGTAACCCCAACATATGCCCTCTGGTGTCCTGGCTTAAAGCCTTCAAGGGTAACAAGGAGACTACTATGATTTGTGCCAGCCCTAAGGAGGCACAAGGAGAGAAAGTAACAGATGTGGTGGAGACTTACAACATCTGTACAGCAACACCAACTCCTATCCCCTCAACGACATTGCCCTTCACTTCTGCGTTTCAGCCTGAACTGCCTCCTCTTCCCACACAGTCTGTGGTTGATGAAAAGCTGACCTGGAATAGGACAGCATCTCCGAGTCCTTCTGAGGCCTCCCCCACCATCACCTTGCCAGACACTGAGTATGTGTCCTTCCACAAGATCATAGCTGGAAGCGTGGCCCTCTTCTTATCCGTGGCTATAATTCTGCTGGTTATATATGTCTCATGGAAACGCTATCCGAGCAGTCTTAAACAACTTCAGGAGCGCTCAGCAGTCAAAAAGCGGCAGAAAAAGACATGGGAGACCGAGCGCTCCTTTAATTCACCACTGCAAGAGTACTATGTGGACTATAAGCCTTCACACTCAGAGACTATGGATGTGCTGGTTAATGGGACAGGACCTTACACATACACCATCTCAGGCTCCAGGGAATGCGAGGTATGAGTGTTGCCCTCCAAAAATCCATTTCCACTGCGAGGCGTGAGAGGTAAATTTTCTAACACTCTGTCGGGGAAAATACTTATTTTCTCCTCTGCTCTTGTCTGCTTTGGGATAAGGGAACAAAGGTCAGTGCATGGTGACTTGTTTTGCAATATGCTAGTTTGTTCAGTTCCATATGATTACCCAGCTGCTGCTTTAAATCATGCAGTGTTACTACTAAAATATGATTCCCATTAGCTGAAACTGCAGTGGCAGCTCTACTTTCTGGGTACCTTGCATACAGCAAAATCCATTACACACAAAGTAGGTTTGTCTGTCATTACTTACATGAAAGAGCCCCTTGATTAATCTGTGTATTATCAGCCAGCCTGTTATTTTTTCACAAATGGCATGCTGTCCTGAACCGAATGAAAATTATCTTAGTTCAAGTCACTGTGCAGGTGGTCCTCTCCTATCCTGTGTGTTTGTTAAAACAACTGTTATAACAAATGCACAAGTTATGTGAGTCTTGATATTTGTTTTCTACTGTGTAAAATGTGTATATTTCTAAAATCATACCAGCTGATGATCATATATCTCATTCTCTTTTTCTGCCTCTAGCAATTGTGTACTTAGCATTTTCCTCATTAGTTTAATTTACTAAGTTCAAACAGTCACCGCAGGCTGAAGAACACCATGAGGGCCTGAAGCCAAATAAAAGATAAATTATGCATTTGGGCTCAATTTCTGCCTGGCTCTGGTGTGCTACTGCAGTAAGAAACTGCATTATGCTACTTTAGTTTAATCTCAGAAATATGAAGAAACTATTCAGACTCACAAATGAAACTTTTTTCTATAAAGTTTCAAATTGAAATTCTCATCCTAAAGCTGGACTAAAGACAGAGATTCTTGACAGAAAGCCTAATCAATTTGCTCATGCTTAATTAGGCACTTTTTTTGTCTGTGTACCCACAAATGCTCTGCATCTGTCTTCTTCTCTTTTCATTTGGCACTGTGGTTAAGTGTGATTAACAGGACATGTTGTGCTGGGAAAGATGTAGCGTCAAAGGAATCTTTTTGTATTACTAACCGGAGTACAGAAGACATCTTTCCTCTGCATTGTAACTGTCAGTGCAGCTCAGAGACAAAGTTTTATCTCTCTCTGCCACACAGCTCATTTCCTATATTCTACATGGAGCCTATAAATCATTTTAGGAAATGTTTTATGTCAGTGGATTGTCCTGTTGGACCAATTCTTGCTGTGCCCTTTGCTGTGGTCAATGGAGAAGCTGGCACAAATGTGCATCATTGTTATTTTAGTAATGTCACACGCTACAAGGTACAGGGGCAGCCAAATCAGCTGTTTGCCAGATTATCTGTGCCAGAGCATTTCTTGAGCAGAGGGGAAGCTTGAGGTGAGATGGTCGACTTATCAATCTTGTAGCTTTCATGTGAGAATGTGGCGTGGGAGCATTAAATGGCAGACTTAATGGGGCTTCTGCTAGCTAGAATAACTAATAACCCTTCAGAGGTAAGGAGCCCAGACTTTCCTCAGCTTTGTTATTCCTTGGCCTCTTCAGCTTTAAGGGAGCAGCTTGAGTTTTTAAAGGTGTAATGGGATTTTTTTCCTCGTGTATGTGTTGCATTTAATATTAGACAGTGCAATGCAATGCAAGAACAGACACTTTTAAAGTGTCTCCAGATTTTTATGCATGTTTAAGTTTGAGTAGTGTATTTACATAGATCGCTACTTTTGCAATCCAACCCAGTTTGTGGGCTGTAGCAAAAAGTTAGACTGGCACTGTGGTTAAAAAATAAATAAAATATATGGGGACTTTATTTCCATAAAATTTAAATTGAGTTAATTTCCATGAGATGAAATGCACAAGGAAAAACTGTGACCCCTCGGCAACCCTCACCATGCAAGCCTCTAATCACCTTTTTTCCTGTATAAAATGCAGTACAAAATGTGATATACCACAGTCTCCTCTGACACGTTAAAATGCTTTCATTAAACAATGACTGGCACACAGTGCAGAGTGTCACAACAGATGAAAGTGGGACAGATACTGCATCCAAAACTGCAGCTTCAGAGGTAAAACCCACACTCAGAGACATATAGTAAAAGCTGGTATCCAGTTCACCTCCTCCACAATTTTTCCCCTTTCCTAGATAGCAAGCACTTAAGCTATTAGCTGCATTTTCAATTAGGAGAAAGAGCTTTGTAATTGAAGCCCGTTATCTTGTGCACATGCCCAGACCAACAGACGTGGAGTTAATTTGTTTCTATAGATTTCTTCCAGCACAGCTCAGCATGTTGGTTTCAACACTGCAAAGTGAACTTGCAGGGTGTGAATTTTGATTAACTCTTTGAACTGTGTGGTTCCATGGTCTTCCTGTAGCACATTGTTTTTTTTTTTTTTGTTTTTTTTTTGTTTTTTTTTGGGGGGGGGGGGGGGGGGGGGGGTTGTTTTTTAAGTCTTAAAAAGAGACTGAGAAGAGAAATGGAAAAAAAATCATGCCATCCACTTCTTTGTACTCAGAGCTGCTGTGATGGTCGCTGTCCACCCACAGATCATTCCCTGCAAAGTTAGTTCAGAAAATATTTGGGTGAAAATACCACTATTTCAGCCGAAAATGATCCTTGTACTTGGACAAAATGTGCATCAGTAAAGTGAGGAGTTTGTGATCACAGGTAACTAAAGTAGGTTGTGTAAAGGTAGAAAGGTGTTCCCCTGCAGCCTGAATCTAACAACAACTAATAGGTTTTAAAGTCAGATAATTTCCAACCTAGAAGGGTGGCAAGCATTTTCTTAAAAATACAAACAACAACAAGAAAAAAACAAAAACAAAAAAAAAAACTAATCAACACTGATGAGGTTATGGAAGGGTGAGACTTATTCATAAAGTTAGATTTTTTTTCCTTGCATTTGCGCTCAGAGAATGTCCTTCCTTCTGGTTATTTTAAAAACCGATGGCTATATGGACCTAATCAGTTTGCCTCTGACAAACCCTGTGTGCAATATGTGCGCTCGTTTTTTCCTGCAAACATTTGTTTAATTTGCAAGCAGGATAATACGAACCCTGCTTTCAAAATGTCAGGAATAAGAAAGATGATGGATGATCAAACTGCGCTATCTCTGCTTGCCAAAGTGGCAGATTGCACTTCTTCTGTGCGTAAATGCACAGAAGGCAGGCTTCCATCAAGTGAGAGAAGTTTTGACAAGTTGTAATATTTGTTGCCAAATTAATGCTTTCCACATCAGTAAAATAGCCTGTAAGAATAGTGACGTAACTCTTACACATTTGTGATGATACAACACAAAATACTATTGTCATAAAAAGCATACATGAGAATGACAAAAGAAACATCTTTTTTTTTCTCTGAAAAAAAGCTGCATCTTCTGCTATTAATTCTCATTTTGCCTGGTTGTCTTCTTGTTTAGTGGAATTGAAAATTACTGTAACTGCAAGACTAGGTGGCAATGATCTATGGATCCACAGAAGTAGACTACTTAGCTTTTATCATACCTGATGATTTTGTGAAAAATGGGCTCTGGTCGGCTCCATTCATAACCAACTGCAGCAAAAAGCAGGAAGAAACAGCCTATTAAGTGGATTGGTTGTAATGGCTATTACACAATAAAACTTTTAGAGTTTTCCATCACATGGCATTTTGTAAGTGGTAATTTATTTAGGAAATTAAGGTTATTTACTAAACTGACTCAAGGTGCTTTCATCCACTGAGGATATATAACTATAAACATGTAATGAATTCGTTTTTTGGATTTTAAAGGAATGCTTTTAGGGACCCTAATCCAAAGTAGTCAGATGGATGGCTAGATGGACGGATGGACGGACGGATGGATGGATGGACGGATGGATGGACGGATGGATGGATGGACGAATGGATGGATGGACGGATGGATGGACGAATGGATGGATGGATGGATGGATGGATAGATGGATGGATGGATATGAGCTGATAAAATCAAATAACACTTATTTAAGTCACCTTCTGGTGCTTTGTTGTGTTCAAAGCTTATACTCAAGTTAAAGTAGACTTTTAAGCCCCTGGGCCAAATACCAGCAGCCCTACTCATAGAGAGTTTATTGTGATCCTGCTTAGCTGATGAAATAAATAAATAGATAAATAAAAGCTACAGTGGCCTTTAATCTATCATTTGTCATTTAAATTCATCTTATAAATACAACAGAACCGAGAATCAGTAAAAAACAAAAAAATAAAAACATAAGTCCTTTGTCATAAAGATGCATATGGCAAAACATATAGCCCAATTTCTGGTTGAGCTCTGTTTGCCCAGTATCTTCCAGCCACAACATATTGATCAATATTCATGCTAAGCTAAACCTTTCCCTAACTACTGATTACAAGCAAACAACTGCCTTCCTTAAATTAAATATTAAAGTATCCCCAACATGGAACAATTCATACTATATGTTATCAATTCATTCAGTTTATAGAACTTAAACTGTGAGACCACAGTATCTGCCCCTGAATATGGAGCACTTGGGTAGAATATTAAAACACATATCTGCACTTGCACAGTAAAATCCCAACACACTCCAGTCAAGGCTGAGAATTCAAGCTGAGTTAAAATGTTCCACTGGGATTCATTTGCACAAATGCACATAATCAGACCACAGACCTATCTTTGGTTAAGCGCTGCTCTGGCTGCTGTGTGCGTGGGGTGAGATCTCCTCCAAATAAATATACTCAGCACTGTGTATGATTCAGACTTTTGACAGATGTTCCTCTTGGGGGTGTGATGTCTGTTCTGGTGAGGAGGTGGAATACATAAAAAAATAAATGAATAAAGAAGCTCAACTGCAAGAAGAGGGAACAGGAGATCTGTATAATGATAGCTTGTAGTCTTGCAAAGCCTGTTTAAATGAATGTGACAACTCTTTCTTTTCATAATGATTAATTTTGGCATCTCTTCTTCATCCAATAGATGTTTTTGTGATTTTATTATTCTCATTATGATGTGCTAATAGCACATGTCACAGCCAGTTAATGGCTTAATCTGGCACAGGCAGAAAATATTATGTTGTTTCTCCATGCTTCAGCACAGACAATATTGAATTTCACTCGAGGTTAGATGTCCTTATTTACAGAAGACATGTAATGAACTGCTGTTTGCATCTATGATCACTGATCATTAGAGATTCTTAAAGAGCCAGACAAGCGGTAGATCACTGAGAATGTGCTGTGCTGCCGAGGAAAGAGAGCAACGAAAGTCATGCCTTTGTTCACTTCCAAACTTCAATTTTAGATTGAGGTTGTCATTGATTGACACCATCATTAACTCCAACGTGCAACTGATGTTACATGATAATGCTGTCCTTCATTTAAATCCAACATCAAATTACCTAAATGAAGTGACTAGTTAGGCAATACTGAACAGTGTAATGTAACAAAGAACTGGAAGTTTTGATGTGGGTTTTTAAAAAAAAAATTAGCACAAACTAATCTGGGATAAAGTGAAAAGATCACAAGAATGAGTCAGGCTAATTAATCCTTTTCCATCACACAATCTCCACTGTTCCTACCCCTTCACAGCCCACACACAAACCATGATTAATATTTTATGTTACATTAAACTTCTCAGTTTTGTTATAATAATTAAATTGTAAATCAGCTAAAAGCAAGTTTCTGTTAGATTGAGAGATGAAAATGTCACATTTCAGCAGACCTAAGTAAATTTGTGTATTCATTATTACAAAAAGAAATTAGTGAAAACAAAAGAAAAAAGTTCTTAAAACTGAAAAATATCCTTTTGTTTGTCTTCATATTAGTGCATCATCACTTTTGCAAAAAGGGAAGATCTTTTAAATGTACATTTTATCCCTATTTCCACACATTTACTGAAAACAGTGTGTTCTCTAGAGTGGTCATCCTGTAGTCCAAAGGTTGCCGGTTCGACCCTGGCTGGAGAAATCATGTCGAGGTGTCCCTGAGCAAGACATCGAACCCCTAATTGCTCCTGATGGGTCATGGTTGAGCGCCTTGAATGGCAGCTTCTGCCATCAGTGTGTGAATGAATAATGGATACACAATGTAAACCACTTTGGGTGCCTTGAAAAGCGCTAAATAAATCTATACCATTAATATTATTACAACCAGCAGTTTATGTTTTTTCTTCTTGGCATTTGACTATAAACAACTAAAAATCCACTGTGTATGTAAACATGGCACTTGTCCTACTTTGTTCATATTGCTAAGTCACATGGAAAGTCATGATTCTTTTGACCAGCCAATAGATTAGGTTAAAAAAAAGTAGGACAGATCTGATCGGATATTCTGGCACCCTTCCCAGTTTTTGCCTGTAGAAATGCAAATAATAAATAAATAAATAAATAAATAAGCTTAGTGTACCGTCCTGTACTGTACCGAACTAGACCCCTCGCTGCAAATGAGGCCATAGAAGAACCTTAACCTCATGACCTGAAATGTCAAACACAGGTTAAACACAGGTTTGAATGTTAATTAATTATTTTTACTCAATTAAGCAAGTTAAAGGTCTACAGCTCTCAGTGCATGAGAAACAGGCCATATATAGCTTGCAATAAATAACCCAATCTAAAAGATAGCCAGAGCATTAGAAGCCAGTGGAAGATTGCAGGATCTTTTACACGTTAAAGAAAAACAAAATCCCTTCTAACATTCAGACAAATGAAGAATGCTCATAGGAATAGAGTCTAGATTTGTCTTTTTTTCAATAACATCCATTTCAATGTAATCTGATCGGTTGGAAGAAGAAAGAATGGATAAGCGTGCAAGATTATTTGAGAAGCACGCAGAGGCAGTGTAAGGACATGGGCACGCATGGCTACCACTGGCGTGCTCATTTTAATTGATGATGTGGCAGAAGAAAGAAGAATGGTGGTGTATGGGGATAAACTGTCTGTTAAAATGCAGACAAACATTAAAATGTATTTCATAAGTAGTAAAACATACTGCAAATTGCAAATTGTCACAAAGAAATAAATGTTCCCATTTTTCACTGATGCTTATTGACTGTGGCTTCCACACTTCAGGTATTCATGGCTTGCTAATAATTATGGACAATGTAGATCTGAATAATGGATTCATTCATTTATATTTATG
Organism: Melanotaenia boesemani; assembly: GCF_017639745.1. Lineage (NCBI taxonomy): Eukaryota > Metazoa > Chordata > Actinopteri > Atheriniformes > Melanotaeniidae > Melanotaenia > Melanotaenia boesemani. The sequence continues at coordinate 26,755,215 of NC_055692.1, forward strand.
TTAATGAGTCCAATTACATTTGAGGCTCTACAAATGAAAATCTGTCGTTAATTTGAATGTTAATATAGTGTGAAACAGAAGCACTTCAGGCACATATCATATGTTAAATGCAACTTGAATATATATTAGTAATCTCCTATGATAAAACTAGTTATGATGAATTATTCCTTAACAATCCCTATCTTAGAAAAATTGTATGACTTATATTAAAATTAAGTCAGAGTCTGTGATTTCTGAACCCATCAGCAAATATTTATTGTATAATCTTCACTATGTTCACCATTTTTGTTGGCGTTAACAGGCTAAAGTTTCTGAATAATACTGAACATAAAGTAGAATTCAAGCTAATGTAAGATCTAATTAATTAATCAAGTAGTACAGCTGTAGCAGTACTCTGATCTTTAAATTAAATGATCAACAAGTTAATAACATTGACCCAAATGGAAAATATCTATTTATTAATGTAGTAATCAATATGGTTAAACAAGGAACATGTGGAATTGTTCTAATAATAAAAGTCCTTATTTTAATGAAATCAGGGAAATGTTGATATCCAAAGTTGTGGTGTGTAACTATGACGAAGTCTGACTAACTTGATTATTATGACTAAGCTCTCAAAATATTTAGTTTGAAACTCTAAATCTGAGTGACGTTTACACTATATGGGCTTCTGCTGTGATGTATTCAAATAAAAATGTATTCTTTTACAGTGAGTATGAATTTTAAAGCCAAAGATTTGTAGTGCCATTTAAAGCTCAATATACAGAATAAAATATACAGAATGACGCAATCTATTAAAACAGGGACCCTCAATCCTGGTCCTTCAGGGCTGCGGTGTCCTGCAGGTTTTAGAAGTTTTCCTGCTGGATCTAAATCAGGTGTGTTACAGCAGAAAAACATGTTAAACTTCTTAAGCTCTCAAGTACCAGGACTGAGGATCCCTGTTTTAACTGATTTTGTATTAAAAGATCAAAAGAAAAAATTGTTGTTTCTTTAAATGTCTGATTGAGCGCAGGTATAAATCATATTTTGATATTTGAGTTGCTTTTTGTGATTTGATATGAAGTGATTCAGAAATAAATATTGTCTCATTTCCATCATTGGCTCCTGAATTAAACAGAATCAGCATAATTTGGTAGAGTATGTGATATCAGAAAACAATGATTCGTCATCCATTAAAGGCATATAATATTGTGTCATGGTCAAACTTGTCATTTACACCCCTACCAAGTAAGTTACCATTTTGTCAGGCTCCTCTTCCAGAGACCGTGAAGGCCTGTACACTTTCATCCAGCAGACGTTGACATGCTTCAGACAGAAAATAAAACCCACTCTTTTACCTCTTTCATGTTAAACCCACTTCCCTGCCTTCCTTGTTGTGGTCTCAACATGCAACAGTTATAATGATATCTGTTACTTCAGTATTGTAGTTTTGAGGATTGTACATTTTTTTCAGAGCAGTCCACAAAATGAAGTATTCATCAGTTTTCAGTTTTATTTAAACTTTTAATGAATGCCTTCAAGGAATTACTCCTTCAACCAGTTTTAATGTGCTGCTGTTGAGGAATCTACTGTTCTTCTCCAGACTGATTGTGTTGTTTGGAGAATTAATGTGTTATGCGTTGCAACATTTCCATTCTGCTATAACTCCAGGGTTGGACATCAAGTCTTGGTGTCAGACGCTCTGACAAATTATCCCACAATTTCACACAGGCTTTCAACAATCCATCATAAAAGAGAAATGCATTTCAGAAGAGGCAGAGAAACCAATTTCTCTGTTGACAGCAGCCTCAATAGACCACAATGCAATGCAGCCTCTTGATATGTGGTGGTTTGAGAGAGGGATATGACTTTTCTGACTTTCACACTCACTATCGCTGCTGCTATACCCTCTCTGACCCTACTTCTCAGATGGTTGTTAAAAGGCATTTAGGGAAATGCATGAAATTACTAACTAAAGTTAAAGCAGATGAGGTCATTTCAAGGAAGTTAACCCCACCCCACCTCTCCAAAAAAGAAAAAAAAATATATATACTGGCCAACACTGAATATCACAGATTAAAGATACATAGCAGTGGTGGATATTATGATTTTCAGACTGCGTCAGAATTGAGGAACAACTGAACTATTTTAGTTCTACAAAAAATGTCCTCTTTGAAAAAAGTGTTGCAGATATTAGTGAATTTCTAATAACTTCATAATAATCCAAATCCCAGTATCCTTATTACTATGACATATCTATCTATCAGTAATCACATGGCCTGGATTCACTCCATTTAAGCTTCTGTTCACTCAGTCACCGACACTTCTCCTTAAATGGGATTTGACAGCTTATCTAGCACTTTATGAAAAGCTGAGCACTGCAGACAGAATGAATAATATAACAAGAAAATATTAGACATAATAATTTATGCCATTTCTGGCCACAGCAGTCACGCTCATTTTTTAACTTAGCTTGAAGCAGTTACTGCCTGTTCTGTCTTTCATTTTATTATGATTCATTTTATTGGACTTGTTAAGACAGTCAGAAACAGTGTAATTCTGCTTGCTGTTCTCTTTGATTTTCTGCAGGTGTGCTTGGAAGTCATGCTCACTGTAAAAGAGAATGAAATGTCCAAAAAAGTTGGTGGACTTTAATTTGTAACTCCACCCTTCTCTTTATAATAGTAATATTTCTTTTCTCTCTCTCTCTCTCTCTCTTTCTCTTTCTCTCTCTCTCTCTTTTTTTTTTTTTTTAATTGCTGAAGCATTTTGATTTAATGTTCATTTCTACCTCAAAAATAGTATTTCCCCAGCAGAAACTAAAACTCCTTCATCATCTAGCTTCAACACCTCAGTCGGTCTAAAGAGACAAAGTGGTGAGTCTGTCAGCAGAAACTGAGAATGATGCAGCATCTCTGCCATCTTTACCAGGGGATACGGTGAAATATGAGTATCAATGCACAGACAAGCTCCCAGAGACAATGCTAATGTTTTTTAACTGTTAACCATGCTTTTCATCAGTGTATATTAGAGGTCTGTCAATGCAAAGTGTGTGTATTACAGCTACCTCGGTGGCAAGATTCACCACAAAATTGGTTGGGTGGACTAACACAGCAGTGAGACAGTTTGATGTCAAACTTAGCAAAGAAAATGCAATTAGATGAAAATAAGACTGAGGTCTAAGTTTGTCATAGATAAATTTCAGTTATATGATCATTTGCGTTTAATGCATTAACATGCTAACAATTTCTAAACTACAGATGATCTTGTAACAAGATTCCATGTTTTAAGACACAGATAATGGATATGGACTGTTATGAATGCATGTTAGTTGAAAAGTACTTTGGGAAAAGGATCTAAAGTCAGAAGGGGTCATGGCTCCTCTCCACTTGAGGCAACTCTTAATTAGCAAAACAGCATGTGTAGCTGAGGTTGATGTCTTAAGTCTGTAATTAGTTTAGTAGCTAATTGGTCATACACTAAACTGACAAAATCTGAACACATGCTGTATCTGAGCGTACAAAGCAAGGGCGCCTACACTTTATCGTTGAACAGTAAACTTAACTAGAATGTTTTTAACTGAGTAAAGTGACGTTCAGTGTAAACAACAGCTTAGCTTTTCTGCTTCAAACCTGTTACTACCAGTTCACATGAACATTTGAAGTTTTATAAAAGAATCAGAACAATTTCCACCTAAAAAAAAAAAAGAAAATCTCAAATTGCGATGCAGATTACATTCAGTGGGTCAGAACATCAGACAAATAGACAGCTAGTCAAAGACTAAGACCCTTTGCCAACAACCAAGGGCTGAGCTACATCTGTAAAATGATGTGGTTTTAGTTTTCCAGCTTCATCGTACATAAACTGTGCATCCCTTCCCACATGATGCAACTGTAAACTGATGCATCCGTTATCTAAATATCTGCACAACAGCAATAGATAGGTCTTAATTAAGACTATCCATTCAGAGGAATCCAACAAGTTTTACTGTTAAAAACAGTGTTGTCCAAACTTTAGTCCTCCATGGTTTATAATAATAATAATTAGCTGCATCACATTTTTTTTAAATCAGCTTCTGAGCCAAATAAACAATAACAAAAAAAAAGTGTTTAAGCTGTTGCAAAAGCTTTTGCTCCCTGACCCCATATCAATATGTTCAGCTTCTCCTGCTGTTTTGTTAAACACAAAGCTCTGTGTTCGTTAGCTCCATTTAAACTGTTATGGAAAAACAAAAACTAACTCTTGAAGGACTTACAAAGTTTTACACAGCGGTCCAGCTTCTCATCAGGCAAGCAGCTGGGATGGTGGAAAAGGTGTCCTTGGGTGACATAAACATCACGTTTTCATAAAGCTAATAACAACAACGCTGTTGCTGTGGTGCAATTAAACCCTGTCAAGTGTAACAATAACCGCTGTCAGCCTAAACATTTAGAAAGAGGATATTTTTAGCAGCTTCCATCCATCGCTGTCATGTTTCACACAACCATTTCACCGCTTAGCATATGAACCACAATGGTTATGTTGTTTTAAGTGACTCAGTAAGAATTGTTATGCTCCATTTCATGTCCTAAATCTCACGTGAATTAAAAATATTCCATAGCAGCTCTTGATCTGTCACCTTTACAGCAATACCTGAATGAAATCTTGAGGAACAATAACAGAAAAGTGACCCGTGTGTGAATGAGTGAATGACATCACTTAATGAAACAGAATAAACCATTAACATTTCATTCATCGTGTGACAAGGGCTTATATGGATGTGACATTGATGGGTTGGAACATTTGCTAAAGAATAGCTCACGACTCATGTAAATGAACTTGAAATAGTTTATTTTTGTAAATTGTGAACTTCCAAAAAACTTCAGGTGATGTTGCTAAATTATTAGTTGTGGAATTGTCATTTCAAAATAATCATAAGTTTGACAACTACCAGGTTTTAAAAAGTTTTAGAAAAGTCAACATATTTCACAAAAAAAGGTTAATATGACTGTAGGAAAAGACAGGGAACCTTGTGGTTAGGTAGAATTATCTTCTAGGGATTGTTTACATATTTTGATCATTCAGTGATCATTGAGATGTTTCAATGTTGAATAAAGTCATAAAGCCGTGCCACTAGTGTTGGTTATAGAGACCACAGGTGGAAAAAAACCCACCTTATTCCCCATATCTATCAAATGTTTAATCTAAATCTTGTCATCGGATTTAGGTTATAATTCCACAGATGTCACAGCACTCTGAGCAAATTGACCTGAGGAATGAAATGTTGCCAGTATCGCATGATCTCTGTGTGATAAGGATGATGACGGCTTTAGAAACATTTAAGTATTTGCTGCCGTGTAATTTATAGTGGCATGTCTTGTGTACAGGTGGCGGGAGAGGAGTTCATTTCTGCTTTCACTCGCAGTGCTACTGCATATTTTCAAGTCAACCAAGTGGGTCAGCCCTTTGTTCCGCCAGAATATTTTTACTTGCCCTATCTAAACAGCATAAAATGCATTCTGATCAGCGGGGTGTTTCAGCAACAAAATTTAAAATGATTTTTGGATTTGAGTGAGTAGCCAAGAAACAAATAAATCCACTCCATGCTGGGTGAAATTATACTTAATTTGGTCATTCACCGAAAAGAAAAACAACACTATCTACACAATACAGTATGTGGGGCACATCATCCTCTTAGGATTATCCTTGCTCTGACTGAACAGAATTTAAACGGGCCTTTACCGATTTTAGACTTTCTTTCCGTTCAGTTCTCCACTCCCCAGGTACCTTGTTCCATGTTTTCATGCCATTTCTTTTCTGCAACATCCTATTCCAGTTATGTTTCCTCAGACAAACAGGAAAAACAAGCAGGCCAACAGAGCAGGTAACGTGCAGCAGATCTGCTACCAAACACAATTTTATGTTTCTGCACACAGTTGACAGGTCACCTTTGCAAATTTGGTTGTTTTTGTCAGCAAGAAGTGTGTGTGTGTGTGGCTAAAAGTGAAGGATGTTTTACAAGAAATCATTACAGCGGAAAAACACATTGGACTTTAACGTGAATGCTACAGTCTGTTCTTTTTAAAGGGTCACATTTAGTAAACATTGACAAGTGGGGTTGCAGGCAGGACTAAAAATGTCAGTTGAACTGGATATTTTACTGAGTTAAACTTAGTAGGTCCATGGTTTTAAGTCCAAAAATTGTCTCAATGAGCCATTGTGTCAATAGATCTGGGAATTCTAAAGAGTTTAAGGTGATTAGATGTGCAACGGTAGTTGTATGTGATACTTGCTTTTATTTTGCCTGTTCATTCATCAGTTGGCACAGAAGCAGGCATCATTACTAATAAGGGGGAAGTCTTGTTTATCATGCTTGATGTGCTATAAAAAAGTATAGAAATTCTGCTCCATACTTTTTGCAACCTGCACTTTTCTGTGTGCTCCACCCAGGTGCCGCTCTGAAGTATTCCCTGTTGTGAAAGTACATTTCACATGGAGAATCTGATGTTTAGATTCACAGAAATTCTACAGTTTAAAGCTTAAAGCTTAAAGCTTGATATTATATATCATATAATTATACAATATTTGTATCCTTTGCACATCCAACATTCTGTATCATCTTTGCACATCCTTTATTTACATAGTCATATTGACATATTAATATCTGATAGCTAGTTTCATTATTACTGCCACTGCACTTTATCTGCCAATCCACTCTGTATTCATATTTTATTTATTTCTAATTTTATTCCACTCTGGATTTCTATCTTTATTTTATTTCTACTTCTATTCCACTTTACTTATATTGTATATTTTACTTCTATTTTTTATTCATAGTTTATGCCACGTATGACACTGGACTACTGTAACAACGCAATTTCCCTTCGGGGATAAATAAAGTTGTCTGTCTGTCTGTCTGTCTAAATGATTCATACAGTACCAGTTCAAAAATTGGACACACCTTCTTAAGCTACAGTTTGACTGGAAGCAGATGGAAATTAAAATCTTGGGGCTTTTTAAAAGAGCTAATAGATTATTTCAGTCATGGGTATTTTGCATTTCCATTGACGTCTAAGATGTTGGGTAAATTACAGTAGAAGCATCTCTTCTCATTGGAGTGTTGGAGCTACAGAGCTGTCCGCAAAGACATGTAGAACTGTGGAAGTAGTAAAAACAACTGTGCCTTATCTTTGAGTCAAAATCTGTTAATGATATTCATTTCAGCAAGTTGTGGGTGTTTTTAAAATCATAACAGCTGTGAAATGCCTTTTTTTGCAGGCATTAACCTTTTTTTTCACTTATATTCACAGCTTATTCATCATGATCGGCAATCTCTCTCCTCATTTGATTTGAACTTATTCAACCACCGCTGCATGCACAGGGACTTCTCGGCTGATTTAAGAAAGTATAAATAGTTTAGTTTAAGTGGTGTGATTACAAACAGTATCAACTACTCCTGCAGTACATAGAGTGAACAGATTATAAAAGTGGTTGTGGATGTTATAGGGTGAGAAAGGCTGCAGAGTTTGACCTGATCATTTAACTCTTCTTATCCTAGTATACATACATGTATAGGGGGAATCAAATTATTGATCAAAGAAAACACTGAAGATACTCTGCAGCTTCAAAGATTGTCTTTGGGAGATCATCATACATGTGTAGCTGAAATTACTGCACAGACATTGTCTTTGAGTTACATAAAAAAGAATTAAGACAAGATGTTGCTGCAGTTATACAATCAGAATTTCATTAGAACATAAAAGTGAAAATGCTTTACGCAACTGCGAGTTACATGGATTCTTTATGAGCTGCTTTGTAACACAATTTTCTGATGCTTTTTACCATCCGACAAAAGAAACAGAGAAATGTGTAAATGAAAGCAGCTCTATTTGGAATTTTGACATATTAATATATGCTTATGCTTCATTGTTAAAGATGCAAAAACTTTGGAGGATGTGGGGACTTTCAAACTTTGTTTGAATCTTGTGCATACACATGACAATTTAATCTGCAACTGCATGATTTAGATGTGTTAGTCTGATTTGTTGAGGGCTTCTGTCATACATTTTTTGTCAGACTAAGACGTTTATATGCACTTTAAAAGTCCAGTTTTGGGTTAACTGACACATTTTCTGTTTGTTTGTTTTTTTTGTTTTTACGTAAACACCCTCCATCCTGAAAGCTTTAGGGTAATCTCATAAGTAAAGCACTCCCTCTTTACCACCACCTGGTTTGAAGGTGAAATATATCCCTTGGCACTTTGCTAGTTCCTGCAGGTGGATCAAGAATAAGAAAAAATGTCTTTATTTTATTGTTTCCAAGGAAGCCAGATTTTCTTCTTTCTTTTTTTTTAAGTGGCCTTGAGCAATAATTTTCCAGGCTATCTGAAAATCTTTTAAATATTTTTCTGCCTCACTCATTTTCAATCCATGTACCCCATGATTTTCAATGTAATGGTTATTTTTATTTTTATTTTTTTTATTGATTTTTAATTGTTGTTGTTTGTTTGTGGGAGGGGGGCTAATCATTTTAGCTTAAAAAATGGCACCTAAGCAAAGCCATAGGCCCTAAGTGTTGTGTCGACACATCATTGATTACTTAGCAAAGAACCTAATTTTCCAGGTAATATAATAAGAAATAGGGGTGGCTCAAGACTCAATCATTATTATGATGACTAATGGCCATAAGCATATGAGAGTGGGGATTATCCATAATGATTTAGACAGTCAAAATCTTCTTTTACTGTTCATTTTGGTACTTCAACATCCTAAAGAGTAGACCATGAACTCCATTGCAATCCCCCCTAATATTACTGTTATCATACCTTGTTCTTCCTGTCTGTGTCTCAAATGTTGCTTATGATAAGTTTCTTGATCCAGAACCTTTAATGGGCTGCATGAGCTATAGTGTTAGTCCCATAGAAACAATGTGTGACCTGTAGCATGATGTTGTTGGTTAGTTCGTCCCAAAATCAGAACAAATTGAGTCTTAGAAAGGCCCTGTGGTTATAAATGTGTCTATACAGAGCACATTGGCTCTGAACCCTGCTGGGCTGACTATTCATTGTTTTGTAGAAAACAGGAGAGCTGTAAACCACTCCAATCAGCAGGTGGTTGTACCTCACCAAAGCCCTACATGTGTTCATGGTAACATTTGAAGCCTCAGATATTCAGCTTTTTAAATGTAATGAGAGAATATTACCTACTTGGTTTGTTAAAGAATGACAGCAGCTACGGTCAATGTAAAGTAGCTAATCATGAACAGATTAAAAAGTGAGCCTATTTTTTTGTCATTCTGCAAAGCATTCCAACTGCTGATAAATCAGTGAGATTATTCATGCTGCCAGAAGCATTTCATCAATTTGAGCTGGAGACTTTGTATTGATTTCATGGCACATACATATCTGACATTACTGTTTGGTGACTCTTGGATCTCAGTCAAACCCCGTATTCATAGAACACAGAGGCTCAGAATCTGGAGGTCGTGTGCTTTTGTTTTTCCAGGAATAGTTTTTTTTCTCTTTTTCTTCCACCCACATGTCATGCAGTTTTTTGTTTTTTTTTTGTTGTTTTTTTTTGGATAGTGTAACTGTACTGCACAGACACAAATGTAGTATATTTTTTTAATTTATATTCTATTTATTTTTTATTTTTCTAGACTAGAACTAGATTTTGTTGTCTTCTGTAAAATTGAATTGCAGAAAAGGGACCACTCTCAAATGGAATATGTTGTCCTCCATATTAAAATAGCTTAATTCAAACTTTGATGTCTGCTGAGGATATCATGGGGTTATGGAAACTATCATCCTCCAAAGCATTTTATTGCCTCCAGTTAATTTTTGTGGTAATGTTTTCTATCCACAGTCCCTATATTACAGTACATTAGATTTTCTAAAATATCTCTTTAGTGGTATAACTTGACATTTTAGTGCCACAACATACTTGAAATATTCAAGACAAGGGCTCCAGCATCTAGAGTGAACAGAAAACAAAGCTGTTGATATGAATCACTAGCTGCTGCTTTTAGTTCAGTCTGCATCACAACAACCCACAAGTCAGATGCATGCACAATTCAAAGATATTACTGGTGTCATGCAAGAGCGAATGCACGCCCACAACATTCACAGGGGCATTTATCATTCATTACCAAAGGGTTGTGGACATGGTAGCAGTCACTTCCAACTGCAAAGGGAGGAAATCAAGTGTTTTATGATTAAGCTCTTCATTTTGTGCTCTCTGTCAGATTAAGCTTGTGGTGTTTTATTCAGTTCAGTAACAGTTACTTCAAATTATGCTGGAAGTTCATAAAAAAGGCTTCTAAAGCAGCCCTAAGGACTTGTAACTATAGGACTGAGCAAAAGATTACCTCTTATTTTTCACATTTTGCTACCAAGAGGCCGAATGTCCTTGCTATTATTTAAAGTGTTCTTGCGCAATAGTTCTCCAGGTTTTCTGAGAGTCCTCCAAAGGTTTTCTTTGAAAATTTACTACTTCTACTAAATCTACTTTTTCAGTCATTTTCAGTTCAGGTCTTGTAACTATATGAACAATTTGTTTTTGTTTCTTTTTTTTCTTTTGCTAGGCCCCGTAACACTGACCTTTTAATTATGCAAACATAAAAAACCCCACCTAACAAGAGATGAGTCAGTGTTGTGTCAATAGCGAAAAGAACAAATGGCAGCCAACTTTCAAAGAAGAGCTTTACTGATTTTGCCTTATATAATTCATTTGAACTTATGCTTGTGTGTTAATAAATCCTTGCACCTATTTTCCATTTTCCATGCAGTCTATTGCTGGCTCAAGACTTTTGAAAGAGCACTGTATGCAAGCTGACACCCCATCACATTTAGTGAGATGTCCATCCATGCATCCATCAATCTATGTGTTTATACCTGCTCGTTCCAGTGCAGGGTCACAGGGGGCTGGAGCCTTTCCCAGCCTTTCCCTAGGTGAGAGGCAGGGTACACTCTAGACAGGTCGCCAGTCTGTCACAGGGCCAACAGAGAAACAAACAACTACTCACTCTCACACTATTTAGTGAGATTTGCTGACGGAAATAAAAAAAAAGTTAAATTTTTTTCTCCCCATTTAGTGTAATTATTGTAACTTATACACTCACAGAGAGGCTTTTGCCAGCTGGTTATGAAGGATGTATGGTCATTTTACACTTACTGAAAACTGCTGCACGTGTTTGTGGTAATAATGTAATCATTTTCAGCTAAATAGCATTCGGATTATTTTTGGAATCATGAAAAAATGGCTACGCCAATATGAGTGAGAAATCCAAGGAAAGAAAATCCCCAATTTGAACTTCCTGACATCTCAAAATGACTTCTATTTATCATAAGCCAACAACTGCTGGCTCTATTTACAAGAATCAATGCTGCAGTTTATCAGGTTCCTAAAAAACCTCAGCTGGCCTTCTCAACAGAGTGGTTGCAGGACTGAGCTCTGCTCACATCATTGAACTTCTCACCTTATTATGCAAAGCAAGTCCAGTCAGTCGGCCTGCAAAGAAATTCCATTTGGCTGCTTGTGATGGTAATGACGAGGTTTAAGTCCTTCGTAGCTAGAAGCAGGAATAAAGAACAACTAGCATGGCTGAAGCTTTTTTGATCTTATTTGATTTTGGTTTAAAAAAGAAACAAAAGCAACATTTTTTTTGTCTGCATCTGTCTGTTTATAATAGGATTAGCAATATAAATTTTAAAAGGACAAGGTTAACAATATTTACCACTTATTAATATTTTTAAATGTACTTCAGACACAAAAGAGACAAATAAATAAATAAATGTTATAAACCCTCTCTAAACAAATCTTTGCTGTGCTGAAATCATTTCCTTGTTTTCTCATAGATTATTAATTTTACATTACCCAACATATTTGTGGCACCATGAGGATAGAGCTCAGGCAGAGGTCAGCTAGGGTGGGCTTACTGGTCATGCAATTATTCATGAGTAAGTCATAAACCCAGACCCTTGGGAGGGTGATGGAGCGTTGGTGATTTGTATGGCAATTTTGCAAACATGCCCCAAAAACCTAAGCCTGCTCATTCTGGACAGAATTTTCCTTGTTTATGCCTCATTTGTGGTTCAACCAAGAGTCCAAAACCTTAAATATACTAGTAATGTTTTCTTGGTAAAGCTGCACTATTTCCAAGTATTAGCCATTTTAAAAAGGAATTTTCATTTACCCACAGACCATGCTGGTGGAGCTGAAAGGCACTGACCTTCCATTGTGAGCAATTTGGATTTCAGTTGTGATTAGTGGTTCACCCACTCCACCAGCTGAGCCACAGCTCAACTTATTACCCCTTGTGTGTCGTTTGGGTCACCCTGACCCACTTCCAACATTGACCAAAAGAAAAAGACTTTGATGAAATGTTTACAGTGTCCCAGCACAACATAAGATGTATCTGAGATTTTAACAGAGTTATCAGCCTGCTCACCTTAAGAGTTTTATTTGTGGAAATGGGAACAGTACAGTGAACAAACAAAGTGGTATGCTTAATTTCCTTTCTTTTTTTCCTTTAACCTTTAATGTTCAGCTGTGTAACACTGATACAAGTGCTATACCTAATTATCTAAATAGTCACAGCAGTGTCTCTTGTTTTCAACAGAACTTTACACAGCACACACAGCCACCCACAAACCAGAAAATACTTAGATAAGTGTATACTTTACCCATAAAATCAACATGAAACTTGTCATAGGTACACATTGCACTCATGCAGACACTGAAACCAAGTCAGATGCAATCCTGAGTCATGATGGCCATGCTGTATGTGTGTATGATAGTGACTGTGTCTTTGTATGTGTGTTTGCAATTGACAGCAGGCCTGTCCTCTGAGTATTCTGCCTTCTGCCCAAAGCACACTGGGACTGGGTCCAGCCATTGGCCATGGATGTGGCTTACAGTGCAGGACAATGAAAACAGATGTTTGCTGTCATTGTGGAAAGGCAAGGCTGTCCAAGTGCATCTGCATGTTGACAGGTACAATGTGGACAACCCAGAGGAAATACAGATTGATTAAAAAAATAATTAATGTTGACTAATTTTATCTGAAAGTAAATTTTATTATTTTATTTTATCGAGCTTTTACTTATACAGGTCATCTCATTTCCAAGAAAGACTTGTTAATGTGAAGCAGATTTGAATGAGAAAACAAAAAGATTCCATAAATGATTTTGCAAATATAGTTAGAAAATTAACCATGAGGAATGAGGTTGGATGTTTTGCAAGCCTATGGACTTAAATTACCTTGGTGATACTGGCAGTGGTGGTAGATTTGAAGATGACTACTTTATCCAAGGAAGCTAAGACGACACCAACTGTGTGCTGTGTGCATCACCTCCTGCCCACATTACACAATCATGAAAGTGACTCACATGCAGGGGGCAGTAATCTTTAGAAAGGAAAACCACACACACAAAGGGGAATAAAAGGCAGATACACAGCACAGTAGCTCTTCATTAACTGGGGTTTATTTCTCTAAACGCACAGCAAAAGAATTTGTTGGAAGCAAGTATGAGATTATGTCCTTGTTGTCATCCATACTGAAGAATAAGCCTGAATTCTTTTTGGCTAATTACCATTAGAAATATAGTACATTAGAGGTGTATGAATGGAACACAACAGCCTGGACTGTTGTGAGAAAGACTAAGTGTTAATTCCAAAATTTTCCTTAAACCACACTTACACAGATAATTGGTTTGACAAATGCAGCAGGAAATTCAATTAGTTTGATTTCTTCACACTATAGGCCTGCCTGAGTCTTATCCACAGTTACCTCACAAAATGGCTGAGTTTACATCCTTTCTACTTTTCATCTTTGTTTTTCATACTGTGGCTTGTCCAGAGCTAAGACCACAGCAATAATTTGCGGTACTGAAATGGCTGATATCAAGGGTATAGGCACTTGCCAAATGAATAAATCCTGTGATGAGTCATGTCAGGATTGAGCCTTGAAGTTTCAGCATTGTTTATGTAGAACAAAGATGTCAGATTTTTGGGGAAAAAACATTTGTGATTTAAGCCAAGTCCTTGATGACGCAGAAAGCCATTTCTTTTGCAATTTTAAGAAAAATAGCATGTGAACATGAGGCTGAGAAAAATGTTTAGTTTTTGCACTTCCAGCAAAATATGGACAAATTTGCAAAACAATACTACTAATGGATAAAATTAATCAACAACAGACAACAGATAATACAACAACAAAAAGTAAAATGGTAGATAATGAAGAGAGACCAGTGTGTTGTATGTCTCAAAATATTTGCATCTGACAATATGAAGCCAAACAAGTTTCAACACCACTTGAAGACATCTAATCCTGAACACAAAGAAAAACTACTAAAAAATTGCAGAAATAAACTACTCAACTGTTGTACATAGAGTTGTTTGACTAAAGCAGCATCCATCTCACCGAATGCTCAACTCACCTCATAAAGTTTACTGGTCTAAAAAGCTTCATACAAAAGCAGAGGAAATAATACTTCCCTCCACCACTGACATTGTTCTAACTGAAGTAGCAGCCAATAAACTAAAACACCTGATTGTTTCTCTGCTCAGCAATGCTGTTTCGCAGCACATTTCTTCATACGCTTCAAGTGTTGGGGTGCACTGGTAGTGGTGGTGGGATTGAGGGCTTGATATTATTGTTGTCGATGAAAAGAGGATCCCGCAGAAAAAGTTTGGGAACCATTACCCTAAAGCATGATCAGTTTTACATGTTTTATTGTTTAAATTACACATTGAAATGATCGTACTGTAAAAGACAATGACCACAATGAACATTAATGGAGCAAAATATGTATATTCAGCACATACTTTCTGAAACTCACTGCATGTGGTTCTCTTGATAAAACATAGGAAAGTACCTCAATTGTGAAAAAAAACTTAAAATGTTTTGATACAAAAGTATTTTTGAGCTCGAGCACATATTTCATTAGATATGAACAAAATGTCCAGCAGAGATTTCTACATGGAGTGGTTATTATGACCAGCTCTCTAAAAATGAAAGTGCTTTTCACTGTGCACAACCATTGGCTGGACCAAATTCTGGTAGTATAATTTAAGTGTGTGCCATTTGGTCCACATGTTTGATGTTGTTGAGTGTTTATTTTGAGGGAATTATGCAAGATAAATATTTATCTTGTTTTTATGGACTTTAGGTGTGTAGTTTTGTGGATTGTGTCAAGTGTATTGAGTAATTTCTTCCAACAAATAATTGCATATGAAAATGCTGTAGGTAAGAGGCAGTATTATTGTAGGTGACAATTTCTGGTGTCTCTTTGTAATCCGAGAAGCTGTTTGAGGGAGCTGTTGTTGCATTAATCTTAAAACTGTTAGATTTGATTTACCATAGAAAATATACACTGGATAAGTACCTCATGCAACCCTACTACAAAAAAACTGAACCTTCTTTTAAGGGGTAGTTAAAAAATACCAATTAATTTGTTGGCTTAAAGGCAGGATGCTGTTAATTACTGTTTCTGCTTCCTAAAGCAATGTACATGTTATTTTCTCTTATGTATGTGCTAATGCCTGAGCTGAACCAAGCCTCGGAAACATTCTACCTTCTCTCATCACACTTCGGTAATTAACATAACAATGACTGACCAAATTAAGTGATATCAAACCATGTAACCCATACATGCAAAGAAATCCTATTTCCTGGAGAGTCTAGGATGTCTAATTTTTAATCAGCTAAAATTAGCCATCAAATCTGAACAAAGGCAAAGTTGGCTAAAAACAAACTTCATGCAAAGTATTACCTGTTTTTATTTATTATTTTTTTTGCTTTTTAGTTGTCTCCAGTTTGATGGAGCATCTTATTATCTTTCAGGAAGAGCTCACTATTTTTATTTTTTTGTCTCATTTCCAGCAGCAGCTGTTAGCTTAAGCAGGAGATTTGTTACTGCGATCATTTAAATAACGTCTATTATTGTACCGTACAGCAGGTTTTCACAACCTACTTATGTGAATGCATTTGATACAAAAACCAATTGATGACCAGAACAAGTGTACTGCATGGTTAAAGGTTTCACACTAAACGTGACACTGTGTGCTTGGTTATTGCTCAGACTCCACTCCTGGAGATTATTTTATATTTTAAAAAATACAGTGTTCTCACATCAGCTCAAACTGTGGTTTGATTTCAATAATCTCAATGTGTAACTAAGGAAATATAGTTTCTGTGTATTTAATTATTAAGAAATGGGTAAGTGTTCAATATTCACTGAAGCTAAAAAGACATCCTCTAATGCTATTGAAAGAGGTGCCGTTCCTCTTCCCTCCCGCTGCACTGGGCTGAATGTCTTAGGGCAGCTGATCCAGGATAAATTTGCTGTCATCTTGAATTTCCACCACACCATTTGTAGATGATTCTCCTTAAAGTGCAAGGATTTATTGCAAATAAGATCAAATAAGACCAGCTAAGAACTTTATATATTCCTTGACAGTCGTAAACATCGGCAGCATTTATTATGTTGCTTTAGTTTAGAACTTTGCATGATGGTATGCTGGATATGAGAGGTTTTAATAAACTTCAATGAACTGATTAGTCCCCATTTTAATAGCATTTCAAGAAAACCTTTTCAGACTTTGTATCAATGCTTTTCATAGGTTTTCATATTCACTAATTTCCTGTTTTGATCTCAAATCCAGTTAACTTTCCTGAGGCATGCAGCAAACATTTCTAAGGCCCTTGTGGCCTAGGCACTCACTAACCATCTCATTGCAACATAAAATGAGATCTGTGCCCTTATTTGCACCAAGGTTCCTGCAGCTCAGTCTTGGCTACAATGAGAGAAAATGGTCAAAAGGCTGGGAGATCACATCCTTGGCTAGAGGTTCAATTACTTCAGTTGTCATGGAGCAATAAATGACAAATTAAGTGCCTGGCACTGAACACAGCTTGAAGGAGGATGTATCAGAATACTAATGTCAGCTGTGTCTGACAGCGCGTAAATAGACAGACAAAACTGCAAGCTGGGCAAAAGAAAAAAAAAACAGCAGTTTTTCAGCAGGATATATTCAGAATGATTAGGCCTGGTGCCTCCTTCGTTGCCTGAAAGACAACATAGTGATGTTTTTAATTGCCTTTTCAAAGGACCTGCTTGTTATTTAGAGGAACCATATAGAGCAAATTATATTGTTACATCGTATTCATTTCATCTACCATCCATGTCTTCACATGCTTTTCAGCTGTCTAAGATCTTTGCTTCAACACTCCAGGAGAAGAATTTTAATCCTGTAATTAATAACGTTTGCATACAGAATATTGACACGACTAATTAAAGCGTTCTGTTGTGCCAGTTTCCATTACACTAAGAATCTCTGTACAAAAGTTGATAGCTTTAGCTGCTCTGCAAAGCTCTGATGCAGATAACATTTTGCTACTTTCACCGTTTCAGCCCTAGCAGGAAAAGACTGGCGCTGCTTGAAATGCCACATTTTTTATCTAAATCACTTAGGCAGCGCTTGTCAAGCTCAGCTCCATGCTGTCAGACGTGAAGTCAAAGTGAAACAGAGGCTGGAACATCTTTGTCCTCAGTAATGTGTTTCATCAGGTAAGAGAGAAAACAGATGAAGAGCTGTGGTGAGATATGAGCTTTAGACGTCTGTTGCACTACACTCAAACCTCCCTCTCTTGCTTTATTAGTGCAGACAGAGAAAAAACGAGAAGGGGAATAAATTTGACCTCAGCCACACCCTGTACCAACTAAGTCTCAAACATACACCTCTGCTTACTATGACCTACTAACTAACAGTCAAGCATGATTTTATACTAATGATGGGATTAGCAGGTGCCCCAAGTCATATTTGATTGAATAACTGTGTGTATGCTGCCCAGGGTTGAAGATAAGACATTAAAAGGTTTGTAACAGGGAGTAAGAGTGAGATTTGACATTATAATGATGGTTATTTAAGATAATAATGATAAAAAAGAAATTATATGATAAATTTAGCAGCATGCATTAATAACTATGATTTTACACATGGAGTAGGCATGGAGCACTATTCATTTGGAGATGTGTGTTTACCACCAAGTAAATGAAGGTCATATTTGACCCTTTTTTTCTGACTGTTTTGGCCTGAAAGCAGCTAATTTAAACAAAGATAATTTCTGATTTAAAACAGTGACCTGGAAGAAGTAAAAATGTTCTGCACAAATGAGCAGGAAGGTTACAATAGTTAGGTTATATTGCTGTGGGTGGGTTTTTTTGTGGCTGCTATTTTCTGTTGGGCATATGAAGGGAAATTGCAATTTATAAACCTAGAAATATGTAGAATTTATTTATTCAGATTTCTATCTAACAAATCAAAATGACTGAAAGAGTAACTGTACAACTCGGCATTGGGCAGGTTACTGGTATAGCTAACCGTGAGGAATTTAAACTATTTTAAACCCTCTGCAAGTTACAGTGATTGCTGTGTATAGCAGATTAACATCACCCTCTAACTTGCTTGTTTGTTTCTCAATGAGTACAGCTTTATAATCAAGCTGAGACCAAACTGAAGCACTACAGCTTGTAATTAATTGCATATACTGTTTCTAGTCCTCCAGGGCTAGATGAACAGATGCAGGGTTGTGCCTCTGTCCAAAAAATAGAACATCATGTTGTACAGTATTACTGTAGGGCAAATGCAGACAGCAGTGGCATCCTGAACACTCTCCTATCCTCCATCTTATCAGTAATTTTAAATGTTTCTTCTTCAAAAACACCAAGGTTGCTGACCTCTACTCCTTTGTTCCCTTCTTTCTCCACACTGGCTTTTCTTAAGTGATTTATTACTGTACATTCTGCTGCTTACATTGCACCCTGTTCACTGGATGGACGGTGTAACTGAGTCATGCTGCAGCAGTTTTGTCAGGGAAACAAAACGTTTGCAATGGGACTGTGGACTCACATCAGCAAGGTGACTTTCAGGGAGATTCCTGTCAGGCTCCCCCAAGGTGACAGCTGATCACCTGAAGTACGCCTCGCACACAGAGAATGAATGCAGTAAAATGAAGGAGGGCATCTCGCGGACAAGATTCATTCATCTTAATAAAGTGGACCATCAAAGTGATGTGGCTGCAGAGCTGCTAGTTAAACAGAGGAAGAAATGCAGGGAGACAGGGAGAGAAGGGAAGAGAGGAGAGGTAGACAGGGCTGAGGGAAAGGCTTTTCAACTGCAAACACAATGTTCTTTTCCCAGCATCAATCTCCTGAATAGAACAGTCTATCTGTGGGCAACATATGAACAAATGCTGCAAAGCATATTTTAATTTGACACTCCATATGCTTGGCAGCACAATTATTCAGGTAAATAAAAAATCTGTTGCAGTTTATATAAATGAATGTGTTTTCCTACTCTTTATTATTGGCTGACACACTGTAGCACCATAGTGATTAAAAAAATTATCACATCACAAAGGCTGTTGAATTCCTGGTGTGAACACCGATGTCTGTGAGGTCTCTCTGTAGGATATCTTGTGGTATACAGGGAGTGATAAATTTGCTAGCATTAGGTGGTAAATTTAAGGTAGTTAGCTCAAGGAGTGTACAGTTAAAGAAAACGGTAGAAAAATGAAAGGGTCTGGATAGCACAGTGATAGGATGAGGAGAAAAGTGACTTAATTAATCCCATAAGCCACCTCCTTGCTGAACAAAATGCCTCCTCCTCCTCCTTTGTAAAAAGTTCCAGGTATGTATATGATTAGATCAATACGGATTGCTGAACTGTATGTGGTTAAAAAGTCTTTTTTTTCTCTTTTCCTTTAGAGCACTTGGTTTTGATTAGGTTTGGAAGGAAAAAATCATACTTACTTGATATTTTCACTTTGTTATGGTAAAAATACTGGATGCCTGTGCAAGATCATAATGATCAATTTTAATACCACACACACTCATGAAATTTCCCAGTCTGGGATCAATAAAGTACATTTGATTCTGACTCTTTGCATGTGAGACAAGATAATCACGTATTGCTGTTCAACATGTTCTGATTTAATTACATAATTAATGGCTGGTCTAAAGGTTTTTATTCAGTTAAATTCCCCTAGAACTACAATATATTGTATCTAAGCTTTTCAACCACATCACAAACATTAAATGTATACTTTTGATAACTGACACTCCCCTGACACTGCGTGGAGCTCCCTAAAGGACAACCTCAGACTGTAAAGCCCTATGCTGTAGAAGACTATTCTTGGTAGATGATTGTCAAAATTGATTTGGGCGATAAATATTATAATAATAAATAATAAAATACTTAATAAAACTCTAAATCTACATTTGTCCTGACCTTTGTTTGGTGCTCCTACATCTTCAAAAATGTAAAGCTGTATAAATTATAGTAGTTAAGGAGTATATGCAGTCTGCTTTCTAGGAGCAAAAATGACCTTTTTAGAGGTAATGTCGGATTCTGGTCATCTGCAGGTAAATGTTTCGTTCTGCTCTCCACCTTTTCACTGCGAAAATATGAGCTACCATTGCTCGCATGCACTAGCCTTTCATAGGGAGGAAGGGCCGAGGGCTCCGGTAAACATGAACGACTCATGTTTACCGATCGGCCAGTAAACACAAAGCTGGCGATACAATACAAAGAGACGGTGTGTGACGTCATGCTATACTCCAGATGCAATTACACTTCTAGTTTTTTTACACAGACTTTTTAAATCCTTCAGTATAGAAATGAAGAATTTCTGCTTTTTGCCCCTTTAAAGAAAATATCTACAGGATTTTATGTGCTTGCTCTGCTATGAACTGGTTACCTGCAGCAGATGTACCGACTCTCACATGATGTAGCATGGGATTGGCTTCAGTCCACTACACACTCATTACAACCCTGAACAGGATGAAGTGAGCATGAAAAATGGATTTATCAATGGATGGATCATATGTACCCTTGCGTGTGATCCATGCATGTGCAAACCTGTTACCGTCATTGTGCACAGCTGTCATAGGGAGTAATACCAACACAAAATGTTTTGCAATGGGATCTGTCATTACATTTAATACAACCAACAGTGAGGCCATGAGCTTCAACAGGGTTACTTCACTAATTAAACATTGTACTCCACATACATTACTGAACTCACAGTACACAACTCTCATCTCTTGTTTTTTGTTCAGTGAGACTCTGTACAGAGGTTTGGATGTACCATGATAATAGTAACAAATGTGACTTCTGGTTTCTAGCAGAAATTAAGGACAAGGCTCCCAAAGACCTACAGTAGAAACAGACTTTCATGTGTAAACGTGTCAGTGTATATCTCCTTTAAGCTAAACGCAAGATCAGAAATGTAAGAGATGAATAAAACTACAAAAACCATCTGTCACCAGTGCTTTACAGATCAAAGGTCATCACACCAAGCTTGGGTGATATTCTCTGTGATGTTTCCTACCTACTTCACTGCACAGTTACACACTGAGCAGGCTAAAACAGTTAAGTGACAGTAAAGTGATCTGCTGTTATGGGGGTGCAGCTGTATTTAAGACATGCATTGATAAAGTTGCTTCTTGCATTCTCTGTCTGTAGGGAAGTGACATGCACAGCACCAGTGACTCCATATTAAAACCAAACCCATTCATCTTGAAGATCAGTTGCACGGAAATGACAAGAGACTACTAAAAGTGGGGCAACACAATCCCTTAGTTTGACAGGGGGAAGAACGACAAGTTAATGTGATTCCTTGCTGCAGCTACTGTATCACAGCTCTGGCTTCACGCCATTTCGCTTGAGTTGCATAATATCCTTCTTCAATTTTCACATCTCATCACAGCAGATGAATCTTTGCTGGGTCTTGGCCCTCAACATCAACCCAATCCTCACAGTGCAGATTGTTCCTCTGTGGAGATATTACAGGGGGCCAACAGCTGGCTGTGGTTCATCTCTTGTCGACTCCTATTTTCAGTCACATCAATATAGGACAAGCCTGTTCAAGTTTAGAGACAGATGTCCGTCCTCTAGGCCTCTTCTGAGAAAAAACTTAAACTAAACAAGGAAAAACCAAAAGTGAAGATTTTTTTTTCGCCTTAATTTCTTTGTCTTGAATATTTTGTGCAGTCATTTAATCTGTCATAATGAGAAGACTAAAATTATGGGCATATTTTTGTGCTTGTTCAGTGCTGTTCTAAATTATTTATTATCTGAATAAATACTAAGGAGGATGTTAAAGCAATGGTGCAGCACCTACACTATCAGGTGGTGTGTACTGACACACATGCATGTGTAATGGCACATGCACAATCTTCCACTGTATTAAGAGTTAGACATACAACCCATTCTGTTGAGTTATCACCATGGAAACTGGACAGGAGTGAAAAGTCTGTACTGTGGTGGATGGAACAACAGCACCACAACATTCTGGGTCCTACATCGTGACTTTTATATGAGATGCTTTCCTATAGCACATAAACTTCATGTGTCAACTTGTCTATGATGCAAAACCTACATTCATGGCTTGATTTGTATAAACCATTGTATAAAAATGATTTGATTTTTAAGTGGTCAATTATAAATCAATGCAACTGTTTAACAGTTTAACAGATTTTGTAACTTTAGCTATTATGTTCAATCATTAGATATTAAATTAGTTGCCATAGTTATTTGGTTTGTTTTTTTCCATGATATTCCAGAGTCGGCTCTTTCAGTACATCATTAATTACTAGCTAAATTTAACACATGTCCACAGAAATAAAAAACAAGCTCATTTACCACTGCATTTCCAGATCCAGATGGCCATGCAAGTGATGGATGATTTGAAATTGTTAGATAAAAGTTTGGAGTCAATGAAACATGCAGTGTGAAGGCTGCCTGTTATAATGATGAACTCACTCCTCTGCAGTTCTCCTCTGTTCTATGGAAGTCTTTCATCTCTCTGTTTTAGATATGCTGTGTTCAGCTTCAGTTATCTATCATTGCCTTCACTTTTAAAGCTCTAAAAAAAGAAAATACTAAAACCTAGCTTCTTCTCAAAAACATCAGAACAAGCTGCAGCAATCTCATGAGTCCTGCGGAACATTTAGCACAAAAAAAAAAGGCCAAAACTTCCCTCAGGTGTTCCCTAGAGTTTAAAGAAAAAAGCATTTTATGGCTTGTTATCCAATTTATATTTTTTCTTTAATTAAGCTTACAATGATTATTGGTCATTTGCTGATAATCAGTTCATAAAAGATACTGAGCATTAAGAAACAAAAAAATGTTCTTGACTACTACACTAAATGAATGCAGTCTGCCTGTAAATGACACTTTGTCAACTGTTTAGGTGGCTTAGGTGGTAGAGGGGGTTGTCCAATAATCATAAGATTTGTGGTTTGAATCCTGCTTCCCCAGTACCCCAGTAAATTTGTCATTGTGTCCTTGGGCAAGGCAAGTTTATATGTATAGCACATTTCATGTAGAAGACAATTTAAATTGCTTTACATAAAACATTAAAAGCATTACAGCAGGGTGCAGGAAGCAATAACAAGTGCATTAAAAACAAACTGTAAAATAAATAAAAGAAATCAAATAAAAACAGAAAGAAAAAAGCTAAAATAAAATAGATAAAATGCAAGAAATAAAGTTCCAGTGTGGGGAAATTAACAGTTGTTTTTGATCCAGGTCATGTTTGCAAATGAGAACTGGTTCTCAAATATTTTTTTACCTGGTTAAATAAAGGTTAAATAAATAAAAAAAATAAAAGGCAGCAAACAGAAAAGTTTTTAACCCTGATGTAAAACTACTGAGTCTTAGCAGACCTGCAGTTTTCTGGGAGTTTGTTCCACATGTGAGGAACATAAAAGCTGAACGTTGCCTCTTCACGTTTAGTTCTGACTCTGGAAACAAAAAGTAGATTTGACCCTGTTGACCTGAGGGATCTGGCTGGTTCATAACGAACCGGAAGATCCTGAATGTATTTTGGTCCTGAACCATTCAGTGTTTTAAAGCTAACAGCAGGATTTTGGATTCAATTCTTTAACAGACAGAAAGCCAGTGTAAAGATCTGAGGACTGGAGTTATAAGATCTACTTTCTTGGTCTTGAGGACTCTAACAGCAGCGCTCTGGACTAACTACAGACTAATGTAGCCTCGTAACGTTAAATTTAATCCCAACTCCATTTTTTTTATCCTAGCCCGCACCATAATCCGCTCCCTATTTACAAATTCATCTGTAATCCCCAAATTAACCTTTAGCCCAAACCTTCACTTTACTTTTTCATTTTATGTTTAGTTTTAGCTGAACTCTGCAGACTTCTTACTAACAAATGCAACCACTTAATTGGACTATCTATGTAAGCTGTGAGTGAATTACCATATCTCTGATGTCCTGGAAAACCTCCATATCAGCAGATTTCCACAGAGTTTAGATTTTTCATAAAAGACTAACCCCAACTTCAGATACTCTCTGCATCTGTAAAATCTTTCTATTTAACACCGTTTTGTCCACCTCTTCTTAAGCAGCAATCTGCACAATCAGTAAGCATTTAACTTTAACTGAGATGACTATATTATGTCAGTCCAGTCTTTCATAACTGGCTAAATTATCTGTTTTGAAGTATTAGTCGAACATCTCATCTGGGCAAAGTAAAAATGGTAATATCCAGAAATCCAGTGAAATGGTTTGAACATGATGAATTCTTCTTTATTTATTTATTTTTAGTTTGACTAACAGAATACCAGGCAATTTTTGATTATCCTAGAAATGCTTTGTCCTTCAGTGTCTGTTTTTTGTCCTTTGTTCTGTACGATGTTCAGTTGTTTTTGAAGAAATGTTATTTCTCAAAAATACATTTTCATTTAAATTTTTACTTCAGGTAAAATACCTTAAGATACCTTTACTTCAGGTATCTCTGTTATCTTCAAATGTTTGCATTTTGAAAAACTGCCATAGATGTAACAAAATCCTACATAGAGGGTTTTTCATAGTTGTTTGTGACTATTGAATAGGACAGTGGTTTTCAATCTTTTCGAGCCACGACCCCCAAGATAAGATGCGTTGGTGTTCACGACCCCCACCCCCACGCAGCGACTTAGTGATTAATTGTGTAATGTATCAAATGAGTCATCTTGCAGCCATCCTCTAAATGCTAGAAAACTGTCAGAATCATCATAAATAAGTGATACAAATAATAATAAGGTGTTTTAAAACTGTGACAAGGCACCTACATGCCCCAAATCAGCTTCTTTTGTCAATGTAATGTCAAATTCAGATTTTTTTTAATCTGGCATGTGTACTAATTTTGTTGTTTATGTGTTATTGTGTTAAAAAAGTTAATGTGCTAATTTCCAAGATTAATTCTTCACTAATGGCTTATTTTGACTGTCCTAGAAAAAAAACCTAAATTTATTTGATAAATGTAGACTAAATATTTTTTAAATGGTCTGGCAACCCCCTGAAATGATCTCACTACCCTCAGTTTAAAAACCACTGGTATAGGAGATATGAGCAAGGCAAACTGAAAGGATAAATACAAAAGGTTTTCATTTGCAGAAGAGTGTATGCATTCAGTTGAGGTGTTTAGGGAAAGGAAACAACTTTGCAAATAATGTTACCTATCAAACTTTTTTTTTTTTTTTTTAAAGTGATGGAGATTTTCTGGCTCATAAGATCCTGAAAGATCACACACATGTGGCCTCAACAACTTGTAGAGTTGTTAAGGTCACACATGGGACAAAGACTCATATGACTGATCACAGGTGACTGTGATGTGACCTGCTGCATTGTGCACCCTGGCTGTATTATAACAAGCCTTTCTCCCCAGGTGGTCTCACAATTATTGGTACATTGGACCTTCTGACTATAACATATTTGGTCAAGGGGACTCACCAGATTTTAATAAGTGCGAATGTTCTTTCAACAATTTATAAGACTGAAGCTCCTCATTAATTAGTTAGAACTGAAGAAGCCTGTCATTTCAAAGGTAAAACTTCTTCAAAGAGTCCAGCAGCTATTCAGTCTCTTAGGATTTAGACACCTTGAATGAGTGAGAACAACCACACAGCATACACTGCCTGGCTTGTTTGTTTCAAACCAGTTCATGGTAATGTGCCTAATTCACTTTATTTTCAAATAACAGGTTTAGGTTTGCTTCATTAGTGAATGGAAAACTACTTCTTTCTTTCTTTCTTTCTTTCTTTCTTTCTTTCTTTCTTTCTTTCTTTCTTTCTTTCTTTCTTTCTTTATTCTTTCTAATTAATGTGGTACATATATTATCAGTAAATTAAATGTTTTTATTTATTTTATGCAGCACTTTTCCACGCTAATAATAGTTTTCAAAGCTTAAAGTATGTTAAAGTGGTAGGTAACAATTCCCTCTGTCTTCACTTGAATACGGGGAAGAGTTTTCTTAAAAACAAAAACCAAAAAAAGAAAACTGAGAGTTAAAAAAATGTATATACATTTTTAAACTTCTGAGCTAGTAATACATAACACAGTGAAGATGCCTGAAAGCCCTCTAGAGTCGAAGTAAACAGCAGTGGTGGGTGTTAATTATCTATGGTTTCATCGCTAAGAGAGACCCCTTTTACATACAAGTACCCATTCTGTATTTAAAAAAATTACTCACAGCAGCTCTAAGTTAATTTCAGCTACCTGAAAAGGATATTCAATATTTAACATTTGTGCATAGTTTCAAATTATTTTATTAATGCTGCTAAGTCTTTAGTTATTTGGATTTGGGGGAGAACTGTTTAAAACAATGAAAAATGTATGTAAAAGGGGTCTTAGTGATGAAACCATAGACAATTGACACCCACCACTGCTGTTTACTTTCTTTTTCAGACATCTTCATTGTATATATATATATATAGATAGATATATAGATAGATAGATAGCATGTCATGTCTGATCTGATTTTGATATATCTCATGTTCTCAATACATTACAGCATGAATGCAGCCTTTAATTTGACTAATGTTATATTTGTTGCATTAATTAACAATAAACATATGAATAAAACAAATTACACAGTGATAACATCAGATTTCCAAGTAAACAACTATGACCTTAGAAGCAACATGTTTTTCATTTTTCTGGAACTAAGCTTTCTAATGGCTGTTTTGACAGTCAGCAGTAGCACTACTGTGTGCACGACTGTGCATGTGTGCACTTAGAAAGACATGTGGGAGTGTAAAGAGAGGAAAAAACAGTCAACAAGGGAGGAGGAACCAAACAGTGAATTGCACATCTAAGCCTGCTGATGAATATATCGATTAATCTATCATTTATATTTTTTAGCATCTATGTTCAGGTTACCTGTATCTGCTTATATCAGAAAAGACAACAGAATGACTCATAAATTGTCCATCCAGTAAATAACTGTAAATCCCAGCATGCATTGCCAACATTGATAAGCAGAAAATGGGATGAGCAGCATTAGGAGGGGATAAATCCCCACATCTGAAGGATTATGGTTATTTTGACAAATGCGAGACGCTTTTCAAATAGAAATGTAATTACATGGTGAATATTAAAGTCAGCAAAAGATGATCTTTCTGGAATTCTAGCACACACCGTATTAAATTGTACAACTTTCAGTTGCCTTTCAGATTGATGTCACTTTTCACTCTCCTCAACGCTGGTAAAGCCTTTAGGGAGGACACAATCTGTCGTCTCGTATGATTTATGTGTGGTTTATTGAATATTATGCTGAGAAACGGTTGTCCCGTCACCTGTTTGAGTATTCCCAATCCCCTACCATTGACAGTGGTGAATTTTATGATTGCTTAGATCACGCACTTTACCTTTTTTTTTATTTGTTTATATTATGGAATTACCTAGGTAGGTAAAAGAGATGTATGTAAAAGGGGTCTCTTTTAGTGATGAAACCATAGATAATGAAGAGCATACCCATCTGTCAGCTATGGAGGAGCTCAGTAAAATTGATGGGAGATGGAAAAATAGGTGGTGGTGGACTTCTCCTTAGTCTACTTCTTCCCCCTTACGTTTATAAATAAACTTAATATAAAACCAACAAAAAATAATAAAAAATAATTGAAAACAAGAAGCAACAGTTAAGAAAAATTCATGTAATAAAACTTTGTGACAAGCAAAGATGCAAAGAGCGATACTGTGTTCGGCTTCCAGACAGGATGTTCCACATCTGGGGAGTTCAGTCATGTTTGGTGAAGCATCAAGGAAGCCACATTTACTTTTGCAATAATCATATTGTCTCAGTTTACATTAATACTTGTTAATTACCAGTTCATGGGGGATAGTTTCATTGGCAGTGATTAGAGTCACTAGGAATTATCTCCTGTCTTCCTTGTTCAATTCGATGGTTGAGATGTCTCCTGGTGAGCAGATAGATGAGAATACTGGGACGTGGTATCCCAGCAAGAGAGACAGCAACTAAATTATGCCATTTTAATTGGTGTTCAGTGACAGGTAGTAAGAACATAGCTCTATCAGCATGTTTGTGTGCAATGTGAATATATTTCTGATGTGAACAGGTTTTATTAATTGAAGCAAATTTTGTAGGATTGCGTTCTGTGAAGTTTTAAATTGACATTTTTAAGTCGTAACATACTTCCTTTATTGTTTTTTTTTTTTTTTTTTTTTCATTTTTTTGAGGAATTTGTATGAAGAATTCCAGAAAATGCTTGCTCCTGTTTTGTTGGTCATTTGGAGAATGCCTGATATGATTGAAATATTATTTTATTTAGTCCATAGTCATAAATTCTAATTAGCTTTAGATTGATTTAGATCTAAGTTGCAAATATTAAGAAACAATGTTCACTCTGATGCTTAATTTATTCCAAATGATAATGCACATGTATTTTCTGTACAGCATAGTTTACCCACTTAATTAAATTTACCATCCACTTGTTATCAGCTTCATGTCTGTGCCACCGACCCTGAAATCATTTTTCAATTTATCCATGCTAAGCAACAATCAGAAGGGGGTCTTGTGGCCATTAGCATGCCATTCAGCATCCATGGGTGTGTAGCAATAGACAGCTACGATAATAGAAGCTTGTCTGTGCTCTCTCGCCACAGCATTGACCACTGAGTGAATTATCCAGCTGACAGAGAGCGGCAGTACAGCTCAAGCCAAGGATGTTGTTAATATGCCAATGAGAGCTCATGTCTCCTGTGCTAGTCTGAGGCATGCTGGCATGGTGCAGCTGCCTGTCAACTAATTGGGAATCATTTTGCTGCAGCTTGACCTACATTCAGAGTAGTACAAAGGGGGGACCACCTATGTGAATGTTTTCATTAGCAATCTAAAGCTAACAGCTCCAGAATTAAAATTAATTGATGTGTGCTGTGTCACAAGAGTCTTCATTATTGTCTTCTTCCGCTTCTCCAGTAAAGTCATTTAAAGGGGGCAGAGGGTGTTATTAGAATCCTGTGACTTCTTTAATTAACTCAAAAATTGGAAAATGTCTGACATTAGAATCAGGCTTATTTTCTTTCCAAATGAAAAGTCTGACATGTCTTGTGTTTTTATCATTTAGATTAGAAAAAGTGATGGGGTCTGTAAATATGAAACCTCAGCTAGCTGGTTAGTTAAGCTAGTTTCTCATGAAGTATGAAATATTAGGTTAGAGAAAGCAAACAAATTTCTCTGTTCTTGCAGGGTATGTAAAGGCCTTTATAGATATTTCTGATTGGTTAGTACTGTTGCCTTCATTGGTATAGTTGTTTAGGCATGAGGTGTGATTTTAACCAGTCACAGGCAGGTCAGAGATATTTGTATGAATGAAATTAATAAGAAACCACCCAAACATAAGTTTATTTTAAGAATTACAAAGAGCCCTATATGTTGAAGCTAATCAGCTCATTGTAGCCACAAACCACCTTCTAATAGTTATAAATTAGAAGGGCTAGCTACAAAATCTGCATCTTCTGTGGCTGATGCTTCCACAATGATGCTCGCTTTTAAAGTCAAGCAGCTAAAATTATATGATAATCTGCAAACACTAGTGGATCATTTTTGGGTCAGCTGAATATGGCAGACAGTTTTTATAACTTAAGATTTTTAACTTTGGTAAATACACCATTTAAAAAGAAAATGATGGGTGTTCCCTCTTTTTAGCACTACAACACTGATAGCTTAGCTTCATATTTAGCTTTGTTTAAAGTAAACTGGCATGAAAATTGACTTGCTGGCTTCTCTTCTCACTCTGCAAAAAGGCAAATTAGTTTTGTTTTGATTTGTTTCACTTTTTACAGACTTTTTCCTTTTTATTTTTTCTTGTCAGAACTACAGAGCTACTTCTTTAGCTTGAAAGTATGAACTAGTGCACAGCAGGCAACTTGACAAACATTGCAGTCTTGAGTGAAAATGTGTGGTAAGAACTGGTAATGAATAATTTGTGGCATTGGCTAAGGCAGGAAGTTCAGTGCTTATGTTTTTCTGCATTCATTTGTGTATTTGCATTTAAACCACGTCTGTTTTACTTTCCTCAGTTGCTCATTTTGCAAGTTCTGCCCACAGTTTTTGTCATCTATATTTGATCATTTTGGCTGCACAGTTACATTCTTCCTCTTTAAAGAAGCATTAATATTTTTTTCTTTTTATTATCAACAACCCTATCCAAAAACCTACAACCAAAATTATTTATTTGTCTATTTAGTGTGTTGTTGTTTAATCCAGTAGCTGTTTTCAGTTGAAGCTCCAAGCAATTCCCAGGACATTTGAGATACACTTTAAACACTTATAAGTAAAATGAGAAAAAGGATGCTAAACGGAAATGGGATATAGTAGAGGCTCTGAAAGAGCAGCTTCAACTGGTAGCAGGTTTTACATTGGACATTTAGGGTATTTTCTTCTCTTGAAATTCACTTCAGGGTAAATAGGTCGAGCAGTATTTTAAACAGTTAACAGAGAGAAGGCGGGAACAGGCTGATGCCAGATGTCTGCTCTATTACTTTGGCTAGTAGCCAACAACTTACTGAATAATGACCTATACTTATCAAGAGGAAACAAGGCTATTTTTAGACTCTTTTTACAATCAAGAGATTTCAGCTTATTCTATTTTTATCTGTTAATGCATTGTGCAATTAAATTGGAAAAGATTTCCTGAGCTATTACTGTTGAGGAAAGGTAGCAATTGTGCTTCCAGCAAACTCCAGCTGAATGAAGCCTTTAGCTTTAAGCAGATCTGCTGGCAGATATTCAAGCTATGCCAGCCAATGACTCACGTCTTAAAGAGCTCCAACCATAACAGCCAGCATTTCCCCAATACTCCTGATTAAACCTAAATGCTCAGTCAGCTTGGTTGGCCAAAAAGACTTTTATTCTTTCTTCGATGCAAAGATATGGAACTGATCCTATGCAGATATTACGACTTTATCTCACTCATGAGACATAAAGTTTCTTAGCGTGAATAAAAACCTTTAAATGAGGTGGCATACAGTTAAAACAGTATGGTATTTACCACAGTTTTAATGGCTTCTAGCTGCATAGAGACTTCATTTGGCTTATGAAGAAGGGTGACATGAAGTTAATTGGGTTTGTTTTGACATCTTATTTTGTAGTCATCAGTGGATGCTCGTGTCCTGAGAGACAGACAACAAGTGGGAAAAGCTGTTGAATCTTTTGACAATAATGGAGAAAGAATTTAGGTTGGTAATTAAAAGACAATGGGGCATTGCAGAAGGAAAAACGTGCCTGCTGATGTACTGGGCAGCTGTTTGAACAGTTAGGCTACATCAACCTCTGACTGCAACTACATCTAAGCTGTATATGCACCTCTTCGGCCTTATTTTCAATCATGTTGTTAGTATGATTCTTTGGTTTTTAAGGGGCTTTAGGGCACATCACCAAAGCAGTACTACTGCACTCAGAATTTTATAATTTCCAATAACTTGTGCCAAACTCATGTCTTCAAATAAATTGCAGCATGCCATTTAGTTTGTGCCTGCTTTACAGTCACAGTTGAGCTTGGCTTAACCTCGGCCAGCGCACACGATGACAAACACGTGCTCATCAAATCAAAACAAGCCACCCATGCAGTATCGTCCTAATTATGTGATAAGTTTTCACTTGTATTGTGTGGGAGGAGAATGCAATATCCAGGAAACAGATTTTCATCTAAGTGGGTTTCCAGGTGATTTCACACTGTCAGATGATTTGAGCGTATGTAGGCAAAATCTAGAATAACATTTTATTATACTTTTTCTTTTTTAGTTTGCACTTACTGAGCAAAGTGTGCTGAAACCAGCAATGAGAGTAGTGCAAATTAACATGTCTGAAACGAGTTTACAGACAAAACACAAAACAAGCTCTGATACCTATTATTTGTGCTGGATTGTCAAGTCAGTGCTGCATCAAGCAAGACACAGCTTAGTGTCTTGCTTGATACAAGGTTTAATCTAGATGGACTTTGACTTCTGCTTTTGAGAAACACTATGAAAGGGACCCATCTGGCCAAGCACCAGAGGCAAATCAGAATTTTCTGAATTCTCTGGGTTTTGATTTGATGAAAGAGGTTGTTGTAACTTTGGATTTGCTTGTGGAAACAGTGCAGCCCCTTCAATGACCCTGATGAAGAGCTAGTTGGTTGCAACATGTTGGTCTTTTTTAAAAATCCTTTTGCCATATAAAGAAATAAAGGCTTTTAATAAGTTTGAAAACCACTCTAGAGAGTGCTTCTGAATATTTTTATAGGTACAAAGTTTTTGCACTTTAAGCAAGAAGTCCCACATAATGCAAAAAAGCAGCCTCTTCATTCATTTTGTTATAAGTGAATAAAGCATGGGCAGTCAGTAAAAAAGTTGAATACAGGTCAGTAGCAGTGTTTTGTCACCAGATAAGCCTTTAATTTAATTCTTTGCTTAAACTGGATCACCTGGATTGTATTTAATTTATTCATTACATCTCAAAAGTGCCTGAAGGAACATTATGTTTGTGTTATTCAGCCTTGTACATTAGAAGCTCCCAAAAATATACAGTACAGCAAATAATGTTCATTAAAGGTCATTTGAGCAAACTCATACTGTAAGTGTAAAATCCAAGTTTCCACCTCTTGCTTCGTCATATCTTACTTCCACACTCAGTGTTTCAGTGAAAACTGTTCTCAGTGATGTGTGTACTAAAGAGCTAGAAATGTTTGGTTTTTTTTGTTTGTTTGTTTTTTTTTTTTTGTTTTTTTTTAACACCACAGAATACCCACTATTACAAATTCATAATAAATAAGAAGAAAGGCTTTAGAGGGCAAATCTAGAGCAAGTCAGATGAGCTCAAATGTTTCTGTTTCAGTTTACAACAGTTACAAGAGAAAAGCTGCAGATTATCCACTCCCACCCCCCCAGCTGTCAATGAAAAATACTGCGGAGAGCCTTACTAAAATTTAAAGACCCCATTAAGTAGAAATTATTGTATATTTCATGGTGAGCAGCTCTATGTGAGAAGAAAATGCAAGTGCATCTTGGGGAACTGCAAGCCGAGAGTGCATTTTATGTAAGCTACAGTAGGTGACAGTTCAAGCGAGGTGTTGAAAAAGGTAGCAGCTGATGAAAGTTTTTGAGGAGGAGGCAATAAAAAAGAGAAAATCTGCGATACAGTGTGGTTGTTTTTTAGCAGACAATATAAAACTTGCTGGGGAGAATTGCATATTTTCTGCCCAGAATTCATTCTTATATCATGATTAGTAGCTTTTGTGACAAACAAACCAGACATCTTCATTCATACGTACATAGTTTGGGGGTAAACAAAACAAACTTTAAGTGTTGGTAGGTTCCAGATTCCAAAAAAAAAAAAAAAAAAAAAAAGCCATGATGTTGCCAAACCTGCCCTGGACTTATTATAATGATAAAAAATGAGCAGCTATTTTCTTCAGGTTCTTTGAAAACATTTAAATCAAACTGCAGAGTGAAGTGAGACTTACTCTAATTTAAGCACAGCAGAAACAGACTGGCAGCAAGCAGCTGCTCTCAAAGCTGAAACTTCTTCACATTCCTTCGTGCATGACACAAATCCTTCCAGGGTCTTAATAAGCCTTCTCTTTTACATCTTTTATAAGCTTTCTGGACTGTTCATATTTTTTATAATGAGACAACCTGTATAAAATTATCTTTACCTTGGAAAGGATGTTTTGTTATAGGGTTAACAGATGCGTAGATATTCCTAAAGCTTAGCAGTGATGGCCAAAAAAAAGCATTTGTATTCTGAGTAAGCTAGTTTATTTTATGACACCTTTTGGTCTTCAAAATTGACTGGAAATGTTAAAAAGAGGAGACGAGAAGGTGTTGAGGAGGCAGAGATTGTTAACACTTGGCCAACTATTGTTGTACAGATCGAGTGAGAGCCACTGGTTCATCTGCCCAAATTTATATCGACTTCTCAGCCTACATGTTTGACTTCTTCTGTTGCAATAATTGGAAAACAAGTCTGTAGTGTAGCTTTTCCCATTAACAGTCTACAGAGAACTCCCTGATCCAGACCCCCCTTCATCAAACTTATTGTGCATTCGGAGCATTGTTGTTCATGAATTTTTATGAAGTCGTCTGAAGCAGTGTGCAAAGTTCAGCACTTGAATTAGGCAACAGTGTTTTCAACTAATCCTGTTATTAAAGAAGAGAATAAACTGAGTCCTTTCACTTCGGAATGGGAAATCTAACCTTTAAAATAATGTGAATTTTGAGGGTCTAAATGGTGAATCTTGACCAAAGCAGACCAAGATTATGCAGAAAAGCCATTTTTACATCAAATCAGCTTTATGTAAATCCTTTGTGATCCAATAAAATGAATGACTACAACATACAGCATTTGGGATGTTCTGCCTGCATTTTATTACTTTTACTCACAGACACTTAGCGTATATGTTCAGCTTTGTCCCACTAACAAAAAGATTAATAACCAAATTTTCAAGCATAACAATATATTGCAAAAATAAATGAAAAAAAAAAAAATCCCTTGTGTATGTTTATATCACTGCAGGTCAGTATTATAGCCAATAAGTATACTTCTTTGTATTCAAATACTGCGTGTGTTCTAATATGATCTAATAAATGAGGATATTTTTTGCATCATATTGCATTTGAAGATGCATGAGTGCATTCATATTTTGTTTGAAAGCATTAATGTACATTTGTATATTAATATCAATATTACACAGCCCGTGTTGTAGCTTTATTCCGTTTAATTGACATAATTCAGACCACACTAGCGCATAAAATGAAGAGTGCTTTTGAATCAGCAAAGTGCTTGTAATGTAATAAGCACTGTCTTCTAAAGGGAGCCTTGGCTCCATTTAAAAAAGGGCAAAAAATATGTGTGCACTATTGCTTAAGGCTTTCATCTTGCATGTAAATCATTCCAGCTGAAAGTGGGTGTTTGAGCACCACAGATTTTAGGTCTTGGGACTCAACACTGTATCACTGGCCAAGTCTCCATTAATGACAGAGCTGTGCCATGACAGCATGATGTGAATTAATCCAATTCCAAATATTGATAAATGTTGGCAGGGAGGCTTTTTTGGCTCTTTTGACATCTTATACGTGACTCTCTTTTTCTCTCCTTTCTATTTCTTGCTTTCTGTTCTGTCTAGATACCGCGGCAGCTGAGTCCCCTGACACTGTACAGGTGTGAGCAGTTGGTTCTGGATTATTGCCATGCCCACCTGTCGCTGCAGCACAATGTGGGCACGCAGCCCTCCACTCAGGCACTGGGAGGTCCACGGCCAGCCTTCTGCCACCCGAGCCTAATGGCTGCCCTCCCATCTGAGCCTGTGCTGCCTTGCCCCCAGACTTTCTCCCATCACCAGTGAACTGAGCACACCGCCAGGCTTTGTCTCCAAACTACTGGATTTCTGCTGCACAGAATCAGTGGACTGTTTAAATGACATAAAAGGTTGTGTGGGAGGGACATGGGACTGGTAAAGAAGCAAAGGAGATAATTAATCTGCTGCAGAGTATCCTGGACCCAGGGTAATGAAAATGAAACAATTTTTCAGTGGAAATAAAGGAGTGCAGCAGTATTGATTAGTGAGCATCTGACCTACCTGACCCTCAGTGTCCTCAATTAACAAAGGAGGCTGAACAGCAGCATGACTTTCCACGTTCTGCTTTGCCTCTCGAGGATTATTAAAGGATGATAATTTAATGATTTGTTAATCTTATTAAACACATTTCCTCGGCTTTTCATAATCTGGGCACCTCTCTGCTGTGCAGGTAAAATAATGAAATGCTATAAACAGAGCAGGGGAACAGTGTGATAAGCAGTTGAGTAGCAGAACAAATGAAAGATTGGCCAAGCTAAAAGTTTTTCTACTGCTTCTCGTGACCACGCTGTCAGTCAAGTTAAAACCTCTGACTGACATCGTTTTCAAGCAAGGAGCCACTCAAGTTAGATTACCTACAACACAAAAAACAAATCGTAATATAACGATTGCCACATAAAATGTACAGCCTACAGAAATTGCTGGCACAACAGTAAGTATAATTTTCATGTTAACTTTTGATTTGTGCTGTTGATCATATTTGAATTCACATAATTGAGCTGAAATAAACTAAGAAAAATAAACAGCTAGACGCTGCAGTGGGATGTTCAGTTTACTTTTCATTGTCATTAGAATCACTCCTGTGGTTAATGTTTTTTTATTTTATTTTATTTTTTTATAATGTATTATTAAAGCAGTTATCTGATTGTGCACTCGTATATATACATGTGTGCTTTTTACAACCTGTTTCATTATAATATATGGTAAATAAACTGTGGTAAATGACTGGTAAAAGTGTCATTCATTGAGTTCACTGGAATCCAGACAATTGTCTTCTTTATTTAGACAGCTGAGCAGGTGGTTGAAGAGGAGCACACTGTGGAAGGCAAGTCTGTTTTTTTAAATATTGTTTTATATTATTATTATTATTATTATTATTATTATTGGATTAGTGATTAACCCCAGTGCCAACTTCCATCTATTTTTTAATCACCTTATGTGACTGTGTGACTTTTATCCCAATTCAGTCCACTCAACTCTCAGATCATGACGGGGACATATTAAGGAAAACAAAGATTATTTCTTTTTGTTTGTGTTTGAGAGGATCTATCTGGGTATCTGAAGTCACTACCAATAACAAACACAGATAAAGCATAACCCTGGCATTTTGTTTTGGGCCCCATATGTCTGAAACAGATTCAGTGATCCATACAGATTTGCAGAATAAAGTCATCAAATTTCCAATTTGTTATTGAATGCATCATTAGTGCAGCACTGGTCAAATACAAAAATCAGTAAAATATTGGCCAAAAAGGAAATTATTCTGAATGTCAGCTGCTAAAAACTGAAACAAAACACAAAGAAATAAAGCAACAGGGGAGTTCACAGTTTATGGAGCAGATACATGAAGGAGGTATTACAATGTGAGTCTTAATGGTGTTATTAAATGTCCAGTATTTGTTATCTTCTGCATCTTCTGTTATCTTATTTTATGCGTTGATTCTCTCCAGCTTCATCCTGTATTCCAGAAACACGCATGTTAGGTTAATTGGTTATTATAAATTGACCCTAGGAGTGAGCGTGAGTGGTTATGTGTCTTGTTTGTCTATGTGGTGGCCCTGTGATGGACTGAGATGGAACCATGATAGACTGGTGACCTGTCCAGGGTGTATTCCACCTCTCGCCTGATAGCAGCACCCTCACGACCCTGAATTGGATTAAGCAGGTATACAGAAATGGATGGATGGATGGCTCCCCTGTGTATGGAGGCTGGTTGTAGATACTAATGCAATAGCAGCTATGTAATGCCTCTTTTCTGTAACCTTTGCCACACTAGTTACAGGGTATAGCTATAACTAGCCATTAAAAGAAAAATATTTTCTCATGTAATGTAAAAACAAACCATATCTTATCCAACTATACAATACAGGATAAATCAAACCTGTTTAATTTCAATAATCATCCTTTGGAACAAATAACTAACAAAAAGTGACTCTTTCTGTATTTCTCTTTCTGTATTTCTCTGGCTTGTGAATTCCAGTTGCAACTGTAGATAGTGAATATTATCAGGGACACATACCTTTACTATCAATGTTTTAGCAGGATATAACATCTGGAATGCAGCTATTCAATTCATATTACTCAATTGAATTTAAGCCCATTTATGCAATTCATAAATCAAGCATTACATTTTTCTTGCTTACTTATCTATTTAGCTACAGCTGATCAAATATGCTCATTACCGCTGAATAAACCATCTAAAATGTAGGAGCTTTTTTGTGTTCATCGGTCTGAAATCAAGAATGCATTGTTTCAAAAGTGACTAAGATCTTAATGTGGGAAGTCTGATGTTGTTTGATACTGTACAAGAATCGTGACCTTGATAAGAAGTCACAATAGCAAATAGCGAGTTGATTTAATAGTTAATTGTGTATTAGCAATTTTATAATCAAACCCAATATTTTTTGTTTTTAAGCTTATTTTTACTGTGTTTGTAGGGATGTAATATGTCCAGCAATGTACAACTTTCTT
Organism: Melanotaenia boesemani; assembly: GCF_017639745.1. Classification (NCBI taxonomy): domain Eukaryota; kingdom Metazoa; phylum Chordata; class Actinopteri; order Atheriniformes; family Melanotaeniidae; genus Melanotaenia; species Melanotaenia boesemani. The sequence goes on from NC_055692.1 coordinate 26,793,569, forward strand.
TCATATTTGAAGCTGAATGTTAACCTTAACCTGAATATTGCATATCTGGCTGTATAAAATAAGACAGTCACAACTAAATGAAGCATACATTGTGTACACCTGTACCTGTATGTCAAGAGTTTTTTTTTTTCCTTTTGCTTCATAACAGAAATTTTTCTGAATGCTCTGCCTTGTGTTCCTCACTAAGAAGAAAACGATAAATAGGCAGTGCAAGATATATCTGCCAATGACAACGCGTACTGACACATGACAGATTCACGCTGCAGGATTTGCTGCTCTGTAGCTGCACACATGAAACAGTTTAACGACACTGAAAGATTGAACACTGCACTCACCTCAAGTGTTCAGAAAAGCCTTGAGGGAATCAGAACAGGGAGGGGGATGCTCGCAACTGCAACAAAAAACACATAAAAAAGACCTAATTCTTATGTGTTTGCATAGATTTATTCCAGCAGGCTGATGACTCATGACATTTCAATTGATAACTAACTCTGGAGCAGTTCTGATTGTACAAGCTTACCCAAACACAAGAAAGATTATCACCTTCATTACCTTTTAAATCAAGTGTGTGACTCATAGAAATACATATGAAATGTAGTGTTTTTTTCTTAAAGTTATAAGTTTGCCTAAAAGAGGGGCTTTGCTAGGTCATGAGAGAATGATTGCATACAAAAAAATCATCCCACATGCAGAACCCTGGACATCTGAAGACATGAAATCTAGCCAGCCTTTATCAAAATATTGACTGTAGTAATGTATAAAAAAAATAGCTAAACTGTTCGGTGTTTTGCACATGCTCATTGAAGTTAGAAGGACACAGAGCATGAATCTTCCTTTTTTAAAAAGACAATGTCTCTGCCTGTAGTGCGCATGAACAACATGCTCAGTGCTTCTTCTAGAGTCTGACTGACTTATTCATTTCCAATTCTATCAGGGGCTTAATTTGCAGAAATGAAAAGTGTCAACATAATGACAACAGATGCTTCTTGGTTTGTTATTCACTTGACATTTTCTTTATTTGAACAACATATTGGTCCTTCTCAGAATGTGTTGGCATTTTCTGGGAAAGAAGAGACAAGCTATTTTCTCCTTGTGCAGAACTGTCAAAGTAAGCCAGACAGTGTAGCACTTTCTAGTGTATGGGCTTCAAATCCTCTCATCCCTCATGCTGTTTCATTGATTTCATCCAGTGATCCTATTTCAGTAGAATTCAGCACGTCATCAAGAGCTCTCTGCATTTACAAGACTCATAACAGTCCAATAAGGTGAAGGTTAGAGGAAGTGTAAAAACGTATGATAGCTTCCTCCCTCTATGGACACATAATGCTTCTTTCGTTATACTTACAAATTATGCATGAAATTAGCATAAATGAATTTGCTCTAGGCGGAATCAGACCTTTATTTCTCCTGTGGATGTATAATTGTTGGGTTTGATTAAATATTTTCCAGATTACATTATTGAAACTGTCACAGGTGTATGGTCAATCTCAAACTTGCAAGACTAAAGGCACGAGCTGTCATACGTGGCTGCATCCAGGGCAGCTGTGAAACCTGTGGCTTTGTCTCACACATGAGACTTTGGTGTATTTCAACTGTTTTAGTTTAAGGTCAAACTAAAGTTTCTGTCTCTCTTCATCCGCGTGCGCGTTGCCCTGTCATTTCAGAGTTGAGTACCAGCCTGCTGGCGGGCAGGGCAGCCGTGAAAGCGCTTGATTTCCCTTGGGAGTTGCTGCTATGCCCACACTTTGAGATTACCTTTACCATCTCACAAGACCAATATGACACTGTTGCTGCTAGTTTATTTTCAAACTGCCTCCCAAATCACAAGGCAATCGACCACTTTCCTGATCTGTTTCAGGGTCAAAGGTTTAACCACTTTATACCTCTTAATGACTTATAACTTTGGCACATTAAAAGTTGCTGTAAATGCTGATCACTACAGAAATGAAATAGGAGCGGGATAAGATAGAATTAATGTTTCATGTAAAAGGAAGGGAAACCAGTCTTTAAAACTCTGTTTTCTGTTTTTTTCTCCAATCTTTTATTACACTACAAAGATTATTGATGTGCTTTTGGACATGAGGACATGACAAAACAGTGTTGCATTAGTACAAATAGTTTACTCCTGTACTTTAGTGTAAAACTCTTAAGAAAGAAATACCTTATTAATCCCTTTGGAGAGTCCTCAGGGAAATTTGGGTACCAGCAGCAATACAACACCAACAGTAAAGCAGGACAAGCACAAGACACAATATATACAGGTACAAAGCAAAAGGTGCTTGCAAGAAAAGCACAAATAGAATGCAATAAATAACAATAAGATAAATTAAATAAAACAATATAAACAAGCATTGCACACAGTAGAGATGGTACAGATTCCCAGTTCACTATTGCACGTATAAGTTATTGCAACTGTTTGTATGGGTTATTGTGCATGTGTTGTATCAGGCAGACTGCACACCTCCCTCTCCCCCTCCTTCTCCCCCTCCTGCCTAATGCAGAGTTGTACAGTTTGATGGCTCGGGGGACAAAGGAGTCTCTGAGCCGGTTGGTCCTACTCTTGGGGAGGAGCAGCCTGTTACTGGTCAGGCTTCTCTGTGCACTGATGACAGTGTGCAGAGGGTGACTGGCATCATTCACAATAGCCAGTAGTTTTTTAGTGTTCGCCTCTCTGCCACTGTCACCAGGGAGTCCAGCTTCATGCCAACCACAGAGCCCGCCCGCCTGATGAGTTTTTCCAGCCTGTTAGCACACCTTTTTGTCATGTTACCCCCCCAGCAGACAACAGCATAAAAAAGCGTACTAGCCACCACAGACTGATAGAACATCCACAGGAGTTTCCTGCAGATGTTAGAAGATCCCAGTCTTCGCAGGAAGTACAGACGGCTTTGGCCCTTCTTGTACAGGTGATCTGTACAGCATGTCCAGTCCAGCTTGTTATCCAGCCACAACCCGAGGTACCTGTAGTTGTTTACAATCTCCACCTTGTCGTCCCTGATGGTCACTGGACGTAGTTGTGGGTTGGACTTCCTGAAGTCAATAACCAGCTCCTTAGTCTTTGAGGTGTTAAGCTGGAGATGGTTCATCTGACTCCAGGTGACAAAGTCACTGACCAGATTCCTGTACTCGTCCTCTCCATCATCCCTGATACACCCCACGATGGCTGTGTCATCTGCAAACTTCTGGATGTGACACAGCTTTGAGTTGTAACAGAAGTCTGAGGTGTAAAGTGTGAAGAGGAGGGGAGCCAGCACCGTCCCCTGGGGTGCTCCTGTGCTGCTAATAACAGTGTCAGATGTGGTGTCCTTTAGCCTGACGTACTGCGGTCTCTCTGTGAGGTAGTTACCAATCCAGGACACCAAGCAGGGGTCCACATGCATCTCCCTCAGTTTGTCCAGAAGCATCAGGGGCTGGATTGTGTTGAAGGCACTTGAAAAATCCAAGAAGAGAATCCTCACTGTGCCCCTCCCCTTATCCAGATGTACTTGGACATGGTGTAGGAGGTAGAGAATAGCATCCTCCACACCCACACCTGCGCGATAGGCAAACTGTAGGGGGTCCTGGGCCTGTTGCATTTGGGCTTGAGGAGATTTAGGACACTGATGATGATGGATGTTTATGGGCTGGAGCAGGGTTCGAATTACACTGGGGCTTTCAGGAAAGCCTTTATTTTTGGGCGTGTATCGTAGCTTCACAGGTCACATGCAAGTCGCATGCATTGTGCACGTAAGCATAGTCAATAAATATGGTTAATGCCAAAAAGCTGATACAATCACAAAAATCTCATTTAGAGTGGAAAGTCCTTTCAAAGAAACAGTTATTACTGGTGCTCTTTTAAAAATCAGAATTTGGACCTATCTTAGCCAGAGAAGCTGATTTTATGGCATAATGACACAATGGTGAACCAAATCCACAAAAAACAACACTTTATCCTCTTTATCATTTTCATGCCTTACATTTAAAATATTTATCATCAGGTGTCCATAAACAAAGCTGAAATATCCCAGTTTGATTCTATGTGATAAAACTTTAACTTGTTGCTGCTTCTTCACTGTGGTGAACAGAAGCCATCAAAAACCACTTCATCCTTTTTATTTATGAAAATTTGGATACTTTTCAAGCCTCACATTTACAAGATGCTGCAGGATGACCTATTTGATATGACACAATTAACCACTTAGTCATTCTATCTGACATTCTGGTCCACACTTCTTACCAGTGAACTGTAATGGGATTTATTAGTTGCCTATACAAATCAGTACTTAGTATCGGAAAGTACTACTTGTACTCTGATAAAAATGTTATATTGGTGCATCCCTGTTTTTAAGAAACATCAGGAACCTTATGGAAAAATTAAATGTAAACTGAATGTGGAATGTTTTTAGGGCCCCTCCCCCCCCTAGAGTATCCGTCGTTTTCAAGGGTGCTCCTTTACTTTTCAGGAAAGCCAAGCTCCCCTTAGCTCCCAGTAAACTGTGGGCTGGAGGTCTCTATTAGCTTGTAGGTCCTCGGAGTTTATGTGGATAAATGTGAAGTAAGGGTTTCTTTGCTTTTAGACACACCTCATAAACAGCCTTTCCAACAATGACTTCACTAACACAAATATATTTTACCTTATCTCTACTCTAAGTGTTGATTGCAAAAAGAAATCCTGCAATCTACAGTATCTGTGGAATCACCAACAAGCAAACGCAGCCTAACAAATAACAAAAGGACGAGGAAAGAACCTAAATGATGTCTGACACAGTGAGGCCAGTGGCTTGACTCTGAGGGGCATCTCCAGGGGAAAAGGAAAGAAGGCTGGTAATGAGAAGGAGGAATTCCAACAAAAACCTGCCAGGAAAGTGAATAGATGTGGACACATAGCTTGTAAAAGTTACACTTTTAGAGAAGCAGCTTGTATAAGCTACATGACCTTACATACAGCTGTTTAAATAGCATGTAGAACCCATTACTCTGAAAATGATCAGTTACAGTTACCTTTTAATGTTTGTCAAATCATAATTTCTTAATATTTTAAAATCATGATTACATCTATGTTTTACTGAATGATCTTTATATGTTGATGAGTGGGCACTCTAGAAGCCTGATGATAATGTAGAACATCTCGTGACTTCAGGCTATTAAATAAGTGGATAAAATAATAACACGTGAAGTAAGCAAACTTGTTGGATAAATAATTAGGCCCAAGCACTGAAGGTGGTGCGAAGGCCTATTGTAATGCAAGCATTTTTTCTTCTTCTTCTTATTCTTCTCCGAAATCAAACGCATTTTTGGGGTACCGGCCTACCTACCCCCCCCAAAGGAATGCATAAATTTACATATGGTGGGGTTCTCGGGACTGTTCGAGCAAAATTGAAAGAGAGCACCACCTATTTATGGTGCCCTGCCACTACATGTCATCAAACTTTATGAAATTCACTACACATGTTCTAAGTGGTGGGGTGAACAAAAAATCCTCTTGCAGTACTGCTCTAAAAAAAACAGGAAGTTGGCCATTTTGGGTCAAAGTTGCCATTTTGGGTCAAAGTCACCATTTTGGCGTTTTACTGACCTCGCATTTGAACAAACTCCTCCTAGAGATATTATCGTACTGACACCAAAATGGCCCAGGATCTTCAGAAGGCATGTGTAATCAAAAGTTATCAAAAACTTTCTCAAAGGAGTAAGGGTGTAGAGGGGGTGTGGCCTCAAAGTTTAATGTGTCGCCATGAAAGACGAAATTGATATAACTCCCACATAAATCAACATATCTGAACCAAAATGGCCACGTATGATGCTAGTCCCATCTTCAAGACAACTAGTTGGTCATTATTGGATTACGAATAGGCCACGCCCCCTGGCGACAGGAAGTCATGTTTTTTACTCCAAGACCCACTTCGCAGATGTTTTGAAAACAACCGGGGTCAAACTGGGTCAGACACCTGAAAACAAGTTGGTGATGATATCCGGTGAAAACTGTTGCTCTACGCTGCAAGGCAAGACCGTGGCACCATGGCGAACTTCGATAAGACGCCATGACATCATAAATCATTATAAGTTCCTGAATTTTCACCCAATCACCACTAAACTCACAGGGTTTAGAAATGGTCCGGTCCCGAACACACCCATATGACCACTTCCGGTCTAGCCCTAAGCCCCGCCCACTTTCAACAGCATGAACTCCAGATGCTTGAAAGTACTTCACAACAGGTCAAACCCTTTCATGATACCACAATAAAAATCTCAAGTGCCTTCGCCAAACGTAACCATGGCGAATATTGGTCTGACGCCATCAAACAGGAAGTACTTGTAACTCACGCGTTGTACCATCGATCTCCACCAAACTTGACAGGAAGGATCGTAGTCTGACGTGGAACTGAGCCAAATTGGCATATGCTGGAATACTTGCAATAGGGCTCTATAGTGCCCCCTACAAAATTTTAATCAACCAGCCCCACCCACTACGTGGACCGAAATGCAAGAAATTCACCACATTGATTTACCATGCCAGGATGTACAAAATTGTCCATTAGACCTCTAGGCTAATTGCAACAGGAAGTTGAAAAAAAAGTGTCATTTTTAGGGTCATTTTTGCCATAATCTTGCCACTGCATTTGAACGAACTCCTCTTACAAATTTTATTGTATTTACCTCAAAATCACCCTGAAGCTTCCAGAGGCATGTATAATCAAAAGTTATCAAAAACTTTCTGAAAGGAGAAAGGGCATGGCAGGGGCGTGGCCTCAAACTTTGATATCTCGCCATGAAAGATGAAATAGATATAACTTATACAGAAACCAATATATCTGAACCAAAATGGCCACGTATGATGTCATTTCCATGCTGACCACATCTACATGTCCAGATGTTGTCAATGCCATAGCCCCGCCCCCTGGAAACAGGAAGTACCTCATTTTTTACCATTGAAAACCTAAAAACCTACTCAAACTCATCAATATCCTTCTTGGACACCTCATCATTGAAAATATACAATCTCCTTACACCATCATGATTAAAATGGCTGCCTGGGAGGTTTCAGTCCCTCGCCATCAAACAGGAAGTGGCTATAACTTGATTGGGTTGAACAAAGGATGTGATATTTGGCAGTTGTCATTAAAGTCCCAACCTCAACATGTTAGTACATGATCAAACACTATAGCGCCACCTGCTGGCCATGTTGATATCTGCAGATCTTAAAACTATGCTTTTGTTTGTATTTATTTCACATAATTGGTCAGAACATGGACGTGAACACTTCTGAGGTCATTAGTGGGCCCATTGATGTACCAGGTGATCCTCAGAGGGAGACAATCACAATCCAAGGCAGAAAACCTGGAGACGAGTGAGCGTACGGCTGCAAGCGAGCGGTGCAATAGGCTGGAGCTGCGCCAGATGTGCGAGGGCCTTCATTGCTGCTTGCAGCTTTAATTATCCCTTACATTGCATTAGAGCAGTGTTTCTCAATCCTGGTCCTCAGGGACCACTGCCCTGCATGTTTTAGTTCTGTCCAACTCCGGTACACCTGATTCAGATTAACTGAACTGCTTGTCAAGTTCTTTGCAGGCCTGCTAACGAGCCATTCATTTGAGACAGGTGTGTTAAAGAAGGATACCTCTAAAACATGCAAGGCAGTGGTCCCCGAGGACCAGGATTGAGAAACACTGCATTAGAGCATCCTAAAAACTTATTTTCTATTTCTATTATGCAATAAATTTAGAAAACTCTGAAAGAGAAACAAATGTACTGTTTTCAGCATATAGGAAAGAATGATACCTTTATATGAAAAGCAACCATTGTACATAAACCTATTAATTATATTACAAAGAGTGGATTGAGGACTCAGCCTGCCAGTAATTCAAGCTAACAATTACAATACCCTCCCTTCTCTGCTTAAACCTAATAGTTTTTATACAATCCTTTGCCCAATGTGACCTTGTTATGCTAAATAAATAAATAAACAAAATCCTTATAAAAAAAAAGCATTTCCCACGAGGATGTCCGCCTTACTGGATGAAGAGTTAATATCAAAATCCAATATGAGGCGTAGGCTTTTCCTTTATTCCACAGATTTCTTGTGCTGTGCAGAACAGGGCTTCAGTAAACCCAATTGGGAAAATACTTGTTGACATGGTAAAGACAGGGCTGCTGCAGGAAGATGCTTGAGTGAAGGCACTTTAGGGAGAGGGGGTGATTGAAATGTTTGGCTTATTAAGTTTAAAATCTCAAGCTGAAACCACAGCTGTTTCAGCTATAGACAAAGCAAGGATACTGCGTAGGCACTTGCTACAATTTATAGTGTTTCAGAATTACCGGCCTTCTGAAATTAGTCAGTGTTGAAGAGAGAGAGAAAGGAAAAAGAACCCCTGATTTTATTATACCAAACATGGCTAAAGTTATATTTTTTTTAAAATTCTGTTTATTAGGGACCACGTACAACTTCAAACATAAGGTGGCCATTTGATGGCTTGTCAATGTTTCCCTGCTCCAACACACCTGATTCAAATCAGATGGATTCAACATCTTCTGTTCTGCAGTGAGTCATTCTTTTGAATCAGGTGTTTTGTAACAGGGAAACATTAGGAATTTGCTGGACGAGGGTGAAGGTTCCCCACCACTGCATTAAAGGATGAATGCCACTTGCTGTACCAGACACATATTCACCTCAAGGTTATATTATAAATGTGAGAATCCTCCATCTTGCCTATAAAAGTATGTAATTTAGTTGCACATTCAGCTGAAAGGCAATTAAGCTGTCTTGTTTCAAAGATTTCTAAAAAACTCATTCCTCTCCAGTGACATCAATGCTGCCTCAGTGACTTTTTCCACCTTAGTAAAGTTAGAAAAGATTCAGTTATAGCCAGTGCTGGTTGAAAGTAACGTGGAGCCCTATGTGAACCTCAACTGTGGTCCCCAAAAAACAAATTATGAAAAAAAATGAACACATTGTTGTTTATCATCACAAAGACATATATTTATCACATGTACGTGAAACTGCACAAACAACAAGATGCCCAATAGAATAATAATTCACAAAATAAGCAAAAAACTATTTAAAAGCTCAAGTCAGGCTTATAAACACAAATTCTACTAAATAAAAGCTCTTAACAGGAAATAAATAGAAAATAAATTTAACGAAACTTAAGTTAAAGGGGTAGTGCACCCAAAAATGTGTTTTTTGAGCTCTAAACAACACAGTATTAGTTAATTGTAATGAAAACCACATATACTGTTGATAAAATTTGTAAAAAAAAAAACTGGATTTTTGTGGGTAAAAAATGGCTCATAACACCCTCTACAGGTAAAACTGGTTTTGTTTTTCAAGACAGAGCCGTCTCTACGTCACGAGAAATTTTTAAAAACTCCACGGTCTCTCCTTCCAGATGCAGATTGGCGGGTCCTTGCCTAACAGGCATAAAAAACCATGCCCACCAACGCAAGTGAAGGGATGTTATGTAGATTTGCTAGTTTCAGACTTCTGTTCTTTCAAAGAGTTTCTAATTAAATGATCCTGCAATGGGATGGATTTGTGCTTTTGAGGGATGTAAATGTAACACCGGACTTTAGTCTTAGGGGCCGACCCACAGAGCAGTAAAACAGCTAAGTATTTTAGTAATCCACCCTTTCATCCCCACGAAACCAGGGATTAGCCCCCATGAAACGGATCATGTCTGAAACCAAGTGAATAGGTTCGAAACCTCACTGTCTGTGTTACGTGAGGACAGCGTAGCTGCACAAATGGAAGATATGACGTCAATGTGACAAACATGCGCCGATTCCTAATCCTTTTTTTTTTTTTTTTTTTTTTGCTTTGTAGTCCAGCGTTACTCGAAGAAGAAGCTCAACTTCTTCATCAGTTCAAACAAATGTTTCTCATGGGCCTCACAGTGAACCCTCAGTCATCTTCTCTTTTCTTCTTCCATGTGAACTTCCTGCAACACACAATGAGCCTTTATCTGTGCATGCACCACGTCTTGTTCTAGCTTTGGAGTGTTACTCTTTAGCTTCCCCCACAACCTTGTAGTATGTGCTACAGTGGTTTCATGGGGGATGGTGAAGTCTTTCTCCTAGTTTTTGCCACTGGTTTCACACCTGAACCGGCTTCGGTGCCGTGTGGATATAGCCTTAATCTCCTGATCCTCATTTGGCTGCAGACAGCAGCTCAAGTCATAGCTTACAGTGGCACTTCCTGCAGCTGCCACAGCCTGCCATGAGTCACCACAGCTTTCCAGAGCCTGCCGGAGCTGTTGACAAGCCAGTGTAACAGTGCTAATGGCTCAGACTGATACGGTTCAGGAGCACCTTGTTGTATAGTTTATATATATTTAAATACAAAAAATTTTATTAAATTATTTAATAAATTTTTCTTATAATTCTTTTAAGATTTACCAGACATTTTCTGCATCTGTAACTCTCTATTTTTGTGTTTTGTTTATTTGTTAAAAATTCCAGCAGCTTTTCCACAAGTGTGGGATATTTGGTTGCTAAATGTTGCTTTAGTGTTTAGGCTTCAGAGCTGGATAGCATTAGCTAGTTCTTCATACACACCTCTCAGGTCTGCTTTGTTACCTCAGTTTACAAAACCGTACTTAATTAACTGGATTGTTCTTGCACAATATTTTTAACTTTTATGGGGGTTGCCACCATTTTTGTCTTTGTTTTTTCATTTTAAATATTTCTTCATAACTTTTACTACATGCTAGCAGCTAGCTGAGTCTGCCTATGTGAGTCTGTTGAACAACTGACACATTGCCAACATCAAGTGGTGGGAGACTCCATTGCATCTGAGCTTCTCATGATAATGCTAAATTATCTCTTGTGTTGATAAGAGGGCTACTACATGTAACTACCAACAGTTTATGCCTCTTTATTTTGATGCCCATTAACTACATCAATTGGGCAAAGCATGAATTGCAGTGTTTGGATTTGGCTTGGAAGTGCATGTAATTGCTACGAAAATGTAGCAATACATTTTCTTAAATGTCCATCTAAAAGCAGATAAAGTAAGTTCTGCTTGGTGGTTAGAGGCATTGGCAAACAGCATAATTCGACATTGAACTTTGCAAGGCAGATTTTTACTGCTCGAAGCTGCTTCTTTATCCTCTCACTCTTTAAGACACACTTGCAAACATTCTCCTATTTATGGTGTGTCATCTATTCTTGTAGTAAATATTTTGTCAGTGCATAAGTGGTATGATTTCTATAACTGTAATGCTTTTTAATGTGTTGCATTTCTGGTTAGTCTCCTTGAATAATAATTACACTGGTCACCATTTGCTGGTGAGTGCACAGATTGGTATTTGTACAGAGGAAAAAGGTTGCTAGGCAATCCACTGAGATCTAAGAAAAGGTCTGTATGAGAGGTGGCAAAGACAGAGAGCTGGCAGTTGCTGGGTAAATTGCAAGTAGACAATCAAAGTCATATCACACTGAGCTGGGGAGCAGAATGATTGGAGCGAGCTGCTGAATGAAACTGTTTACCTCCTGTCCTTGTACACAGCAGCAAGTGCTTGATATCATCAACAAAACAAGGCAACTAAATGCACTCCATAAATTAATATGTGGGTGATTATTTTATTTTAAAAAGGGTGGGAAAGGCTTAACGATTATCACACCCTACTCAGATTATTACATGCTTATGTTCACAAGTGACATAGACAAGGTTCAGGAAGTGGCTTTGAAAACAACTGCTTTGATTTTGAGAGGGACAAATAAAGAAGGTGGTATAACTGGATTCATACTCAGTGGAAGATGAATGTATCCCAACCCTGCTCTTCAGTCGCCCATGCATCTAAACAAATAAAACATACCAAAAATAAATAACAAGCTGTTCTTGAAACAGTGTGTTCTTACAACCCAAACAGGTTCACCCAGTGACATGGCCATAACTGGGCATATTAATATAGCTATCTTTCAACTTAATACACAGGTGCAGCTGTGTGCCCTGTGGAATGTGGGGGGGATTTATGGCTGGGAAGACTGTAACTGTCATGTCCCTGCAGCAGCATCACCAGTACTGCTCAGCATCTCTGCCAAGGCACAGTTTACTCTTCCAACATTAACCTCGCATCCCAATGAGCTGCATGCAGGAAACAGCTAATGTTACAGCCTCTCACCATGTATCCTGGGATATGAGCTCAATTAACTTAACATAAACACAGTCAGTTGGGATGAAAATGGATACATGCCTCACATTCAGGAGAGCCCATGATCTCAGTTTAGGTTACAAAGTGAGAGCCAAAAAAGCATTACAGGAGCATCATGATTGATAGCTGTGATGTTGAAGTTCTTTGTTTCACAATTCTCTTCTTTGCCTGTAATCCATCTTACAGTGTCTGTACACACTGGCAGGGGCATTCAGGGTGATCTCAGGAGTCAGGAATAAAACCAGAGGATGCTCCATCAATTTTAGCACCCCTCGCTGATTTACATCTCACCAGCAGAAGGCAATGCATGACTTGCGGCATCCGGCCGTTTCCCACATATTTTTTTCCACATGACTTGTAATCTATCATATCAGATCTAATCAAGAACTTCAAGAATTGCGATGGAAGAATCTCTTCTGCTCAATCAGCAAGACTACACATTAAAATTAGTTAGAAGCTGAACCAACCAGGTAAATAGAAGGTGTACTGCAGTTAAGTTTGCAATGATGATTGGAGGTCAGATTACCAAAAGCCTTTTGTAACTGGCAGGATTTTACACATAAGTTATCACTTTAGGCTTTACACAACACCTGGCAGGAAGGAAATCCATTAGAGAATGTCTGTGATCAACATCATTTTAAGCTGTTCTATGCATTGCTTTTGTCCCTTTGAAATCACATCCGTTTTAAACTCTTGAATCCCAACAGGTCAGTGACATGTTTCACAACTCCTTTGTGTTAAAATTATGCTTACCTTTGTTGTAATATCATTACAATACTTAATATTCAATAGAAAGTGTATTGAAGTTGCCTCACACAAACATTGTGTTATAAATATGTCATTATACTGGAATGCTGTATGTGTAACCAGAATGCCAGTTTAAATCATTGGTTCACTTTAAGATTAGGCCGTCCCCCGCCCCCACCCTTTTCCTATTCTTATTACAACTACTCATTAAATTAATCTACAACTAATCTCTTATTTTTCTATTATGTTGATGAGAAATTTACAATTAATTTGAAATTGCTCAGATGTATAAAAAGGATTGTGAACCAGCAAATGTGGCTGAAAATTATTAATTTTATTACTGTTAAGTCCAGTCATTACAGCTACTGCTTCACATATCTTTAGCACCAACCTAGGAATATAAATGTTGCTATGTGGAGTAGAAATTGGCCTTCCTTAGAAGGACTGTTTAAAAGTTGCTTTCTCATCCATCTTTTCAGACCCTTTAGATGCTATAGCATGTTGCTTGCTTGTAAAGCCCTGGGGGCATCGTGTTGGCTGAAATGAACTGATTTATTAAATTGTTTGCCTCGCAGCAGCTACAAATATCCCCCACATTACAAGGGAGCAGGAAACTATTGATGGTGCATCGGTGCGACTAAATGATGAATTGTTTCAAGAGCAGCTGAGTAAGATTTGACACAGGAACACTTTCATTGTCAATGCTTGCACAGGCAGACCTACTGAGGTTCTAGTTAGTTAAAAGTCAAATTCAATATAGAAAGATGAAAATGTTGAGCGTTTCCCGTCCAATAAGAATCACTGTCAAGTTGTACATGTTGCAAACGTCAGTCAAAACTTATTTCTATGCATTTAAACTCAGGCAAAGATGATAAATGATAACTGAAATGATCTTGCTGCTGCATACAAAATGCTTTACTTTAAATTGCTGTAATGATTCTGTAATGCAGTCCACATTCTCACTTTTACTGGTTTTTTCCTTCTTTCTTAATCTGAAATTTATCAATAGAATGTGAGTCCTATTAATAATTTATGGCATTTTTTCTCGCAGTTCTGCTACGTTGACTGAACTTTAACTTTTTTTCTGGTCCATTTATTATTTGAGCAAGTTCAGAGACTAAAGCTGTGCATAAAAATAAGTTAAAATATTAAACTAACCATGATAAATGTAGAATATCACAAACACAATGTTGACTTCATTATGGGTGAATAAAATAATTGACAATAAGTACAAAATAAAGGCTACTTTAAATTTCTTTGTAAATTTAAATAATATTACAACACAATGTTATAACAATATATTAAGATAAAAAGCCTACGTGTAAAATATAACTAGCTTTGATGTAAAGTAAACCGTACCAGCAGAAATTTTAATAGAATATATTTGGTTTCGTGTAGCTGGGGGCTTGCTAGAATAGAGCCTTGAAATTAAAAAATTGAAAGTTAACATTTTTAGGATAAAATATCATAATCTTTTATTTTCCCTCAGATGGGAAATTTGAATTATAAAGCAGCATTGGGAAAAACCAAATTCAGAAATACAATATTTGAGCAAGTTATAAATAAATATATAAAGATACTAAAATAAATACAACTAAAAAAATACAGAAAATAGCTTACAAAATAAACAATGCAAAAATGTAAATAAACTATTATGTATAAATAAATAAAAATTTGGCACACATTTTAAATCTTGGAGAAAAATAAAACATTTACTTAGTAGGACACCTTATGCATCCAATCCATTTTTGTACACATACTGTATGGCTTAGTGAAGTCAGTGAGCTAGTGTGCTATGGCTGTGGAGTAGCTCTATAAGTAATATACTCTATAAGTAATATACTCTATATTACTTATAAATATTTAATTTAATAAGTATTTAATTTAAATAGTAGATGTAATAAACAAAACAAAAAAATATTTGGCAAGATATAAGCAAAATAAATTTTGGCTCCATTTTTTAACATTTAGGATGTTCTGTTGGCAGAAATATAATATATTATTCATAACGATGTTTTTATTGAGGATGTTTTCATTACTGTAGAACTGTTTTTATCATCTTAATTTTGTGTAGTTTTAACTTCTTTTTGTTGTTGTTGTCTTTTTTTTTCTTCTTCTTCTCTTTTTTACTGATTTGATTGTCGTTATACAATTTGGTCAGCTCTAGTTTGGTAGTAGCTGGCAGGGGAGCAACAGTTGATTGCACTTTGCACTGCTGGATGTCACTGCACTTTCACCAGCAGGCCCTTTTAAATCATCAAGCTTGTAAAAAAAGATGGTGTGTCTCAAAAGCAGGTCTGACACAACAAGGATAGATTTTTCACCTTGTTTGAAGCACGGTGGGAGTCATTTGTCGTCAAACCAGTCTAAGGATTACACTTTTTAAAACCGGCTAAAAATGACCAGAAATGCCTCTTAGTCCTCATACATATTCACTCTTTTTATTGTTTCTGGATATTCTTGTGTGTGTAAACTCCATTAATTTTTAAATATTTAAATATGCATTCCAATCATTTTAAGAAAATTTGATGCTATAATTTTTCTAGTGTGAACACAAGATTCGGCAGCTTGCACTTTGGTACTGTATGCTGTGAAGAAATGGGAACAGCTGGTGACTGGCTTTTAGTTTTGGCATCACTATACCTGTGACCAATTCCCAGTGATGAGGAATTAAATTGTTTGAATATTTCTGTTTAAACTGGAATTTGGCCTAAAGACTGTTTGCCATAAAACATTCAAATGTAATTAGCAGTAACATCTCTATATATATGTTTCAGTGCATGTGCTCAAGTAAGACAATCAAGCACTGTATGTGTAAATAATATGAACATTATGTTGGATGTGTATTTTGTGGCGAGTGAATCTGTGCCTAAGTGAAGGTCTGTGTCGTTAACGTGAGCAGCATAGAACCTGAACAGAGGGGGGAAATGTGTGGCTCTCCTACCTGTTCAGGCTCATAAACACCACATATACACCACAGGAATCAGCATCAAAGATGTCGCTAAATCTCAAGGTTACCACTGAGTGTTAGTACCAAACCCAATACCTTTGAAACTCTTTGATGTTTGCTCAGGTGGCTGTAAAAACAACATGCTGCCTTCATGCTGCTTTTTTCTCTGTGTGTATTTAAAAAGTTACCTGCTTAAAACTGCACTAAAGTTCCTCGAGTTTTTTTTTTAAATCAACATGAAACCTAATTTTTCTAAAACATTTAAAGCCTGGTCAAGTCTCATAAAAAAAAAACTCATAACCTATTTAATAAAAAATAGTTTCATATATTTTAACCTATTTTAATAAAATCTAAAAAAAAAAATTCCCTCAAGTACTTAAAAAAAATGCTTTTATGAAATGTTTGCGGTGTGAAGCGTCACATTATAAGATTTTTGCATTTGTCCCTTGCTAATATGAACCACCACCTTTTCTGCCAAAACCTCCAGATTCTTGAAGTTAGAAGATTTTCTTTACCATTACCGTTGCCTCCCAAGGCCACATTTTCTGAATTTTTCTGAACTTTTCCCTCAGAATCTTAATGTAGTCTGTTTTTCTTGAACAGTCAAAGTCTCATACGCAAGGCTATCATGACGCAAATGAACAGTTCTACTATTATTTCTGAACAGGAACCTCAGTAAGCACTACAAAAAAAAATGGTTTCCATTACTGCTGACTGAAGTATAACAGCTTGCCCAGCTTTTGTAAAAGTTCACCTTGACAAAGAATAAAGCTTTTTTCCCTCATTGTATAGTTATATATTTTAAAAAAAATATATTGGGATGTGCTCTTTGTTAGGTCAGCGGGAGTACATGCATTATCCCCGTGGTCAAGCATAAATTATAATGTTTGGGATACTTATTTGAATCCAGTGAATCAGAAAATCCGAA
Source organism: Melanotaenia boesemani (assembly GCF_017639745.1). NCBI lineage: Eukaryota > Metazoa > Chordata > Actinopteri > Atheriniformes > Melanotaeniidae > Melanotaenia > Melanotaenia boesemani. The sequence goes on from NC_055692.1 coordinate 26,810,319, forward strand.
GGACATATACATATTTGTAAAAGGGAAACAAGAAATTGGAGAGGACAGTCTGCAGAAAAGTTGATCTCTGTATTTATCATGTTGTTAATCATCGTTGTTATAGTTACACCTACGCTGACAGAGGCGCGCATAAGAATCACCAGAGGGTAAACATTTTTTCATGTATTACACACAGTGTAAGGTCTGACAAGCACAGGTTAAATACAACATTTTTAAAAAGTGCATGAGAATGCAACACTACGTACAATATCCTCTGGGTCCATAAACAAATTAATTGATGTACACTACAGAAGCAATGATCCTAAAGCTGCTAGGCTATGTTAAAAGCAGACAAACCATGAGGATCAGAAGTTCAGAGCCCACTGAGAAGAAGGCTGGAATCAAACATCAAGGCAGTTAAGAAATAGTTTGAAATACAACAAACTGTTCATACCTATATTAAGTCACTAAGCTACTAAACACTGCCCAACAAATACTCACAAATCTGGCTGTTTGCCTCACAAATTAAACTACAGAAGCTGAAACCAGCTGGATAAGAATCATCCAGTCATTCAGTGAATGAACCTGTGTTCTGTCAGTGACAGAGTTATAAGATGAGAACAGATCCATCGAGGGCTGAGACCAAACAACACTTGAAGAGCAAGAGATGTCATGGTCTGAATTTTTGGTTCTGTTAAGTTTATTAGATTTATGTGTTTTGTCTTGTTCCCTGTTTCATTTTATAGTTTATTTCCTGTTTTATTCTGTTAGGTTTACATCCTGTTCCCCTATTACACCTGCTTCTCTGTTGCTGATTCCCACCACTGATACTCATTCAACTTTAGTCCATCATCTGCTCAGTGTCCATGTTCTCTGCCAGTTCGTTGATTCTCACCACTGTTTAGTCACTTTTTTTGTCACTGCTGTCTTCTTGTTCAGTCAGTCAGTCTGTCTGTTAATTGTTTATGTTCACCTGAGTTTGATTTTGTTTTTGGTTTAAGTTTAGTTTCTGGAAAATCCCTTTGCAACACTTTATTTTATTATACCGTAGTTCCTATGTTGTAGTCAGTGTTTGTCTTTCCTTCTTCACCATGTATCATGACAAAAACAAGTAGCACATAACACTAAAGCTCTTCGGCCAGTAGATATAAACCTGACCACAGCAAACCTTCATCACTTTCTTGGAATCTAAAATGAATAATTGGACAATTCACACCCTGATATGATCCATTTACTACTGGTTAAAGAAGATTATTGTGCTCCATAAATGCCTAGCTGGACAAAAGAACCAGCTGTTAATGAATAGGACCGCTTCCTTCCATGCCAAAGAAGGAAAATCTCAATTTTCAGTTCTTCTAGAGTTCCCGTATATTGTATTATCTATTAGAAATGCTCCTACACAAGCAGCCCAGGATCACACCTGTCAGCTTCAGAGATCACCCACACAGTTTCTGCATTTGTCTGTCTGCCCTGAGAAACAGCTCATCAGCTACCGGGCTCCATGGACAACTACTACACCTCAAACAAACACACATTTCACCGCCTCCACTGCCACCCAGCCCCTTGCACATCCATCATAATTATACACAGCAGGAATTCAAACAAGTTCAGAGCAGAGGAACCTTGTGCCTATTTACCTCTATATTATACAACACAAACAAAACAGGAAACATAAGAATCTATTTTTCTTGGTTTACTTACTGACAGATGAATTGCTTAAGTTAATTTAATACAAACCTGCAGAAATCTGTTGTTTCTTCCTGTGGTTTCCTTATCAAACTTACACGTATCAACTTAAAAAAAAAAAAGAAAAAAAAATCAAGTACCTTGAGGATATACTGAGTTACTAAACAAACTCATTTCCGCCATTCTAATATATCCTGTGTGGAACAAATCTTTTTCTGATGTTTTTACTTATATACACAACATCTTGAAGCTGTGCTTCCCTGCTAGCAGCATCTTCACTTTCTCAATTCCATCTGGGACTAAGATGACCTATGAGCAGTATACATAAATCTCCCCTAGTGCCACCCAGACTTGTGTGGCCTCTCACAGGGAGGATGCAATAGAAGGTAAAGGTAAAGACAAAGGAAAGATGAAATGGAAAAAAAAAGGAAAATGGGGAAAAGAGGGAAAAATTTTGACTCAGAAGTGTTGTGCTCAAAGTTGGGCTGTTCTCTTTGCTCAAACCTCCTTTGGTTGAATGACTTAATTTCCTTTTGAAACCATTTCTTTAAATATATAACCTATATTATTTGATTGAAAATAAACAAATTGTTTGATTTACACACCTCACACACCACCTTCACCTCACACACCACCTTCTCCAGTTGTTTAAGGACATCTGAAGTTTGTTGGGTTGGTTGCACAAATATTTTTATCTTATGTTTCATATACTGAATGTATTATAAACAGGCTTGAATATTTAGCACCATTTCAGGAACATGATCAGTCCAATGTAGATGCAACTCTGTGGAGTTATTTCAGTTTGGATTGTGTCACTTATGTGCAGTTTTCATGGATAGCACATATAAAGTCACAGAACACTGTATAAAAAACACGGCTATAGAAAAATGTAATTGTATTTCATGAAAACGGAATGATTGTTTATTTTATTTACACAAATAAAGTTTATTTGTGTAAGAACTTAAATTCTTGAAGAATTAGTACACTAATACTAATATATATATATATATATTTATATATATATATATATATATATATATATATATATATATATATATATATATAATATTTTATTACAATAATTTATCTAATTAATTAAAGACTTTGTAATTAATTAACCTTGATTAATCACATTTTAATTGCATAACAACATTTGCCCCAAAAAGCAACATTTGTTCATTTAAATGGATTTTAGTGGACAACTGAATCAAAAAATAGACACAGACATTAAAATTGTAAATTCAAACTCTAGTATTGTCTGGAAAAATTCATTTAATTGCTTTTCAATTGAAAACAGAGAAAAAAAAATTTAAAAAAATATCCCTGGCCAAAAGTGAGCAGACCTAAAGTCATAGTGTCTTTTTAAGTAATTTAACAGCTCCAGTTGTTCTCTAAACATGTTACAGTACTTTTAACTTTTTCAAATATTGTCGTCCACAGTCTTCACTAATATGCATTAATATCTGACAGTAATCCAGTGCGGAATCAGCCAGTGGCAATTGTGCACGTTTCACTTTTAGTCAGGAGCAGAAGGATACAACTGCTGCAGCTGGGAATGCTGCGTAAGGACCGAGCCGCTTGTGTGTTCTTTTGCATGGGGGCGGGGCCTGCTGCAGCACCCAGTGCTCATTGAGAAGAGTAAACTTTCACATCAGTCTCCAAAAGTCTCCAAAAACACCAGAAAAGGTGGTAGATTTGTTGTTAGGTGCTTATTTGAATTTGCTGGAGAGGTCTGAGAACTTGATAAATATGGCACCAAAAGCTCTGGCGTGTGTACCCATGTATTCGTGTACCAGGAACTTGTGCACTGACAAACATTCTGTATTGATCAGAATTTAAACTGCAATTAAATGCGTTATTTTTTTTTAACTCATTCACTTTTATGTAATCAATTAATCGTAATTAACTCATAAAAGTCCCAACCGAAGATTGGGATATTTGATGGTTTGTATGATGTCAGAAGGAACCGTTTTTAATACACATGTAAAGCTTTTCAATGTTGAAATCTTTATTTCATGACAAGCTCTCCCAAGATGATTAACCACAAAAACTAAATAAATAAATAAAACTAACAACAACAAGTGTCTCAACCATGTTTGGACCACTAAATGATATGGTTCCTGCAGCAGTCCTCTTCATCATACTGTTCACATTTAGACATCATTAGACCAAAACAACACCTAAGAAAAGACAAGTTAATGATATAATTACATTTACGTCGAGGTATACCCACCACTGTTGTTAGGTTTTGTTTCAGCACATTTTTTGAGATGAAGGAATCACCATCCCATGATTCTACTGAAATGCCCTACATTCATGACATAATAACAGTGTAGCATCAAGTTTTTAAATTTTCTGTAAATTTCACCCAAATGTTGAATATATATATATATATATATGTGTGTGTGTGTGGAAGGGGAAGGCTGGATGAAACTTGGGGGAGATTAAGTGAGATTAAAATGCTTAATACCTGGCAGCTCATCATTGGGCAGCTTTCCATGAAGCTGTGACATGAAAGGTGACTTTGACATGAAGAGTAGGACTTTAGATGACACTCTGTCATTTGAGAGTAAGTCATTTTCTTTTCAAATTCACTGCATTTGTGTCTAATAAACACTAAATGTTGTGTTCATTGGGATGTTTTTGTATAAACACAGGTCTTAACATTTTTGCTGATGTATAACGTGATTAAAGTGCTTTTTTCAACCAACTGTTAATTTTAAATTGTATTCTGAGAGTCGTGTTGTACTTTTAAACTCACTACTACTGGAGTTTTATGTTTAAAATCACAATTCCTTTACTTCTAGTTCTTTTATAAATGTTAAATGAAACCTATAATAGCAGCAATATTTTATGGGTGTCAGTGCTCTCAGTGGGTTGCACAGTAGTTCCACACACTGTAAGTGTTGGCTCTATATCTTAAGGTTTCATTGACTTTGGCACAGACAGGTCTTGTTCAATTTCCCTCCACAGTAATGTTCCCCTGAGTTAAATGGGTTTGTGAAATTGAGAATATAGGAAACCATTTTGGAAAGATAAAATTATTTTGGTACAGTGAAAGCAAAGCGTATATCCTCCTTCTAAGTGATTTCAGGGCTGCAAAAATCAATAGCCCTCTAGTTGCATTTCTGCCAAGGAGATGGAGGCGGTTGAGTAAAGGTGCAAAGATAGATCAACTTGGAGATCAATCAAATTTAAAATGTTTTATTAGAAAAGCAAGAAATGTAGGGCACTGAAGTGAGCATGAGTCAAATTTTAAGGTCCAAAGGTTTACTCATGTTGGAAAGGCATATGTCACTTTGTCAAACAGGGTGGTTAGTTTTGGTTGATTGACTGATATGTTGTTTCTTTTTCTAAAGTCAAATATCATATAATTTAACTGCCTACTGTTTGGTAGAGCAAAATTTTCAGTGACTATAATTTATCCTGAAATTTGTGAAAATAAACCTGCCTGAGCCATCTTTACCACTTGGTTTGGGTATGTAATGTGTACGTAAAGTGTGTGTTACCCAACTGTTTAGGTTTTGATAATGTAAGTATTGTTTTTATATTATCAACAGTTACCTCAACCATTTGTTAAAACGCATTAACTGCTGGGCCTTGTGATTGATTACATAATAACATTGAAAACATTACAAAGTAAATTAGATATTTATTAATGAGTCAACATGTCCTCTGTTAGAGGTTCTTTTGCATTACTGTCACTATATATATTGATCTTTGTTGCATTACTATTGATTTTAAACCTAAAGAGTATTTGAAGGGGGAAGAATGGGCAGATGATTGTTTATTGTTTTGACTTTTGTCTCTACTGTAGCTGTGGGAGATTTTAGCTAGGACCAGGGGGAGGGAGGGGAATGCCATTGATGTTCAATGAACTACATTGTGTTGAATTGTATTGTATGTACCTGTTAGATAAACAAAATAAAATGGAAAAGCTGAAAAAAAGAAAAAAAATCTATTACTATTATTATCCCAAGGAAATGAAAAAATGCAAAGAACAAAATTTCCATTGCTTTTTTCCTCATGTAAACATTAAGAGGTTAAAAGGCAAATTAATGGTGGGTAACACAGTGTTTGAGGAATTTGTCCTCCATCTTCAAGTGAAAAGATGGATTAGTTTTTGTTTGTGTTTTTCAACCAAAATTTTGCCTTACACAGCATTGATTTTTATTATCACTCAATGTGACCTTTTGGTTGGTTGAAAACCTCCACTCGCCTGATTCTACTCATGTAGAAAATAGTGGAATAACCCGAGAGATCATTTAAAGCTCATAGTGAAATCTGACAGAATAGAAATGTGGAGAAGTTTCAAACTTCTTATTTACTCCTTGTAAACTCCAAGCTTATCCGGGCTGTCTTCACTTTAATTATTAAAGGGATGAAAAGCTCCATTCTGTGAACCAGAACTAACTTGTGAGCAGCTGTTCATTGTCATTTGTTGGTTACTGTGGCTTTGTTACCTAAATCAAACCCACTAGTGACTTGCTCTCAAACATTTGCTTCACTGTCTCTGTCTCTGGATTTCCATGCCTTCTTTAATAAACATGACATTAATTTTATCTGTTTAAACAAATATACTGACTTGAATAACAGAACTCACATTTTTAGGGTGAGACTTCTTGTTAAGTCCTTCAGACTCCTCTCAAACCCTGTCCTGTCTCAGTCTGTTTACAAATGACAGAAGTGATGGAGTGATAATTATTCAGATATTTTAACTGATGTTAACAGCTAGAGAACAATCTGAGCTCTATTTTCAGAGCAAACCAGACAATAACAGAACTCACCATTATGCTAAGATTTTAACTAAACAGTGCTAGCAAATGTTTTAGAAATAAGGGAACACTTACTTTATCGATAATAACCAAGTTATTACTGTTAACTAGCTACCTTTATTGACAACTACTTACTTTCATCTTTTAAAAAAAATTCCTGTGAATCCATTTAGATGACAAATGGTGTTGCTGCAGCTGAAAGGTGGGAATGAAAACGTGGAGCAGAGCGGATTTGGCTGTCAGGACTACAAATGGGAAACTTCCCTCCACTGTGTTCCAGACATGGATGAACACAGCTCAAAGGATCACCAACACCACAATAATTACAGCTAATAACAGACTAAATAAATTCATGATTTTATTGGGAAGCTTAAGAACATTTTAGGGTGGCTCCAGACTTCTTAAAGTAGACAGAATGATGCTCATGAATAAAATGCTTTCAGTTCTCTGTTTGTTTTAACAAAAAACAGTAACTGGACTGACATCATCAAAACATTATCTTTTAGGCATGCCTATAAATTTCTGCATTACTTTGTCATTTTACACTGCAAAAATCATGTTTTACTGATTGCGATGTAAAAAAGAAAAGTTGTAAAGAAATATGGGACAGCTGTAATAAAGTATTTTCTAGATTTATGACAATGAATCCGTACATTGTTAGCTACACACCAGTACAGTGACATCTGAAATAGTTTTCCACCATAGCACTGTTATGTTAGCAAGCACAAGTCACTCCTTATTGTGTTACTGGACCTGATGAGACACAGAAACCCTAAATGAATTTACACTAATATAAAAAATTAAATGAAATAATAAGTTACTACCGGTCTCACTAATTACATTATCAAAGTTTTTGCTCTGTTCAGGGACCGAACCTCAATTTATGCCATTATTTACACCCCTACTGACCTACTGGTTTATGGCAGAATAGTTTCTATAAAAAAGGTTCCATTACTTTGTCTGGAAAATGAAAACAACATAAAAACAAAGACTGTGAGAGTTGCAAATCTGAAACTATGAATTAGGAAATGAATTGTTATTAGTGAGTACTGTTAGTGTACCATTCTGTAGAGTATGTATCAGTCCATTCAAACTGAATGAGCTAATGTCATGAAGCCAATTTTTTTGTGGTCTTAACAATCTTTAGACTGTTTTATGACTGAGACCACAGGTCCGTGCCTTGCTGCTAGACACAGTATTTGACAAGTATGAATAACTGTTTGTGAGAGTCGCCATAATTGCACCGATAGGAACCATTACCTGTTCCTCCCAGGTGAGATTATCAAGTCAATGGTCTTGAACTAATGACCAGAACGTTGAGCCCAGACCTGTGCAAGCTGCTCCAAGCTTTAGTGGCTAAAAGAATATGAGTCTGCAATGGAGCTCCAATCTGCCTTTTCTGCAGTTTCTGGTTGGAAACAAATTACCAGTATTTACAATGGCAGAAAGTGAAACGTTAACCCCCGGCCAAAAGCGTAATGATTTCCAGTTCAACTTTAAGTCACTTGATTAAATACTGCAGCTGGAAGAATATGTTGAATCATTTCCATTATGATAGTCATTTAAGTGTCTCTGCTGCATTCATAGATGAGGACAGAATTTAAATAAATAAATAATTTAGATTAATGTCACTTTAATCACAGAAAAATCATACCAAAATCATCTTACTTCATTTCAGCCACACAGAACACATCAAACAATGCAAGCTAATTTTCACTATTTACACACTCCAGCATTTACATTTTCAGGTGACAGCAGAGTACCTGGTTACTACAGAGCAGGTAGCTACTCTCTGAAAAATCCTCCAAAAACAGTTGTACACAACTTGTTCAGGACTAAACAACACTTAGGCAAAGATAGAGAACAGCAATTGAACACAAGGGAGTATGAGCTCAGCTACTAGACAGTATGACCCTTGACAATAAGTGGGGGTGGTATCATGCTTAAGTCCTGTCCAGCATTTCAGCGTCCTACGCTGGAGCCTAGGTCCTTTCCAGTGCTTCAGTGCTACTGTCACGATCTGTGCATTTTTGGTGTGGGTTTGTGTTAGTTTTTATCTTGTTTCCTGTAAGTTCACCCGCTTAGTTTCATTTATCACCTGGCAGATCATTGTCATGTTTCCCCAGTGTTGTTTTTGTAAGTCAATCAGTTCTTTTCATTAAAACCTTTATTCCTGCACCAGTCTTGCCTGCCCCGTCTTGCACTTGGGCCCTCACATTTAGGCAACAGTTTATGAAGTTAGCAAATTGTTGCATTTTGTTTCTGTTTATATTTCATACAGTATCCCAACTTTTTTAGGAATTGGTGTTGTATAATATTAAATTCACAACAGAAAATTTGCTCACATTTTAGATGGGCTATAAGCAACAGTGCAAATGCCTGATTTGTAATAATCTACATTCATGTGTTTTCCATCTGTAATGTAAGGATTTTAAGCATATTTGCTCATTTTTACAAAGACACAGCTGGACTGTTAATACAGTTAAACTACAGATATTTTAACACTCTTTAAATACCGTATTACATGCAAGTGGTCACATTTCCTGATCTCTTTTTCATGATCTCAAAAATGCTACCAAACCAGCTGCATGGTTTCATGGTGAAGCCCTATAGATGGATGATAAGAAGGATAGAAAAAAGCAGCTTTTGTATCTGGAAAAGCTTTAGTGGCATCACATCTGCTCACCTCAAAATAAGAGCAAACTATAATCTCACACCTGCTGTTGGCCCCCACTCAACTGCAGCTGCAGACAAATCTCATGGACTGGCACACAGTCAAGCATGCAGACATCCATGTGTATGCACACACAAACAAAATGTCAGTGTGAATCCGGCATGTGAAGCCAAACATCTGGAACAAATGCTCAAGAAGGGTATCTCTGGTTTTATTGAATTATTCTCCATCCGAGGAGAACTGTATTTGGTAAAAACTTCAGGAAGGGGGAAGAGTAGACCCGACATCTGCAGAACATCACCCTGAAGCGACAGAACATGAAGTGTAGCTGTCCTGTTTGTGAGGGCTAAAATTAATATTATGTTTCCAAGGCAATCCTTTCAGCACTGTCTAATCCGACTCAGATTGGCAGACTTTAAGACGGGTCTCAGAGGCAGTATGAGGATTACCTAGTTTTAAGACACCATATTTGCTGGTTGCTATGTTTTTGATGAGAAATAAAAACACACCACTATGCATATAAAAGCAAAACATTTGTGGTCACTGACATTCTCAAACTATTATCTTTATTGCTCTCAACCTAAACACACACGCACAGGCTGATATGACTGATATGATGAAAGAGTGCAGAATAACAGCTGCTTAAGTCAATGCAGCACAAGCAACATGTGCCATCCTCACTCTGGGGGCCTGCAGTCTCACTGAAGGCTGTCAGTGTTTGATATAGACCACTCTGTTTACATCTGTTCCTCTTGTCTTTGTGGGTATTAGAAACTTCTGTGCAGCAGCTCTAAGTTCACTTTTCTTTTAAACTCCTTTACCAACATATCTTTCTGTTAAGCTTTGTGCTGTCTATTTGACAGCCCACAAGGAGAACAGAAAAATAAAAAAAAAGAAAACTCTGCTAAACTATTCAACTTTAAGTCAAGTCATTACACACAATGCAGCTTATAAATTATTTCCTCTTCATCTACTTACATGGCATTCATCAGAGAGTAGAATACGTTAAAGCTAATTGAGCGTTTTTGCCATTTGGGTTGTATTAATTGAAAAGCCATCACTTCCAGCCATGCACCAAATGACCACATTAACTGTCAACATTATGTTTGACATCTTTCTAGATGAAGTAGTGCTTGGGGAGCTTTCAGTTGGCTCTTGGAAACATCATAAGAGAGAGAGAGAGAGAGAGGGAAGCCATGCTAAGCTTGTGTGTAGGTGGTTGGGTCCAAAGTCAAAGAACAAATTGCTGTGTCTTTGCATCACATGTGCTAATGACCAATGAATGGATTTGCTGTGTTGTCCAGGATTTCTTTCTGTTTGAATGAAACAGTTAAAACTTTCATAGTGGGTTGTTTGATCATGTAGCAACAAAACAGAAAATAGAAAACAAGCTCCTTGGTCTATTTAGAGACATGAGCTTGCAAACTGTTTACCTCTATTTGCACCTCATTTCTGTTTGCAGTGCATCTGTCATGTCATATCTTCTGCCTGCAAGATACTCTTACCCTCATTGTTTCTCTGGTCTCACCCTGTTGGAGCATCTGAGCTTGTGTTTCAGAACAGGTAGCCTGGGGAATAAAATGCAGATAACTGTCTCCTTTAGTTATCTCTGCACTCAATCATACGCGGCTCTGTGGAATGCGTTGCTTGTAAGATGAGATCAGTGCTTAATTTTTTAACATAAAGGTACATGCCCGATCCCCCCAGACACTCTTTGACTTGTGTATTTGCTCATGGATTATTTGGCATTGCACTATGTAATGTCTACTGGAGGCAAAAATACTTAAAACCCTTCATTTAAAATGACTTGAATGATTGAAATGCAAAAATTATTGAAGACAAATAAGCACTCAGATAAGTTTTCAGTGACAAAGCCAGGCAGTAGGTAAAGCTTTACAAATGAAATGCAATCACTATCACTACAACTAGTCGTACAACATTAAATAACAACCTTTGTCTAGGTGATAATTTTAGAATAATGATGAGTAATAAATGAACTACCCAGCTGTGTCACATTAAACACAGACAGAAATACCAGAGAGTGAGGACAATACAGTAATCTGTTTATGAAGTATTTCCCATATTAACATAGATACTTCAGGAAAATACAATATCTGACAGTTAAATGCATTTGTAAATAATATATTTTGTGACAGATTAGTGTGTTAGTTACGTAGTCATACTGCAGCATGTGACACCCTGTGTGGATGTGTCTCTAGCGTAAAAGAAAAAAAAGTAACTGTGGCTTAATCCCTCCTCAAGGACATTCCCAAAGCCGCTACAAGCCTCCAGGGAAGCCTTCATCTGAATATGCCTCAGAGACCCAAGTTCAGGCTTCATTAGAATTTCTCTGCTGAACCCAATTTTCAGGTTGACGTCACTGAAAACAGCAAATGGTAACAGGTAGAGAGACAGATGGGGATACCATGCTGAATCGAGATAAAAAGCTCATGGTGCACTGTGCAGGTACAATTTTGAAGGTGGATGTAAAAACTAACATGGGGTCAGGTTAGGATTAGGAAGAATTCATTATCATAAATTATCAGTAGGTTAGTGAGAGGCTGGAAATAACTATTTTAAAACACATTCCTTTTCACACAGTGAAGCATTACCAGTTTGATTGTAAAAATGTAGGAAGCTATGATTTGTGTATTTTTACAGTAAGCATATTATGTTTTACTCGTGTTTACCACATTAGCATGCATTACAACCCTCAACACATTATATTTTATTGTAAAGAAAAGAGGGTTTAAATATAGTAAATATTGTAATATATATATGTATGTTATACAGCCACATGCTAAAGGAAGTACACTGTCTCTCAAATTCTCAGGACATAATAAAAAATAATCTGGTTCTCACTAGATTGTTATGAAAAAGACGACTCAAACAGACTTGCTCAGGTAAAGCAAGGTATATTTGATTATGTTGATGAGTCTTTATGAAGCAGAAGCTACAAGTTATATCACAGGCACAGATGCTCCCATATTCACACATACAGACTAGTAATTAACCACAGACCTGGGAGAAAAGGAAAGTTTTCAATTTGCTTTTGACAAATAAAACAGATAGTTCGGCAGAATAACTGAGCACTTCAGTAGCGAAAAAGGTTCAAACAGGCTTGAGTTTATCTATTAAATCCCCCAGCTTCATCATTTCCATTTTCTTTACTTTTCAGTTACTAGGTAATGCCAATAAATAACCTGAAGTTTCAATGATTAGCTACCCCTCACTTTAGATTTAAAATGTATAATCAAACTAAAAAATGTTATAAACAGACTACCTATGAGTATGAACTTTATGTTAAATAAGACTAAAGAACATAATTTATTTAAAATAAAAATGTAGGACACGATTATGGACTAACATACCTGCTCAAGCTTTCTGAAACACAGAGGTCTGCAGACAATTTTCCAACAGCCAGATTGCAATCCTATTATATTAAGCACTCTGCTCAGACAAATGAAATCATCTGCTGCTGCTGGAGGGAGGCCAAGTTTACATAAATGAATTAAGAAACAGATTCACTTCCACCCCCCACAGTGGTTGCACCTGGATTCCCTAAACCCAAAAATAATTCAGCTGATTAAAGCCTCTAAATAAATTGCACCCTAATTGTATTTGATTCTGATGGGTCTTTATATTTTGACCCTCTTAAATGTGTAATGTAGTGCTCATTGTATGCAAACTTAATTAGAAAGAAACAAATAAACTGAGAAATCACTGCTTAGAACTAACCAAGTGTAAATTTGTTAATTGTGAGCAGCAATTATTTACAGCCGCTTCACTCTTTAAAGCTTAACTATTTGCTGTACCTTTATTATTGCATATACGGTGCAATAGAGAGACAGACATACATTTTTTCATCACTTTATTTATACCACTGCGACCTGTGCCTTACTTTTTTAATCTGCTCAACCATATAGGGTAAAAGAAAAAACAAGAGTATTTGTGTTGCACCACCTGAGTATTGTATTTTGTGATCATTATGATATCTAATTTGCTTGAAAAGATGTTACTATTATAATAATTAATAGAAGTTAATACAGGTGATGAAAAGACTGCATGATATGTAAATGATGTGTGTTAGATACGTAAACAATAAAATTGGCTGACCTTAGTGAGGTATAGATAATATAGATATAAAACAAACAGCCAAGAGTAGCAAGTAAAAACATTAAGATTTCTTGCAAAAGTCCTTTTTCTTTAATCTAAGAACTGGCAGTTCAGCTGTATGGAAAGTGCAATGCATTGTAGTTTCCAGTTAAATAAGACTGATTAGGTTTAACATAATCATTGTGTTGAATATCACCGTCATATCAATCAACAGTATGGGTCTGATGGTACAGAAAATCCTTGTGATTCAAGTGCTTCATGCAAAATAGATGCCTGTTGATAGCAGGGCATTAATACAGGTGCACATCATTGCAAAGCATCAAAGAAGGAGTCCACAACAATGTCTGAGAGAGTTGATGAATTTGAGCGACAGTTTCAACAGGACGTGTGTGGATGGATGGATGGATGGATGGGTGAATGGATGGATGGATGGAGCTGTTTGATCACTTATTAACAAGGTGTGCCCCTCTAAGGTTGTTGAGCTTATGCATCTGGCCTAACTATGCAAAGTCAAAAATAAAGTCTATTCACATGTGGATTCATTAGATTTGGTAAAGACCCTCCTCCCCTTCACTGTCGCTAAATTGACTTCTGGGTTTTTTTTTCTAACCATGATTTATATTCCAGTTGAGTTGAGCCTTGGAAGTTAACTTAATTGTCAGGGTATATATTTATCAGTTGTATTTTTTCAGTTCTTTCTTTCTTTCTTTCTTTCTTTCTTTCTTTCTTTCTTTCTTTCTTTCTTTCTTTCTTTCTTTCTTTCTTTCTCTCTTTCTTTCTTTCTTTCTTTCTTTCCAAATGTCAAATTACATTTATTTATTTCACGGCAAGTTGTGAAAGCAGTTGTTTAAAGTAACAATAGCCTTTGTTCCTCGAAATAGACGGTGTCATCTCCAGAATAAGCTATAAGATAAATTGATTCATTATAATCTAAAGAGAAAAGAGACGAATATTGTGGAAAATTCTCCATTATCCTGGCCCTAAAGAACTAATAAGAAGAATTATAACAGGAATTAAAATGAGAGCTCTGCTGGCACTGTGAGAATTCCCATTAGTGGCCAAGAAAATTAAAGATCTTTCATCAAAGCCTGAGATGACAGTACTGGATCATTCCCTTCTAGTGGCTGGATTTGCCTTCTTCTCTGTACCAACCTTGGTTGCTTATCTCTGGTTTAACAATGAAATACTTGAGATTTCTTCCACTACTTATAATCTGATTATTAAGTGCACCCATGGAGAGAAAAACACACCTCCCTTTGTAGTAGTCGGTTGCTCTTCTAAGAGAGTGCCCCTTCGTCTTTTTGTTTATTTATTATTTGTATAATGGATTAATCACCAGCGTTAGAGCTGTTGTAACTGAAGCACTTGTTTTCTATCTTTGTCCTGCAACACTCAACTGTATCAAATGTGAAGTAATGATCCTAAGTGTATTACATTTTAATAGTGTTATTACAGCATACCAGTACAATTAGTTCATCTGCAGAAAAAGGAGATAATTTCCGGCAGCTCAGCCACATTTAATGGCCATCCCAGAGATGCTGGCGCAGCAGAATATGGCCCTGTAGTGGCGGACTGCAACAGTGGATGACATTTAGAACCATAAACAGCTGTGAATAAGTTGTGGTTGCAGGCAATTTACCTGAAGAGCCTCTGCTGAGCCACTGCAAAAGCTGCTGTGAGAAAACATTTAGATAAAATATTTAGACAGTGATTATCTAATTATCACCTTCTATTGTTTTTTATACATACAAAATCACCCATACATATATAAAATTCTATTTACAGTCTTTAGCAAGCATTTCTGCTAACATTCATTTGAATGTTGCCACTTCATTATATCAAGACCCATCCTACAGAAAGCTGGTTGGGATCACATCATGTAGAGCATCAGCAACATCCATCCATGACACTAATAACTCTTTGACACTTTCAAGGCTGTCGGGCTAGCCGTAATGATATCTGATGGGTCAAGTTGAAATTGGACAGGTGAGACAGTATGTCATCTTGACATAAGGACAATGAAAAACAGAAGAAGCATTGAAGGCTACAAGATTTGATCATTTTTTTCTTTTTTAACCAACATTTCTCATAAGTGTGAAGATCATACTTATAGTTGGTTTAAAAAACATTTTCAGATAGATTAGGAGTCTGCAACCTGTGACTCTTGAGCTGCATGCAGCTCTTCAGTCCTTCCTTCCTGGCTCAAGAGGAGAATGTAATTCTGTGTGGACAGATTCATTTGCATTCATTGCTACTGATGCTAGCTTACCCAAATGCTTGTTTGCACCAAAAAATGAGCAAACAACAAAAAATGTAACATTGAAAGACATCTCCAAAAAAACATAGCATTTGCTGAAAAAGCACCAAGATGAAGATGATGGAAAAATTTTATTTCAGAGGTTCTATAAGAAACTGAACCGTGCAAGTCCCCAAACTCAACTACTGCTGCAGGTTTTGTTGCAGCTCAGGAGATAGTAGCACAAATGGAGAATACATGAAAGAACCATTCGTTATATCGTGAGATGTTATAAAGACAATTAAGGGAAGGACCATGAAAAGGACAACAAACATCATGATTCAGCAAACTGATTCATCTCCCGCAGAATCAACTATTTAGGATGAGTTGGGTAATGTTGAAGATACTGAGCAGAGAGCATTATTGTGTAGGTATGTGAACTCTGATGGTGCACGGGTTTGATATTTTCCTTTAGACATGATGCATACAATAGAGTTGTTTTTTTTTTTATTTTAAGTTATTTTTAAGAGAGAAATGTGTTTGGCGTCTCTAAACAAATTTTAGTGGGATGGTGGTAAAGATGGCTCTTTTATTAGTTAAAGACCCCTAATATAGATTAATAGGGAGTCAGCAGCTGATCATGTTTATCAAAAAGCCTTGAATTTGTTATGAAGTTTAATCAAGGAAAAAAAAAACTTAGTTAATTTTATTTAAATAAAGTTTGATTTCTGTCATTTATAATTCAGTTATCAAATTTAGTTACCAGCCAATGGAAGAGGAAAAAAACATTTAAAAACTGTAAAGCTATGTCAGATTTGTTTCCTAATTAAAATTTTAGCTAGTTCTCTTCAGGTGCTCCAGCTTCCTCGCACAGTCCAAAAACATTCATGTTAGGTTGAATGGTGTCTCTAAGTGTACCCTAGGATTGAGCATGCGTGTTTGTTTGTCTCATTTGCCACTTTCTTTTTGTTTGTTGGCTCTGTGATGGACTGGCAAGTTATCTAGCTGACAGCAGCTGGGAAAGGCTCCAGCCCCCAACCTGCAAAGCTGAATTGGATGAAGTAGTTATAGAAAATCATTGATGAATTCTCATATTTCAATGATTAAAGTGTACAACACTACGTTGTATGTTATAAATGTGATGCTGCCAGTTCATATCAAAGAAAAGACAGAGCTGAACTCCAGCTGTGAGAAGCCGCACGGCCACATAGTAAAGATCTCTTAAAGCTTATGTCTGCCAGTACTTTTGAGACAGGAAATACTTATCAGATGCAGAGTCCTTTCATTACAGGGAAGAATCATGTAGGTGCTGCTTTGCTCCTGTCAGTCCTTAAAAGTGATAAATGATTTTGCAATGTATTAAATAAATTACCGTAAGTGCTATGAGACAGAGAGAATCAAGATCTGTGGGTGGGAGCTGGATATAGGTATCCTGAGACGCTTCATGCTGGAAAAATTCACTAATGAAAGAAAAAAAATGTATAGTTATTTTGCTTAGGGTGACTTGTCTTAAAGGGACATTGTGTAACATTTTCTGTTGTTTACTGGTCAGAATTGATGTCTGCATGTATATATGTGTTATCATTATCATTGGTGTATTATGACCTCTGCTAATGATCTACTAACATTCCTGATACAAAGAAGTTTAGATTTGTTTATACATCTGACCTGTAAGCACAGGAGCTTATTTCACCACCAACAAGAAAGCGAGAAAGGTCACTTAAAAAGCAACGTGAGCAGACGATTAAAAAGGAACAAATACTAAAAAGAAAAACATCGGACTAACTTTCCTCAGGTCGAAGGAGCTAACTTTTTTCATTTGTTTATTTTTTTAGACAGTGTTGCTTGTTACCATGTGATGCATGACAGTAGTTTCTGCTAAAATAAACCAACCTCGTTGGTACAGAAGTGTATGTTTAAGTGGTTTCAGTCACTTTGATAGTTATGGTAAATGCCGCCTTTCAGCTGCGGTAAAGCCAAACTAAGAGTTGGTGCGAAGTCTTTAAAGGCTGGCTTTTACTGTGGCAAAAGGTCATTGCTGTGTTGAGGCCAGTTTCCCCCTCAAGATCTGTTCCCCCTGTGAGATCTATTCTTTCTTCTGAACACAGAGAAACGATATAGAATAGAATAGAATAGAATAGAATAGAATAGAATAGAATAGAAATACTTTATTAATCCCTTTGGAGAGTCCTCAGGGAAATTTGGGTACCAGCAGCAACACAACACCAACAGTAAAGCAGGACAAGCACAAGACACAATATATACAGGTACAAAGCAAAATAGAGGCAACAAGGTGCAGGAAAAGCATAAATAGAATGCAATAAATAACAATAAGATAAGTTAAATAAAACAATATAAACAAGCACTGCACACAGTAGAGGTGGTACAGATTCTCAGTTCACTATTGCACGTATAAGTTATTGCAACTGTTTGTATGGGTTATTGTGCATGTGTTGTATCAGGCAGACTGCACACCTCCCTCTCCCCCCCTCCTTCTCCCCCTCCTGCCTAATGCAGAGTTGTACAGTTTAAAGGCTCGGGGTACAAAGGAGTCTCTGAGCTGGTTGGTCCTACTCTTGGGGAGGAGCAGCCTGTTACTGGTCAGGCTTCTCTGTGCACTGATGACAGTGTGCAGAGGGTGACTGGCATCATTCACATTCCTCTCTGCCACTGTCACCAGGGAGTCCAGCTTCATGCCAACCACAGAGCCCACCCGCCTGATGAGTTTTTCCAGCCTGTTAGCACACCTTTTTGTCATGTTACCCCCCCCAGCAGACAACAGCATAAAAAAGCGTACTAGCCACCACAGACTGATAGAACATCCACAGGAGTTTCCTGCACATGTTAAAAGATCCCAGTCTTCGCAGGAAGTACAGACGGCTTTGGCCCTTCTTGTACAGGTGATCTGTACAGCATGTCCAGTCCAGCTTGTTGTCCAGCCACAACCCGAGGTACCTGTAGTTGTCTACAATCTCCACCTTGTCGTCCCTGATGGTCACTGGACGTGGTTGTGGGCTGGACTTCCTGAAGTCAATAACCAGCTCCTTAGTCTTTGAGGTGTTAAGCTGGAGATGGTTCATCTGACTCCAGGTGACAAAGTCACTGACCAGATTCCTGTACTCGTCCTCTCCATCATCCCTGATACACCCCACGATGGCTGTGTCATCTGCAAACTTCTGGATGTGACACAGCTCTGAGTTGTAACAGAAGTCTGAGGTGTAGAGTGTGAAGAGGAGGGGGGCCAGCACCGTCCCCTGGGGTGCTCCTGTGCTGCTCCTGTGCTGCTAATAACAGTGTCAGATGTGGTGTCCTTTAGCCTGATGTACTGCGGTCTCTCTGTGAGGTAGTTACCAATCCAGGACACCAAGCAGCGGTCCACATGCATCTCCCTCAGTTTGTCCAGAAGCATCAGGGGCTGGATTGTGTTGAAGGCACTTGAAAAATCCAAGAAGAGGATCCTCACTGTGCCCCTCCCCTTATCCAGATGTACTTGGACACGGTGTAGGAGGTAGAGAATAGCATCCTCCACACCCACACCTGCGCGATAGACAAACTGTAGGGGGTCCTGGGCCTGTTGCACTTGGGGCTTGAGGAGATTGAGGATGAGCTGCTCCATCGTCTTCATCAGCTGGGATGTAAGTGCCACCGGTCTGTAATCGTTCAGCTCACCAGGGCGGTTTTTCTTTGGAACTGGAACAATACAGGATGTTTTCCACAGGGTAGGCACTTTCCCAGCTGTAGACTGTGGTTGAAGACATGCTGGAGTGGTTGCTAACTCAAAAATATTACAATGACTTGGGGGAGGTATGTGCTTCTAGTCAAAATATGTAATAATTCCATTAATGACATTTACTGTCTTGTAGGCTAATGTTAGTTCATCTGACTGTTTCATTTATTTTTTTTATTTATTGTAAGTTAAAACAGATAGTCATATAATGAATGCATATGACTGTAACAGGTGATCTGGCCCCAACAGTGAGAAAATTTGTAAT
The DNA here is from genome assembly GCF_017639745.1 of Melanotaenia boesemani. Taxonomy (NCBI): domain Eukaryota; kingdom Metazoa; phylum Chordata; class Actinopteri; order Atheriniformes; family Melanotaeniidae; genus Melanotaenia; species Melanotaenia boesemani. Next base: position 26,829,777 of record NC_055692.1, read on the forward strand.
AAGAAATGGAGAGGTAGTTTTAGCAAACCCTAGCACTGACTTAATTAACAGAGTGCATCCATTACTCATGTTAATGATGATACTGATGTTAATCTCCCCCTTCCTTAAATACAGTGGAACCTGACTTGTCCATGCAGTTTGTCAATCACGTCAGCTTCTGGTCATCAGTTAAAAAATTCACACCCACAAACAGAACTGTAAAGTCTAATATTGACTTAATCATGAAATTATTGTCAGAAAGCCCACCAGCACACGGATCATAATCAAAGAAAATTGCTAATCACAGCATAATTACTTGTAGGAAAGATATAATGGCTCGGAACTTCATTACAGAATTACCCACTTTTTGAATGTGAATCTATTGGACCCTGTGTTTAGGAGAGAACATCTGTCACCATCAGTGGTGGTGTACTTCATTGAAGTTTTGGCATGGTTTCATTTCGTGAACATTCATATGTCTGTATCTTAAATGCAGTCCACAGAAATTACAAGATAATATGTTAGTTGTACTTTAGAGACAATATAGTTGCACTGAACCAGATATGTAAAAATTACTAAACAAATAAATAAAATCATTTTTGTTCTATCAAGATCAGTAAGCAAAGCTACAGAAATAGAAACAAAAAAAATGTGTGTCTTGAGTGGTGTCTTTAATGTGGAGCAAACTACAGGAAGACTACAGCTAAAACTGGGTACTGTGGTTTTATGCATGTATTTCATGGATGCAGACTTAAATGGATTGTGAAAGTGGATGGGGTAAATTGATGTACATCTATGAGTTTTTTTTTCTTCTTATTTTAAAAGTGCTTAATTTTTGCATAAAATAAATGGCTTATGTCATCTTGAATAAAACAGCATATTGGCTCTATTTTCTTTGTAAAATTGGTGCAAAATTATAAGATCCAATCCAGAAAAAAAAAACAGAGTTTAATAAAAATGCATGTTGCTTCCAGGCATTTTTGTTTATGGCTCTATAATGAATAATAACGATTCTTACAAGACATTTTCATGGTATTAAAGCACCCACTCAGGCACACACCCACACTAACTCAGATGCACAAACAAGCACAAACAATACAGGCTCAACAAACCAAACAAGCTTCCCAGAAAAGGAAATCCACAAGCATACACAAGCAACTGCCACATTTCTGTCTGTGGATACTTAATGTGATGAAATGGGACCAACTGCACTGTCACAGACTTTGTTCATGCTCTTCAAGCCCATAAAACTGTTAACACTTCAGCACTGTGAACAAAATAATTATAAAAAATAAAAACGGCTCAAGGTCCAAGCTGAAAATCTGCAAAGAGGCTGAAATGAGCAGCTATCGCATACATGCAAAGTTAAATGCCGCCTGCAGTCAAATAAACAACATGTCCTCTCACATAAGGTCCATAAGCTTCAGGTCAATCTTGTTCCTTCTTTAAAATCCATTAAGCCCTTAAGATTATTTTATGTTTTTGTTATTCTTCAAACTTCTGCCAATATGAGAGCCAAGAAGCAGCTATGGGATTGTTGTTGTTTGTTTGTGTGTTTGTAAAAAAAGATTACATAAATCCTTCGAGGCAAATTTCATGAAACTTGGTGGAGAGGTGAGGTGTGAGCAAAGGAAGATTCTAATAAATTTTGATGCAGATTTGGATCATTTTCTGTAAATCTGATAAGAATCTGGAGCATATTTAATGTATCACTGGGCTTTGAAAATATGCAGCAATTATTTCATATATTTTTTTAAATATTTTTTATCTCAGATTTTGCAAAGTTGAAGCAAAATTTTAAAAAAGGCATATTTACACTGAAGTTCATGGAGTATATTTTTATTCAGTCCCCTGAATGTGTTATTAATGTAGGAGTCAAACACTTTTAAGGAATTACAGAGGGCATGACCATATCTTACTGCAGATGAGAAAGGAGGGAGAGAGAAAGTTGCAATAAAACCTAAGTAAATCCCTCTGATACATTTGGCAGACACTTACTTGATATACCTCAGGCTGGATATTAAAAATCTCAGATGGGCTGTCCAACTGACAACTTAATCCATTTAGAGTCACTGAGTAAGCAGCAGGAAGCTGAGTCAGGGTCAGCGTAAATGGAGGTCTGTCATTTTCTCACATGAGACACAATGATTTTATTTTTGGTCATCTATTTCTGTACTCAAGTCAGAAAGAACTAGCAAAGAAGTTAAATGCATTTATCTAATTTTCATAGAATAACAATTAAAATAAGAGGCAAGATAAAGAAACATCAACTCATACTGATGTTACAGGATACACACACACAAAAAAAAATCCCATACAAATATGGTCACCCTGAAATCATATCATTTTACTGGCTTGACGTAAATTTTTGGCTCAGGAAAAATCCTTGAATTGTGAAGATTTGAAAAGTAGAGCAGTTGAATATGTTAATCAAGGCCGTGTTCCATGGCAGCACAAGATCATCAAGGGGCTTAGGCATCTCAGTAACTCTGTTTAGCATCCTCATAAACATGGAGGGGAGGTGTGAAAGTGTGCAGTTGCTGAATTTTAAATAGGTGTTAAAAAGTTAGAGCAAAATTTACCGACAACAACAACAGCCGGTTTTAACAAGAGGGAAGAGTAATGAATGTGATATGAACATGTAGTGACTATTTTCCTCCTCAAAATATGCCTATGTGGCATATGTGCGTATAGACAGACAGAAAAGTTACATTAGAAGAATAGGCACCTCTAGTGGTCATGAGAGCTACTGCATGGAATGGTAAAAGTGGTGTCTACGACGGGTGATTGTCGAGCTGTAGAAGGAGTCAGTGGTAGTTTTAAGGGGAAAAGGTTTGAGAGGTGCAAGGACCACCCCTGAAATTTCACTGCACTCCAGTTCTGATTGATAAGTTTATTAATATGAGTTATAAAATTAACCAAAGTAAACTCATATCTTCCTATTTGAATCTTATGTTATTATTTGCAACTTGTTTTTTTTTTTTATATATAGTTAATTACCTATCTCCACCAGTTTTAATTGGTTTATTTCACTTGCATTTATTGTTGTGTCATTTTCTTTTTTGTACTGTAAGGCACTCAGGCTGTGCTAAATAAAGGTTTGTTTAATATTAATATGAAATGTAAATCTGTTTTTATTATTATGTTTTTTAATGACAAAAGGTGGCAACATATGTTACAGGTGCATGTGTTAAAATATAACCAATGTTAGAAATGTGACTGTGAAATAGAGGCAGACTTGCATTCATGTTACTTGTTTGATCACTGGTTTTTCTGCACTGAAATGTAAATATTTTTTAAAGCCCTCTTTCCTCTAGGAGATAAAGTACTTTGTGTTTGTAATACCAACTAGCTCTTTTTCAATATTCATATACAGTGTGTGCAGAATTATTAAGCAAATGGGTATTTTGACCACATCATCCTCTTTATGCATGTTTTCCTACGCCAACCGGTACAGGCTTGAAAGCCTACTACCAATTAAGCATATCAGGTGATGTGCATCTCTGTAATGAGAAGGGGTGTGGTCTAATGACATCAACACCCTATATCAGGTGTGCATAATTATTAGGCAACTTCCATTCCTTTGGCAAAATGGGTCAGAAGAGAGATTTGACGGACTCTAAAAAGTCAAAAATAGTGAGATGTCTTGCAGAGGGATGCAGCACTCTTAAAATTGCCAAGCTTTTGAGGCGTGATCATCGAACAATCAAGTGTTTCATTCAAAATAGTCAACAAGGCGCAAAATAACTGCCCATGAACTGAGGAAAATTAAGCGTGAAGCTGCCAAGATGCCATTGGCCACCAGTTTTGCCATATTTCAGAGCTGCAACATCACTGGAGTGCCAAGAAGCACAAGGTGTGCAATACTCAGGGACATGGCCAAGGTAAGGAAGGCTGAAAAACGACCACCACTGAACAAGACACACAAGATAAAACATCAAGACTGGGCCAAGAAATATCATAAGACTGATTTTTCTAAGGTTTTGTGGACTGATGAAATGAGAGTGAGTCTTGATGGGCCAGATGGATGGGCCCGTGGCTGGATCAGTACAGGGCAGAGAGTTCCACTCCGACTCAGATGCCAGCAAGGTGGAGGTGGGATACTGGTATAGGCTGGTATCATCAAAGATGAGCTTGTGGGACCTTTTCGGGTTGAGGATGGAATCAAGCTCAACTCCCAGTCCTACTGCCAGTTTCTGGAAGACACCTTCTTCAAGCAGTGGTACAGGAAGAAGTCAGCATCGTTCAAGAAAAACATGATTTTCATGCAGGACAATGCTCCATCACACGCATCCAAGTACTCCACTGTGTGGCTGGCAAGAAAAGGTCTAAAAGAAGAAAAAATAATGACATGGCCTCCTTGTTCACCTGATCTTAACCCCATAGAGAACCTGTGGTCCCTCATCAAATGTGAGATCTACAGGGAGGGAAAACGGTACACCTCTCTGAACAGTGTCTGGGAGGCTGTGGTTGCTGCTGCACACAATGTTGATCGTGAACAGATCAAGACACTGACAGAATCTATGGATGGCAGGCTTTTGAGTGTCCTCGCAAAGAAAGGTGGTTATATTGGTCACTGATTTGTTTTTGTTTTGTTTTTGAATGCCAGAAATGTATATTTGTAAATTTTGAGTTGTTATATTGGTTTCCCTGGTGAAAATAAATAAGTGAAATGGGTATATATTTGGTTTTTGTTAAGTTGCCTAATAATTATGCACAGTAATAGTCACCTGCACACACAAATATCCTCCTAAGATACTAAAACTAAAAAAGCCCCACTCCAACTTCCAAAAATATTCAGCTTTGATATTTATGAGTCTTGTGTTTTCATCGCGAACATAGTAGTTGTTCTATAATAAAATTAATCCTTAAAAATACAACTTGCCTAATAATTCTGCACACACTGTAGTGTATAATATTCTTCGAAATATGTAAACGGTGTATGGGTTTTGACATTGGAAAGGGCTGAATGCTGTTATTTAAGGGTTTCCAGAGACCCAGTAATCCTGTACGATTTCACACAGTGTTTGTAACCAAAGTAAACAGGGAACCTGCTGGACATTGTAGTTTGTCATATCTATCGATTAGCCACCCCACAACAACTAGCATCTTATCTTGGCCACCCCGTTAAAAGTTTCCTGGATACGCCCCTAGAACGTATGTGTTGTTGATTTTTTTCCTAACTGTATTGTTAAGTTTTGTTACAGCCTAAAGCCAACAAAGACATGACAAACTTTTGTTGTGTAAACATGTAACCATGGCAATCTGTAAAACAGCAGGCATGACAGTAACAATCGTGTTGTTAAAAAAAAGCCTTGATCATGATCCCTTTAAAGGCAATGTCATGGCCTAAATCCAAGCACGAAATAACAGTTTTAAGTGTAACATACTGTGTTTACGTGAAACCGTGGCAACCTGTAAATGGAAGCCATGACAAGCGTGTTGTACAAATAATGCATTTTAGCTCAAACATGACAGTTTCTTTTTTTATATTTTTGTGAATTTCCCACCTGATTGTTAGGAAAGTGCTTTAGTTAAGTGCTGTCAGTGGTTTGTGAAACAACAGATTTGACAATGACAGCTTTGATGTGGAAACAGTCAAATGAGAAATATTGTCCTTATGCCTTTTTTTTAGGGGCAGAACCTTTAGGCACTATGAGTCATATTTGAAGGAAGGAATAAACAACAGATATGACACTTTCAGTTGGACGCCTGGTTGATTTTTCAGCTCTTAGAGAAACTATACTGCCTTTATCCTGACAAGCAATGTGCAGTCTGCAATGCATTGCTTGCAATTACCAGGTACATTTATGCTTTAACATATTTTCACCTACCTTCATTGTGTTTTACAGTTCATTGTGCATGTAAAAGGTCAGAAATACAAAACCACACTGAAAATAGTTCTTTTATTGCTGAAGACAATGCTTCTGTCAATTATTGACAGTCCTGTTCACATTGCATGTTTAGTGTGGGACTGGTTTGCCTTTGTTGTGTATCATTGTCTTGTTTGTAAGGCACAGATGTGGAATGGAAGCTTGAGGTTGATGTGCCTCTGAGCCAGCAACAGAAGTGTTCACAGAGTTGAATTGGGGTGTATGTGTTAAATGGGAGGGGGCACTGGTGAAGTACACACACTATGTTGAGCCCCCTCTATTTGATCTGTGTGAATTACCAAAGGGAAACAGCAGCAGCTATTGAGAACATTTCTTCTGTGTGGGTATGAGTGCTGTGTGAAAATGGCTTTCACATCAACCACCTAAAAGTTATGCATAATGCATAACCAGTTCTGCCCACCTCAAACAAAGAATGAGCAGCTCTTGTACTCTGGACTTGAAGAGATAGAAACCAAAATGAAGCATTTCATACACAAGGTGACAATATGAGCAGTAATAATGTTCAGTAACGATAATAATAATGTTTTTGAACATCATTCTTTGCACAATCATTTTAGTAGACCCTGTTCAAATAAATATTGTAGCTAAAATTTACCTAATGTGTTTCTAAGATATATATCTGATAGCATTTTCTAGCTGTCAGCAATGCAAAAATGTGTCATCTGGCTAAATTTTATTTTCTTGTTATAGTATAAAAAAAAAAAAAAATCAGATCCCCTTTTTAAATTTTAAATATGTGGCCAGAACAGAGGTCATAGATACCTTGCAGTATAGAGTATGTATATAAAATGGATGGATGAATTTTAAAGTATATTTTAGGTTGTGGAAAACCTTTTGGTAAATACTTACTGAAGAAAGTTTAAACCATGTCTTTGCACCACCCGCTGTATATAAGGAATGAGCAGTAGCTACAATGACTTGTAAATGCTGTCTTGAGTCCTGGAAACCTGGTAATTAAATTTGTTTAACCATGATTTATTCAAAAGATGACCACCAATACTGATCAGATTGACTCAGTCAATGGCATTATACATTAGACGTGTTGGAAAAAAACATTAACTTGGATTTTCTAGAGGCAAACTAGTAAATGGAGCTTAAAACCAGAAGTGTCCTGGTAAGTTCACTAAAATCTACGTGCAATGCAAGTTTATTTGTAGGCTATAGCACTTTTTATGTTCAGGACCATTCGAAGTGTTTTTCATAAAACATTAAAAAAGCATTGCAACAGGGTGCAGTAGAGGCATTAAAAAGTACAAAAAAGAACAAAAACAGAAACAAAATCACATTAAAAAATCATAATAAAATCATATTAAATTCAATTAAAATTATTAGAAGCAAGCAACTGTATAGATAAGTTCATAAAAAAACATCATACAGATTTCATGCATATGTGCCTGAGAAATATATACTAAATAAATATTTTAAAACATTTTAACCTACATTTTAAAATGTCTACATTTGTTGAAAGTTTAATCTCAACTGGCAGTTTGTACTTGTTTGCAGCATAACAGCTAAATGCTGCTTCTCCATGTTTAGTTAAAACCATGCCTTTGCATCACAAGCTGTACACAGTTTGGACTGGACTATCTGATCTAAGTCCTTGAATCTAAAAACCCTGCTGGGTTTATATTCTCTGAACACATCACAGAAGTAATCTGGCCCTAAACCTTTCTGGGCTCAATTTCTTATTTACGCTTTAGTTTTGCTGTATGTTTTAGGGACATATAACATTAGTGTTACATTTATCATACAGACGTATTGTTTTTCTTTTTGAAAAGAAACATCTTCTGCAAGAAAATTTGCTCCATTTGTCAGCTTCTATGTGACACATCCTAAGCCATTGCAACTATAATTTATTTGGATTTTCTTGAATAATGCCATAGTTCTGCAGATAACTCAGATCTGTGAGCTTATCTGGAGAAATAATATGATGCTCTAAAGTTTATTGTTGCCCAGAGATAAAGACTGTATAAACTGCTTTGAATAAACTTTTGTCAAAAGCCTGGGTCAATGAAATTCAGTGACAGCAGTTTTTTTACAGCTCAAATTAACTGCACAGATTTAGCTTTCTTACTGTTTATTCCTTTTATATGAAATACTCATATAAAATCATTCATGTTGGACTGACGGGCAGACAGTTTTACATCAAAGTCAAAGTCAAACTTTTTTGTTATTCATTGCTTTCCAGTTTGTTTGTGTTTTTCCTGAACATCAAGCATCCAACAAACTCAGCCATCATACAGCTGGCAATGTTAGCTTACAATGACTCATTTCTTGACAGAAGCATTTATAGTCAATAGATTGAAGCTTTTCAGTATATATCAACTCAGACGGGTTTGTTGTTTGTCTACTGACTTCACCTCAACAAGAATGTGACAGAGTGAGAGGAATGGGGACAGAGCCCTGGTTCTGTCTCCTGATTAGGGGACACATATCCGACTGGATCAATAGTGCCATCTTCTGGGAGAGATTACCTCTGTTACTTTCTTTTCTTGTGTTTTTCTCTCATTTATGATCTAGGGTCTTCTTTCATATTGCACTGCCTCTTGATATTCCCAACATAACCAGTAATGATTTTTCCCAACTCCAAACCCCAAACTATAACACAACATATCGGTGATATAAAAAATGCAATAGGATTATTTCTTCAGAAAAGGCACACTAATGCAACTTTCTTTTAGGCAGTTATATTATTATTTTATTATTCTGTCATTTTAAGTCAAAGACATAACTGTCACAAGGTAAAACATGCACATATCAGAGTATATAAACAGAAACTTAGGGTTATATGTTTAACATTGTGAATCCTTCATAAAACTGTGTTATTAGCAGTATGTAAACAAGGCTAAAAAATAATTATTTATCATTTTTATAATTAACGTTTAAACCTAAATAACCTGAAGGACAGAAAATAACTGTAGAAAAAGAAAATGCAGGGTTCTTCATTACATTTTTAGATTCCATTACCATACTACATATTAATTTTACAGTATTTAAATAAACAATGCGATATTTAGTATGAATGCATGAATACTTTAAATGCTGTACATGCTTTTTTTTAACTTAAAACTATCTCAATAAATTATATTGTTATGCAGTGTGACGCTTAATATATTGTTATATATTTTATGTGCATAGAATATTTTAAAAATTGCATGTCTAAAGGTGAAGAATATAATTTAGCTTTATCAACCTTTGGAAACCCTCTTTTAACCTAATTCCCTTTTCATGTGACAAGAACACTTGTGACATTAATCTCACTTCAAGTGAGACACTCTTATAAATCTTAAATATCTTACTTTTGCAAGGATATTCAAATTTTATAAAAATCTAGAAATAAATGGATTCTTAGTGTTTTTATTATTCAGCGTTTCATTTTGAAAGTATAGACTGAACTTTTGAAGTATGGAGGTTTATTAATTTACACCGTCCTCAGGGGGTCACAGGTTGCAACCACATGCCAAGAGCCCTTGGGCTCTGCACATGGCTACCAACTTTGTAAATCAGGGATCAACAAATATGGACTTCTTGGGCCAGTCTCCTGCATATTTCCAATGCGCAACTACTATAACACACCTTACTCAAATGAATGAGTCATTGTGCAGAATTTTATAGGCTGTTGGATCCATGTAATTTGATGTTAAACTGTGCAGTTGTAATGATACAACGTGACCACTAGAGAGCAGTGTTTACTCATAGTTGAACCCAGCTGTTTTTGTACTGCTTCAATGATTAGTGGATGTTGCTGAGCTCTTAAAAGGAACATACAGTTTTCAGAACGCGTTTGTTATACACTGTGGCCTCTGGAAGTCAATAAACAAAATAACCACTAACTTCTGAGCAGATCTCAGCTGCTGTCAATATAAGGGAGTCAAAAGCGACACATATTCACTTCCGATTCCAGCCTTCGAAATAAAAGTGTATGTCCGGATCCCGGGTGTTTGTTCATATTGGACTGCTCTGTGTGTACTGTGTCAGATAATGTTGACATTTAAGAGATGAAAAGAATATTTTTTTAACTCCATTATAAAGATTTTTTTTATTGTCTCAGCTTTCCTTGTAATATGTTTGATTGAAACAAAATGGCAAACGCCTATTTATGACGTATATTTTAAGGCGACAGAAGGAGGGCGGTTTGAAAGGAAGAGGGGGTTCTTGTAAACTTGCTTGCACAAATTATGTGGCGAGACCGATAATATCTGCATGCTCTAAATACTAGATGTGATGTGCAAGTTGGATGAGGACAAACGCTTGTGTAATTTATCTTTTTTAAGCGACTCAGTCAACGTTAAAGTGACTTTGTAAAGGTAGCTAACTAGCTAACTGCTTGTGGTGGTCTTCAGTTGTCTGCGTAACAGCGCATTGTATTTAACTTTAACTCCTGTGGATGTTGGATTAGAGTAAACTGAAGATGGCGAGCGTGCATGAAAGTTTGTACTTCAACCCTATGATGACAAACGGTGTGGTCCACGCTAACGTGTTTGGCATTAAAGACTGGGTGACTCCGTATAAAATCTCCGTCTTGGCGCTGCTGCATGAGATGACCGCTTCCAAGATGACACTTCCAGAAAGAAGACGACTGAACAAGCTTATTCTTCCCCTTCAGCAGGTTGGTTTTTAACATTGCAGTTACCTTTACTATGTTGTAGCCGATGTTTACTCATTTTATTGTGATTATTTTTTTTCAGGGTCCAGATTTGACACTCGGTCAGTTCCTCAAGACGGTGGAGGAGTGTTGTCCTCAGACTGCATATGCTGTCAAAATCAGGTGTGTTGCTTCAGTTTGATCCTCCCTGGCGCTAACTCGTATATCAGCTGGTAGCCTCGTTGTTAAAAGAAATCTCAATATTTTGCTAATGCTACGGTAGCTTTTGCTGGCCTTGGGTTCAACACATTGTAGGATCCTGATCCTAAAAAGGTTTAAGCATTATAAAATGTAAATCTTCTAATTAAATTCTATAAAACAGATTATTAAAGATCAACATTCTTTACAAATAACTAACTTAATTAATCATGTTGAATTGTTTGTCCATACAGTCTTTGACAGAATGAAAAACTCATACTCATCTCTTGATTTTGTAACTGTGGCCTCTCTCTTCCCTGACATAAGTTAATGGAAAAAACAGCTGTATATTCTAATTTCTTTTTCCACAACGTCCTTTAAATTCAACTTTTTATAAGCAGTGTTTGTCTACTTAATTCCCATCCTCTTTAACTAAAACAATTACATAATAACATAGAAGCCAGACAATATTTGGACATGATATTAGAATAGCATTTAAATATGAATGTATGTAGCTGATGATGCTGTTGATTTCTCCTCCAAAGGCTACATGAAATGGCAGATGGAGAACTGAAAGATATGGAGTCCTTTTTTTCAACTCTTCCCACCCCATTCACTGCTTTTGACTCTGAAGCTTATAAAACCAGTGTTGTGGGTAAGTAACACTTCATATGACAGTCCTTAGAGTCTGATTTGAAAGTCGTTTGTCTTTCTCCTCAAGATGTTTTGGGTTAAGCTAATATTTTTCCTGCCTTGTAGGTCTTTTTATGAGGCACATGCTGCTGGCGTACAACAAGCTATCTTTCAGTCAAGTTTACAAACTGTACAAGTCTCTGCAGCACTACTATCACAGTCACTATGCCAAGCCTGCACATGGGCGAGTGGGTTTGCCGGTGCTGGTTGCAGATGTCTCAGATATGGACCTCACCAGCACTGAGGACACAGTGGGAGACAGAGTGGACAAAGAGGAGGTGGATGCCCCATTGCATGTGTCAGAGCTACGGTTAGTGGCAATGTTCTTGAATGAAATAGCTGACTGACTCAGAGAATGATATGTTGTTTTTGAATGCACAGTGTCTTCTTTCTTTCCCAGCTCTGATTTATTTAATCAGATAAAACTTCACTGAGATTAGAAATCTCTTACCTGGTCAAAACGGCAGCTCAACCACAAATTTAAAATGGACCACAAAACAAACGAACAGGCAACTATTATAAACAACAAGTAAAACAACAATAGGTTAATGAAATGCAGCATGGGATGAATGATGCAATGATTTTTAAAATAAACACACACATTGACTTAGGGAGTTTTCACCTCAAGCCCTCGTGGTAAGTTTAAATAGCCCTCCAGGGACAAATAATATTTTTTTTAAATTTGAAATAGCTGTTTCTTGTGGGAAAAGCAGCTTATTTAATTGGGTATTATTATTATTGTTATTGGGTCTAAGCATGATAAAATAAAGATATGTCTGGACCAGCTGATTTGTTAAGATCTATTAACTTTAAATCTCTACAAACATACATCACATCCAAAGGAGTAAAACTAAATGAGGGGGGCTGTAGAGTTGACTTAATACTCTGTATTGAGTCTACAGATAAAGATTCAATAGGGAACCTGATGAAATAAAAAAGTTAATTAAAACTAATTTTAAAATATTAAAATTTTCAGTAAAATGAGTCTTTTATAATACAGGCCAGCAGTTAATTTCTAGTTACAGTCCCACATGAAGATTTTTTTACTTTCCAGAGTTTAATGGGAGTCTCTGAGGTTAGCAGTAGTTTTGGTTAAATAAAAGTCTGACTTAATCTTTCTAACAAAGTAACTCTGACCAATTATATGGATGGATTACTATTTTTAAACAACTTTATTTTTTTTCTATTTGGCAGCAGAATAAGATGAGAAAACTTCAAATATTGTGTCAATGAAGTGGCTGCTTTGTCTCCCCCTTAAATAGGTCTGCACACTTCTGTTCATATTGGACTGCAAACGCAAAGCTGCTCAGTTTGTGTTTGAGTTGTTGCATGTGTTGACATTTATTATGGAACAAAATGAACTGATATTCAATCTGTAAAAATCTAGGAACAATCAAGCAGTCCTGACATACACACACATGCTGCAGCTTACATATAGTACTATTACTTTATTTATATATATATATATATATATATATATATATATATATATATATACACACTCAGTTGGCTGGGAGTTTTGATTTTGAGTAACCTGAAAATCCAGGGGAAGTTTTATCAGGGCACAGAAGTCTTTATGCAAGGAGCTCTGAAGGTGCAGGATATTTTTTGTAAGCAACAGTGAAATGTGGTTTTGAGATGAAATGTCATTCTTGTGAGTGAGGGCAGTATAAGTGAGCATGAAATCAAATATTCCTGCTCCTAAATACAGAAAAGAAAACTTTTGATTTAAGGCAGAAATTTATACCTATACTTACTACTTTGTGAAATGTTTTGACCTTCTGCATGCAAAGAGTCAAACAAAAACCCAACCCAGCTTCCTCATGAAAAAGACTGTTGTTCTGATGGAGATTGTTAAAGGTTAAAGGGGGTTTTTATTTGTTTTGTTTTTGTTTTAGAAGTGACAATGCTCCAAGCAAAGGTCCGCTATCACAAAAACAAGCGGAGTATTTTCTTGCAAGACAGGTCAGTGTTAAGATTTTTTTTTTCTTCTTTTTTTAAACCAGTAAATTTTCAACAGAAGATTTAAAATATGATTTTCTATCAAACTTAGATGTATTGTTGTTGCACGAAAGGGCTCTCATATTTTTTAAAAACATCTCTCTGCAGGCATATCTCCTGAAGAACGACGAGAACAAAGCTCTAAAGCCTGCTTCACTGCAAGAAGAGCTCAATAACATGTTGAAGTTTAACCCAGATTTTGCTGAAGCTGTGAGGTCCATCCCCCTAACCTCCATCTTTTAATTTAGACTGTCAGAGGAACTGTGTTTCCTTCATGAGCCCTGTTCTCTTCCATTTGTCCATAGCACTATCTGAACTACTTGAACAGCATGAGAGTCCAGGACATCTTCATCTCTGCTCACAGCCTCTTACATTATTTTGACCGCCTCATTTTGTCAGTTAATGAGGGAAAAAGCAACGGCGATGAAGGCTACGGTCGAAGTCTTCGCTACGCTGCTCTTAACTTAGCGAGCCTACACTGTCGCTTTGGCCACTAGTAAGTAAAAGAGCCGGTGCTGTCTGATGAGTGTTTAAATAAAAAAAAAAAGCATTTCTTACACTGATGGGCTTTCTTTTTCTAATTTTCTAGCCAGCAGGCGGATTTGGCTCTGCAGGAGGCCATTCGCATAGCCCAGGAGTCCAATGATCATGTGTGCTTGCAGCACTGTTTGGTAAAACAAACAATTCCCTACTTTTATCCCAAACATTTTCAGAAACTGCAGCTCTTAAGCACAATTCCTACACAATTCATTTGTCAAAACTTGACAAATCTCTTGTCAAATGACAGACAGTACTCAGAACCATGGCATCTCCTCTCAGAAGTTCCACCAAAATAATACCCACCGCTATTTTATGTTTACGTCAGACACACAACCATCAGTGTTTTTATCCATGTTTTGGCTTCATGAAGTCACGTTACACAGTCAGATACATCCATGTGTGTGGAAATGAGCTTTGTTTTATCTCAGTGAACTGTAGGAATGGAGTAGCATTTACTGAACTACATGTATATGCAACACAAAGATTGCATATACATGAGCATGCATTATGTATTTTGCAGTCATTTCACATATGGGAACCACCAAAAATATTTGTTGCTGCAAGGCAAAAACAAAAAGGTGATCTGACAAAGAAATGCAAAGGAACATCAATGCAGCTCACATCTGGTCCTGGTCATTACAAATATTTGCTCATCTTCACCATCTCCTTCCTAGATTACCTTCATCATCTACTAGGCCTCCTCTTGTTCTTCCTTTGCTTTCTTGTTGTTCCATCTTATTGATTAACATCAGTATAAGCCACCTGATGCTTTTTTTTAATACTCTGATTTCCAGTTGAGTTTGTGCAGGTGTAAAATGAGTTGACTTATTGGTAATCAGGGCGCTGCATTAGAATGAGTTTGTGAAATTGTGCTTAGAGTTAAGCAGTTTGGACTCTATTTGCTTATAAATTAACTTCACTTTTTTAGAATCGTGTGTAATGTTTTTTTTTTTTTTTGTTTGTTTGTTTTTTCCTCCTGTGTATACAGTTGGAAAAACTTTGTTGATTATATCCAAATCTAACGCTACTCTTCTCCTGCAGAGTTGGCTCTACACACTTAAACAGATGAAGGGTTCGGACAGCACAGTGTTAACAGAGGACTCTGTGAAAATGGCCGCCCATTTCTGCCTCCCAGTGAGTTCAACATGAGGTCTTAGATAAGAATGCTTTCAAGTGGTTTGCGCTGTGATTATATTGAATTTGTTTAGCTTAAATTCTTTCTAAACATATTTTAATCTGCTTTACCCAAGATGAATCAAGAGTTATAGTAGTGCGAGTATTGCATCATAAACAGTGCAGATGAAAAATGTTCAGTCACTGAAGTTTTCCTCTTTTTGTTTTGTTTCAGAATAATCACTTGCTAACACAAAAAACGATAAAGATAAAGGTGTTTGGGGTTTTGCAACAACAGGCACATAAAGACACAGTTGAGCTCTGATACATCTTGCTACTATCAGTGGCCATTGCAGTGCTTTTAGAACTTGAACAGGTCATCTGTGCTTATTTGGGCATAGTTAAAAAGGCACACACTTCTTAATGTCAGGTCTCACAGCTGATTTTGTGTGTTAAAGTGAAAACTAAGCTATTGCCCAGAGAACTGTCTGTAAATATGCGTGACAGGATTACATCAAGGCACAGACCTGGGGGAAGGTTGCAAGAACCTGATTAAAATTAGATGACACTGCAGACTGTTTAAATAATTTACATCAAAACAATCTTAAGCTAGCTTTATTAGTTTGCTCAAGTGAAAACATTCAGTCATTCAAACAAAAGGGCACCTTTATGTTAATGTTGTTCAGTCATTCAGTTCAGCCTACATCAAAAACAATCAGGTAGAACTACAGTACATGTACAATATACATTATTAACATATGATAGAGCATCTCATATTAAAGTTAATGTTTTTATTGAATTGCAATTTACAAATTTATTTCAATTACTTGGTTATCGTCAGCTGTACTGGGTATAAGGTCTGTCGGTCAAAGAGCTTAGCTTGATGAAAAATCTGTTCTGTCAAGTCAACAATTAAGTCTCCCCCACTTTTATGTTCTTATATGTGCATCTTTTAAAGTTGCTGCATGTAATTCAGTCTTGTGAAAGTGCTGGAAGTGTATATTTTTATATTACAGACTTGGACCAAAACTGCTGCCACAACATTTTAATGGAAAAGCACTGGAGTGTTCATTCATATTTGACACCCACACATTTATTTGCCATGAGATTAAGGAAAGCAGTGCATGTCTAGAAAGGACTTTACTATAATTTTATGCATCATTACACCCCCTCACCAGCCAAAGCTGCACATCTTGTGTTTTCTGATTGTTTGTACTTATTTACACCCATATCATCTCTGTGGGGGGAAAGCAACTCTTCAGAGAGCACCTTGAGAGAATTTCTAAATATGATTTAAAGGTGCAGCATGTAGCAAAATAAAAGATTAAGGACAGAAAAATGTAATGTATAATTAAAAACTGCACTTCTGTTAGTGTCTTATCACTTCACTAAAATAACATATTCTCTTTGAATGACCCATATATATCCACATACATGGTAGCTGCAATATTTGTGCCAACATTTTCACTATGGTGTCTCTGAATGGACAACAAGCTGTGTGTGAAGTGAGAATCCTCTGACCTTTAAAACAACAGTACCAGCTTTGTTTGAAAGGTGCTAGAGCACAGTCTGGAATAAGTAGCACCTTAAAAAGCCTGAGGCCTTTGGATCCACTTGCAGATGAAAACATGTTTATGTCTGAAAGAATTTTGGTCACTGACTACCATCCATTCACAACTGTGCCTGGCATTTGAAACCATTTCTATACCCATTTTTACCACTAGATCACAGTAATACTTACATACTGTACCTTTAACGTTCAGTCAGAGTTTATGACTTTGTTTGTTAAAGGTGTTACCTTTTTCCTTGTAAATTAGGTGTTTTGTTGTCATTATTTTTTTTTTTTTTTTTTTTTTTTTTTTTTTTTAAAGCATTTGTATTTGAAGTTGAAATGAGTTCATTGATACTCCTGTGAAAATGAAACCACCAACATGTTGATTGTTGCACTTCTCCGTAGTATCTAGCATCTCTGGGCATTCAGTCGTTAGTCCAGCAGGGGGCGACACAGGGTAAGACTGCCCACAAACTGATGGATGCACTGAAGGACACAGACATCCTGCACTGGAAGCACAGTCTGTCGGAGCTGATCGAGATCAGCTTGGCTCAGACTACATCCATATGGAGGATGTACGGGAAGAGGTCAGCTAGGTCACCATACCCCTCTAACACACACTTGTCAGTTCCTCTAACTCAACTTTATACAAGTTCATATTCAATCAAATTAGTGAAACGGCTTACACATCTTATGCACGGAATAACATTTTTGGTTTTGTAAATGCCCTTTCTGCGCATTCAAGAGCATGCCATAGATACTTTTTGTTTTTAATGAGACCTCCCATGTTTTGTGCAGCACCATGGCTCTGCAGCAGGCCCAGCTGCTTCTCAACATGAGCAGTCTGGAGTCGGTCAACTTCGGGGTCCAGCAAAACAACACAGAGGCGTTTGCCGTGGTTCTCTGTCACTTGGCCGAGCTGCATGCTGAGCAGGTAGCACATTTGATTTGATGTCATCTGTCTGCTCTCTGTCCTACTGTTAGTCATTTACTGGGAAGGTTTATTATCTTCCCACTATTGTATGAAGGTTGTGAACATTAATTACTTCTGCTTTCCAGCTCCTGGGTGGAGTTTAGGACTTGACACATAGTCTTCTGTTCCTTTGTTTCTGTTGCAGGGCCTCTACAATGCTGTTACAGAGATTTTTCAGCATTTGAAAGAACAGTTTCCTTCTCACACACAACATGCAAAGGTGCTTTGTTTCAACCACGATTTGTTACTCAGTGCTGATATTCTGCAATGATAACTGCAGAGAGAGGAGATAAAAAGCACAACTCTGACCTTTTCAGGCTGGCAGGCTCAGTCAGGCCTATTTAAAATGGCCTTGTAGATTTTATTACAGAAAAAAAATATTTTTTACAAAAAGGGACATAATAAAGATTGCAGATTATGCTTTAGAGGATGCTGATTTAATGCAAGCAGATGGTCTTCTTAAAACAGAAAAAAAACATCTTTTTTTTTTCTTTTTTTTTTCCATCTGCTTTTTCATCATGGCTTTGAAGCCTAAAGATGTTTTAAAATAATGGTGCAAGGGAAATGTGCTAAGTCATTTTCATCATTTCTGTTTTTGTAAATCCTCGTGCAGCTCTGGATGCTGTGTGACCTGAAAATCCAGTTTGAGAGACATATGAACGAAGGGAAATTCCATTTGGCAGAACTGCTAGTAACGGCTATCTCTGCCTTGAACAAAACAGAAGGCCTATACAGGTATCACCAAAGCCCAGATGGTCTGTTAATTGTTTCATACATGTGTAAATCATGCTGTGAGTAATGGTGTGTTCAATGACAGGAAAGCTCTAGTTCTGAAGGCTCTCAACCGCAGCACTGAAGCGTACAGCATCTTACAGCGGCTGCAGGTTCAATGTGAGAAGACCAAGACCACAGAGATAATTATCAGGTAGCAAACTTCATGGTTATTCCAGGAAAACATGCTTTCTGATAACTTTGCCCCTTCCTGTAGCTTGGAGAGGGGTGGTTTATCGTTAATTTTATCTATGTAACTAGATTCTCCCACTGTTAATGTTCATGAATCAGTCAAAGCCACGTTTTTAAACTCTTTTTTTGGTAATTTCTCTTATATTACAGAGTGATGCTGTCCACTGCTGAGCTTCACTGGGAGTCATCTGGCTTCGCCACAGCTCTTCCTATCCTCCTGCAGGCCTTGGCTCTGGCCAGACAGCACCACCTACAGTCCCTGGCCTCAGAAGCCATCCTTCATCTGGCTTTCACTCAGGTCAGCCATATCAGGAAAACAGATTTTTTTTTCTTAAAACATTTTTTTAAGTTAATGTCTAGGTGTTGAAACAAAGTAGAACCAGTACAACTGTACAAATGGTCATCTTTTTCTTTTCTTTCATTCTTAAAAGTTAGTTATTCTCTTTGTGCTTCCACTCTAGCTGATGCTGGGAGTCCCTGAGCAGGCTCTGAGTGTACTTCATGAAGCCATGGAGCCCGTTCTGGCCCACGGAGCTGTCATTGACAAAGGCCGTGCCTTGCTGCTGGCAGCTCGTTGTCAGATGGCAGTGGCTGGATTCAGGCCAAACATACAAGGTCAACCAGGTAACATTTCACCCCTAAGCCTGCTCTATACCACAATCCACCTCTCACAGTATCATGGGGTTGTTTGTTTCCATTTACACTCTGCTGGGTTTTTTTTGTTTGTCCTGACAGATTTGCACTTGGCAGCTTTGGCTGTTGACACGCTTAACGAGGCTACCGCCTATTTCATCAAGCTGAACTGTAAGGAGCGGCTTCGGGACGTCCACTACCTGCAGGCTCAGCTCCACCGCTCCCTCGGACACACCTCACAGAGCAACAAAAGCGCCATGCTGTTCCGACTGCTGGACAGGGAGCTGCAGTCGCCAGCACCTCCTGTCTCTATGAGACTTTAGCCACGCACTCGTTCCAATAAAACCAAGACTTCTCCTTTTAACTGTGGGGTTGAGTTGCAGCAACTCACCACTAGATGGTAGTGAGATTCTGTTCTGCCTTTCTTCAAACTGAAGCATTTCATTTATAAATATTTTGAAGTGGCGATAAATTTAACTCATGGCAGATGGTGCCTAGATGATAATTTAACAAAACAATGTCAGCAGCCATGAATAAAATGAATTTCAAATAAATGAAGAATGTATACATTGTGTCATAACTTGTGGTTAGGTAGGTTTGAGCGATGGTCTTAAACATAGCATGCGGTTTGGTAGCTTCTGCCAACCGCTGAGGTTGGTCTGGCAGACACAAATGTTCGGTTACTAAATGATGAAAAAATGTTACAAGTTTATCAGAGGCTGTCACAGCTCTGCTGATTTATCTGGTACTTTTTGATGAATGAGGGTGATTATCACAGTTCGCTGCTGGATGAATGTGCTTCATTTGCCTAGATGATCCATATTTTGCCCATAAGAATACAGATGAAGCTAGAATTTTAAAGAATCATGCTCACGTTAGGTTATGATGGGACTGCACGCGCTTGTTTATCCTCAACCCTCCAAACCTTCCTGCTGCATCAGTTTAAGTACCATTTTTGATTTTGTTACTTTCTGTTGATTAAAGATTTCAGGAATTTGTTTATTTACCACATAAAAACCAGAAGGATGTGTGATAGACCCGGCTCTCGATGTGGCTTCAGGAATGCAGTATGTTTTGCCTGTATTTACACATTTAGTGTGATTACAACTAACAATGGGTAGATTATGTAGGCCATGCCAGATAAGTAAAAGCAGGGTGTTGCAGAGATTTTTGCATGTAGTACTCTGTGTATGCTTTTAGCCAGAGGGGGGATTCTTGGCAGTCCAATTCAAACTTTTAAATTTTATATACATGTTTATTGTGTGCCTCATAAATCAGTAGAGGAAATTAAATCTGAATACAGCTGAGAATTTCTTCACAATACACATATTATGGCAAAATGCTGGTATTTTTGGGTTTGAGATTTCTATTCAGAGGCAATGAAGCATTGTCGTCTCCGGTTCATTCTTTTAAAAGCATATTATAAAATATATTTACAGAATGCTTGTTGAAATGAACAGAAGGTGAGATGGAGGTCAGGCTTCTTAGGGCCTCTGAATCCTCTTTAGGTTTTAAATCCTTGGGCCATAACTGAAAAGCTAAAATCTTTATTCTCTCTGGTCTAGGTTTTAGTGCTGAAACTATTTCTTGTTGGATTAGTCTCAAAATCAGTTCAATTTATCAATCTTTTAAGTCATTAATAAAAAGCATGGTAGTTTGATTTTAGAGGTGGCTCTTGGTTAACCATGCACTTGGATGTATCAGCAGGAAATTTGGTGCATTGTCTTAATTAAAATGGAATCTTATTGAGTCACTTGTTTTTCTTCCATTAAGGTAACACTTTTATTTTATAGTGAAACCAACCAGTAGTTTTTTTCTTTTCGTTTTTGTTTCTTTGTTTCATGATTTCATGTTTCATGATGAAGTTACAGACCTCCGTCTCTGCCTCCCAACTTCTGACTTCTCGGTCAAATACGCTTTGTTTGCAGCAAATCCTTGCAGCTGACGTCCTCAACAACCTCGGCTGTATTTATTTTGAATTAGCTCATGTTACCGTGTTATTGCGGCAAGACAAGATCAATCAAATCTTAAATTTTACGTTTCAAACTGACATTAAACACTAAAGAAATCAAGAGATAAAATCACTGCATCACTGTAGCTGTAGTCTGTTAAATTGTTGTCAGGTTGTTAACTTCTGGTAAAAATGTGATAAACTGTCCTACCACTGACGTCATTGCTTATTATTGATATTGTACATGGAGGGAATTTAAATTTAATCACAAGAATATGTGCTAACTCAAAATAAGGAAAGAAAGATTTCATGCCTAACATTCCAGTACAGAAACAGCTCAGTCTCTGTAGTAAAATATCTCATTTTCAAAATGTTTAATAACAAGCATGGCAACAAACATGGCATAAGAACAATGCATGTTTAGAAAAATATATCTGCAAATGTATTTTTTAGAATACACTATACATTCACTTATCCTCTACTCGATATTAAACATTAACAATTAATGTCACTGTAGAGTCACGGTAGAAAACAACACTTTGAGTTTCCTATAATAATGTCCTTTTCAGGATCAGCTTACATCAGGAGAAAGATGTAGGTAGACATTTTGGTAGAACAGGCAAACAACCTGAGATGCCCTTATTCTGATTGGTATACCTGCTTGCTCATCCAGTTTTTATTTGGTTATTTTTCACCTATTAACATGGAAACAAATCTTCCTTTTCCAGAAAAACTGTCCAAATAATTACAATATCTTTTTCTTACAAAAGAAATGAATACCACATTGACAACCTACCACTCAGATTCTCCGGAATGAAACCAACATTTCTTTGTTGGCTTAGTTGCAGGGATGTGTGGCTTGTTTTTATTAAAATCTCGGATGCTGTCATACATGAACTGAATATAATGCTAAA
Organism: Melanotaenia boesemani; assembly: GCF_017639745.1. Classification (NCBI taxonomy): domain Eukaryota; kingdom Metazoa; phylum Chordata; class Actinopteri; order Atheriniformes; family Melanotaeniidae; genus Melanotaenia; species Melanotaenia boesemani. The sequence goes on from NC_055692.1 coordinate 26,851,766, forward strand.
AGAATAAAAACTTTGGTCTTCGGATTTCTTCAAACATCATTTTCTTGACCAGTATCCATTGAGGATCTTACAAGAGTCAAACTATATTAAACCTCTTACTTCTAAACTTATTGCTGAGAAGATAAATAAATAAATAAATAAATAAATAAATAAATAAATAAAGGAGTCAGGCTGAATAATTGGGTTAGAATTAAGAGGTATAGAAATGAAGTCTATTTCCATCTTTGAATAAAAGAAAATGGAAGGGTGGCTGTGTCTCCGTAGCTTAATCATAGCTCAAGTCTTCAGTGCAGGTATTTTTTTTAAATCGTAGTTCTGTCTTTGAGGAGACTGTCTACGCTGAAGGTAGCAGAGAAGAACCTGAAGCGATGCTCAGTATCCAGCTGGATAGCCTCCTTTCCTGGGGTCGGACTCTGCACACAGACGTTCTCCCTGCCGCACCACAGCCTGGACCACAGAGTCTGGAGTCCTCAGCAGCTGTGTTACATGGTTCTTCTGGGCCAGCCCCTCCATGACACTCTGCCAAGGGACCATTGCACGTAAATATAAAAATGTAATCTTATACAGGAGCTGAAGATGTTGTACTCTAAAAATGATTTTTTTTAAAAAATGCCTAGACCTGGTCAGTGTTTCTGTTAGTCTGAGTAGCTGAGATAGTAAAATATCTTGAAGCCTTTAAAATCTTCTTTACAGGATTTTTGTCAACTCTTCCTGCAAAAAGGCTTCCTGCTCAGAGATATTCTTGGCTCATTTTGCATGGCTCTTTTGATGTCTATTCACAGATTTTTCTACTTTTTTATCATATGTGAATTTTTAGGTGTTTGTAGGTTTGCTGCTCTGTTGTAGATGCCATCCGCTTCTCATTTTCAGCCTTTTTCTAGATGATGTGATATTTGTTTTTAGAATTTGCTGGTATTTCATTGAATCTATTCATCCCATCACCAGTGAAATAGTGGAGAGGATGAGGGATTCTGGCTGCAACATAAGCTCAAATTAATCCACCCCCACACTGAACACTTAAAGGGATGATCTTTTTGTGAATCTGCAACATCTTTCCTCCATTGCAGCTAAAATCTCTGTATGCAGCTGTCTGACTTAATTATTCATTGGCAAACTCATGACCAGGAACTTCATGGTGAGTACATAGAGATGTTTGTTCAGGTGTGGCTGCAAAGTGAAACAGTGCACCACTACTGAAGAGGCTGCTAAATCCTTTTAGTTTATTTAAAGTATATAAGTTGCTTTGATTTGCCTTTCTGGTAAATATGTTAACAGCTACTACTGAAAGATTTTTGGTGCTCGAAACCTGAACTTGGCCTCCACCATTTTTTCCCCCTTCCTCTTGTTTCAGGGTGCTAGGCTGCTGCTTAGAAGAGTCCATGGTTGCTCATGGTTTGGACCATGAGCAACCATTGGACCATATTCATAAAGTTTTGAATTTGTGGACGTTTCTTGATTATGACAGCTAACACAGCACTAAAAAGCTCATAGTGACCAAAGGGGCTAACATTCTGGTGTGCCACTATTCCTGTAAAACTGAAAAAATCCCATCATCCTGTGTGTTTTAGTGCTCATTTAAACATTGAATTTTACTCTAAAGCAGTTGTTCTCACCCTTTTTTAACATTGTACCCCCTGTAGAAAAATTTTTCAGCCAAGTACCCCCTAGAACAGGAGTTTCAATTTACATTTTATTTCATATGCCCCATGCATCTGATCCCCTGTGGGTCTGATCAGTAAAATAACAGCATAAAATAATTAAATAAAGCCTCGTAGAGGTCTTGGTGTTTCTGTAAATCTCTGCAAGTCTTTCATACATTTCAGTTATTATCCAGCAAACGCTAGCCATGTCAAGTCGATTTTAATCCTAATATGAAACAAGTGGCTACCTGTACTGCAGGCAACTGGTAAAACAGAAAAAACAGAGACGGGATTGAGTGAGTTGTTTATCACCCTACATCTTTTCGTGTGACCTACCTTTTCAAAGCCCTGCTCGACCACTGTCATGTTTGGGTTAAGCTGATTGTGAACTCGTGGCTCCGTCACAGCTTTCTTTAGGTCATAGTTGAAGAACAATGAGTTCAGGATAACCTGTTTTTAGCCAGAAAATATAGCATAAGTATTTCATGCTTAACTGTTGGAATCTACAGGATGGAGATATGGGGAAATAAGTCAGACTTACTAAGGCTGTGGCTGTTGTGATTTTTGTGCCTCCAGATGCTCCTACAACCATTTTAACTCTGTTTTCTTTGTCAAATATGATTGTAGGACACATGGAAGAGAGGGGCCTCTTGCCTGGAACAAACAGAAGATGGATATGACTGGACATTAGTTAACTTCTTGCTTTGCCATTTAAGGGTCAAATGAGGTGTTTTTATAGCTTAAAGCTACCAAATTAGTAAAGTTTAGTGTCATGATTCAGTATGGCCACACCTGGTTGGATAAAGTTGTTGGGTGAAGGTGGAATTCCAAATCCATTGGTCATGTATGGAGAGCTGAAATCATCCATTTCATCATTAAAAATTATTCCAGTGGATCGAGACATGACTTTTGACCCAAAGCTGTGAAAATAAAATGCTTGTTTTTAATCTGCACGCTGTATCCTGTTTTGAGTTCAAGTTGGAATTTTATAATCCATGTCCTAAAAAACAAAGTGAAAATTGTCATCAAAATGGAATCTTACTATAGATTTATGGTGCTGGTGGCAGCCACTGCACTTCCATCCTCGGCTATGACTGACAGGTGAGCTGTCCCGTGGTTGTCTGGGACAAAATAATCAGGCTCATAGTAGGTGTCTGGATGGGTGGTGTCATCTGTAATTTTACTCCTTATGCTATCAGCAAAGTAGTCTGAGGTCATGTTCTGGATTAGCTGAGGGGAAGCAAAACAAGTTAGTTGAAGAAAGAAAAACAGAAAACACTAACTCATTGTGAATAGATGCCTTTGAGCAAGGCATTTCTACCCAGATATCCCCTATGGTAACTAAAGGGAGACAGATGTGATAATTTTGAGTGGGGCGGAAAGTGCCTTAAAAATGAAAGAAAAAACACCTACGTCAGTAATATTGAGATACCGCGGGTCTCCCAGTCTGCTTCTCTTGGCGTAAGCAAAACGAAAAGCCTCTACGATGCGGTGGTATGTCAGAGTTTTTTCCTCAGATGTAGACACACTTGTATCTGTGAAGTTGTACCCTGCAAAATATCCACAGGAAGTTTATTTCTGAAGTAAATTAGAACTCTCATTCTGCTTAATTATCAAGTCTTTTCTAACACCTCTGTAAACTGTTAAATACCAGCACAAATTCCTTAAAGGTAATGTTAAAATGTTACTACTTTTAAAGAGGTTTATACTCTATAAACACATCAGTTTTATCCCTTATTTCAAATTAATACAGCCACTTTATATTTGAAGCATGACTAGACTCTTCTGCCAAAGCAGATGGAGTGATGCATGTGAATTAACTTTGGCAAACTGAAGCATTTCCTGCTTCCAAGTGAAGTGAGATCCCAGGAACAACCTGGGAAACCTGACATCCTTTCTTCTGCATGGCTGCACAAGCACTTGGCCAGGCTGCTTACCATCCACTATATTGAGTATGAGTGCCAGCACAGGGCCGCTGGAGGGGGCGTCTGGGACGTGTATGGTGTATTCCCCAACGTTCAGCTTCAGAGGGTTCTCATTCAGCACAGGCTGGTACTCCAACAAATCATCAGTGGTGATAATGCCACCTTAAACATAAACATGGGCACCATGATGAATATAAAATAAGAATCGGTTTTCACATCATGCATTGCTATTCGCTGGGGTGTTTCTACATAGTTTGCAACTTGCAGCTTGATTATAAGTCTATTTATGATTTATTAATTCCTGTATAGTAGGGACAAGGATACAATACAACACCTGCTGCTTGGATGTCCTCAACGATGCTCTGTGCCATTGTCCCATTATAAAAAACATCAGGCCCCTCTTCTGCTATCCTCTGGTATGTCTCAGCCAGCTTTGGGAATCTAACAATGTCATTTTCTTTCAGGATATTCTTTTGCGAGTCACAAAACACCTCACTGAAAGATGAAAAAAAAAAGAAGAAGAAGAACAAACATGAAACTGCAAAAGTGTCGTAGTTGTTAGAAAATTAAGAAAACGGTACGAGTCAAACGTCTGAACGTCAAACTTGTGCCAAATGTAGCGGATGTGATAAAACAAAATAAAAACAGTGAGTTAATAGCAGTGCTTCCATTTTTAAGACTGAGATGAGAATTTTGAAATGACACAAAGGCCACGTCAAGCGAGCTGTCTTTTACAAGATGCTAAATTAACAATGCAAAGGGAAGATGGGGCAGCTACCCAATGAACATGAGAAATGAAGACAGTCAGTTAAAGTAAGCTATCATTACAAACACGTCTCCAAAACAGTTGGGAAATTGTGTAACTAAAAACTGAATGCATCATTTGTAATTTGTAAATTCATTAGTCATCTGTACCTCATTATTTACATATAACATATCACATGTTTATGCTTAAAAATATATTTTTTGCTAGAAATATGTAAAATAAATTGTCATGGGAGCAACAAAAGATGGAAAAGAAAAAAATGGGCTGGGATTCATCACACTACCAAAGACAAAGAACAGTTCAATAGAGGCAGAGTTTAAGATTTTCATCATCTTTAATACTCAGATACCTGTGTGCATGAAGACAAAAGCCAACATTTGCTATGATCATCTTCACTTCACATAGCATTTTATAAAAATATACATGATTGTAATGGAATACACTGCATGATTGTTTTTTTGCATTAAAGAACTCCTCTGAAAACCATTTAGGGTTTACATTGTTCATTGCTGCATCCACAAATGTAAATGTAAATGTTTAGGAGCAGCACACATCCAGATGGCTGATTTCAGGCAAAGCATTATTTATATTTCATCAAGGTAATGCTATGTTTCACTGCAGTATGGTTCCATGAAACAAAACTGTGTATGCTAAACTGACCTGCCTGCATCCAGACATGTAATCCACTGAAAGCTTTTGACCCATTATGGTATTAAAAAAGACAATGGAGCTCGTTTACTGATGAGTAACTATCAAGATGGAAAAGTAAAAACACTTTCCTTTTGAGAATGACATCCATTTGTCTCTTTAGTCACAGAGTGTTAAAGGAAGAGATGATGCTCCACAGTGGTCCATTTCCCTGCCCTATCCTTTTATTTAACATGTTGCAGGATTCAACTTTAAAATGAGCATACATTTGAACTGACTCACCACATAATATTCACCTCACCTTACAATTTTTCATCCTCAGCTATGACTGACAGGTACACAACACAAGTTCTTATTGTAAACATTTAATATGATGTCATCTTTCAGCATCATCACGAGTTTTAAATTTTTGGCAAATATAACATATAATAATGGAAAATCACTGGGTCCTAGATTAACCTTTTTAATGTTAAAAAATAAAAAAGGTAAACTACCCTTATAATAAAAGTAATTATTTTAAGGTTTGATATTCTATGTTTAATTTATAAGAAATTCAACTGTAAATTTGCTTTTATAAGCATTTATGTGTTAAACTATTTGCTGGAATCAGGAGAAACGTCAGGATGATATGTTGCACAAAGATGGCAGAAGAGGACATTTATCTTTCTCTGGCCACAGAGTCTACTGTAATTATGAGGCTTTCAGTGTTAAAGGTACTGATCTGTGGATTTTTTTTTTTTTTACTCTCAGTTTTTAGGATACTGTTCCTGGCTTAATGCTGGGTAAAGCTAATTATACTCCCCACAGCATAATTTCTGATACATTAAAATAAATAATCCCATTTAAAATTTGTGGTGACAATATTTCTATTAATACCAAACTATTGCTCAAATTTAGCATGGCAAATTATTTGATAAATAGTTGTTTTGCATTCAGGTAGAAGAAACAGAATCAGCCTCACCACATGTTGGAGTCTCCTTGAATGGAATCTTTGCTCTTGAAGATGGCGTGAGCCAAGGCTTTTCCTATGGGAAAACCATCACGGGCCAAAGCAATGCTGGGCTCAAACAGCTCTTTCCAAGGAAGCCTGCCATGTCTTTTGTGTGCCATCTCGTAACCTCGGATCTCTCCTGGAATGGCAATGGACAATCCACCTGTCATACAGAAACAACAGCACCATTATTTTAGATTTTACTGGCTCTTTCTCTCGCTACACTGTCTGAGTGAAGGATCACCACACTAAGAAATGTGAAGACATTGTGAGACATCTATAAATATCACTTTATGCACTTGTGGTTGAAATTTATTTTTAGCTACACACAAATGGGACAAAATAGACAGGTTGTTAGGGAACAGAGAAAAGATACTTAAGTATTTGGATAGAGAGCTTTGAGATAAGGATATCTATCCACCCTAAGTCCCTCCCTAGCACTGATTATTATTTTCATGTTAAACCTGGAACAGACTAACAGATTGCAATAAAGTCAGATGTTTGTGAAGGAAAGCTGTGCCTGGCAGACACTCTGACAGCTTACAACCAATTACAACCTGTTCGAGAAAGCTTGGTGTTGTTGCCAAACATGTCCTCAGTGGCATTCATGGGTGCTGTCTCCCTCGCATCAATAGTTTCAACCCTCCCTGTTGAGCAGAAGTTAGAATTAATTGATTAGTTTTTGTTGTTTTTTGTTTGTTTTGTTTTGTTTTCTTATTTGACTTTGTTGTGAATTTTTACCAGAAACGGCACACTCACCTGTGGAAGCATTATAGATGACAAAGAAGAGCCCTCCCCCAATGCCCATGCTGTGAGCGTTCAAAAGGCCTACACATAGCAAGGCAGCAATGGAAGCATCCACGGCTGAGCCGTTTCTCTTCAAAATGTCTCTGGAAACACAAGAACTCACTTAACAGCCAGGAAACACACCTTCAGAGCAAAACGTTTACTGTATGTCTTTTTACCTGCCCACTTCTGAACACTTCCCAGCATCAGCAGCCACAGCAGCCTTTGAGTAGAAGTGATCTGTAGGGGGTGGTGTGTTTTTTCTCCCCAGGCCCATAAACACCCCGAGGAACAGACTCACTGCAGCCACCAGAAGGACCACCAGACCAGCAATCAGGGACTTCCCAACCATTTTCCTGCCCCAGGAAAAATCAACACACCTAGTAATCAGATGGGATCCTTCAGATGAGATGCAAGAGCCACCTGGCCTTTTTAAAAATGGCAACCACTTAACCAAACTCTGTTTTTGTTCATCATATTCTTACAATAAAGTTCACATACCTTCTGTTTGCTGTTTTTCAAAGATTGTTGGAAAATGTCGGACAAAACAGAAGACAAACTGAAGGAGCTGACCAGTCAGCTGACTCTCAGACAGCATTAGCAGTAATGGCAAGGTGTTAAATATGACTAACTTAAGCCACTGGTGATGCAGGTTGGGCCATCCTCGGTTTTCAGGTGTGACTTCATTCAGCGTCATACCTGAGCAGTGGGGTTTCTCTTGTTTGTTGTTGTTGTTTTATAATAACAAGCATGTGCTTTTTTATTAGGGGAAGAGAATAGGTGTGTTAATAAAGAGGAAAAAGAGAATGATGGGGTTGGAGGATAATCATCATTAATGTTTTCTTCTGTTTTCTTCTTTTAACTATAAAACTGAAAGTTAAAATCCTCACAAATATCTGAATTTGTTGTGGTACAGTTTTTCATTTTTTGACATCCGTTTTCAGTGATGGATGCCCCTGTTGTATGTCTTTGGAGTTAAACATTTAAATTTGTCCTCTAGTCTTCTATAATCTTTCTTTTCACTCTGATCAATCTTCCAGGCTTGCTAAAGTGAAGGTGAGAGTAATCTGTTTACAGATGCAAGCAGCATTCAGCTCTGACTCTGGGCTTTGTGTGATTGACTCGGCCAGCAACATTGCCATGCTCAGTAACCATGTCACAGTCTGTTTTTGGCTTATTCTGAAGGCATCCTCGGGCCGTTAGAGATGCCTGAGCCTTCACTGATGACTACGGGTCCAAGCTTCCAGTAACGGTGACTTTTAAAACAGCAAATGTCTCTTTGTTGTACCTCCACTAATCCAGCGTGCACCCCTGTTGCTGGGCCACTCTGATAAACCTCTGTCAAAGGAGGTCTGCTGTTCCTCCTGCAGAAATGATAGGGTCTAAATCTAATCACTACTATGGTGTTTTGGATCTTCCAGGTTCAGAGACACCCCAAGAAGCGGAGTGTATTCAGAGCTGATTTATAGAAGAAGGGGACAATTGCATTTTTGTTTGATGCAAATCACAAAATCTTTCCTTTTGAACTTGTGCACATGTTCTATGTATTCATTAAATATCAGCTGGAGCTTAGTAATTTTGTTTATCCCTCAGCTAGAGGCTTACAGATTTAATTTTGACTTTTCTGGGAAGGATGCACTCATATTACCTGTCATGTTTTGCAAAATAAATGGGGCAACTTGTGTATTCACATATACATGGCAACAAATCAAACCTCACGCTATCGCTGTTCGTTAATGACAGATGAAATGTAGTCTGCAGAAACACTAATAACTGAAATGACCTCTGAAGAGAAGGAGATGATGTCCTGTCATTTTATGGGCAGCTGCAGACCTTTTAATGATACATGTTCCATAGCCAGACTCTGTGATGTATGCTACTCTCAAATCTATAACATAACTTCTTCATCAGCCAAAATGGACAAATATGATTTCAGATGACTTTATGATGTGGATTGCAAAAGAAAAGCAGACACAGGCAAATATTCTATTGCAGTGGTTCTCAAACTTTTTTAATAGCATGGTGTTTCCAACATGTTTATGATCAGATCAACTTTAATAGAAAGGCCATCGAGGACACCACTACTCATAATCAGTATCTTAATCCCTTAATGCTACCTGGGCTTCCAAGAGGCACAAATGTTTCACATCCCATTGTCCTGTTCTGCATGATTTGTATGCATTTTTCACAAAGCTGTTTGTTTTACCCGAACACAGGCTTTCTGTTCAGGCAAACCAAGAAACCTCAGATGACATAAAGCAGAGGCCAGCTAGGATGGGTACAGCTATTTTCTAGAATGAGTTTTGATTTTGATATGTAAACTGATCATTTGTGGTAGCATGCTTTATGATAAAAGCAAGTCTGCCAGAGGTTGAACCCCAAGCTAGGAACCACTACTTTTTACTGGTTGCAGCACTCCATTACTAATTGCATTTGTCAGACTTTCCAAACACTATTGAGGGGAAAGAAATAAAAAAGATTGCAGACTCTAGGAAGTCAGGTTAGTTAGCCAATCAAAGCAGAATGTCTGGTTGTGTCCTGAATTAGCTCAGCCATGGAGAACTGGCTGTGATCAGAGGTTTGAGCAAGTTTGTGCTAAGAACTGGTGGATTCAGGTGCAGTTAGACTGACTGAGGAGTGACCTGAATTTTGGGCAAGATATGGATGTGGATCCATTTTGACACACAGACTTAAGCCAGATCTGGGGTGTCACTCATACTGTATTTGGGCCAAGTTATTTCCTGTGGTCAATCAGATTTGGGACATTATCCAGGATAAAGATTTTAACTTCCTGAAGAAACTGAAAACTCTAACCACTGTAAATGCACAGCAAAGACAGTCACGCTTACCACATGTCATAGAGACAGATTGTTTTATCAACATTACTTGCGGTGTAAAGGGCCTGAAAACACAAGTTAGTGGCATCGGGATGATAGGTTAAATAAAGGATGACTCATTCATAATAACTTCCTGGAAAACATGCTGCATGGGCAAGCTAGGGAGGTAATGCAACCATAGGGCAAATTACTGTTAAAAGACTGATCATGTAGTATTTTACTAAGCAAGGGTAATCATACCAGAGAATAATGTCCTTCAAGCTACAAGGGTGGGGTCTACGAATAAAATAGACGGTGAAGTAACTCGCTGGCATTTCACTTGCTGGAAACATCCTTGGCCCTCTTTTCCTTCTTTCCTGTGTTGATCCCTGCAGCCAGATACCAACCAGACAGAAAGACTGAAAAGCACTATGACATTCCTCAAAGAATCATTTGTGGCAAATAAAAAGATAATTTAAAAGTGTGTGCAATATTAGACTAACAACAAAACTGCCAACAAAGAGACTGGTATGTTTTATAAGGCCCATGAAAAATTACAGATTTGAGCAGCTGTACATAAAAGAAACACTGTTAGTTCTTTTGAACGATAAATCTAAAACCTCCAGAGGAGTTATTGGCCTGAGTACTTAAAAATAAACAGAAACTTATTCCGAAAAAAAATATTTTAAAATATTTGTAGCATGGATATTATATATAACACTGGCTTTCAGAATTATTTAAGACTGTCGTGAGCTGCACAGAGGGAAATTTCAAGCCTGGGAGGAGAGACGCTCAGCAGCCAACAGATGATGTGATTGGCTGGACGCTCCACGTACACAAACCTAAACAGCAGCGTAAAAACAGAGACGGCCGGAGGATGAAGCAGCCGGAGCATCTTCATCATCTGAGCTAGGCGCACGTAGTCCGTGGAATCAAAACTGTGACGAGTGCATGAGAGAGCGGTGATTAATTTGACTGTTGAGGGATAACCTTTGTGTGGCTCTGCAGCGGATCCATAGTCTGCAGACAGCCAGGCACGCAGCGCAGCGCCAGACTGCACGGCGCTGTTTTCTAACATCAACTGAGGAGCATCCTGGCAGGAAGAAAAAAAAACTGGCTGGTCATGGATTTGTCCTTTCGGTAAGACTGTCTTAGCAGCATCACAAACAGCGTTTGTATTTAGAGAATAACAACAGCAGCTATGGGCTCCAGACTGAGCAGGCAGAGCAGCCTGGACAATGAAAATTTCTCCAAAAAGCGACGCAAGCTTCTAGATAATGCTGGAGAGGGAGACAGGAGCAGTCGGAGCAGCGGGGACTTTCTGTTTGCACTGATGCTGAAATCGGACAAACTACCCGGGATGCTGCGGAGGACTAACCATAGCCCCTACATGAGGCGAGTTGCGTGGATTAAGGAGATACAGAAACTGCTCCGTGATCGAAGGATAGAGCAGGCGACTGACGTGCTCAAATTACTGAGGAAGGTAAGGGGTATCTGCACAGTAAAGTCAGACCAGTTTGAATACAAAGCGTGCACGTTTGCACGCCTGCCATGATGGCCATGACAGAGCAACAGATGAGAAACTGCTCATGTGTGTAGATGTAGTGCATGTGTGCATTTTCAAAGTCCTTCAGTGCTTCAGGGTCCTCTGTACAGTCTCTGCTCCTTGTCCTTTGACCTTTGACCTTATCCCTCTTTCTCTCTTCTAGATGACTAAACATGTGTGGCTTGCCTCTTGGGCCATTTCCTCCTGCAGCATTTGTTTTGTGTGGAAAGTAGGCCACTCTCAGAGCAGTGTACCTGTGACACACTGTTTTCAGTGGCAGACACAGCATGTGACTCATTCCACTCTCACTGTGGGTAAACGTGCTTCATGTTGACATTGAATTTAAAAGGATAGCCTGCACTCTAAATGAGGAAATGGTCAGGCTGCATGCTGTGTGTCATCGCATTACCCCAAATTTCATTGTGCCAAGATGGGATCTGGATGTTTCTACACACACCGCACACAAATGAACACAATCCTATCTACATCTGCTCATGTTTCTTCCTTTATAACCAGAAATTTATCTCTCCTTAGGCTGTTGTAATGGTCTCATTACAGCAACATGTCTCATTTTATTCACCCCTTTTATTGTCTTTCTCTTTCAACAGCAACAGTTTAAGACCTGAAGTTTAGTTTATCTCGGTACAAGAAGTGGCTCCTTTCCAAGACGTTTTTATTTACTTAGGAAGTGTCATAGAAATGAAAAATCCAGGCTACTGTCAAGGCTTCAAATATCCATTATTCATACTTATTATTACTTTGTTCATAATTCAGTCTCTTTAGTTTGAGGTATTTTCTTGCCTGTAAGTATCTAATGCATCAAAAACACATTTGCATCAAACCAGAAAAAAAAACAGCCATGATTTGTCTCCATAACATTTAATATCTTTTGCAATGAATTTGTGCAGTTGTTTTCTACCAAGATAACAGCAATAAGCAGGTACTTAGTCATGACCTAGAAAATTGAAAACAATTTAGAAAAACTAGATTGAATAAACAATGTTGGGTCTTCTTTAAATGTTTGGTTTCAAGGGCTTTTATCACCTGATGTGGCACATAAGATGACAACATGCATAATAACAAGTAGGTGCATCCTAAATGGTACGACATCCATGGGGATCTTATTTGTTTGTTTGCCCTCAAGGCTCTTCTCAGTATTTTAGCTATCAACCTATCCCGCATTAATTACTCTGAAGTCTTGACACAGGAGAGAGTGGAACCTCCTTAATCAAGGCAAGGAGATAAACTGGCCAATCCAGGCTCCATGCAGGCCACCTCACAGGAGACCTGTGTTCACTTTCTCTAAATGAGCTCTGCTTTCATCAAATGAGCCTTACTTTATCTTTGCATTTGCAAGCAGGTAGATGTCTGAGAGATTGTGTTCTCTGAATCTGTAAGGCTTTTGATACAGAATTAATTGCTGTGCATCAGTTAGCTCTGTTCTAGATCTGAAAATGATCTGAGCTGAACTGCAGATGGGGAAAGGATTCATGGCTTCATGGCACACTTGTAAATGACAATTGATCGTGTCTGAACACAGACGGGAGATATTTTTAAACATTGCTTCTCAGAATGGCAGAAGCTGTTTCTTACCCTGCTTTGGGTTCAGTCTGTGTTTACTGCTGCCCTTGTTAAAAGGGGAGCCCGTAATGTGGAACTGCCAGCCTCCCACTCAGACTGCCTATTATAATCAATGCTGAATGTGTTGGAGGGGAAAAAATATGTGGATGCTTTGTGCATGTGTGTTTGTGCAAATGTGTAAACTGTTTGAAGTGTCTCAAAAGCTTTCTTTTCCCTTTAAAGCTGCACAGGCTGCACAGGCTGCAAATGGCAAGAGCTTTCCATTTGTGTCATTGAGGGAGGACATGTTGATGAGTGCAAACTGTACAATTTGATGCACACAGTTAACAATGATGACTATTGTTTGTCTCATTGCACTCAAAAAGTCATCCTATAAAGTCATTCTATGTCTCATCTCTTTAGCTGCTTTACTGCAGTTTAGGTTTTGTTTTCCTTTTTTGACTACAATTTTTTAAAAATCTAATTTTATGAGCAAACTGTGATGACAGGTGGCCAAAACTGTGTCTGGAGTCCTGACCTCTTTGTAGAAGAGTTTGTGAAGCACAATTAAAATTTACCCAAAGATTTTGAAGCCACTGTTCAATGAGCAAAAAAATGACAAGGAACCAAAAATAATGCCTTTTTATTCATTATATCAATCGAAAATACAATGCTGCTGCAAGATAACATTTATTTGGCAATTTCTCCTGTGAGGTTTTAGATGACTGAGGATCATCTGGTTTGTATATAGAAACCACTACAGCTGGATCTAAATAGTGAGTGATGGTTTTAACAATATATTCTTTGGCATGCTGGAAAGTGCACTGTGACTGAGCCATGGAGGTGTGATTATATATGCCAAACATTCTCAGCGAGTCCCCCAAGCTCTCACTGCCCAACTGCAGATGAAAGGGCTCCTGTCTCTTTTAATGAATATTTAAAGCAAAACACTCCTTTTATCTCTCCATTTGAAGTCACAGTGCCCTTGACACAGAAGGCACCTAATGTTTCTTTTTTTTTTTAGGTGCAAAGGCATACCGGTAGATTCTTGATTATTGTTTGTTTTAGTTTTGCTTCGTTTTTCCTTTTAGCTCACTTTTGCTGTGTAAGTAATTTCTCTTGTTTGCTTTGGTAGGATCTGGGTTTGGAAGGCACCTCACTCAATGACATCTTGTACAAAAATGCTGCCTTCCTCAATCTGGTGGACCCAATCTCCCATGAACTACTGCTCAGCTTGGCTCGAGAGATGCAGTGTCCTAAGAAGGTCAGTTGTTTTCTGTTTGTGTTTTCTGAGGTAGTAAAAACATGAATTGCTTCAGAAAATTAATCCTTAAAACTGTTTAGATGCAGATTGTTAAATTTGTCCAGCCTGAAAACACAGAAAACAGAATGACCTGCCAATGTCAGCAAATCCAAGAAGCGCATTAAATAGAAAAGGCTGTTTTGTGCCCTGATAAGAATTCATAATTCTGTATTACTTAACCACCAGTGGTTAATGTTTGGATGTTAGAAATGGCCACTAGCATCAACAACATGGCTAATGATCTGATATTAACAGTGTTTACTTGTGACTTTGTTAAATCTTGCCTCTCCTGTGTTCTTCCTGTGTCTTCCTCCTCACACGCTCTGCATGTGATTAGATTTTCTCGCTCCAGCATGGCAACGAAATTGTGTTTTGTTCAGGACTAGCTGAATCAGCCAAGAGTGATAAAAGGCCATTTTCTCTGTTCATGTGAAAGATATCTCAGGTGCAGGTTGAAAGGTTTTAGAAAATGAAGGAAACCTTTTCTGAATCAGAACTTAGATAGTGTGATATAATAAACTGCAGAGATGTATTCTTGTGCACACAAGCAGAAAATCTCCAACTGAAAGCTGCTGCTTCATGGTTTCTTTTTTCTGTGAGCTATTATCAACACATTTTCCTCTCTTCTACAGGATGCAGACACTATAAAATCTTCTGATAAGATTTGTAGACAGCTGATCTACCACCTGACTCCGCACTCAAAGTGGCTGAGACAGAGCATGTCCAGACAGAAATCCCAGGCCTGGTAAGCCCTTCTGTCCAGATACACAGTCTGTAATAAATCTGCAGCTCTGCACAACAGAAAGCAACATTGGGCTCAACCAGAAATGATTTCCATCTTTGTAGCTGACATTGAAATAGGACAGAGCTGGCCAGGGGCTGGCCTGACAGGAACGTCATAGCCACAGCTGTCTGTGATATCTCCTTTGAAGTGCTATTGGCTTTACTCTCTTCAAAACTGGCAACAAATTTGTCCATCTGTTTACTGGAGAAAATCTGAGAGTTTTTAGAGTCAGTTGCTCTTCATGTTAAAATGTTGAATGCCAAATTAGCTCATGGACATTTTTTTCAGTGCTTTAAGTACTAATATTCATAAGCATCTATCAGGATTATTTTTTGTGTTATCAGGAATGCTACAGATGCCTAGACACTAACATATTCATATTCTAGGGATGAAATAATAAAAGGGAGACAAAGTGAGTTCTGTGAGATAATACAGGTTCATTATGAGTCATTTAAGCTACCAACACAAAGAAGCAGAGTTAAGGCTAAGATATATTCACAGGGATTGGGCAGGACCGTAGACTTAGCTGTTGATCTGCGAGAGGTGTGCTTATGTTTTCTTTTTGACATTAAATTATGCATAAAAGAAGAAAGGCGGATAACTTATCTGACACTCACAGTATCTCAAAAACTGTGCAGATACATTACATTACAACAAATCCAAAGGCACTTTCTTTACTTAGTCATATAGCCAACAGAATATTCATCCAGAAGATGTGGTCCAACTGCTTCATCTGTCCTTATGTTCACGGAAAAATAGCTTTACTTAAAGCTACAGACAGAAAGTAGTTAATGTACTCAACATTAATATTAAAACCAGGGGGATGGTGAGCATAGCTCTCTTTTAAGCTAACTAGATAAATCTGTCTTCTTAGCAGCACCTCAGAAGCTTACTAAATAATGTGCTATTTCTCATTTTAATCTGTAAGGAAAAATACTGTGACCTTTGTCTCTACAAACAAGATATAGTGTTTTAAAAACATGAGTTTGTACTCTGTATACACTAATAATGCTAAGCTACAGTATTTAAACTGTCTTCATAATTAGTACACAGATATGAGCATATTTCCCAAATGAGAAATTAACTGTCCACATTAGCATGAAAGACAGTCTAAACATTTTTTTTTAGGGGGGGGGGGGGTATAATTTGATTTTCTTCATCTTCCAACTTTATTTAGCTGCAAGAATCTTGCCTTCATCTGTGCAAAAATGCAACAATACCAATTCTGTGAGGTTTTTCTGTACTCAGAGGAAACAAACATCTCAGTTCTTGTTAATGCCAGTGGATTGTTCTTTCTTTCATTATCCAGCATTAGCTTAGTACACTCATTGCTCCAAATACAGTACTGAATGCCACACCGAATTAATATCTGAATCTCACTAATCTGGTTAATCTATATAATTAGTTTATTTGGATTTAGCTTAATTCTTTCCTTCTTTTTCCCCCTTTTGGCCATTTTAACATTTAATCAAACAGATTGTCTATGGGCTTGATGGAAGCCATGACCCAGAATTGCTTGCAACTGCTCTCATTTGTTCATGTGGGCTTGAAGATAGCCAACACATTTTTTTTCTTTGATTTTTACATCTGTCATTCTTTGGCTTCCTAAGCACTTTTTTTAAATCCTCTAAACCCTCAAAAATAAAAACATTTTCCTTTATTTTTAATCCATTCTCTTGTCAGCAAATTACTATTGTAATCATCTCGTACATTTAATCTTTATCATTAGTTTTTGCTTTAAGTTGATAATGTCATGAAAATACTAATTAATTCCCTGTTCTCACAGAGAGAAGACAAATTGCTTGGAACATGTTTTTTGGGTCTTGTTTGTGACTAAAACATCTCCCACAAGCAGATATCATGGTTCAGATGCTTTTAAAACTGATGTGGATTGGGTTTTCTGCTGCATGCAGGACAATCAATGGTGTGTGTGTGTGTGTGTGTGTGTGTGTGTGTGTGTGTGTGTGTGTGTGTGTGTGTGTGTGTATGTGTTTCGTTAAAGCTGCATGCACAGTCGGCTGAACAGAACACAACAGAAAATAAATTGAAAGTCTAAGTTACACATCTGGACGCAGATGTGATTGAGTTGCTCATGTCATACATGGTGGACTTAACCCATGAGACGACTGAAACTGATTATAAAGAAATGACTGAACACCAGAGATGCCAGTAACGCGTTACAAAGTAACGCGTTACAGTAATCTGACTACATATTTTAACAAAATATAATCTAACGCGTTAGGATGTCCTACAATGTAATCAAATTACCGTTACTCTTCATATTCGTCCTGCGTTACTTCGGCACTCCCCACTCCTTTCACATATGATTTGAAATCAAGCCCGTGGACGAAAGTGTATTTATCTAACTCAACACACCTTCTCATTAACGGTGGTACAGAAATTTTATGTACTCGTAAGCATGCAGTTTCCTTTCTTCGCTGAAACTTGACCTTTTTTAAATCGACAAACACAAATCATTCACTGCACATGACTTTAGAAAAAAATATGATATAGAAACTTATTACCCTGGTGCATGATGGGAGGTCCGCCTCTCCACTTCCCTCATCAGAACCTATTCCAAACCGAATTGATTTTTTTTTTTTAATTAGTCCGTTACTATTTCATTATTTTCTCATGTGTAAACGTAAAACATAATGCAGATTTGTCTTATGCTTTTTTTTTTTTTGTTTGTTTGTTTTTTTTTCCCCCGTAATTTTCAAAACTTGCAAGCTGCCTCTGGAACTGAGGTGGACGTTAAAGTCCGGTTATCGCGAGAACGTGACATGAACTGTATTTACTTATGTTGATGGTCACAAGCTCAACAATGGAACAAGAAGAAAAAGGTGCGTTTTCACATTGGAAATTCCGCCATTACTTTCAATTTATTTCATCTAAAGAGATGGACTACCTAAGGTCAGGGCATGAACTTCAGGTTTTGGATGTGTTTCCTACCATAAAGAAAATATTCCTGAAGTATAACACTCCACCTCCATCTAGTGCTCCTGTCGAGCGACTTTTTAGTCTCGGAGGTTTGGTGCTCACTCCTAAAAGGAACAGATTATCTGACAAGAGATTTGAGAAGCTTCTCTTACTGAGATATAACCACAGGTTCACTTCTCCCTCTTTTCCATAAACATAGGATGAAGGCCACATCACTCATAGCCACCTTTGGTGTTAAGCTGGTGTTAGATGTTATGTAAAACCAATTGCTGCTTTAATGCTGTGACCATAACGAGAGATGTTGCTTTATTTTATTGTTATTCATTTGAATTAATGTATATGATGGTAGGGAAGAAGCACTGAATGATTTACAAAGTTAATAACAGACTGACTATGTTCATAGAAGGTGAAAAACAATTAAAAGTTACAAGTTGCAAAACATTGTAAAGTCACCATTCGTAACTAATGCACTTTCAGTAAAGTATATACGAAAAAAAATCGATTGTCATTTTATTGTTTGGGGGGTTTTAACTAATAAAGTAACTAGTAATCTAACTTAGTTACTTCTAAACCTTAGTAATCAGTAAAGTAACTAGATTACTTTTTAAAGAAGTAATCAGTAATCAGTGGTCAGATTACTTTTTCAAGTAATCTGTGGCATCACTGCTGAACACAAATGGTGCAGCAAATGACAAGATGGTGTGGAGCAATGTAATAATTTCCCAGAGGGAGCGCAAGTAAAAAAACACTACTTGAAAACGAGATTTTCTTTTTTTTAATGACAGCTCTCTTCATCCACCAACTCTTTAACACATGTAGTTTAACTAGGTCAAAAATATATTGTTTTGCACACACACGCACACACACACTTGATTTGATTTACTCTTACAGATGCCATGGTCCGTGGATGTGGGCTTGGTTGTCTTTTAGTCTTGTCATTTTGAATTCTGTCTTTCCTGTTTTATTTTGTAGTTTGTCCTCTTGTGTATTCTGTTTTGCTTTCTGCTTCCTGTTCGTTTGTACACCTGGTGAGATTTGCTCATTTGCTTCACCTGCTCCCTTCTAGTTCCTTAGTGTATTTATTCCCCTTGGTTTCAGTTTTCCTTGGTCAGATCATCCGTTGTGTTCTCCTGTCGTGTTTCTTGGTTCATCTGTAAGTTTATCATTAAACCTTGTTCCTGCACCTGTCTGCCTCCCCATCCTAAATTTGGGTCCACTTCTTCCTCAACTCATGACAGCAGCATTCAAATGCTGCCTTGATACATTAAACCACTGACACATGGGGACAACTGACCCTTTCTCAGTGTTTGAGTTTAAAGAAAAAAAACTTCACCCGATGTAAATGTGATTATTTGATTATTTAATTTATATTAATTATTGTGTTGGTGTTTGATCATTTCTATTATTACAGAACTAATGACATATACATTTACATTCAGATTCAGATTTGTCATTTAGCAGTGTCATGATGCAAAGCAGAACTAAATCAGGAACATGGCATTATAAAAAGAAAACAGGACTATCTAAAAATTATATATACATATTTTTTGGGACTTTGTGTACCTGGTCTTTGAATTTGTTGTTGTCTTAACTGTGTTTGGTGGTCATAGAGATGGTTTTACTGAGCTATTAGCTGAGATTCTGGACTTTCTGTGGATATGACATATGTTTATAGTTACATTTACAGACCTGACATTACACTGTAAAAATGGATGTTAACAGATGCAAGATGCAAGAGGTTAAGCTGAACAGTCAAGCTAAGAATGCAAAGTTAGAACATTTAGAGGCAAGAAATCTGGATAATGAACCACTAAAGGTGCATGGATGGAAGTTATTGTACATATTGTGAATATTTCTCTCTCCTCACCATCTAGAAGCTGTGAGATTCTAATCCTGCTTTCTGTCTGTTCACCTGATGCTGATATTTATCACATATTGTTCCTTCTGTGTTTAGAAGGATGCAGCTTCACAGCTTTAAATTCATCCTGCTGACTTTTTACCTTTTAGTTAGTAAATCCTGAACATTTCATCCTTCTTTGTCATAAATATTTGATTTTATAAATATATATTAAGAAATATTTTAACTGTTGCTGTTTAAAGAGAAAATTGCTGCTAAATCTGTTTATGTGTTTAGTGCAGGGGTCTGCAGCCTTTCCAATCCAAAGAGCCATTTTTCCCTCAGCCAGCTAAATAAAACTCCTTTAGAGACTCAAATGTTACAAGACTTTTCAAAAAGGCAACTTAATAAATATTTTAATGAAGAGCCACCATAGGATATTTGTTATTTTTGAAGAACCACATTTTTATTTCCATTTTTAGGTTTTAAAATAAAGAAAAATATAAAAATTTAGCACATTGAGGTTATATAGACTTTCTTCTATGTAATGTAGATGGTTGTGTAAAATAATGTTAAAAACAGCTCATTGTTTCTAATGTAATGACAAGAAAAATAGAAAAAAATTACTGTTACTCTTAGTGTCATTATGTTGTGGAAATTCAATTAAATTATTCCATTAAAAAACTGAAAAATTGCTCAGACCTGCAGCTGTTATTATTATATCTATATTTAAAAACATTAGTTAATCCTTTAGCATATTTAGCCACGTATAAAGAGCCATTGTGGAAGGTCCAGAGACCCAGTAGACCTTCTTTTAAAGGAAAAGGTCTTTTTTGCGTGACAATGTGATTAATATATATATATATATATATACATATATATATATATTGTTCTATTGTGGTATCAGATTAAACTGAAAGAAGGATGAAAGAGAGGACGACTTAGACATCCATTATTCCTGCTTCCTGAGCTCAAAAGGATGAGCTTGTCTGAAAAGAAGAGTTTTGAGATCAAAACCTATTAACACATGCAGGGAAGCCTCTGCCATGGCCATTAAGATTTTTGTGCCTCTAGTGGAAATGAGGTTATTGTCAAATAAAAACTGACTTTGATAAAGATAGTGAGGCTGGCAAATGTCTCATCCTCAGTAGCCGATTAAATCCATTTAGCCGGGCTTCATAGGCAGATATTCTGCTTTTTTTTCCTTTGAGTTTTTCCATTTATTACAAACCTTTGTGTTTATTATTCTTCAGCTGCTTTTAAAATGAAGCAGATGCTGTAGAAGGCACATCTACTTTTAACGTGACCAAAAAACACTTCAAAGCCTAACAGGTGACAGGTACTGCAGTGGATGTCACTGTAAGTGCAAGCACCAGAGGATGCTTTAATTCACAATGACACCACATCAGCATTACAGGCCACTTCAGTAGCAGCTCACGTTAAATGCATTGCATCCTCCTGGGTGGGTGGAGATGGGCACCAGTAAATGGAAGTGACTATGAACAAAGGGGCAAGGGAGGGTGTAAATAATGTATACATTTTCATCTGCAATGTAAAGCAATAGCCTTTGCAATGGGAAGGGGTACCTTAAATTTAGATTTTTTTTGTATTGCGCAGTAGATGGATAAGGTTTTAAAGCTATTCCAAGGATTGTAGTAAAACCAACAGCAGACCTGCCTGTAATACTGTGTGCTCACACAATAGCTGCAGTTTGTAGATGCTGTCAAATTAACAAGATACAACTAGAATGCATCCAGAAAGCAAACACCTTCACAATGTGTAATTCCTATCATTATAAAAAGGTAAAATCAGTATTTAAATGTACACATATGCACACTTTTTGAATAATAGCACACATCCTATACTTTATTTACTTTAACACATATATATAGTAATATTGCTAATTATTGCTATAATATATTTGCTAATGTGACTCATGATGGGTTAAAGCAGGATGTATTGTGAATTTCTGTTTTTTACAATAATATCAGAATAAATATAAGCATTTAATTTGATTTACTAAGAATTACAGTTAAATATCCTCAAGTCTGCGGGTTTCTCTAGAAGTGGAGCATCAGTGTGAACAGACGCACATCTACATGTTGCATGACCCACTTATCTACAGAAACAAGATTTTCTCTGTTGATAGCTGGGGTGGAGAAATGTGATCACAGCTATTTATCTGCCTGTCTGTGCGTCTGTCAGCAAAATTATTGAGCTGAATTTTATGGCACTTGGAGAGGTGGAACATGGGCAGCAGAGCATAGACTTTAAATTTTTATGCTGATTTGGGCCACTTTCCTCGAGACTGTGATTTAACGGCAGGCTCGGTGGAAGATGTGCCCTCAGACTGCCCCTCTAGTTAATTTTGTTGACAAGAGTGAAATTCTTAACATGATATGACATTTCTTTATTTTATTACTTTATTAAATATTTGATATGAACATGCTTGTCCATTCTCCTTAGATTTGTCAGCTGGTACCTGACAAATCATCATCATTCTTGCTGTCGTCCACTTATTCATGGCAATCATGAAAGTAACATTTTTAAATTCATGTTTTATAACTTTTCCTTGCAGAGTCTTTTATTTGCCCAAAACTCCAGCACAACAGTGCAGATTGTTTCTTAATTAAATGTGTAATTTGGTGGGCAACGTGGATTTATGTACCATTTATCATCTTTAATGTATTAAAGCCTCATTTTCAATGTAATTTTACAAGTGTTACATTTATATTAATTCAGAAAGGGCAACAGTTCTCAAGAACATGGAGCAAAGATTTAACAAATAAGGACACTATACAACTTAATCTCTTTTCTGTCCCACCTTATAACTTAAATTTGTAAAAAAAAATGTCCAGAAATCTTCTTTATCTTCTAAAACACAACTTTATTTTGTGTTTTAGGTTTAAACTGGTCTGGCTCGGTGCTATATACCTCTGCTGATTGCCCTCCAAGCATCAAACCCGGATGTTTTGGCTCTTTTGTTTACATCATATTAACTCCCCATGCTTCACTCTCTGTTCCTTCTGCTCCAAGTTGGACAGCTTGCCCCCTACTATATGCTAAACAGGAAGCCCGACATGAAGTAAAATGACAGGCTTCAACCAAAGTCACCAACAAAAATCCCCTCATTAAAACCTCTTTTTTTGTGTGTTTTGTGTCTAGTATCTCCAAAAAGTCATGTAAGTAATGCCAAGATCTTTTTCTTCTTGTTTCTCAACAGTCTCAAGACAACTCTACAGAAAAAGCTGTCCAGTGACAGCGTGGATTTGTCTGGAATTCCTCTGTCCACTCGTGATGTCCGTCAAGTCGTGTTTTACCTTCAAAACAACAGAGACAGTGTCGTGGCGGTGGACATCAGTTTTACAGAACTCCAGGACGGGAATCTGAGGCTGCTTCTGCCTCTTCTTGCCTCTCTGCCCAAACTCAGCACTCTGGCTCTCAACGGTAACCGCCTCACCCTGGCTATTCTTAAAGACCTTACCGAAATGCTCAAAGACCCCAAGAAGTTTTCCAGCCTGGCATGGATTGACCTGGGAAACAATGTGGACATTTTTACCATGCCTCAGCCGCTGCTAGTGGCGTTGCGTCGACGCTGCAGCCTGAAGAGCAGCCTGCCTACCATCTACGAATACACAGAGGGTCAGCCCTACTGCTACCACCTGGAGACTTCTATTGAAGAGCCCAGTCACTATGAGGAGGAGGAAGAGGAGGAGGAAGAGGAAGAAGAAGACGAAGATGATGTGGAGAATAAATTTGAGCTGGAGCCTTGGGGTTTAGGAGAGAAGCAGCTCTCTAAAGAGTTCACCCTTCACTACTGTGAGAGGTGATGGAGTGTTTTCTCTCTGAGGCTCTTTCAACTGTGGTTGAAATGTCGTCCCACAGCACTCTGTTACTTCCTTCGCCTTCTTGCCCTCACACCATGAGCCCAGTTACCCTTTGAGGCACAGGGGAGACCAGTGCCCACATTGTGAACTTCTCGTCCCAACACTGCTACAAGCTATATCTAACCATCTCTGAGTTAACCCACATAAGATAGTGACAATGAAGTGACAGCCATGATGGCAGACTTACTGTGTTGGTGGATGGTGCTCTTTGGAGCAAGGTGCGGTTTCATTGGAGGGGGGCTGGAAGAGTTAATGAACCAGTGCTCTCTCTCTCTTTCTCTCTCTTTCTCCAACTCTATCACTCTAGCCTTCTCTCTCTTTCACCCTCTTCGTCTCTGTGTGAAGGTAGCAGCTGAGGAGCCAATCTCAAGGAGATTTAGATCAGTTGGTTGGAGGAAGGAGCAGCATCCCAGCGGTAGCTGAAGCTGAACTGGTGTTAGTTGGGAAACAGTGGGTCCCTCTGGGTTCTCTACCAGGACTGAGACTATCTCTGGCAGGCAGGGCCTAGCTCCACATTGTGTGTTCTCTGTTAATCTCTCAACAAAAGCTATGACACAAGTTCAACAGACTATACAGCCGACAACCCATCACGTGATACTGGCAAAACTGCAAAGTCGACTTTTTGCGTTTTCCCCCCCTTTCCAAATGTCCACTTGTGAATACCCATGCAGCCCTTGTGTAGATGTAAATGAGGACACAAAACATGACTGTTGTGTTTCCACGGGCTATTTTTGTGCACTTTGGTGAACAAAACAATCTTAGAAGACAACAGGTAGGATTCAACAATGGATAGGTGTCACTGATTGTTTTTGTACTGGTCTAAAAGCTGATATTCAACTCTGTGTAATTATTGAGCTGTGTAGGTCATCAGCACAGTGTCTCAGTGCATTTAGGACACTCCAGCTAAGTGTTAATATGGTCCACTGCATCAGAGCAGTGCCCAAAAAGCCCGTCCTACTGGTGTTTGTCTCCACAGGTGTGTTAGCATTTCTTTTTATTGTTGCTGTACCTCACTGACCCTGTGTTACAACACACTTTCATGATTGTTATCTATTGGTTGTAGACTGTTTGCAGTAGCATATAATAATTAAGTTAGACTGAGCAAAACACTACAACACACTCTAAGGTACTATTGTATTTACATTTCTGTTTCACAACAGCATATACTCTGTACATTGTTTCTAACTAGACATTAGCAGAGCAGAGGCTGAAAGTATACCTCTTTCAGGTGAAATGATTGTTAGAAGGACCGTTCAAAATAACTTCACCAGATATATAATTAATGTTTAATGTGTGTTATATGTGTTTGTAATAGTAAACTGTCTGATTGCTGCAATGACAATTCATGTTATTGTTTTGGTGTTCTGTCTCTTGTCCAACTCAGTAATTGTGTTAATGACTAATGAGTATGAAACTGAGCCCAGTGACCTCCAGCTGTAGGCTTGAGCAGCAGACAAAAGGGGGCATGACTGATAGGATTACACAATTTAACAGAAAATAGTTCAATAATGTAATTCACAGTCAGAGCAGATATCTTTTATAAGGAATGTTTCAATCTGAATGTCCTCTTGGAAATTACACCCCTGTCCACTTAGTTTCGTTTCATGTGTCAGTGTCAAACCTTTCCTTGTTATAACTTGTGTGTATTTGTCTCAGACAAAACAATGACTGCCAATAAAAGTACTGATCAAATCTTGGAAGTGATGTCTGCTTTATTTTAGCCATTATGAAAGGAATTCACAGAATGGTTGCAACATCTGGGTCACCAGGAGAGCCTGCAGCTGTTCCCAGAAGCCAAGCAGCAGATTGATTTGTCCAGATTATGCTGCAAATAGGGCAATAAAAGAAACAAGCTCAGACCATGCTGTTTGGGATTGGTAGTTGGAGTGCTAAAGTTGTTTGTGAGCCAGTGGATCATCTGTGCCACTGCGTGCTGTCAGGGAAATGCCTGAGCTTGCCGCCATTTGCCAGGGAAAGCCAGGGTGGTCATTGCATGAGGCCCTGCCCATGATCCTCTCCTGGCAACCTTTTGTTCATGCTGCCAGACATGGTAATGTGGCATTTGAAACAGGTGGTTCCTATAAGGTCAGGAAACAGTGTGACTGTCACACCCCCTGAGGTCCAAATACCATGTGGAAGGGCAAAGCAATTTACCCTAAAAATCATCACTTCATCATCTGACATTTTTCCTTCACATTTTATTGAGTTCTCTGTATTACCAGTAACAAAAATATATAAATCCATTTCCTCCACAGTGTTTGATTCAATGGCATGCTGTAGTTTTCTAAGCAGACATAGAAAGTGCATTAGATACAACAATCAAGAGTCCTCTTATGTGGAAACAGCTGAGTTTGGGTTGACAGTGTAATCATAATCTCAATTTATAAGACAAGCTTATAACAGGTGACCCTGACATTAATTATGCTGCTGAAGACTCAAAACTGCTGCAACCCTCCCTTCAGTCTCTATGCACTTGAAATCCTTTTACATGTCATTAATGGTGTGTATTTCTCCTGTAGATTCCTCACTGTCATTTCTCTCTGTAGCAGCATGTTTCCATTTGCTGGTTACTGACCCCACAAACATTCATAGTGTTCACTGTTGTTTGTGCTTCTGTGCTCATCTGTTTTCTCTCCTCTCGTAAATTATACAGCTGCTCGCCCTGATACAGGTTTTGTCAAAGAAGTTTGTTGTTAAGCATTTGTTACAAATGATTCCCATCATTTCTGCTAAAATTAAAATTAAGTATTTACGTTATTATATTAAAAGTCCTGGTATGATTGTATTATGATTTGACAGTACATAAAGAAAATCCAAGTGAACTGAATCTGAACTATTTAATTTGATTATCTTGCTCCAGTTGTTGCATGTTCTGGCCCAAAGAAAAGAAAATCATTATTATAAAGAAGCACAGAGAAGTCACGGTGGCTGCACAGAGTACATTGTGGAGCAGAGGAACTGATTTTAATAACAGTGACCTCAGGTCATCGGCATCGACTGGCTGGCAGAAAGTCACTTGAGTGCATCCTCTGACAAAACAGACAAACAAAAAAAACCAAAACTCTGCCACTATTACCTGTTTGTTAAGTGAATTGTACCACCAGGATTTATTCATTTTCTCATTTTAATTTATGTTATTTCTTTAGCTTTAAATGCATTTAACCTCCAATAAATCTTATAATGCAATAATATTGCCATATAGCTCTGGCTACTTTGTGTCCATCAAGTTCATTATAAGCACTTAGTAAGTAAAGCCCAGTTAATACTGTTAAACAGATTATGTCAGATTATAATGGCTCATTCATATTTCTCTAACATGTATTGAATAGAAATTTAAAAATTACATTAGCCAATTTTTGACAATTTTCCCTCTGAGTATGAACAGCTTTAACATTTTCAGCAGAAAATAATTATCCTGAAAACATAAAAGGCATTTTCAGATGTTCATTTATATAACAAAAAGTATGTAAAAATTGAGAATATATTTTATTTGAGTATTTCAAATGAGGCCAATATGTCATTTGCAGCATGGACAGTAAATTCAATGGACTGAGTTCAGATATGAAAGATTAATAAACAGTTTCAGTACTAAAAGAATGCCATGGGGGAGGGAAGCTGCTGCAAACACAACAAATACCAGATATTAAAAACATATTCACAAATAGGACATAGGACTTGGATAAAAACATTTACTACTATAAAATAATTTGTAAGAGAGCATCAATCAGTACCCTGTAAAAAAGATTTCACAATAAAAACAAAAAATGGAAATAAACTTGGAACGATAAAGACGTGTACAAAAGAGTTACCCAAGGTCAGACACAGTACCAGAGACACTGCCTTGTTTCGCACAGCTCAATTCATCTTATTTTTACTCTCAGTTCTCTTCAGATACCATGTGTTTACTGAAACTCATATATGCTACAGCACGTTCAGCTCATGGAACCTGTTTTTCAGTGTGTTGTTATATAACTTTTCAACTTTTCGGTCTGCAGGAAGGTTTTGAAAACTTTAATGACATCATTTACATTACAGCCAATATCCTTGATTCTTGGTCTCAGTAACCAGCTGCCTCTCCCAGTTTCCTGGCATCAGACACGGCACAGACGCATCCATCCTCCTTCTCCACAGCGTTAACCACGTTGTAGAATTTTTTTGCTGTGTCATGATTGTGTCCAAGAGCTTTAAGAGCCTCAGCTACATGCTGAAGGGAAGAGGGGAGGGAAATCAAATTAAACAAAAGCAATGCAATGTGTTATTTTATCAAGGAAAAAGAAGGGGGGGGGGGGGGGGGGGGGGGTGAATTTATTACCGTATCAAAGCCAGGTTCAAACTTCACTGCATTTTGAGAGTCAACAAAAACAACAGGAGCTGCTATTGCATCCTTAAGGCTCTTTCCAAACCAAAGGTGGTTGATGAGCGCCTGGAAGAGAAATAAAGTTATATATTGTAATCTGCTGGATGGGGAGGTAATGGTTATGGGTTACAGGAATGATGAAGACACTTGCTAGTGCTTGCTAGGACAACAGTAAGGGTCATTTGTGTGCAGCAATTAATCTTAATGGCACTTAGTGTGATTGCCATGGACACGTACTGAGGCCATCCCAGTCGTGATCATACCCCCACCACTTGATCCAATCACCAGCAATTTTGACTGAGACTTCAGCACAACGGGAGCCATGGAGGAAGGAGGCTGCTCCCCTGCAAACACAACAAAAGCTTTGATTGACAGGACAGACAGCTTCAATTCATACTGATCTGTGAGGAGAACAAGACGAAAATGATTATGAATGCAATCAATAGAGCAACTGAATGAAGTGAATCACATACTGAATGCCACCTTTTTTAATCTTGATGTTTTCCTCTACTTTTGTTCAGTATCTCTTACCAGACTTTAGTTAACTTGAAAAGAAGCATTTAAAGCAAAATTCCCTTTTTTATTGTTGGCATTTAAGTGTTCCCGGTTTGTTGTGAAATGCACAAAATGTGAGAAAAGACCATTTAGAAATTTTTGTCCATCCTCCAGAGATTGGAGACTGGGCCTGTAAACGACCCATTCAGGTTTGAATCTGGTTGTGACGTCAAAGCTGGATAAGCACTGCTTGAATCTGGCAAACAGGTCTGCACATGCACCATTGATCCTCATTCTTATACACTAAACAAGCTGCTGCTTTGCAGTTGCCCACTGCTATTTTCTTGTTAGACCTGATTCTGCTAACTTTAATATTTTTTCTTAAGAGTACAATCAACAAGCGACAAACAAATGCTTTTGAGCTGGCAGGTAAAATCATAACTTAACCCCAGTTTGCTCGGGAGCATAAAGACTGGACTCGGGAGCAGTGGAAGAAGGTCATGTGATCTGATGCGTCCAAAGTGACTGGAGCATCAGAGTATGAAGAGAGGCAGATGAAGTGATGCAACCCTCATAATGAGTGCCTACTGTTCAAGCCTGTGGGGGCAGTCTATGATCTGAGTTGCTGCAGTTGGTCAGGTCTAGGTTCAGCAACATTATGTGTTCAAAGAATGAGGTCAGCTGATACCTGAATATACTGAATGACCAAGTTATTCAATCAATGGACTTTTTTCTTCCGTGATGGCATAGGTATATTTCAAGATGACAATGCCAGGAGCTCCTTAAGAATCTTTGGGATGTGCTGGAGAAGGCTTTCTGCGGTAGTCGGACTCTCCCGTCATCAATACAAGAACTTGGCCAGGCAGTGTGGATTGAGCTGGTTTGAATGCACGTATGGGCATGTGGGGGTTTGTCTTTAACCTGACACCAAAATGCTGAACAGGTTTGGCAGGAATAATGCAAGATGAAATATCTTAATATAACAAGGACTGTTTCCTGGTGAAAACAGGATCATTTATCTTGAGAAAACGAAGTTTGTTTTCTTAAGATAGAGATATTTTGATCCCATTATCGTGAGAAAACAGTGTTTAAAAAAGCATGCAAGCCTGCCCGCCCGTGACTTCCCTAGAAAAGGTCTGAGTACTAAAATTAGTATAATTCTTAGAAAAAGATACCTTTAAGAGAAGGTAAATGGATCGTCACAGACTATATTGATTTGATTCCATTTTAAGCTTGTTATTCTGTGTTGAAGTAAGTTGACTGCCAGCTAAATAAAAACTGTTCAAAGGATCCTTGCTTTTGTTCTGGAGCCTGAAACTATTGTACCTGAATTAAAACAATGATTTTTTTCAACCATTTATTCAGCTGACAGTCAACTTCTAACAAAATACAATAAAGATATAAAAACTGAAATGAATATTATCAGCTGAATAAAAACTATTTAAAGAAACTGTGTCTCAATTCTGGAGCCTGACAATGTCACACAGCACTGTACCATTATCGTTTTGTAGCTGCAAAACAGGACATGAAAATGCATCATGTTTATATAATTACCAGGAAATATGTTGTCAACTCTCCCACAGAAGTCAGACAGCTCATTGTTGAGGATGACCCCAGTGCTTGGAGAGAAGATTCTTGAACCAAATCTGTTATAAATAAATATAATATAAGAAAGTATTAATATAATATAATATAATATAATATAATATAATATAATATAATATAATATAATATAATATAATTTAATATAATATAATATATATTAAATAGATTGTTTTGATCTGATTTTAAAATCAAATCCATCTTTGCATGTCACACAGCTTAACCAAACTGAGCTCCCTAATGGTGCTGTTATAAAAAGCATTTTGTTTGTGATGACTAAACTCTTATTCCTTAATCATTTAAATCATTTAAATCTCCATAATCTTTATGCTTTCAGACTAGCACTGATATGTGTTGGCTGATTTCTAATTGGGATGCAGAATAATTCAGATACTGACATGTGGTTGATGGTGCTGGTGACTGATACAGCACATCCGTCTTCAGCCAACACAGACACATGAGTGGTGCCAAAGCTGTCCGGATACGGAGTGATGTTGTAATACTGGAGATCATGTGTTTTGTCACTGCTAATCAAGCTCCGTATGTGGTTGGCAAAGCTATCCTCTGTGAATTTCTTCGCCATCTGTAAATAGCACGCAGCATTTAAACACACACACACACAGAGGAAAACATGCACAGGAAAATTATTAAATTCGAACTAAATCTGAAAGGGATTTGCAACCTATCTAATAATTTTCACTCCAGTTTCTGTCCTACTAAAAATTTCAGGCAAAATTAATACTTGAGCAGAATTTAGTTTCGCAATGAAACACCTAATAACAAAAATGCCAGTATTTGGATATGAAACTGATTTTAAAAAAAAAAGACAAATACTGGTTGCTTTGTCACACACAGCAAATGCATTCTCCTTACAAATGTGACACCATTTAAAAGGGGAAAAAACAGACTTTCCAACAGCATAAGATTTATTGCCAAGAAGCATTGTTTACTACAAAGAAATAAGAAATAAGTTTATCATCTGCACTCTGCTTTGCTACTTCTATTAAAGCCCAACCATGTGACCGAATTGTCTAATAGCGTTCAACACCTGCACCTTTAACCACTTTATATTTGTCTTACTTGGATGATCATAACAGCAACGGCATGTTGACTCGTATGAAAAATACCAATATATTTAGATGTAAGCCGAACAAAATACATAGTGAATTCATACATAAAAACAATTTTAATTAAAAAGCATCTGCTATGAACTCCCCTTCATTTAGCTAAAGCTTGACAGATACATAAACAATTGTTAATCAAGTCGAGTTTAAGATATTCCATCTCATCGGTTACATTAAGTCAGATACTGAACTAAAGGTCTTTATTTGTAACATTAAGGTATTTCATATCATTTTATACCATAGCACTGCCACTGCTCCTTGAGCAAGGATCTATTCCTCCTACCTTCAGACATCAACTTCACTACCAGAATACAATAATTATATATAAAATAATGGAAAAATATTCACTGAGGGAATTTAGTGACACTTACTTCTTCGAAGCTGAACTTTGGATCCCGGATGTGCCTTTTAATTCCATTGGCAAATTTTAAAGCTTCAACATAGCGGTGATAAAACAGCGTCTTTTGTTCAGCAGTCTGAGGAGCTAAATTCAAGTGATATCCTGTAAATAAAATTAATTGTTTATATTTTGTAACAATCAACTAATAGTGTGCCTTAATTCCAAAAATTAATCAAAAATGATTCTTTATATTTGTCTGAAACACAAGTCAGTGCATCATTATTGCAATAAACATTTTAAAATGGTAATCCGGTAATCCTATTCAGTTTGCACATTTTCTAACATGCTTCGTTTTATGATTAGAGCAGCAACTCTGACATCTGTGTCCAACAGGAACCTTTCATGATGTTGAGGATGAGGCTGAGGATGATTCCTCCTGCAGGGGGTGGGGGAATGTACATCTGGTACTCTCCCAAAGGAACAGCCCACGCATCAGTCACTGTAACTTTATACGATGCCAAGTCCTGCAGCGTGAGAGTTCCTCCTGTACAAAAACATTGAAACAGATGCTTCTTGCTGAGCAAAACTGAACAAAACCTACCTCAGCTTCACACAAATCAAGACATATTATGGATTTGAGCTGCTCACTTTGGAGTCAGAGTGATCGAGTCTGTAATGCTTTACAGACTCGATTGATTTGTTCATTTGTAATTAGATCACTGTGCCAGCAGGCACAGAAAATGCCTGGAAAAGAAAGAATGATGAAACCCTTCTGACAATACCTGCCTCCTGTATGTCACGGATTAAATCCTCTGCAATTCTTCCAGTGTAAAAGATGTCTGCTCCATAGGTAGCAATCATCTCCAAAGTGTCTGCCAGCTTCTCGAATTTCACAATGTCTCCGATCTTTAACAAGCTCCCATTTTTATCTGAAAATAACTTCCTGAAGTACAAACATAACGAGAGAATAATGAAAAGTGGTTTTTTTAAGCCTCATATTTTTGAGGGATATAATCAGTGATTCTGTCATCAGTACCGTAAGGATTGTGTCTCATTCGTATCAATGTACTGGATGTATCGACCTTGGACTTGAGGGATGGGGAATCCTTCTCTAGCCAGCTGGATGGTTGGCTGGAACAGGGTTGCCCATGGCAACTTTCCATAAAGCTTGTGTGCTATTTCATAACCTCGAATTTCCCCTGGAATTCCAATCCATTTGCTATCTGCACGGAGGGATAAAAGAACAGTCAATGCTGGAAATGAACCAGATCAATAAAGCAGGTTTAAGATTACTAATTCTCATACTGCTACACTGTAAAGTAGCCTGTAATTATATATCATGTGAATCATATTTTATTATTTAGCATCTATCATGTATCTCAGTCTTTTGCCTCCACACCATACTAATTTTACAATCGATCTCTACATGCTTTTTCCCTTCGAACCCCTTTTGTTTCTGCACTAAACAAAGGGTTTTCCTAATTACCCTTCAGTTAATGAAAGAAAAACTCACAATGGTCACAGAAATAACTTGAATCTGACAAAAGTAATTATAAATAAAAATTCTATGAAATTTAACCAGTGAAAGTCAGGCATTGCTTTTCAACCATGCTTCAACAGAATTATTAAAAAAAAATACAGATCTCAGACAGGACAATCAAGATTAGCTGCTTTTGACAAATTACACAAACAATTTTTTCTTTGACTATACTGAATTCCTCGGAAGCAGATTAGCCTACTTGATAACAGAAAGAGTAGAGGATGGAAAGAAAGGCTCTCTTAAATAATGAGGAAATAAACCCTTTGACTTTGACATGTCACAACAGCAGATACCTGCCATCAGTTGAAAGGGCTTGGGACAGGAATTCAGCAAATCAGATTTCACCTTTGCAGGTACGGTCTCTCTGGAGTTGATAATTTTCACTTTACCTTTAAAAAGATTACATATTATGAGTTAACGCTGTCACTCACTGGGCTGTTAGCTGCATGAATGTGTTTGTTACCAGAGCTGTCCATCACTGTGAACATGGAGCCCCCACCGATCCCCATACTCTGCGGGTTCATGAGGGAGGTGCACAGCAGCGCAGCAATGGCGCCATCTACCGCGGAGCCCCCTCTTTGAAGCATGTCCCTGTAAGATTTCATGCTTGCTGTTTACAGTAGAAGTTTGTTTTGGCACATTTCCAGAAAGGCAAATTTTTTAACATATCTCACATATCAACGTATCAATTCAATTTCCTTATTAGTAAGATATTACACAGGTTTACGTTTGTTTCACTGAATCCAATTTGTAATCATTTGTCCTGGAGTCTGCTTTTCAACATTATGAATATAGTTTTGTAAAAGGATGTCGACAAACACAGCTTGATTCAGCTGATCTAAAAGATAATGGTTGGAAGGCATGAGAACTAGGTTTGAGGGAATGAAGTAATCCTTCTTGCAGACATAAATCTGTTTTCTTCGGGGGGGGGTTTTTTTGGGGGGGGGGGGGGGTATTTGTATGCTTTTTTTTTCTTCTCCTTCTTCTTCTTCTTCTTAAAGTCATATCAAAAGTGTTAATAACTCACCTTCCAATTTCTGAACATTTCTTTGAATCCGCGGCCACCGCAGCTTTTGAGAAAGTGTCATCTGGGCACTTGCGCTTCACAAACACAGCTACACACACAATTACAGCAACCAAGCAGAGCAGCATCAGTGCGCAGCAAGTATACACTCTCGCCTTTGACCTCGCCATAACTGTTTCTCCTCAGTGTAGCCGCATAGATCATTAAATGTTTTCGGACCGAGTTATCTCGTTTGAAACATAACAACTTAGTCCGGTTGCTTTCTTAGAGAAGGCGTGCACCGCGAGACCTGCTCCACCTCCTGCATGAAGAGGAGGAGGGGAAGAAAGTTGTTAAAACAAAGCATGCTTTTCATATGTCTGAATTTGAATGTACTCATAAATGCAAACAACTATCCTTCATTCTTGTAATAATTTGCAAAGATTCCATCTACTTGTCAAGCTCACAGATATTCTAAGAGAGAACTTTAAATCTTAAATTATTTATTTATTATTGCTTGTTTTCATTAATCAATTTTTAAATTGTCATTTATGTGTTCAGGCTGATATTGGAGACACTTTTTTCTTATTTATATATTATTTATATTTCTGTTCTTTTCTTGTTTTAACCTCATAGCAGCTGCTGTAACGGACAATTTCTTTTATGGAATTAATAAATTATCTATCTATCTATCTATCTATCTATCTTTAAACTACACTGTAACAACCCATTCTTGCAGAGAGATCTCTTTATAGATAGTTCAATTTATAGCTAGTTCAATTACATAAAATAGTTACTACACTACACAGACACCAGGTCAGAGGTGTACATGTCGTGATTTGTATGATTCAAGTGAAGCTCAGAGGGTCAGAATGAAGACTTTGGGGACCCGGGTATGACAGCTTGTGCTCTATAGTTGAGGTCAGCAGAAAAACTTGTTGAACAAATTGCTGCACGTTGTCATAAACGATCACCATCACTCTACTGTTCTGACTGCTGTGATCGACAACCACGCTTGTTGCAGTGCATCTTGGGAAATGCTGTGCAGCACAAATCAAACGGCAGTCATGAAGCATATGGAACCGGATATTAGAAGAAACTACTTTAAAGTAAAATAACAGAAGCGCAGCATGTAGCATAAACATAATTCTGCACTGATAGTATTTTTTCCATTGTCAAAAAAAAACTATTAGAATTATTTTCTACCTGTATAAATTGGTAAAGAAGCTCACTGATGTAGTTCCAAATAACAAATTAATATATTTTTTTCGTTAAATATTGCATAAACATTTTCAGTGGGATGAGTTCAGTGCAGCCAAAGCGAAATGTATGGAGCTCCTTGAGAAAGCCTGAAGCCGTCAGTATGCTGTTTTTAATCAATTATGAAACAAGCTTCTCCCTGACCGCAGTAATATCAACTCACTTCCACTCTTCAGATCCAAAGGCTCCTTTTTTCAAACTCTGCTACTCCCTATGATCCTTCCACTTACTTTGTCTCTTATGTCCTGTTTTTAAATGTAATGTTTTCTCTTGTTCTTTTACCTCGTTGTATTTTACTATACTTTACTTAACTGTATGTATCTTTTACTGTAAGGTAACCTTGATTGTCATGAAAGGCGCCTAGAAAAGGAATTTTATTATTATTATTATTATTATTATTATTATTATTATTATTATTATTATTATTATTATTATTATTTATAGAGCTAGTAGACCTAATGTGGACGGAGTGTATAAAATGATGGCACATGCCAGTGATCATTATTTAAATGGTAATCTTGCGTGTCCTCCAAATCTAAGTGACAATTAAAAATTGCCCTCTATTCGCCAAGACGTTTCTTTTGAAAGGTAAAACCGGAAGCATTCTTGCATTCTTTGTTTGCTTGAAGCTGGGTGGCTTCCCTGGTGAAGCGTCAGTATTTACATCAATATTTTCTGAAGCTTATCCGACCCTGCTTTCCAGCGCAGACAGGGAGTCACCCCCGTCGGTAGGACAGGTTTGAATTTTCCCCCTGTTAACTGATGTTTGATAGTTCCAGTTACGGCTTCTTTTGTGCGATTTGGAGCTGTTTCCAGTGATGTTGGCGAGTGATATCCGTCTACCGTGTGCACTGCAGTGGTGCGCAGCTTTGCCTGGAGAAACACCTGTACGCCTCTCCTCTCCTCTGGTCACAGTCATGAATGTTGAGTGGGTATGGATGCAAACCGTGCACGAATCAGCGTATCAAACATTCACGCAGATGTAGAGGTGAAAACATGAGCTCAGTTACTGCGATCTGTTTGTTTACCGAGGCTTAATGAACGTTGCAGCTCTCCCAGTGTGTTGGCCATTAGTTTGTGTGGCAGCTTGGCCCTGATGGCAACAACTCTAGTGGTTAGAATGGTTGGAAACAAGGGAGTGATTGGAAGAATAAGGTAGGGTGTGTGTATTCCATGGCTTTTCGACGAGGGTTTGATAAGTCTATCCTGAAGGGAGCGAGTGTGTGGGGGTAGATGTGGGGGCGTCATGGTACTGTCAGACAGGATGTAGGGGAGGATCTATTGGAGCGGGATTACCGGACCATTTTTGGTGAGAGCTCATCGTGGAGTTCTGATTACAGTTGACGCATTGCACTCCTCGTGTTGTGGCTGCTGGTCCATTAGCATTATATAATCATACCCATATAATGCAGCTTTCTTTTGATACTCAGAATATGACTACACAGACTACATATTGCCCAATTTTCCCCAGAGGATCCATTTATGCAGCTCCTGCTGAGCAACCTATGAATGCCAATTATAAATGTGGGTGGGTTTCAACACTGTTTACGTTTATATAATTCACTGGTTGGTGTGCATGTGTGTGTTCGTGGTGCTCAATAATACAAAAGGAGAGATTTATGTTAAATGCAGCAATGTGCCAATGACTCATGGTTTTACACAGTGCAGTACCGGGGAGTGTGTGGAAAGCTTAATTCCAAACAGTCTTCACTCTGCTTGTGTGTGTGTGCGTACTCAGAGTGCAGTCCTTTTGATGTCCACGGTGTGTGGGTGAGTTCTAGCAGGTGTGTTTTATTTGGTGAATACTGGATGGGAATTTGCTGCCAAACTGATGAGAAATGTGTGTTTTAGTCGCAAAACAAAGTGCAGTAATACCAAAGAGGAATACACCAAGAGTATAGTTTGTAGTGTTGATATCAGTTCCAGCGTTGTTGTCAGTTGTAACATCCTCTTCGCTTCTTATCCCCTTTTCTCTCCTTCTGTCTTTGTTTTTCAGAGAACATATAACCCTAAGGGGAGGTGTCTGTCTGCATTTGTCTGAAAGAACAAGCAAGGGAGCAGCACAAATGTCGCACAGCCAGACATCATGCAAAGAGAAGCCTTTCCTTGCTGCAGAGTGCTGAAATGTTAGGCCCGAAGAACGAGAGTGTCAGATCAAATCAGCAGACTGTTTATATCAGACAGGGCCATAAAAGCTGCCTGACACCAGACTCCATAACCCCCTGTATGTGGTTTAAGGCCCCTTTCAATCACAATCAAGAAAAGACACATTAAGTGATCCTTCATCAGCACTTTATATTTCTATCAGATTCAGCAGTCCAGAAAAAAGCCAAGATGGAGTGGTCACTAGAGAGTGTGAGGGAGATGGTTGCTGGTGGGATGCAGTCTGTAAGGGAGTGCGAGATCTGTGCTTTTGCCATAGCTACATGTGTGCTGCTGCTGTTTATGTGGTACTGTTACAGAGTGGGCCGGGACCATGGCTCTAGCCCACTGCGTGGGAGGTATCTGGCAGGGTCTGGCCGTATTGGAGGAGTGGTGGGGGGTTTCATGAGTTCAGACTGTCGTGGCAGAGGGAAAGGAAAACATGGGTCACTACTGGAGGAGCAGAACGGCTTTGCATTCTGCCAGTCATCAGAGTGCTTCCGCTGTACCAGCGCTGGCGAGAGCCTGAACCAGAGGCTCTATCACAGCCTGCAGGATTATGCCAAGCGCTACACCTGGTCAGGTATGGGCAGGGTGCACAAAGGAGTTCGAGACCAAGGCCGATACCTCAACAGCCGACCAACTATCCAGCGGCCAGAGGTTTTCTTCCTTCCTGACCTACCATCAGCCCCTTTCTTCTCCAGAGAAGTACAGAGACATGACGTGGAGCTGCTTGAGCAGAGCTTCCCCGCCCTCCTGGCTGAGTTTGAGAGCATCTACCACCAACCTCCAGCCCGGAGCGGCTCTTCCTTGCCACCAGGGTGGAAAGCCAACAGCACTCCTCGCGGGCAGTGGTGGACCTACTATCTGGTAAACCAAGGCACTCCTTTGGTCCTAAATGTCAGGAGATGTCCACGGGCTTGGCGAGTGTTGGGCCAGCTGCGTACATTCATCGCCAACAACGTATTTGGAAATGCCTGCTTCTCTGTTTTGACACCTGGAGCTCTCATTACTGAGCACTACGGTCCAACAAATGTCAGGCTGCGCTGCCACCTGGGTAAGAAGAATCCAGTGAACTGGAACTGATGAGGCTCAGTGTGTATTTAAGTCAGCACAATAGCAGATAATTTCATAAGTAAGCAAATTTACACAGAGGGAAAGAGCAACAAAGTAAATCAGCTGTTCAGAATGAACGCCCAAATTCTCTTGAGTAAAGGAAGCACATGGCTGAAAATGCCATGAGCTCACATTATCTTTTTTTTTTTTTACTGCACCTGAGCTTTGATTCTATTTCCATCTGTAGCATGTAGAATGGATATTAAGTCAAAACATTTGCTAAGATCCTTTAAACCAGCATGTTTTATTGTTTGTTTGTCACCTGAAGAGGTTGAACAGCAGCACAAAATACATGTAAAGCCCAAAATGACACATAGATGGACTTGTTTTTTCTCCCTGTTAGGTCTCAGAGTGCCTCCATCCTGTGAGCTTGTAGTTGGTGGAGAGCCACAATGCTGGGCTGAGGGTAGCTGTCTGCTTTTTGATGACTCCTTCCTCCACAGGGCTTTCCATGATGGTAAGTAGTTTTTTTTTTACTTTCCAGAAAGAGGATAGTCAGAATAGATAGGATAGTGTGGAAAAAGTCTATTGCTAAGAGAAACGGGAAATCTTGCAGTGTAAGTAAAAAGCTATCTATTCAAGAACATGTCAAAATGAAATCCTTGACTGTGTGCAGGCAGCCAAGATGACGGCCCCAGGGTGGTCTTCATGGTGGACCTATGGCACCCCAATGTGGCTGCTGCTGAGAGACAAGCCTTGGACTACATTTTTACTCCAGGCCGTTTAGAAGACAAGGAAGGAAAGTAGGTGTGAGTGAGAAACCATGTCCAAGTAAAGAGACAGATGGCATTAAGGGAAGTCTGTAGAACCGGGGAGCAGCTCTCTCTACCATTTTTCTGTTTTCTGCCTCCTGACCAGCTCTCACATTCACTGTGTACATATTTTCCAGCTCACACAGTATTGCTCAAAACTCCTCTTAGTAGATGACCAAACACTGGGCCTCTCTTATTAATTGCATTTCCACCTGTGTGGTTGTGTAAAATGCAGTCATATTCTTTTATTTTCTTTCATAGCACTAATCACAGGTCCGTCCATTTAAATAATGTGTATTAAAACAGTAGCAAGGACATTATAGCATGATCTTATGCCATTGTATATAAATAACACACTTCAACACCACTTTACATGTCCTTTCTATGCATTTTAAGCTCTGCAGTTGTTAAATGGTTATAGTTTGGGAAAGTTTTCAGAACAGGGTGTCATCCCTTTAAAGTACCTGGTATTAAATATGTAGAAAGAACATGCAAAATTTTCTGATGTGTTATTCATATACTGGTTCATGAGATAAAGCTGGAGTTGTCAGCTTAGCTGTTCCAGTTTTTGTTTTGTTTTTTTATTTTGAATGTAAACCTTTATTTGGATAAAGGATGTGACTGAACAGCCATCATGTCCTCTGACTTAACACCGAAGCAAAATGGTTTCTGATATTTAAATGGCTATTTTGGTTGTAAATTTAAAAATATAATAATATAAATATAGAGAGCACATCATCCAAAATTGGGTAAATGGGTCTAAATTAAACAAAAAACATTGTGTGACTCTACTGATATAATACGAACATAATGGGTCTACACAATGGATGCCTTCTGCTGCAGCACACCTGAATCAGACTGATCATCATGCTTGGGCAGCACTAGACAACAAGCTCTTGAGGAGAGCCATTTAATTTGAATCAGGTGCATTGGGGCAGGGAGACATCTAAAACCTGCAGGATTGTGGCCCTCAAGGACTCCGAGCTGGACAGCCCCGGTTTACAGGCCAGCCTAAACTGGTAATTGTTGATAAATTTGAGTTACAGAGTAATCATTTATTGCCTGGCGCGTTCTTTTCAAGCCTTAAGAAAAGCCTCATGACAACATGTAACACCTGCATACATTTACACAAGGGCTAAAATATTTATTAATTAAAATTTTATATTTCTCAACATATTCAGCTAAATTTGAGTCAGATTGTCAGAAGGACTACACAATTTTAATTTAAACAAAAACCCACATTTAAACAAAAAACTGCAGATAACTCATATTTTTATGAATGACTGGCCTTCCTATTAGCAGAATGTTGACATTTTGTCTGTGATTGTGTTGCTAATTATGATTTTTTTTTTTCCTTTACAAAAGTGTAATTAAAGATCAAATGAAGGAATGATTTCTTTCCTCTCATCAATTTACTGTGCAAAAGTCTAGTATGTACATCAAAATTTAATGTAGACCTGGATTAAACATGGTGTGGATTCTTAACTGGCCATTTCTACATACATATCTAAACAAGATTATAATTACATTATTATGATGTAATGACAGAAATACAGAACTATTCATTTGCATATCAGTACTAAAAACCTTTATCAAAATGTAGTTTAATAACTGAGGTCCAATTTTGAATGGTTTGAATGTTTACAGACAGCTAATGTCTCTGTCCTGACTCCTGCTGGTGTGTTGGTTAAATGTGCTCCCCTTTGAAATCAGTATGGCTTTCATACGACATGGTTAGATAAGCACATTCCTAGGTCAGATTGTACGAGTCGGCCTGTGCTGTGACACCAGAGATGAAGTGTTTTTGGTAAATTTACTAAACTCTTGTAATTTGGTTGCATTTGATATCAGGTTTGTATTTCTGTAAATAAGGTTGAAGTAAAAAAAAAAAAAAAAAAAAAAAAAAAAACGCCATGAATGGTCTGAGATGTTTTGAACCGTCTTCAGTGCTTTAACTATTGTGTTGTCTTGATTCAGATCTAAAGTGATTGCAAGTTCTTCTCCATTTCAAAATGGCAACCACTAAAGTCTTTTTTGATAGATTTGATTAGTATATTATGTAAAATGTTTATGAGATACTCTCTCTGTTGTTTTGTGATATTTTTTCAGTCACTGTAATTTTGCAGCACAGCATGGTATTCATTATGAAAGTCACCATCCTTAATTCCTCAACAGCACTTCATGGATATACTGTACGTGCAGTCTAAAAGGTAGACAAACTGAATCTTCTGCTGCTTTACCTGACTACGGCCATTCAAAACACCCATCTGTTCAGTTCTAATGTTTACAAAGGTGTGGTCATTTACACGCTGTTTACAACATCAGAAGACACTGATATCACTGACACTGTCCATAATTGGGTTTAAAATCAACAGTGTTGCTAACCCACTACAGAAAACAAATTCCCAGAGCACTGGCTTTACATACACTGTATGATGGGGAAACCATTTTGTTTACATTTGAATTGAGGATTTGTTCTTTAACACATTCTTGTGTGGATTTTGAACAGTATTTCTGTACATTTAATAAATGGTTGAGTATCTTATTTAATCATCTGGTGTCGGTTTTTTTTGTTTTTACACAAACATCACGGATCTGAATCCAGACTTCGGTGTGTGTGCATTCATTTCACTCTGCTCTGCTGAAGGAAGCTTTTTCAGGGGGATAAAGATGTCTGTGGAAATTCCACTCCTCTATTGATTATACACTTCCATTACTGTGGTGCTATTGAAAGTGTATAATCGATACAAGAATGGCTTTTCTACAGAAGACTTTACTCCTCAGAAAAGCTTCCCTCAGCACAGTGTAACAGAGCAAATGCACACATATTTAAAGAAAAAAAAAATAAATTATGTGGCCCCTTTTCATGCAGTTTTCTAGTAGCTACAGACAAAAGTAATGAAAATATGTTGTCACTGTTGCATTTTCTCATAAAAAGATTAGCTATCCCTGTAACTGCAAAATTATGAAGGCAGAAGTAATCACATTTCTTCTGGCTTTATTGATTAATCTATTTAACTATTGCCAAATAAAAACAGTGATGTAATTAATTTTGGGCCCCTTGACTTTCAAAATCTGTTAGCTCTGTTTTCTTTAGGCTGCATTTTAAGGATATATTTTACCACTGCCTCCTTCTGTAGCTTGTCAACCTCTTCAGTGTCCAGTTGGTCAGCAGTTTATCAGTCTGGATCTGGAACTACAAAATGTCAAATTCAGATTTCAAGGTTTATTGTCATCATAGGTACAACAAAATTGTGTTGGAACATCAATATTAGTGCAAATGTGTACACGTGGAGTAGGAATATTATATTCATATGGAGTATTGCACCACTGCAAAAACCAGCTTATAGTTATTGTGTTGGGATGTGGTTAGAATTCATAGTTGGGGGCAGGGAGGGGAGAGAGCACTGTTCAGCAGCCTCACCACTTGGGGGAACAGACTGTGGTGGTTCTGGCTGGGATGGACCTGTACCTTCTACCTGAAGTTAACAGGTGGAAGAGGTGACGAGGAGGATGGTATGCCCTTTCCTCAGACAGCGGGTGTTGTAGAAAGTACTAAAAGTGGCCCCTATGATTTTCCCTGCTGTTTTTACAACTGCTGGAGTGCCTGCTGCTGGGCCTTAGTACAGCTGGAGAACCATAATAAAAAACAGTCAGCACACTTGTAATGGCACAGTTGTGAAAATTTATCATAAGCTGTTTAGGGATTTTGACACTTCTAAGTTTCCTCCAATAGCAGAGGCATTGCTGGGCCTTCCAAATATTTTTATTTTATATGAATCATTGAATGAATCAACTACTATATCTGTTAGATTAATTTTAACTATTTCATATTATTTCCTGGTATGTGTAGATATCCATAAAAACTACAGACACTCTCTTTCATTTCAAAGGTTTTACATATAAGGGATGAAAAATAAATTTAAAAATAAATTCTTTACCAACCCTTAAAAATGAGGTAAATATCTCAAGTAAAAACATTACATGCCATGTTATTATTTATTATTATATATTTTGATAAGATTGAAGCCAATATGCAGAGGCAGTGTGAAAAATGATTATTTTTAACCATCTTTAGCAGCAGTAATATGTGTTATGAGGTTTCACATTGTTGTGGATTAAATTTTGGCCAAGTCTCCTTTGGTTCATTGAGGTTTGTGGTCATTTCTTTCATCACAGGTCTCTTAAGGCTCTGCCAATGAACTTAAATCGGGTCAAGAGCTGGACTTTGAGTCATTTCAACACTAATTCTTTTCTTTTTCAGCCATAATGTCGTAGGCCTCAACATCAACTCCTGGGGAGATCTGTAGTCTTGAATGTTTTCGTTGTGTCAATAATCTTGCATCAACAGACTCCAAAATGTTTGGAAATGGCTTTACATCTTCCCTGATTAATAGTCTGCAATGATTGTTTTCGTAGATTCGTCGTAAGATTATTCCTGAGTGCATTTGATCAGCAGAACCTGGCTTCTACCCTATTCTCTTCTGTGGGACCAGTAAGGGTTTTGGGGCGTCAGATTTTTTTTTTTTTTTTTTTTTTACATTATGGCTTACATTTTTGTAAAATAATAATGACGCGATGTAGGCTACTAATACGCTTTACAGTTCTGTGATCACTGTTGTATTAGAAGTATGTATTTTCAGTCTTCTAATAAATTAAATAAATTCACCTTTAAATTCACATCTCTTAATTCTTGTATTTTATTAATGGCGTTGTCAGTTGTTTTTCTGATCTACTTTGGGTTGTAAATTGTATCCGCATCCTTAAAGAAACTTTGCGGATCATGGATCTTTTTCACCGGCGTCTATACTGCCACGTCACAGCCAGGTTGCCACAGTAAACATTAATGAACAGGTGACGCGTTTTGCAGCAGCGTATGAGCCTCCTCTGCTCCGCTGTCTGAGCGCGCTGCAGCCGCGCTGGTACACAGCAATCAGGCGGTGACATGTAGCGCAACTCAAAGCGGACAGGCTTCACTGAAGACCATGTTTTGACAGTGGGGAGGAAATTATGTCGATGAACAACCTAGGCAGACTAGATCAGATCCATCGCAATGAGCGCCTCCTTCCCAAAATCTGATTCCACAACCTCCCTTCTGAAATCATCTTCGGTGGCAAGGAGACCGACACACCTCCCTGGACACACAGCAGATAACCGAAGAGGTCAGCATCACCAT
This sequence comes from Melanotaenia boesemani, assembly GCF_017639745.1. Taxonomy (NCBI): domain Eukaryota; kingdom Metazoa; phylum Chordata; class Actinopteri; order Atheriniformes; family Melanotaeniidae; genus Melanotaenia; species Melanotaenia boesemani. The sequence goes on from NC_055692.1 coordinate 26,896,102, forward strand.
CAGCATCATCACCGTCCCGCAGCACTCCAGAGCAGCAGCAAAACGGAAGAGTCCTTCTGGTCAGCCGAGTGCGACGTAAGTGCCAGAAGACCCCTGTGCCATCCGTCTCTCGTTGGTAACCAGGACAGTAGTAACAATGCAGCCACGCGGGGCAAGTGCAAGTCACATGTCCCCCACATCCAAGTTCCCGTTCCGTCGGACGCCAATGGCGACGCAGGCCAAGGTGTGAGGGAGCGCTGCAGGACATCCAAACCCCCACACCGGCACCATCACCGCAAAAAACACAACCATGAGGACCGTCCGCCGCCAGCAGGACCACCTGAACCAGAACATCCCCGGCGGTATCACACGCACCCCCGCCCCGTCCCCAGGGTGCCCTCTCTGTCAGACAGTAACGATGACAGAGCCCCTCTTTGTGAACCGAGAGACCATAAAGGGGGCAGTTTGGCCAATGGCGGTGGTCAAGTCAGCAGTCCTTCTCCGTCCTCATGCTCCGTCCCACCATCCAGCAGGTCATCTCGTCGCTCAAGGAGGTCAAGTGCTGCTTCCTCTACATCCGATATCAATTTACGGACCATTCTCAATTCACTCTTTGGGCAGGTAAGGCCATGACATCAATTAAAAACAAAAGTTTAATTTGAGATCAACATAGCCACAGCTGGTTGATACAGATTTAGTGTGTGAAATGTGCAAAAATCTCAGGAAAACCCCTGACAAGTTGTGACAGTGATGCCCCAAATCCTAGTTTGCAATATATTTAATTAAGCTTAATTATTCCGGTTTGTTCAATGGGCTGACAGACTGAAGGCTCACCAAAGAAAACATATTTAGCCTGGTGCAGAATCTTCTGATGGCTTGTGATAATTTCATTAGGTTTCATCTGCTAAAGTTTGACTTGTTTTGTGTTGAGCTTGCATAGGTGTGAAAAGGTTAACCATGGCTCTTTCAACATCCTAACACACACTAATCAGCTCTGCCAACAGTCATCACTGGACAGACTATAGAAGGAAAAGCAGCTTCCACGCATTCGTTTCTTATGTAATTTGTAAATACTGTGCTGCCTCCTACAGATTTTCTCAATCATGTTGCTGCTCCTGATTGAAGTGGATGTGCTGAGGCAAATAAAATGTTCCAGTACCACAGAGGTAGAAATCTCTGTGTGCTAATGTACTAATAATGTCTCTTTAGTTAAAAGAAAAAGATATACTTGTGGGCCACAGTCATGTTTCTGCGTCATTCAGTTAGGAACAGAGCTGATTATATTTTGTGTTTGAGGTAATCACCCTGATGCTCCTGCTGGTGACGGAGGCTGTATTCTGAGCTACAGATCTATTTATACAAAAGGAAGGAGTGCAGCTTTTTATGCCTGTCTCTTTATCAGTGCTGCCATTTTGCATAACTTACACACTGTGAAAGCAAACAGCTTTATTTTTGCATAGAGTATCTACACAGTGCTCCAGCTTGCTGCTTGATCTATTGCCATTTAAGTATTCCACATAAGTTTTTTTTTTTTTCTTTTTTTTCTTTTTGTTTCCTTAAATAGTGTTTGGATTTTATCAGAAAAAAGATTTCCATATGCTCCCAAAAGAAGATGCTGTTGTGGAAACACAGAATTCTTCCTTTGTAGCTTCAGGAGAAACTTCTTGTAGATTTTATAGTATGAAAGCCATCACTACAAATAACCAGTGAGTCAGCCTGGGAGCAGTTCTGTGAAAACATTAGCGTGACCTGAAAATGGTCTTTGATGAGACACCTACTGTTGATGGTGAAGAGTACAGTGGCAGACAGAAATGTAACACATGGTTTGAGTGCTACATGCAATACAGTTAGTGTGTACAATACATTAAACACAAATGCTTCTATAGCATTAGCTGGTTTGATAAGCTAGTATGTGCTGCTTATACAACAGGTGTTGATCTGGTAAATAGCTTGAAACCTATCTTGAAGGAAACCACATTCTTATAAATCTTCTGTGCATGTTCACATAAATAGTGTCAGTGCAATAGACGGTTGCTTTCTCTATTTTCATGTGTGTTTCTCTACAGTGCTATGTAGCTGGTGTATTGTAGGTCAGAGTAACCTTGTCATTGCCTGTAGAGGGCAGAGGAAGCTTTGTGTTGCATTGATGTGTGAGGTAAGGGAGAAATTAAACTACAAGCAGAAGATATGAACACACAAATGCAATCTCAAGGTTGCAAAATTGCAAATAGTTTTCTAGCACTTGAGAGTAAGATTGCAAGTGAGGCAAAAAAAAAAAAAAAAAAAAACAGAAATAGGTCATTACAGAATGTTCTTTTAAACTTGCCTTGTCCAGATGTTTGTGGCTCAGAAGAATAAACACCCAAGTTTGCAACCCTGAACATGTCAGGTGCACATTTTAAAATTAATATATTTTCCTTTGGAAACTAAATGCTCTTTCCTCATTTCTCTTGTTTATGCTCATGTTTGGTGCCAGTGATTTTGTGCTGAAGTGTAAGTACTGTTTACAGAATAACAGACTGTTTGCCTGGTGTGACATTTGCATGAAATATCTTTCTGACATCTCCTTTCCTTTAATAGGCATTATTCTGTTTCCTTGCTTGGGTCACATCCCTCCCTCATTTGCACTCTAACTTTCCCCCTTTCCTCCATCCCACTTTTCACTTTACTCTTTGGCGCTCTTAGTGTTGCTACATTCATTAAGACTGCTCCAGGTTGTATAGTCAGGTCACCGTTTTTCATTCTGTAGGTACAAATTAGCAACCCGGGCTTCATGGGTCTTGCTGAAAGTAGAGTTTACATTCCTTTCAAAACTCAAACTCCAAACCTAACAGAGAGAAAGCCCTCATGGTCCTATTTAATGCCTTTTTTCTCCTTTGGAATGGGAAACTGCTTAAACTGGCCACTGAGAGCGGTAAGAACTTCCTCCATGTGTTGTACTCTTCATCAGATCATTTGATTGTTTTTGTGGCACATTTGAAACTGATACTAAGAACTGAAACTAGATGTCAATGTTACATGCTCAGACATTTTCTCTGGAATTTAGCATTAAATCAAAGTTTTTATTAATTGCACTTTTTAACAAAACCTTAATGTTTTGAGTTGTTGTTGTTTTTTTTTTGTTTTTTTTGTTTTTTTTCAAATCTCATCACGAAAATGTAAAATCGGTGCATTAGACACACTTTAAGTTTAGATAATGGAGTTCTGAGTATAACAGGTACACTATAATGTTGCTTGTTCTGTGACTGCACCACTAACTGGGTTTAATTAAACTTGTGTTGGATGAGCGCTTTCATGCTTTGGCAATCCTTTGCTATATGGGACTAATTTGCTGAAAGAACTGAATGTCCCACAGAAGAAGATGTATAGATGTCTTTGTTGCATAATGTTTTCTGCAGTGTCTTTTGTAGCTTGTGCCCTGGTGCTTTGGCTTGCCTTTTCTCTTCCTCTGAGTATGTTTACTCTTCCTACAACAGTGTATAGGTGTGAGGTGCCAGTCTGTACAAGTGGCAAGTAAACTGTTATGAACAATGAGTGGAAAGTTGGCATCATGTTGTTTCATAGATGTATTTAGGCTAACTTCCTGCCATGTTTTCATTTATGACATCGTTACTCTTGTACACTTGTACAAAGCAGACATGTAAAAATCAGCTGTTTCCAGACTAGTATTTAAGAAGAGTTGTGTCACAGATTTTAACAGACTGCGCTCATGTGAAAAAAGTAGACCCACTTTCATTTCTAATATTTTATGTATCAGGACAAAGTTAAATAAATAAATAATCTGATCCTTACCAACTCTTAGAATTAGGAAAATACAAACATTGATAAACAACAGCACATGACATTTTACATTGTGTCATTACTAATCAAACTAAAAGTAATTCAGAGTGAAGAAGCAGTGTTCACCCCATTATTCAGTAACTCGTAAAAACGCCTTTAACAGTTGTAGTATGAACAAATTGTTTTCTGTATGGTGTTTCTCACATTGTTGTGGGGAAATTTTGATTCGCTTTCTTTGCTTCAGTTCAATGATGTTTGCAGGCATTTGTTTCTGCATAGCTCTCGGGTCCCACAGCATTTCAGTCATGTTGACTGTTAGACTATAACCGGGCCATTACAACACCTTCATTAGTCTTTCATCTATTCTGTTGTAGATTTGACTCTGGATTTGGGATCATTTTCATGTTTCATTACCCAATTTTGGCCAAATTTTATCTGATTGCTGGTGTCTCTAGAATACAATGGTTTACAGAGGAGTTCATGGTTGATTCAGGTCCAGGTCCCGTGACTACAAAGTAAGCCCCAACTCATCAGCCTTCCACCACCTTTCGTGACCATAGGTATGAGCTGGGTTTTTTGTTGTTGTTGTTTTTGTTTGTTTTTGTTTTTTTGTTTTGTTGTTTTTTTGTTGTTGTTTTTTGGTTTGTTGTTGGTTTTTTCCACTGACGTGGTGTGTTTGGTTTTCATCAAACTTATTGTTGCACATCATGACCAAACGTCTCCACTTAGGTCTTTTGTAGTTTATACAGAGAGCTGCCGCATTCTCTTAATGTTTCTTCTGGCAGCCCTTTTAAAAAAGTCTAACTTCTTCAGACATTTTCTGATTCTCTGTCATGAAGTTTAATATTTAGCACGGTAATTGAGTCATGTAAAGTCTAAGAAGTGGAGTACAGATGATTAGAATATGTAGATGAACTTGCTGGGATGCCCTTTCTTTGAAAGATAGGCAGTTGTCTTGTGAACAATCTTTCATAGAGTTGTTTGGAAATGGTCTCATCACTCTTCCTAGATTGATGGGCAGAAACAGATGCTTTTGATTGCTTGAGATAAATGTCCTCCTTCCTTGGCTTTGTGTTAACACACACCTGAATGTGCAACATCTTATACAGAGGTGCTGAAACTTGCTGAGCATTTGATTAGCAGCATCTGGCTACTGTTTACTCTCATATAAAAGCAGTAAGGGTGGATTTAATTTTGCTACACACTACTTCTGCATTTTTGGATAACCTTTCATTTATTTATAGTTTAATTGATAAAGACGCTGTGCTGTTGTTAATCTGAGGTTGTATTTGATTCATTTTAATACTTAGTAAGGAACTGATTTATAGATATAGATATTATCAACTTTAAATTGAAAGATGGTCTACTTTAATATAAAGCAAGTTAGTGACTTTCTTATGTGATCTTACAGATCCCTACTCTACTCATCTCCACTTTGCTCTCTCTCTGCATGCTTATGGAAAGATGCTCCAGGATGCTGAGAGGAGACTCAGACTGGTGCTGTCATGTGAGGAGATTGGCCAGACAGACTATCTTGGGCTTTATCAGGACTCCATTGTTTCCATGACACAAAACTGTGTTTTCGTGAGCAACATATTGGGACAAACCTGTGTCTTCCTGAGTAAAGGCATGGCAAAGAGCAGGCAGGCTGTACGTAAGTCTGGAATAGCATGCTTTTATCTGCTATGTTTCTATTAGCAAAGCTAGGATTTCTGTTTTTTTTCCAAACAATCAGAGGGAATGCTGTCAATAGGGAACACATGGATGTGGAAAGTGACTGAACTGGATGTTCACATATAATAAATGCAGCGTCAAATCAAAAACCATTCTTGGACGTGTCACATTTTATCAGGGGTGTTTACTTCTCAGGTTTAAACAGGTTGAGGTTTGAGCTGATTTACCTTTACTTTGTATGGTGGGCTTTCACAAATACAAATCTATATTATGTTTAGGGATTGATACAAATATTACATGTCTGACAGTTAAATATGAATAGCTTTGACAAATAACTTTCCAATATGTTTTCAGTTCACAAACACCCCCACGCCAAAAGTGACTGAACTGCAAGACAAGGAACTCACCTGCTTTTCGAAGGAACTTAGTGTTCAGTTTAAACAAGACAGCTTAGTCTCTTGGAGACATTAGATGTGGAACAGTTAGCCTTTAAATTAGTGGACAAGTGGCTCTACCACCTGCATCCCAATATATAGTTGGAACCTGAAATAAAATTGGGATGTGCCCAGAAACAGTAGTAAAACATGACTGTGCCCCTGTCTCAATTGTTATTTTCAAGTTATAAAATCAGTCATATATAAAACAAAAGAAGAAAATAAATGGTGCATTTGTGTTTTCAAAGTTGAATTTTGTTAGCTTTAGGCAAGTTTGGTCTCTCCATCTTGTTTCCTCTTGCTGTGAAAGATGCATATAGTTGGCTGAAGGCTGCAGCTTTGTATTCACCACACAAATATGAAAATGTCATCAATAAATTAATCTAAGTCTGGAAAACTTTAAAACACAAATTAGCATATTATTTTTAAATGTCAAGTAATCTGCACATTGAAAAACATTTTTTTACACTTCAGGGTTACTGATCATGGTGGTGATTTGCATGTAAGGGGTAAGTAGCTTAAACATTTTGTAGTGTGCAGATGTTCATGGGCAGATAAAATGTGTTTTTTTAATCAAACTTTTATGTATTCAAGAAAATTAGCCCTGAGACTTAAAGCTGCTGGTTTGTTTGTTTGTTTGTTACAAGAATGCTCTGATCTGACATGTTGGTGTAACTGCTGATGAACTGGCAGAAGACTGGTTTTACTGTGTTAATTGGGGTTGACTTGCCAAGTTCTTTTAAGCTCATGTGACTCTTGCGTTTTCTGTGTGGTTCTGGTCAGATTGTTCTTCAGGCCTGACGTCAGCGCTCTGTTGTGTTTAGACTTCGCACTACTCCTGCTGTTAACCCCTGAGGGCTCTGGGATATGTCTGCATCTCTCCCTGTCCTTTAAAGGTTGTGTTCATTGTAAGCAAGCACTTAAAAAAGAAAGAAGAAGAAACAGTTGCATTCTTCTGTGAACTCCAGAGTTACAATTACAGGTACCGCTCTATAGGGATCAGCCTATTATTGTCATCCCGATGTGAGACAGTTTCACATCGTTTCTTTTAGGCATCCTTTAGCTGAGATTAGCAACACAGCTGAGAATTGTTATGGAAAAGATCGCTGATCTAGATTTGGGCATCACTCGGGTCACAACGATGACAGTGGTATGTTTACATGTAGCTCACAAGCAGAAAAAGCTTGTTATAATAGTTTAATGATGCTTGTTTTTCATCTGCTGTGATTTTTTTTAATTAGACAATAATTACATGTTTTATTTTAACAGGATAGAGAACTGCGACCAGAAGAAATGGATGGTAAGATTTTTTTTTTCATTAATTTTTGTTGTTGCAATCTAATATGTTGAACTTCTTCACAAAATATCATTCACTTCTGATACTTAAAAGATAACCAATTTGCTCTCATAACAGAGCTGCGAGATGCTTTCAAAGAGTTTGACAAAGACAAGGATGGTTTCATCAGCTGTAAAGATCTTGGGAATTGTATGAGGACTATGGGATACATGCCCACTGAAATGGAGCTGATAGAGCTGAGTCAACAAATAAACATGAACTGTAAGAACATTGCTGTCTTACATATTTATGAGTTATTCTGGAGATGCTTTGAGGTTTAATATTCTGCAAAATCTATTTTCCTTAAGTGGGAGGCCATGTTGATTTTGAGGACTTTGTGGAATTAATGGGCCCAAAACTCCTTGCTGAAACTGCAGATATGATTGGAATAAAGGAATTAAAAGACGCATTTAGGGAGGTAAGAGTGTCTATATTGAAATTTAGATTACAGAATTTATTTTTTTTCTTGTTTGTTGTTTCTACTGTTGCTTTCTGGTCTTTGTTCTTAGTTTGATACTAATGGGGATGGTGCCATAAGCACATCTGAACTCCGAGATGCAATGAGGAAGCTGTTGGGCCAACAAGTAAGTGTTAAATGAGAGAGAGAGAGAGAGAGAGAGAGAGAGAGAGAGAGAGAGAGAGAGAGAGAGAGAGAGAGAGATTGCTTTTGAACTGATCTTACCTTAAAAACCTTTATGTGTTGGTTTTCACGCAGGTCTACCAACCTGTTTATTTATTTGTCGACTTATTCATTCTTTTTTCCTCCCCAGGTTGGTCTAAAAGAAGTAGAAGACATCCTAAGGGATGTGGACTTGAATGGTGATGGACTTGTTGACTTTGAGGGTAACGAATTTCAAAAATACATTATTTAAGCTGTGCTGTGGAATTTGATCCTTTTATAAATTTTGTTTTTTTTTTTCTTTTTTTCTTTCTTTCTTTTTTCCTTTTCAGAGTTTGTAAGAATGATGTCTCGCTAAGATCATGGAAATGATCAGTCCTGAATGTGAAGCTATGTCCTTCTTCACACAAGACCACGTACCACCAAGGACATGCCAAGATATTCTGAGCCATTCAAATCTAAATACACTGGAAATAAAACACCTTGAATGATATGGAGCAAGGAGTCACCTCACACTTTCAATCAATAAGTGTTCTTCCAGAGAAGTCTCTAGTTAAACTGAGGCAGAATTTGCTGTAGCATAGCTGATGATTGTCTAATTCATGTTTTTTTGCACTTTAACTCTCACTAAATAACTTCCTGTGTGGATAGATTGTTTGTGTTGTTTCATTTTCTACATGGTATTTAGTGTCTTGCAAAATGTCGCCTTTGATGTCCACCGACATCAGAATGAGAGACTTAATGTAAGAAAGACATAACAGATCAGCACTGTTGAATGTTTATATAGTCACACCTTATGTGTTGTATTAGAAATTGTCTGTGGAAGTACCTTTGTGTTACAACGGTGCTTCACCAAGGAATCCAAGTGGCAATATCACATCTGTAATGTACCTTTGTGACCATCTGTAATTTTTCACTGTGATAGTCCAGGCTGATGAAAAGCATCACTGTCTGACATGCAACAAAAAAGATCTCTGAGCTTAATGAGAAGCAGATCTTTGAAACGCCTTGCATTTTTGTTATTCACTCATCCTAGATCAGGGGCAGTAGAAACAAGGCCACATAAGATAAGATGTGCAACTCTCTTAAAGTTTAAATACAGAAAGCCAAAGTGCTCACTGACAAGCAGTGGTTTGCAGCAATATGGACCATCTCTAGACTTTTAGTCTTTTAATGTTCACAGGTTTAAAATTCACAAAACTTGAGAACTAGTAATGGCTGTTTTTAAAACTATATTTAGCCCTGCATGAGGTTATACAGTAGGAATGACAAACGTGAACTGTACTGACCGTGAATCTGATTGTGTTATAAGTGTACTGTAGGTCACTGTCATTATTCTTGATGTGGTAATGTTCCACACATCTGTGCTGTCCAAGACATTTTTATGCATGCCAAAGAGAACAATTTACTGAATTTAGTATGCACATTTGCATTTTTGTCTAACAAAGTTTTAAAAAACAAATTGCCATGTTAACAGTAGAAAAATAAAAAGTGTTTACATTTGAGATCCCTTTGTTGTTGTGATTGGTGTGAAAATGTGTTTTATTCTAAGGCTTGAGCAAAAAATGTTATTATGGTACTGATTAGGTCACTCCATGCACTGAGGAAAAGTCTTCTTTGGATATCTATTATTTATATGTATCACCAGTATGACTGCAGGGTGGGCATATATTACCTGCAGCAATACTGCAGTTATCTGACTGCACTAGTCTCCAGATAAAAAAAATAATTATAGAATATAGGTGGTAGCTGGCTATATTCCTTGTGAACATTGACTAATTAAGTTCTGAAAGAGGATTTGATTTTATCACAGGTGTCTATTTAAAAAGGGATGTTTGGCTGCTTTACTTCATTCATAAAATACTTTATAAAGATGATTGCCTTTATTTGGGTAGATATAGCAAAGAAGTGTTTCAACCAATTGTGGTCACTACCTTGTTTAACTATTTTAGCTACATAGCGTAAAAAGAACAAAAAAGCGAATGACTATGGTGATATTGAGACACAATTAAAATGTAAAGTGCAAAATGTTTGATCCAAATATAAGTCAGGAATTGTGACAAGCATATTAACACCCACAACATAACTGCAGTACAGGCTGCCTCGTGGGCCTATTCTGGAGAAACATTGTTGTTGTGGCAGGCAAGATTACAGCAACTAATACGGTAAAAAGGTTTCAACACTGACTTTCATTATTACTTGTCATTCATTTTATTTGTCTCCTCCTTTCTTTCTGATATCAGCCTAATAAATTTCAGGCAACAAAAGGAATATTTTTTTCTCTACAGTGTAAGTTACTGGACTTCATTTCAAGGATAGAGTGTTTCAGTGTATGTTCACCAACGCAGTGTTGGGTAAAAATGAAACACTTGTCACCCACAGCGGTATTACTGTTGCCATAGAAACTATATTCATTCATTTGTTCCTTCTTCCTCTTCTTCTTCTTGGTCAAATTTAAAGTGCACAGTGTGCGCGTTGCGTTGGACTCTCCTGATTGGACAAAACTCGGGCCATACCATACCGGGAAAAAGAAGGGGGGCGTGACGTTTTCTTTAAGAACACGTGTAATAATACCGAAAAATATTAAATATGCTTTAGTCCTTTAAATAAATCGTACAAGAGTTGGGAACTTATTTACCTTGTGTTATAAATTGTAGCAGAATTTGTCAGCCTCCATGGCAAACAGCTTTCCCTTTTCAAACCGCTGCCAGTTAAAAAGATTGATAATTAAACCAATGACTGCAGAAAACCACCTACAAAACAATGATGACGAGAAATTAATACTATAAAATACACTCTTCAGCAAGGTTTCACTAAAATTTAACCTGTTTGTGGTGGTAAGTGATCCAAAAGCCTGCCCATATGAGTTCATATATGGTTTGTTTTGTTCACAAATTTCAAGGCACTCCTTATGTTATGTCATTTATTTATTGTTATTGATAAATAAAAAAGTGTCTCATTAATAAAAAAAAGAAACTGTGCGATTGGTTTATGCTATGAAATGTTTTAAATAGGTCGGAAGCTTTTAACAGGACGATCTGATTCGACAGAGTATCTGTCAGTCAGTGATCTTGGGAAATCTGAGGTTAGGTAGCGCTGCTCCGCCTCCTCCAACTGGCAGCTGTTGTAGCTAGTAGCGAGCAAATGTTAATTTGGATATACACATTGAATGAAAGTCAAAGTGAAGAGCTGCAACAGAGAATATTTGCACATAGTTATCTTACACTGTAGGTTGTAGAAGCCTGGTCAGACTGCGCCAAAAGAAATTCTATTGATACACATTGACAAAAGATTGGTTGAAGGAATTTGTGGAAGGTAAGGGGCATTTGCATTTACGTTAGCTGGGCTTTCATTCACCAAGAATTTCTGGTTAGACAGGTAGGTTAGCTAGATTACCAAGCTAACTGACAAACGTAATTTTCTTTTAACGCCTCTTTATATTTGTTTCTTTTTCAGTTGATATCGTGGTAATAAGCCATAAAATTGTTCACGTTAAGTTGGTGTACTTGTTCGTGATTCCTCTGTCATTTTCCGCATCTGTGTGCAAATGGTACCCGGTGTTGGTACTGTTAATGTTAGCATACTGGCTAACTTAACGGATATCATGTTTCATGTAACTAAGGCACGTTGGCTAGCTATTTTGGCTAGCTAAGCTTGTGTGCTTAATGTTATATGCGGAAGGGTTACTTGGATGCAAAAACTGAGTCTAAGCCCCATTCGAGCAGATACCGACGCTGACTGTGCCTGTCTCTGTATCTAGGAGCAGACTGTGCGGCGAAAGGCAATGCAGCGGGTCACGGCGCAACTCGTCGCCGGTCTGGTCGCAGCGGTGCTGACGCTGCTGTCCGAGCAGTGTTGGGCGGACGGCGGGGGCCCAAGCCTCTCAGAACGGGTTATATGGGCTGTAAATTCTGGTGGTGAAACACATGTAGACGTACATGGTATTCACTTCAAAAAAGACCCTTTGGAAGGGAAAATCGGCAAAGGTGAGTCTAACGTTATTCGGGGTTACTCGTAAATATGAGCTGGTGTCTGGCCGGGTTTCACCTGGAAAGTGGTGGCAAGAGTGGCAGTGTAGAAGAAGGTGTTGCCAGTATGAACCTCTGCATGCTGCCGTTTCCGCAAGTAAGTACAAACTAATGAGGAGTCAGCAGAGAGCTGCAGCCCCGCCCCTTTCAGCATGTAAAGGAAGCAGGTTATGATATGATCAAGTAGACCGCAGAGGGTAATTCCTGGCTCCATTTCTGAGTCAGAGATGCAGTTAACGCAAGATGAAAGAACCGTAATGGGACAGTTTGCTATTTTAGTCAGATGAAGACTGGATTCTACTGAATTCAATAAAGGACATTGGTTGTAAAATGTGATGCTCTGCTTGACATAAAACTTACTTTTCCAATGTTAAGAGGTTTTAGAACATTGTGCGCATTGAACCCAATGTTGTTCTCTTTTTGTAGCATCAGATTATGGGGTGCGTCTGCCAATACTACGCTCCAGTCCAGAGGACCAGATTCTGTACCAGACAGAACGCTACAATGAAGACACTTTTGGATATGATGTTCCTATACGTGAGGAAGGAGACTATATACTAGTCTTGAAGTTTGCAGAGGTTTACTTTGCACAGTCACAGCAAAAGGTATTAATTAGGCATATTAAAGTTTGTTGTTATATAGTTTTTTGTTTGTTTTTTTGTTTTGTTTTGTTTTTTTAAGTTTTCTTTACTTTTGATGACTGGTGTAGTGTTTTTTTTTTCTATTCAAACCATATAATAGGCTTGACACATAAATTATTTTAGTGCGCATTATTTTTCTAACAGTGTATAAAGATATTAGTGCATTCACTTTATAGCATGATATGTTTTGAAGTTGTGGTTGCAGAAAGATGAGTTATTTATCACTACTGATTAGGAATTTGTTTTTGTAGGTGTTTGATGTCCGTCTAAATGGTCATGTGGTGGTGAAAGACCTGGATATCTTTGATCGAGTGGGTCACAGTACTGCTCATGATGAGATAGTGGCCTTCTCTATTAGACGAGGCAAGCTGAGTGTGCAAGGAGAGGTGTCCACTTTCAACGGCAAGCTCACTGTGGAGTTTGTAAAGGTGAGTTGACATTTCTGTAGGTCACCATCAGTAAGAAGGAGATTATTTTGCAAGACAAGCAGCAAAATAAATAAGCATTCATTGAAAGTTGAGATTTTTGCTACCCACTGCCAGAGACAGCTGGTTTATTACAGAGTGAAAATCTGCTAGCTCAGCTAGCTTCATTTGGAGACATTTTCATACAGAAACTTATAAATGCAAAACAACATTTGTTATGTGCCTGGCAAATGTTCAGAGGGAGAAGTTGTTTTACATTGTACAATGTTGACAGTAGCAAAGAAATCAAATTAAAAAAACATTCACCGATGCATAAGCATTCATAGACTTAAGTAGATGATGGGATTGTGGGTAAATAAAGATGACAGAGAAGTTATTCAAGTTCACCAAACTGAACAATCGACCACTATCTGTTGGGGAAAATTTAGTATTTTACAGCTTTTTGGATAACATTGAGCCAGTTTAGCTAATATTTACAGCCTAGGGAGTACACAGACACTATTTTTGCCCATCTAAATGACAACAGAAGATTTAAAAAATGCTAAATCTACTTTTATTTTGTCATATTTTACCATTCAGAATATTGTAATGTAAAACTGTATTCTAGTGTATCATTGACATTTTAACAATTTTATTCCCCTTAAGCTAAATTGTAGTGATCACATTAATGGACAGCAACACACATACGCAGCAGGATTATTTAGGCTTATAATCATCTGGTCAGAGGAATCCAAACTTTTACTTTCCATGGTTTTCACCAAGATAATTAGCTGCAACAGATAACAGTTTTTTTTTCAACATCTGAGCCAGATGAACAAGAAAAACAGCTTGAAATCATTTGAGTTGGAGCTGAAACAGCTGTTCTCTGACTATGTTGCCATATTTTCAACTGCTCCCATCTGACACCATTTTGTTAAACACAATAACACCGGTTTGTTAGGTTGATATGAGTTTTTATTGCAAGCCTGCCCAGTAATTATATATGAGCTCATAACTTTTTCAGGGAAAACTTTGATGATTGTGACCATTGTGTTGAGTGAATTAAAATATCCTGTTTTTGTATTGCTGTTACTGTGAGTGCTATTAAATTCTCACGAGTGTATTGTCAATCTGTTTTTTTTATAACATGGATAAAAGGGTTATTTTCAGCTGTGTCTATCTGCTATTATGTTGTACATGACCATGGCATATTTGCAAAGCTGAGATGAGCTGTTAATGCAAAATGACATGTTTATGACTTTAGTGATAATGGTACTCGTTAAAAGATGTTTTCAAGCCTTTGACTGGAACTTACTGTCCAGTCTAGCAAACATCATGCAACCCTGTTGGTCACTTTCACAGAATTGAACATAATATTAATATGAGCTCTGTTGAACTGTGAAGTCTGTCATTTCAGCAGACTAATAAATCCCTAATGTTGCATATCTTTTCTCTAGCTCTGTGTCAACAGGTCACACACAGATCAGCAGCTATTAGGTCAAAGGGCAGAGTAAAGATGTCTTTGTAATACCGTAGCTCCTACAGTTTTATAATCCTCTTTCACTGCAGTCATTGCAGCCCAGAATTTTAACAAACACAGCTAAAAAATAAAAAAATAGGAATATGCTGGCAGAGGACAACGTCTGTCATATTGGCCTAAAGTAAAATATATTTGACAGTTTCCTCAGGCTGACTTTAAATTAGATTTGCCCTGTCAGCTTTTATTTGGCACATAGTTCCTTATTCGGCCCACATTTTAACCACTACATGATGGACGAGATTCTGTTTATAAATTCAAGAGCTACTCATTATTTATCCTTCTTAAACAGGTGGAGCAAGCCCCCCAAAAGGAAAGTATTTCTTTCTAAGCTGTTTAACAAATGAGAGCTATAAGCTTACTAGGTTTGTAGATTATGTGGTTGTAGGCTAAATTTATATAATGGCATAATTCCAAAAACTTTCTGCACTGACCTCTTTACCTTTTTCTTTGAGTAGATCTTTGGCCGCCTTTTTGTCTTTCTTTAAGGAAGAAAATGGGACACACTGTCTGCTCTTATTCTTAGTGTTCACATTATTCTGATTATACAACCATAATTAATTCTATAATATGCAGTGTATTTACATTCAACAAAAGCTCAGTGGGAGGGTAAATAACAGGTGTAAGATGCATGTAAAGGTGCACTGATTTTTTTTATTGGTGTTTCTTGGAAGCACAAAATGATTGTGGAGGACTGTGAGAAACAGGTTTTGTCCTCCTTTGTGGCATCAAATGTAATTTGCTCATAAAGGTCAGTTGATGTTGTGTTTACATTAAGCACCACTGATGCTGCTGTTTTGTTCTTGTTTCAGGGTTATTATGACAACCCCAAGATCTGCGCTCTCTACGTTATGAAGGGGACTTTAGAAGGTAAGCCTTCAGATTGCAGACATACCCTCTTACATTACTGTAGCTAGACTTGGTATACTGAATATATTTGCTGTAGCTGTTTATTACTGATTATGATGTATCCATAGGACACTTTTTAATAGACTTTGTGTATAAGGGTCTTTATATTGTTTATTTTTTACTTACCTCAACCACTTTTAACTTGTTTTTATTTAACAGATGTACCAAAACTTCAGCCTCACCCTGGCTTGGAGAAGCATGAAGAAGAAGAAGAAGAAGAGGAAGAAAGCGAAGGAGGTGAAGAAGGTGGGAAGAAAAAGGTTGCAACCGGTTCTAAGTACAGGGTCCAGTCAGGCCCCCGAACACCAAACCCCTACGCAGCAGACAACAGCAGCCTAATGTTTCCCATCCTTGTTGCATTTGGGGTGTTCATCCCAACACTGTTTTGCCTCTGCCGGCTGTGAGCCAAAACTCACTGTGGGGGAGACATCGGGAGGCTTAAGATGGACGTGGTACTTTGAAGAGAGGGAAAGAAGGGAGAGGGGAGATGAAGGCGGCGACAGCAGTACAGGTAAAAGCATACACACAGGAGAGAGCCGAAGGATTGGGGGAAAATGAGGACAACGGAGGACAAAAGAGACGATAACTTTTTGGAAAGCCACTGCCAGATGAAGCAAACGCTGCTGTTGAAAGAAAAGGAGATGTTGGAAGTGTATTCTATGCGCTTCTTTGAATGTGTTTCACATCCACCTCTGCTGACCCCATTTGAACAATGTTAGTCATTTCCACTCAGAGGCTGGGCAGGATTTACAGAAGCCAGTCTTCATGGGTTGAAGCCACATTTCCACAGATAAGAGATCCTCAGGAGTGATTGTTCTGGGCCCATTTTATAAACTAAAGGCATTGTTTTGTACTGGGTGTAGCAAGGAAGCACACTCTATTAAACACTCCTGCTCAGCATCTGGTCGACATGGTACCTTGATGAAAATGGTGCTGCTTAGAAATTGGTACAATAGAACAGCAACCATAAAGTGAGACAGTAAATGGAAATGCAGTTTCCATTTGAGAGCCTCCCATTCTTCTCAACCTGGAAATGTTTGTATCTTTCCATTCAGATCTACTTGGGCCTTGTGTTGATGTGCCATCATCTACTTGCCATAAGATGTGCAGAGATAGTCTTGAACCAGCTCGGTAGCTGGGAGTTCCTTTGCTGTCTGTCTGCTTGCCTTTACATAAAACATGGGTTGGGTCAGATTTGTTGGTGGCATGTTTAATAAACAGCATTGTTCCACCGTAGACACATTCAGAACCATAGGAAGTGTCCAGCAGTGATCACAATTTTTTCCTCAAAGGATGAACCCAATCACACATTAAATCCTTTACAGAACAGCCGTAGTTGGTGAGAGGCAACGTTTATGCTGTGAAATGCTGAAACTCCAGTGAGCAACAATTATATTACTGTATTTTAATTTTTGCCTTAGTTTTTACTCAATACTCATTTTGCATGCCTGCCTTTTTTTGTTTCACCAAAGAATGTCTTTTATTTAATTAGAAAATGGAAAATGTAGTATCCCCCTTTTATTCGAAAAATGGCTCACAAATTCAGTTTTTGTTGGCTTCAAGGGTTCCCAGTTGAACGGGGCACAAAGAGAGTAAAATATGCCCATCAACTTAAATTGTTAAAGGCAGCAAATTTAAGAATGACTGGAGAAGTTTTTCTCTAGCATGTCCATGAAAGTTGTAATTTGTGTCATTAACATTTTGAGTTAAAACAAGGTGGCATCATTAGTTACAGTCCTCTGTCGTATCTTAAACTGAGCAAGCCGGCTGCTCCACCTCTGAGTCAAATAAATTATTAATCTGTGCCAGACAATGCATTTGTTTCATACATCCTCCATGTTGCTCAATGTGTACCACATGTTTATCCACATGCAGTTTAAGGTAAGAAAGCACAACATAGGTCTAAGCAGAAAATTTAGTGTTTACCAGATATTATATGTAAATTCTCCACATTTTTCTCTACACCTTTTCAAACATTGCTTTTAATATAGGTAGTACCATTTTATTGATTTAGTGTGAACTTTCAGTGCAATAAAGCTGCACACTCCAGTCTTTAAGTGGGTAAACTACATAGCCATGTTATCAAAGTCCACTTTGACTCTATTTAGTCTTAGCTTTTGGACAATGATAAACATTTTAGCTCTTCATGTGGAATGAAAAGCAGCTTTGTTTCTCTGTTTTTGCTTAAGCATTTGTGAGCCTTCCTATTAATGTGTCAAGTTACATCCCTTAAGTGCTAAGCTCTACTTCAAGGATGATTTAGAAACATTGCCTGTTTCAAAAATGCGTCTTAAATGCTCCTCCCCTTGCTAAATAAAACCCTTCCCCTCCTCTCCTTCACCAGTATTGCTGTTGCCATAAGCAGTACTTGGAACAACAAAATTATTCAGGTGTTGTGGATCTTCCTCACTCCTTGACTCTCCCTCCCATTTTGTTTGACGGTTTGCAAGAAGTTTTTCACAAAATAAAAAAAACAGTTGTCAGTTCTGCTATTTTTGGTTTTGTTTTTTTTTTCTGTAACCTCAAATCATGTTGAAGTCATACGAGCACCTTTCTTTTAAAAAAGATGCAAAAAGTTCAATTAATTCACCAAAGTCGCCGTTTTCTGCTTCTCTTTATGTCTACACAGTCGCGTGTGTATATATACGGTACAAAAATCACACTTTCAGTTTGAGTGACTGTTTTTTTTTCCTCTCATCAACTTTGTGTTGTAGGTGAGGTGTTTGGGGCTGTATAATTTTCGTGTAAAATTTTGTGGCCTTTCTTTCCGGAGAGGAGTGGTTGTTTGTACAAAGTTTTTTTTGTTTGTTTTGTTTTTAAACAAGCAGCCACATGAACTGGCTGTCAGAAAGTAAAATAAATGAGATTGTCTGAAAATATGGGATCTTCCATTTTATTATATATAATTTAAGTCTGAGTGGGGCTGACCTGGAGATGTTTTATAATACGAATAGATGTGTTTGAGTTTCTTCCTCAGGATCTGTTTTAAGTTTTTAAAACATTTTATTGGTGTGACATTTTGCACTGCCTTGTGTATTTTCAATGTTCCTTTTTTTATATGTTTTTTTTTGTTCCTTTGTTGCCTTGAATTATTGAATACATCTTGCTTCACCATCATTCACCTTGAGATTTTGCTTTTTTCTTTTTGTCCCTCCTACGCTAAACAACTTTCAGGACTAGATTTTCATTCCACACAAATGGCTCATGGTAAGATTAGAAGAGGGAAGCTTGTAGATTAGTCATATCCTGAATTTGTTATTGACGTTAACTCTTCTGAGAGAAAAACCAATCAAATGAAAATGAAACGTTTGAACAAATAGTGTGTGAACGGTCTTCTACTCCTTTACTAACCTGTCAGTGCATCTCACAGCTGAATGGAGTGGAATGGAGATCTGCTCTTTGCGACTTTGCCACTTCAGAACCAAAGATTTGCCGCCATTCCATCTAAACATTTATCCACCATGACATAACATGACTTTTTGTTTCTTTCATCGTTATTTTTTTCCACCACCAGGTAAACCAGTGAATAAACCAGGTTTAAACAAACATGTCTTTGTCATCAAATTTGTTGAAAACCTGATTTACCTGACAACACTACAAAGAACCAGTGGAACTATTTTGTAATTAATATAAATGTGTTTATTATATGTTGCTGTTTTATTTTTTTCTTTTTCAAAGCAACTGAAGATGTGACATATTTAAACTGATAAACAGCCATCTTTGTCATCTAGACCAAGACCTCAAACAAGGTCTGCTTCCACTTACACAGTGTGATCTGTGAGATGGAAAGAGTGTGCATTACAGCTCCCATCATACTGTAGATACATGTATGTCTTGGATAAATAACTGCTCCTTCAAGGGTGGACACAGATATTTGCTAGACCCCCGATCTTCTGACATAGATGTGGCATATCTCTGCAAAATGGGAAATGCTGAAAAATGCTGTCTCTTTTTAATAAATGTGCTATTTTATCAGAATGTGTTGCTGTTGTTTTTTTTTGTTTTTTTTTGGAGATCCTTGCGTTGGTGCTGATCATGTTTTGAGGATTTCTTATATATTTAACAGACAAAAGATGGGCCTTTTAATTATGCGGCTTTGTGAAATTTTGAATACTCAATACTTGAAACATATTTCCTGACAAATTAACAGAGATGTTAGCATAGTTCAGCATGTCTACATCACATGTACCAGTTCTTTGTTTGTTCAGGTGTTCCCCCCCGTCAACCAACTTTTCCCAGCAACTATATAAACATCTTTAAATAGAAACGCATATCTTAAATATGTCAAACAGCTGAATAAAGTGGACTGAACCTGGTTTAATAATTAAAGAGGACACACATATTTGGCATGAGCCACTGTTAACTTTTCTCAGTAAAGGCTAAATAAACTTTTAGTACATCATATTTACATATTAATATATATATGTATAGCTTGCACAACATTTATAAATAGCTTTGACAAAGTGCATCAATTCCTTTGAAGTTTTGAGACAGATGTCTTCACAGAAAGTTCATCTTGATCTGTAATACAGAGCAATGAAGGGCGCGTGTGTGAGGCGAACACCACCAGTTCTACACGGCACACCCGATCCAGCCCAACTGCAGCCCAGGATCAAGCCCAGATCCAGAGCTGGCAGTGTGTTGGTGAGCCCTTCACCCCATGCATCACCAGCTGTGTCCTGCAGAGCCCCTAAAGAGGGCTTTTCACCTGGTGATTCCTCACTGGAGAGGAGTACAGCCCGTCTCATGTTTACCAAGCTGGGACCTGGTCTGGCACCACCTGCCATCTCATGCAGAGTTTGAAAAAGGAACAGCAGATCCACTCTCAGCTCCACCATGTCACCCAGCAACTTCAAAGTGTACCTAGAGAGGGCAAGAGACAAGTGGGATGTGACCAGGCCCAAGACTCGCAGAGACCATCAGTGCAGAACAATGTTTGTCTTTGGAAGCTTTCATTCTGAGTTTTTACCTGGTAGGAAGGTTGTGCTTTGCCATAAATGGAATCAAGGGTTGGATTTCCAGATGTTGTGGATTAGAAAGCTGGAAGTGAAGCTCGGCTCCAAAAACTGCCAGTGATAAAATCTCCCTGGTGACGACAAACTCCAAATCTGCATCTGGTGAGAAGAAAAAGGAGAAATTCCTGATTCAGAGTGTTGTATTTCAGGTTTTCTTCAGTCATGATAAATCCCAGGGATCAGAAAAGGATCTCCACTACAGAGGTCGTGTTTTCACTCCTAATGCCTTGTTAATCTGTCAGCAGGATATCTCAGCAATTCTTCATGGGGACCTTAAGCCAGCTGAGTTATTTGTATGCAGATAATAGTCTTCTATAAGACTGCATTCATCAAGCCAAAACACAGGCAACTGTTTTCAGGCCTTACTTCTTTTTACCAAAAGCAGCTTATGACGTTTGCCAGAGGAAAGTACTGCACACTGTTACTTTATGTTTAGCGTGCATCTGTTTATTGCTGCTGTATCATTTTATTCTTGCTAAGCAATGAACCAAGTTCATCTTTGTATGCAAGTGTATGCTTTACCTTAATATAGTCCCATCGTTTGTTTGTTTAAAAAGCAGCTTTGGAACATCCCATTGTGGTCCCCTATGATTTTTTTACTAAATTTTGGTTTATCAAAACATTTTTAAGGGATTTTTATGATTACCATTAACAAATTTAATTTAATGTTGATGATCAGATTAGTTAATTTAATTACCGTAACTTAAAAAATTTTTAATAAAACACCTGAGTCCAGGACATAAGGGTAAATAGGAGACTTTTCATGTGCTTTGGCATTGTTCTGCACATTTGTAGAACTCTGGAGGGAAATGGCAATATTCCTCAAAAAAAAAAAAATTCCCTGATTTGAGGTAAATGTCTAACACTTATATCCAAAATCTTCCAGAGGCTGATGAATTGTGATGAGCTGGTTACTGTAAAGGCCACAATAAGTTACCCCCTGTGACCCCCTCCTACATTAAACATTGAGGTTTTGGCACCCTGAAAGAGACATCGGGCATCATAATTAAAATACTTATTTCTTGTGTAATTCTGCACCCCTTTAATGATTTGTCTTACCTCCTCTCAGTCGGCCTTGAATCCCTTTAACGCTCCTGCAATTTACTCCCTCTTGACAGCAGCGATAAACCTGTCTGACCAAGCTGAAAAGAGACTTTCCAGGGAAAACCAAACCCCGTGAGGCCCCAAGAGAAAACGGCCGCACGCGGAGTTTTAGCAGGGTCACATCGTCCCTCGTAGTATTCAGCGTGTTTTCCAGCCAAGGGGCCGCTAGCTTTGCGCATTGATCCCTTTGCGCTTCCGCGGTCCCTCGCTTCAACATGTCCATGCGTAAAGTTACTTCAGATGATTCTTCTGCAGTTTTTGACGATCGTGACAGAAACCCGTGGGAGTCCACCGCTCGACCAAATACTCCAACGTCACTTGTCATCGCTGACACAAGAAATAAAGCAATCCAGAAGCAGTTTGAGGCGTCCATGGCGAAATCCTAAATCCTTCCCTTTGGTGCCAGCTCTCCACAGTTTGGGTTCGACAGGTTAGGTCTCCGTGCTAAATAGCCCACCGACAATGGGGACAACTTATCACTTGAAATTTGAGCCTCCTCACAGACCCTGCCCCTCTTTTTGTCCGTGTCCTTAACCAGCCGTTTGACCCCCACTGCTTTCTTTTAATGCACGTGCATAATGAGGCGCCCCAAAGCGCGCCGACTTGGTCCATTCAAATTCAGCCACTTAGCTAATGCCTCTAATCACTCTATATTTGGACGATCATGAACGATCTCATTTACTACAACGTGCGGTATTCCTGTTGGATAGGAATAATACATATTTACAAGCAAGAGTAGGCTTTTTAAAACGGCATCTTCATGCCATTTTGGAACCATGCACTAAACAGGGTGGAACCAGACTGGAAGGTCACATGCAGGCCTCTGATAGCTGTGGCTACAAGAATGTGTAAAAGCTGCTTACATAAACTCAAAACAGAGTGGCTTATACACTTATTTAATTTGCACTGCAGACAGTATAGCCTACCACAGATACCAGCAAGCTTTGTGCACTCCATAACTAACTGGAGAAAAGCAGTTCAAAGACATGTTTGTCATTTATATAGTAATGGCTTGGAACTAAATATTTAATTACATGGAAAAATATTGGACAAACATACCATTTGGTACAGTGGGAAACTGAGAGCATCACAGTGAGATGGCTGCAAACTATTTGCAATGAACACAGGCTTAATAACACAGTTACAGCTCCATACAGAGGCTAATATCTGACAGCATAAAAGAAATAAAGTTACAGTAAAAAAAAAAAGAAAAGAAAAAAAGTGTAAATAACTGAACTTATAGTACACATAAACTCTTCTACCTAATTTTAAACAATCATTTCAACCATCTTACATTAACAATTATGACACTTTTCTGCTTAAATTCAACATTTTACAATGGAAATTAGTGCAATAATGGTTTTATAGCACATCATATTCTTATATACAATCTTTAGTGGGGAAAGATAAACTCAGCAGCCATAAAAGAAACCATTTAATCAAATTCTACAACCTCCCGAATTTGTCTTTTAAACTTACTTACATGCTAGTTCTCTACGTTTTTAATTACAACTTCTTATGAGTTTTGAGAGCTGGTGTCACGATACCATCCAGTCAGAGCAGGTTAACCCCGTGTTTCAGCAGCCTGTGCCGGGCTTTGCTGGGCAGCGAGAAAGCACTGTCCTGGTGGTTAGGGATGCCTGAGTTCCTCAATGCTCCCCCGTGCTGCTGGAAGTAAGTCTCCTGCGCCACGCTGCGGGTTCCATACACAGCAGTGCTCGCACTCCTGCCGTGAGAATTTCATAGAAATTTCAAGCTTTTAGAATGAGGACAAGGCAAGACAGAACAGAGCAACATATTTAAGAGACCGTGGAGCAAATGGTAAAGAGTTTGACCTATGCAAGTTTATGAAAGAACATTTAAAAATAAATGTGATGTGAATTATTACATATGATTAAAGGACAAATTCACTCCCCGCCCCAGCTTCTCCCGGAGAAAAACAAGAACTCCCCCGACCGCTATGTGACAGCCATGCTGACCTGATAATAGCCTCCTGCAGAGTTTCAGTGTTACAGAAATGCGAATGAAGAAGTGATGTGGCTCTGACAAAAGGATGCTCTGGGGCTCCCCCTGGTCGGCCAGACACGTTGGCTGCAGAGACACACAAAAACAGAGGACCATTAACCTGTACAGGCATGTCTGCTGCACAAAGGAATACTGCTCACAGTCTCACTAATTAGTCGTTAGCTCATGCAAGCACAAATATGAACAACTAACCCCCCTCCCCCACCCAGCACCCCAAGTAAAGTTGCAGGGGCTTGTAATCGCTAGAGCAGAAAAGTGAAAACTGGGAAGAAAAGAATGGGAAGCAAAAGAGAGTGATCCAGGGGCCTTACTTGTCAGGGTGCTCTGAATGCAATCAAAATGGGCAAATATGTAGGCCCCTGGAGCACCTGGGGGTCCCGGAGAGATGCTCCTGAGATGGGCCTCAAGTCCATTGAGCGAAGCCAGGCTGCTGTGATACTGGACACATAAAACCAATAAAACTCAATGTTAACATGAAAAAGGTAAATAACTGCACTAATGTATTCAAATTTTTATTTTTCTGCAGTCACAGAAAACGTAGAAATATTTTTTTTCTCACCACTTCCTCCATAGAAGCAGTGTCACTCATAAAATGAGGCTCCACCAGCAAAGCCAGAACCAAGCTGTTGACCCGGTGCATGTAAAGCGTCATGGGGATCAGTCGACTCTCATCTAAGCTGTCAAAGGCGCAGGAGGGAGGAGGAGGGTGCCTCATCTCTGCCTTGTGGCCTTTACCACTCCCACAGCAAAACCTACTATCTCCCACCACCATCTTATCGTCATGTGCCTGCTCATTCCCAGAATCAGCTCTTCTGTAGTCAAACATTGGCCCACAGGCAGTTTCTCCATCTCCATCACCATTTAGATGGGGGTGGTCCTCAAACACTGAGCCGTCTCCTTCACTTTGTGTCTGGCTGCCTCTACCTCTGCTGTTGTAAAAGCTGTGATAAAATGAGTCTTCAAGGGTTCCCTCCTCAGGTTCATGAGAGACACTTCTATTGGAGGGGTTGGGTGAATCAGTGGTTTTCTGTGACAGAGCTGGGCTAAAGACAGAATTATCTGATTCTGAAAGGTGAGGGCTGAGGGACAACTTCTGGGAGGAACTTGGATCAGATGGCTCTGACTCAGTGGAGGGTGTGTCTGATAAGGTTCTGGAAAGGCGAGTCCTCTTTGGACGAGCGTCTTTGAGTGGCGTAGAGTGGGAACTGGTGGGTGAAAAACCATTTGAGACAGTCAGAATCCTCTGGGAAGGTATCTCAAGCATTGTTTAAAAAAATCTTGTTAAAGTTAAATATATTCTGTGTAAAGGCGTTACTGAATTTCAGGGGTTGCTACCTGAAATCTTTGTCGACAGGAGCAGACTGCAGGTACTGGAGCTCAGACCTGGTTAGAAATACATTTGTGGATATGACAGCACCACCAGTTGAACTGGATGTGCTTGGGCTGTTGGACCTATGTGCCTTAACATAAAAAAAATTAAAAGTTGCTTTATTTCCTGTTGAAATAATAGATCCACATTATATTTTCTTATTTACAATATACACATATTTAGAAATACTCAATACCATGCTGACTTATGCCTGTACAGTGAACTGTGACAGAGGTAAGCAGCAAGTTCGCTTGATGCAATGCTTGATGTTATGCCTGCTAAGTAATAACAAAACCTACAAATCATCAGCTGCAAAAAAATATGTTACCCTGGGAAATGGAAAACCTTTCTCACTTGTTTCAGGGATTTATGAATTCTGCATCATATTTGATGAGTATTTGATATTGTGTTTAAAAGTTAAGACTAAACTGTATGCAGACCTTCAACAGTATAAAAAATGTAAATTAGCAACTATGAAAAATACTGCTTGTCCTACCTTGGCGTAGGATTCACTCTCATGAACCATGACCTTCATTGTGAGCTCTGGAGGCATCTGTGTGCTAACAAGTCTTAAAGATGGAGAGGGAACAAGAGTCTGATTTCAGAAGTCGTAATTAAAAAAAATATAAAAGAAAAACAATTGTCCTTGAAAGAGAGTAATTTTTAAATGTCAGCTCACCTTCCTTTGAAAAGAATGCAGCCTGCTAACACTAGGGGGCAGCGCTGGCATGCCTGAAGAATGAGGGCAGCTTTGAGGAGGAGAAGTGGGTCAACCTGGCAGTAAGAACAAAAATGTGTTACATTTAGGTTCATGTGAAAAGAATAAATTAATAAAAAGTGATACGTAGAAATTTATTTAAACTACTACACTAAAAACACTTTATGTGATGGATAAGGGATACTTAAAAGCTAGAAAAAGGTGACAGCACATTTTCACTTTTTATTAGTTCCATGTATTCTGCAGGTATAGAAATACATCCTCTGATGAGGAAGATTTCAGACTAAAAACACTGGCCATCCCTAATGAGAGGAAAAGACGTTGTTATAGAGAATATAATTTTATCTAACATAATGAGACGGCATCAGGCTTTTTGGAGAATAGTTTTTCAAAAAGACCTACATCACAGCTTTGCATGAGCTCTTTTCTTTAGTTCTTATAAATTTGTCTGACCATCATTCCTTAACCTTGTGACATTTTGCAAAGAGTCAAGAGAAAGTGCCAGTAGCAGCTAACTTCTCTTGATTATTCGACTGTACAGGTGTACCTTCTTGTCTGGGTGGCAGCATATGTTGCACCAAAGCGGTATTGATGGTTCAGCATTAATAATTATGTCAAAGATGTACGCACCTGCATACAATTAGAGATGCTGGCTTTTAAACTGCCCCCTCACAAACTGGATTGTCTCCACTTAAACCTGGAGGACTTCACAAAATTTCTTAAGAGTTTCAAATTTGGTTTATATAGACCACAGGACAGGTTTCCAGTTTGCCAAAGTTCAATTTAAATAAGCTAAGGGTAGAGGAGAGAGCTGCAGTGCCTTTGAGTCATACTTACATAAAGATTTTTTTTTCTTTCTTCCTTTGTGTGTAAAAGTTTTAGTGAGCATTTGCTCAGTGCTAGTAATTTTTCCTAAAATACTGCATGGTTGTGTGGTGGTTAGCACCTCACAGCAAAAAGGTTCCTGTATGCATTGGTTCTCTACAGGTACTCCAGCATCCTCCCACAGTCCAAAAACAATTATGTTAGGGAGATTGGTGCTTCTGAATTGACCCCAGGAGTAAGTGTGAGTGGTTGACTGTCCTATTTGTCTCTGTGTTGGTTTGCTGTGATGGACTGGCAACCTGTCCTGGATGTAACCCACCTCTCGCCTGATAGCAGCTGGGATTGGCTATAGCCCCTCTGCAACCCTAAATTTGAGTTAGCAGGTATAGAAAACGGATAATAATTTCAACAACAGAACTATCTGTCTTTAATTTGGTGCTGCTGCTGAAGAATCTAAAGGATTACAATCAATCTGGCTCAGTGTTTTCTCTTGCATAAAGATTTTCAAGATTGTTTTAATCTTTTAATATTATGCATTCTAGATTATGAAATGCTTAAAAGTGTAGTTAGTTGTTGAAATTTTAAGTGTTAAGACAGACTGAGCCCTTACACAACACCAAATGACACAGCCATATCCTGTCTCCAGTGAAACAGCAGTATTAGAAAAGCCACTGCAGGCCAAAAAAGCAGAACTCTGACAACATTTTGTACATACATTAGTTGAATCAATGGTCCTCAGGCTGCTGAAGGTGTTGTATAGCTCTGAGGGTCCTGACTGCAGGTGTGAGAGGTAGTACGCCCACTGAGCTGCCAGAGTTTCCTGACTGTTAAACTACAGTGCAAAGAAACGAGTAAATGGCAAGGAACATCCTGTATTAACCTCTTCAATCATTTCTGTAAGTTGATGAAATTCTTCCTTAAGCTTTAAATATGATACAAGTACAGAACTGTAGGATGTACCTGATAGCTCTGGCGAACAGAGCCGTGGTAGAAACAGAAAAGGTTTATGAGCTGATCCAGCAACTCACAGATACTGACAGTAGGGATGTCCACTGAGCAGCCCAGAGCCTGGCATGATAAATAGAAAACACATCCTCAGTGTAGCCACCTCATGAAAAGTCTCTAGATTTTACTAGTTAACTAGTTAACACACACCCAGAAGAAATCATCCTTCATGCGGATGGCAAACTTGCTGCGGCGAAGCCTCAGTGTGCGTACAGGAGAAGAGGAAAGCTCAGAGACACAGCGGCCCACCCCAGCCAGCTGACCGCAGAGCAGCTCCTGCTTATCTAAAGGGGTCTGACAGAAATATGCACAGGAAAAAAAGCTGTCTAGTTACACTCTAGCTGAAAAATTAAGCATAGAAGACTTATCCTCAATACACTCCCATCTAATTAACTTCTTTATAGTTTACAGGTTGTGACAGTCAGACCTCTTCAGGGTAGAAGTAGCAGATTCCTTCTCGTGTAGGGTCACCCTCTTCTGTGACCTTGGATCCATCATAGAGGAAAAAATAATTACACCTGAAACGTGGACACACGTTTGTTTAGGAGATCAAATCAGATGCTGGCAGAGGATTCAGACAACTGCCACACATTTGCAACTTTAGACAAAAATAGATTGACAAGAATAGCCAAATTACAGACACTGAAGCAATCAAACCATGAATGGTAGCCCATTAATTTTAGTGCCTACATAACCATCATATAGCCTACTAGTGAAAAGTTGTGCGTTTATGAGCCCATCCAGCAGGATGTAGCACCACCCTGAAGTAAAAACCTGTCTCTGACGATCTTACCTTCGTGAGCCTGGCGGCTTAAGCTCTGCCATCAGTTATCTTTTATCCATGTATGTCCGCTCCAGCAGGCTGAGGATGCACTTTGACTAAAACCAAAGCAGAATATTTCAAACGCTTTATCGCAAACCCTCCCACTACACGCAGT
The DNA here is from genome assembly GCF_017639745.1 of Melanotaenia boesemani. NCBI lineage: Eukaryota > Metazoa > Chordata > Actinopteri > Atheriniformes > Melanotaeniidae > Melanotaenia > Melanotaenia boesemani. The sequence goes on from NC_055692.1 coordinate 26,924,442, forward strand.
GACAGCTGTTTGCGTCAAGAGCGAATTTACCTGCTACAACTACGAAAAACGCGCAGTGTTCTGAAGTTATTGCTTTGTTATAATCGCCATTAAAGTTGTATCGCTTTGTCAAACTAAAGGCGCAACTCGAGGAATGCTTGTAAGTCACACGCAGTGGAAGTCATGTGAAAGTACGGTAAGCATAAAAGGACAAACTACTGCGTCATTCAGAAATATTTCTCCTCGAGCTTTTTGAGAACCACAAATGGTTGGAGCTAACAAGGAGAATTACTTCAGTGTTTTAGCTAAAGTTCAGTTTGAGAATAATTTAATATGTTTACTTACTATAAAAATGTTATGTTAAACTTCAGTGTTGCAGCGTTTCAAAGCTGAAAGTGAAGCTAAAATCATTCTTTTCAGGAGTGAATTATCTGGGATGATTATCAGAGCACAATAGAAATAATAGATGGATAGTGTGCTTTTTCAATGGAGATGTAAATTAGTTTATGTTCTGTATTTCACTGTTCTTATAGAGTTAAAATAGAGACCGTTCCACAAGGTATATATATATATATATATATATATATATATATATATATATATATATATATATATATATATATATATATATATTACAGTGGTGTTTGCCCCCTTCCTGATTTCTTATTTTTTTAGCATGTTTGTCCCACTTGACTGTTTCAAATTTCAGATCAGATCAAGAAATTTAAATATTAGTCAAAGACAACAAGTAAACACAAAATGCAGATTTTAAATGAATGCTTTTATTATTAAGGGAGAAAGAAAATACAGACCTACACGACCCAGTGTGAAAAATGTGTGAGATGTATTTTACATACCTTACTTGTAACAAGTGTTACTGCTGCCTTTCTGTCATCTCCAACCAGTCTGTCCATTCCCATCTGACCTCTGACATCACCTAGGCATTTTGGTCCAGACAACTGCTGCTCACTGATCACTCTCTGTAAACTCTAGAGATGGTTCTTTACGAAATACTCAGACCATCTATCTATCTATCAGGCTGTCTTCCTGGTGTGTAAGTACCAATGCAACAACAGATCAACAGTGGAAATAACAGAATTATAAAGTTAAACAAACACTACGAATCGGATAAAGCTTTGCTAAATTGTCTCGGATGATGTCAGCGGCTGTTTCGTACCGTTTTATGAAAAAATACACACACACTCACACTGACATGTAAAATCCAGGGAGTGATATATATGTACATATTAATGTAGTACATATACATTTAACTATAGTAAACAATGTACATATAAACATGTTCTTACCAAAATATGTGTTCCTAACATATCTAAAAGCAGAGGATTTTTCCTTGTTGACACCATCACAGTGTCGCTGCAGATCTTTATTTCGGTGTTCGATTAAATATGGCTGCGTGAGCCGACCATGGACGCGCACAGATCTGTTAGCCAATGGCTTCAGTAAAGCGCGACCAAACTGGAATCAGCTAATCGGGGACGAAATTTGTGGACACACTTAACCTTTTCAGATAGCGAGATTATAATTTCTAAACCTATTTTTGGTCTACTCTTGATCCAGTTCCCGTATCGGCTCCGAACTTGAATGCAGCATTGCCGATGGGGGATGTCCGTCAGGCGTCCTCGAGGACTGAGGCGGCGAGGGGAGCCGTACAGTACTCTGAGGAAGATTTGCGATTTTAAAACACCGGTTTTTCTAGAATAATCTCCAAAACCTGATGGCTAATAGGCTCATCTTACCAGAGAAAAAATAATGAAAGAGTCACACAAAGCAGCAGTAAATAAAGAGGGATGGACTGACCGTATAAGCCCCCAATTATAAGCTTTACACATACAATACTGGTAAACTCAACATTTTCTTTAATTCTTTTCATTTTTTCTGGACCATGTCACATTAACCATGTCATATTATTTTTTTATTATTAATATTTTCCGTGTTAAAGCCTAATCACATGTGCAAAAATCATAAAAAAAAAATCTAAAGTCTAATCGCAGCAACAGAATCTAATAAATATTAAAACAAACCAAAGTACATTTTAAATAAATGGTGATGAATATTAATGACAAACAATGGCAACGCTGATTAGAATATGGAGCAATTCAATATGTTTAAAAAAAAAGTTACAGTTAAAAATATATACATTTACATCTTAACCTAATACACTTGAGGCATTTAGAAATAATTCTACAATATAAAGATGCAAGTACCATATCATTTAAAAACAAGTAGCACATGCTGCTGCTGCTGTTGCAGCTAGAAATCTATTTTGAATTTTTAACCTCATGTTATCTGTAATTTCCCATTGTACTACAAATATTACAGCAGAGTGAAGTCACAAAAAAAATCAAATAATAGAAAGCAAAACTGCTTTTACAATTCAAAAAAGTAAACTGACCTCAAACCAACATAGAAATTTTCCCCTTCTTCGAGTGAGATTCCATGAAAAAACCTCTGAAATAAGCAAGGAGTGAAACTGGCAGAAATGCAGGCTAGCGGACTGCATTGAGATGTGATTATTGTTTCCAACAGCAGCAGATTACATTCAGAATGCAAAATCAGCACCTGCCAATCAATAATGTTGGGTTATATACACTGAAATAAAGGGTTGCTGAGGTATTTCGTCATTGCCATATGAATGCCTGGAGATTATGCAAAAACTGTTGTCATATGAAAAGTGTTAATCCAGATTTTTAGATGTGGAATCTCCATCTGATCTACACTAAACTTCACTGTGGGCAGCTGCTGCCAGGCAGTGACACTCCAATGATGGCATAAGTAGCTACTGCTGCATGTAACACAGTAAAATATTTTTTAAAAAACAGAAAGGGTCACCTCTTCTTGTAAACATGACCAACCTAATAGTATAAGCGCACTGCTGGCTTAACTGCAAGCAACACATGCCAGTCTGGGTGTGCTGTGATAACGATGGCATATCAGTTTATGCAGGTAATGAGTGAGCGATATAGCTTATCATATTGTAAGGGCGAGATAAAAATATGTACAAATTTACAATCACATCAGCTGTTTATCAAGTAATAGAATTTCTTTTTCCAGCTTCCTCATTTTAAGTGCTCTGTAAGCCATCTCTTGGTCCCGGTTCTCCATCTCCTTTTTGAGATAACAGCAGTAAAGGGCCCTTAAGTCTTCTGTTTGCTTCTGAAAAAAAATAAGATATATGCACATTTATTAATCTGGCCTTTTGTTATTATCAGTGCTGAGACAGCATTATCAGCTTGTCTCATGAACCTCACCTCTGCACTTCTACCACCAGTTGTAGCCTCTGCTGAACTGCCGACCTCCTGGAAGCTACTGCTATTTAAATCCTAGAAACAAAAAAAAGACAAAAAAAGTTTGATATTCAAAGAAAAAAAGCTTTATTTAAAGGAGTATATTTACATATCCTTACCCCTTCAAAATGAGCATCACTGATGTCTGTCTCATCACCACTCAAACTTTCTGGTTCAGTCTTTGTTACAGGCAGGAGGAGGACTGGGTGGCCTGACACTTTTGAGGTGGGAACAGCATCAACTTCAGCCACAGTAAATTACAAGATGACTTTTAATAGTATTAAAAAAAAAAAAAAAAAAACCTACCACTCATAAAAGAGCTATCAGATCCAGTTATGGGGGCAATACAAGCACCTCCAGGCAGAACCTCAACTCTGAGAGTGCTGTCTCTGTGCTGCAGCACATCCTCCTCAGCAGAGGTCAGAGAGGGGGTTTCTGACCCCCCCTCAATCCTTATCACCTCGGCCCGTTTTCTTTTTGCTGCAGAGGAGGCAGACTTAAAAGTTAAAATTCTCTCTTGGATGTTAGTTTTGAAAATACATACAGTGGTGAAAAGGAAGTAAAGCAAATAATAATACAAATATTGTGGGGGGAAAAAATGTTATTTTTACTTAGGAATACCTGTTTGGACTATGTTCTTGTGTTTGACTTTTACTTGCTGCCATGTCCTTTTATAGCCACTGTCTGAAACACTGTAAACACATGGAAAACTGATTGTTTTATATAGTAAATAAACGGCACATAAAGTAAAGAAATGTGTGTTTGGTCAATACTTTTTTTGTTGTAACAAGGCTTCTTGGAATAAATATTATACTGTTGGAAAGCGTATTTATTTTCCCTTTAAATAGGGCCATATTTGAAAGGAAAATGCATTTGTGGGATTAGCAGCAGAGATGAGTGAGTTCCCATGAAGAACTTGACAAATCTTGTCTTGCCCAACAACTTGTTTTGAGTTTCTCAGATTCAACGTTCAAGATTAAAGCAACTGTATTTCTGGTAGCCCAAGAGTTGACAATCTGCTACAGTGGTCAGAAGATCTGGCAAGTTTTTTTTTTTTTTTTTTTTTTTTTAATAGGCCCAAGCCACACTCTGCTGCTCTGCCACTCGTGTTTTTCTTACAAATGTAGCATCATTTAAAAGGTAAAAAAAGACAGGCTTCCCAGCAGTAAGATTTCTTATAATAACAATTTTACGAGCAAACTACCCAGAAATGTATGAGCAAGTCTTCTTACACATTTATTTGATCAGCAATCCTTTGCCAGGCTTCCTCTCTCTGTTTGGAGGCACAGGTTGTGTTGGATTTAGCTGTCAGGATCTCTCGTTCTTCTTCATACAACTTCAAAATGAGCTCCTGCTCTCTAGAACTGAAGAAATGCGCCCTTTCTTGTTTTCTAATCAGCTGTAAATCTATTATCAGAACAAATGAGACGTGCGTGTGTAAGAGCCAGATGTGATTTTTATTCACTGTTTATACGTTATGAGATCTTGAACGAGGTCTCCTCACCTCTGTCTGGGCTCATCATCATTGTGATCCGCGTTTCCGTGTTCGACTGCTCTCCCCTTTGTGGCGGAGCGAGTGCGCGCAGTTATCCGAGATGTTTCAATGCCAGATTTAGTAATCAAATCGTAACCCACCTCCGTGAAACGGTATAAAACCCAACTTAAACGATTCGTCAGTTGGATCCAGCACGCGTCATGCCATAAATAGTCGTCCAAGAGATGGGAATGAGGGAGAGAAAAGCGTAGACATCAGAGGGAATATCGACTATCTTTGTTAACCCAGGATTTTCTAATTCGGCTTAAGGCGCGTTCACGTGAAAGAGGTGGAGTTTGTAACAAAGGACGAGTCACATGTAACAAAGCGTCACATCATACCAGGTGATTAAGAGCTTCATACACAGATGGGAAAATAAATAAATAAATAAATACTAACGTACAACATGGATTCTTAGAGTCATTTATCCACATGTGTGATATTACATGTTGAATACAGCGCGAGCCGTTGCCATGGTTTCCTGAAGTAAAGCCTGCAGTATGCTTAAACAGGGAGATCATAATGATCAGATCCACGATGTCACATTAGCTACGGGTCGATGAGTTTTTTGTCGAATTTTAGGGGGTGTGGGGTATTCATAGAAAGTTTTTTTTTAATGAGACTTTCAGTTAACATGTCACAGATGAAAATTCTCATCTGTTTATAATATGGTTGTTACATTCAGCTGATTACGTTGTGGTTTTATTATGCTCACCATCACACTAAAGGAGCAAAACCTGGGTCAATAATTAACATCTCATGTTGAGAATCCAAACTGTTTTGCTATAAATGGCCATTATATGGCAATCAGAAATGTATAACTTATTCTCATTTGTTCTGCTTTCTATTTACCTCCACTGAACTAATTCTCTGCACTTCCAGTTTACAAAACTTTTCCATTTGGTGGCCTCAATAGTTTTAGATTAACATCACATGCTAACACATTTATAACTAAAGAGAGAAAAAAACATAATGCATGCAGTCAGATATTAAATAACACCCTGGATATTAAGTTTACATCTGACTGAACTTAAATTTCATTTCATAAACACAAATATATGCAGAAACTTTAAATATGTCTTAAGTATACCTTCAATTAAGTTCAAGCAAAATTACACCAAATGAACTGGTTAACCTATTGAAACATACTTTCTAAAAATGTTCACGTTGCATCAGATTAATGGGATATAGTTACACTACAGAACTTTTTGCTGCAGTGGAAGGAAAGCATTAATAAAGCTTCTGTTTTAAGCATTAGGCGACACTAATAATCAAGAATGTTTAATACATCTATGACTTAGGTTGATAAATAGAATTTAGCCTAAAAGAAACCCTATAGTGAATTTTCTAAGAAAGGGCATTCTTATTAACTATAAATAAATAAATAAATAACTTGGAGCACATCACAACCCACAAAAGACAAAAAATAAAGACTGAGGTAATAATAGTTACTTTATTTATGTTCATTCAGTTTAAGCTGACATTTTGTCTAATGATCCAGAGCTGTGGAATTATTGTTTCAGGTGCCGCATGTTAAGAGCACAGAGGTAAACAAGATAAAACTGGAAACGGTAAACTGGAAAAATGCGAGTGTGGTCCTGTAACAAAATGTTAAAAGACTTGAGCTTAAATGAGGTCTGGAGAGTTTAATCGTCGTGCCCCTCATAACCATCAGGAAGGGCATTCACATGTGGGTTGTGAAAGAGTGTTTTGTTGCCATCTCCCCAGGGAAAACGCTGCAAGGGAAAAGAGTAAGAAAACAACATTAAGTACAATAAGAGAATAATTCATTTATTTTTTAATCTGGTGGCTGAGATGGGCATGTAAACCAGCAAATTATAAATTTGTCAGACCTTGGAACGGATGCGAAGGTGGGGGTATGGGACAAACTCTGGTTGCTCATGGCTATGCTGCTGCTCTTTCAAAAACGTGTTCAGCATGCACACCCCAACACCAGGCAGGGCAACCACGAAGGTGAGGATCTTCCATGTTTTAGCTGGGAGGAAACATATGCATTTCATAAACCAATAAAAATCACACTCTACAGGCAGAAGACAACATGAAAATGTTATACAATGAGACAAGACTTCTAACAGACTCTCACCCAGTCAAATACATCATGGGTTTGTCCACTTTTACCTCAGTACAATATGCACCTTACTGCTTTTGTAAAATATTTTGTCATTACTGCACTTTGTGCATTCCTTGTATGTATTTTGTATGTTTGTCTCAGTGTTTATTATTCTTCTGTTTTACTACATTATGTACAAGAATCCTCTCATTTCTCTTTACATCATTTTAAGCAAGCAACACTGCACAACTTGAATTTTTCTGCTGCCAAAATTCAACTAGATTTTGTACCATGCATTTTTTATTTTTATTTTTAAATGCCACTCTTTTCAAAAACAATTCTGGTGAAATCAGCCCAGCTAGAAAGTGGGACCTTGGGAATGAAAAGGGCTATGTTTTGGTCTGTATGTGTTCAAAACACTTCATACATAAAGAGCTGATAGACACCATAGAACTAAAACACGTATTTTGTCCCACCGTGGGATCTTCTTAATATATGATCAGTGTTATTTTTGTTATGTTGACATAAATAAAAATAACATGACAGTCAGCTTTTAAAATATGGGATCTCATCTTATACATTTGTAATTTAACTGAAAAATATACTAATAGTCTTATATTCTTCTAAACATTTATGCTCACAATTTCGCTTTTGGATGTCCATTAAACTGTAAAAACATATTTATTTGATTGCCCTCGCATTTTTTCCAACCTTACCTCTCCTCTTGCTACAACCGTTTGCTTGACCTCCTAACTTTAATTGTTGCTTCTCATTTTAAAACGGTTAGTTTAGATTTATAACAGTTAGAACAATCAAAATATCAAGATATATTGTTCCCAATAACACTTACCTGATGTGTGTTTGTTGCCCTATAGCTCCCTATACGTTTCGTTCGTGACACTGTCACCTTTTCAAGCCACATTAGGTTAGCAGATTAAACTGCAATTGATAAATGTCGAAACTTTTTGTGTGACTGAGTTCAAGACTGAAACGACGCTGTGTATTTAGTTAGAAATCTTGCGTTTACGCAGCAAAACCTCGACTTCTGTTCAAGGATGTACAGCTACAACAACAGAAGCTAATGCTAACTCAGCAAGGTCACATTCAAATATCAAAAATTGCCCTAAAATTGAGCAAAAATTAAATAAAACCGATAACATATTGTGAAGGTTAACAATTACCTGAGTGCTCGCCATGCTCGGCTACAGCAGAAAGCTGGCGCCGAGTCTGGGCCAGAGAAGATCTCAACAATAATTGAGAAAAGCGTCCGAGAGCCGCCATTTTCTTTCTGTGAGAAGTTGAGACCGGAAGGAATTTGTACCGAGACGTCACGCGGAGACGCTACAACGCATAGAGAAATGCGCCGTCGCTGTATAGACGTACTTACGTATGTACATACTAGTGCTACTAGGCCACCAAGCGGTATGAACGGTATTCTTGTGCTAGAAGTCGATGAAAATAGCGTCATCATCTAATTTGCATAAGCAACCCGATGCATATAGACATATAATGGATGCTACTGTGGAGACGAAAATAAAATAAAAAGAAATTCTTCGGTCAATTTTTTTTGTTTGTTTCTTTGTTTGTTTTTGTTTTTAAATTGTATTAAGTGTAGTTTGTTTTTAATAAGGATTCTGCAAAATGTGACAACACTTTTAACTTTTTAAATACTTTTGTCCACACTCTTCATTAAGAGACATTACTGTCTAGTCATGAAACAGATGTGATCATCTCCAGAAGACCAAACCTCCTCAGAGAGTTTGTGGACGGGGGAGTGGTCTGCGCGGCACCCACTCCTCACTGAGAAGAATAAACTACGTTCATTCACGTCAGTCTCCAAAAATCTCCAATAATTCCACGAAAAACTCACATTTGTCGCTAGTCGCTTTTTTGAAAAAATGTCACTAGAGGGCTCTGAAAACTCGCAAAATATAGCGACAAAGTTGGGAACACTGTTTCTTTCTGCCATCTAGTGGTCAGATAGTGTAAGTAGACAAATTTCAAATAGGCGGTGTTTCTGAGAAAGAGTTATATCTTTTATCTGTGACTGTTATTTTCTGTTCATATTTTTGATAACAGAGTGAGATATAGTTGCTTTTTCTTAATCTAAGAAAGGCATTATTATGTAGCCGAGTTTACCATGACATAAACTAACAATGTGGTACATTAAGTCTTTATAATTATAAACTGAATTTCTGCCTTCTTGTTGAGACAGTAAGTACAGCATTAGTCTAGTTGTTAATATTAACTTAGTCATTTTATGCTAAATATTACTTGTAAATATTTTTTGTATAAATAATACATCATTCCTGAGTGTTAATAAGTGTGAGTTTAGAGTTTTTTTTCCTGATATGATAAGATGGACCTTTGAGTCTTGAGGAATTGAAAGAGGATGTTGTCTTCTGCAGCAGCAGCAGAAAGATGCTTCTTCGCTTATATAGCTCAATTAACAAAGACATGATTTTCACCCACAGTCTGACTCAGAGGTCCAGAAAAGTTTATGATAGTAAAGTAGACCTTACGTGTAAGTAGCTACTTAGACCTTTAAAAATAACTAGCTATGTACGATCTTAAACTGTTAAAACAAAATGATAAAATAATTAACTGAAAATAATAACATTTTGAAATACATAATGTGCAAAGTTGGACATACAGCTGAAGCTGAGCCATCAAGGCAGAAATTCTCTTAAATGATTTGAAGGATCCCTTTATGTGCATAAACAGGTGCATTTGTTTCAAAAGTCACTGCCTACATACTCCCACACAAAAATCCACAAAAATATGTCCCAGAAACTTTTCAACTTCAAAGTTAGACACAACAGCGACCACTTTAAATTGCACAATAATGAAAGAAACATGAAAAAATTTTAAAGGTTTTCAAATTTAGTAAATTTTATTTTCATTTATCACAATATTCATAACTGAACTTAAAACCTACACCTAGACTGTAATAATCAGTATATAAAATATATAATCTTTCTCTATACATCACAATACCGTGCCTTGATTTAAAATTAACTATGGAAAAACAATACTACTTTTTAGATTACTGGATGATAAAAAATAATTCTCAAAGCCAATCTCAAATCTGTATGCATCACAATCTGGATAATTATTATTGTTGTTTCTTGTCTCCAGTTGTGTTTAACATGAAGAAATGATAAATACAAAAGGAGAAAAAATGATTACATAAATTATGTTTTAAAAGAATAGCTTTTTAATTGAAGTATATGCAGCCATCAAATGTACATATTCCTGGTTGTGTTTATTTGTTTTCACTCTCATGATGAATGATGAGGATCAGAACCAGACTTGACAACAACTTTTGAGGACTTGCTGTAAATGTAGACGTTGCAATTTTGTTAGCATGGCACCAAAGTAATTTTCTTACCGTTAAGGTTTAGGGTCCTGCATTCAAATGTTTTGGTTGAGGTTCGGGTAAATATCTGGCTTAATACATGCAAGTGTCCTTTAATGTTTAATTCCCAGAAGTGAAAGGATGAAGGTTAAAATTGCAGAAGACTATTTATTGAGCTGTTAATAGTTAACATTTGGGACTGAAAACAAGCTAAAGAAATTTGGTTGACCTCTTATCTGCTTCTACACTTGGCATTTGTCTCTGAACAGACAACCTTTGATTGCAAAAGAAAAGAAAAAAAAAAGAAAAAGTTAGTATAGGATTGTTTGTACAGGTTGCATTTAGAACAAAAAAATAAGGATTTGAACAGTAATGGATTCTCAGTATCAACAGTTTGGACCGACTGATGGGACCACTTTCCGTGGGGAGCACAGCACCACACAAGCAGGTAAAAAATCGACATTTTGGTTGATTTTTGTCCCAGTTATTTCAGATATCATTATGAACAATGACACCATATTTATCAGCGCTTTCAGGTATGAAGAGGATAGTGATTTATATCCTTTACAGCATCCTGGTGCTGCTGCTGTTGATTCTGCTGATGGTAACAGGAATAAAATGTACGACTTTAAAGACATTACTACAAAGTTAAGCTAGATTATTGCTACAATAATAATTTAATTGTTTTTTCATCTTGCAGTCTCTCAGATAAACAAAGAAATCTCTGATGTCAAACTTCAACTTGAGACTATCAGCAAACAAAGGCCAGCTTCATCATCTAATGCAGGTTTAAAAGTTTAGCATAATGGTTTTAATATAACAATGCAACAGCAGAACGTATGTTCTTTAAATAACTTATGTGTATTTTTGTGACTTTTGAAACAGCAACATTGCCAGAGAAGTCTTTGGAAAAACTCATCCCAGTTAGAGGTAAAAATGCCTAATGCATTAGAGAGCATTAACAGTTTTTACATCAATCAGACTGTTTGGTCTTTGTTAATCCTCATTAAACCAGGAACATGTAGGGAAGGATGGGTGAGTTTCCAGAGAAACTGCTACCTGCTGTCAACCACCACTGCTACCTGGCACAAAGCAGAGGAGCTGTGTAAATCACACAGAGGACACCTGCTGGTTCTGAACACCGTGGAGGAACTGGTGAGGTTCATTTTACTACAGTTTAGTTCAGTTTAAAAAGTAGTAGTGAAGTAGCACACAAGACTAACTGTAAGCTTGAAAATAACCTGTTGCTGTTTTTGAAAACCAGGACTACATTTCTAGAATAATTGAAATCAGATATAATCATTGGATTGGACTTGTGGAGCGACAGCACGAGGGACACTGGAGCTGGGTGGATGGAACTGACTACAATTCAACCCCAAAGTAAGAGAAATGTGAATATATGCAAACATTAAAAAATAAATAAAATAAAAAACAGAATACATTTATCAGAATGGAAATCACTATGTCTCCTCCTGCCCGTGTTCAGTTTTTGGGATGTAGGTCAACCTGACGACTGGGACTACAGAGAGAACGGTGAGGACTGTGGACAGCTTCATGGCTCTGGAACACGCAAACGCAAGTTGTTAAATGATGCAGACTGCAAGCAGTTGGAAAGGTACATCTGCGAAACTAAGGCATGAGACACTGCTGACATCCGTGAGATGATGACCCCCTTGCTAATGTGCCTGACCTGTCGAAGTGGGACAACATGGTTCAAATGCCCACAGATGGAGTTTCTGTTTGTGAAAACAACTTGCAATCAAACATGTAACACATAAAGCGATTAAACATTTATGTACTGTCTGTGACGGTTTTCTTGCGCACTTTGTGTTAAAGATACAGAAGCAACAAACACCCTCTCTCTCTCTGTCACTAATGAGAGCTTAGCCTCCACATTTAGCCCCAACTTTAAACTGGAGGTGCTGAGAAAAGGAAGACCAAGATAAAAAAAAATGACTTCTCCTTTCCTACACAGATAGATGCACACATAAGAAAACAAATTAGGAACATTAGGCAATTGAATCAAAATCCTTAACAAACAGAAGTAACCTGGTTCACTTCTGTTTGTTTTTCTTTGATCCTGATCAATGGTTCATGTTCTGCAGACTCAGATACACAGAGCGATCAGAGTAGCTGCAATGCTGTCTTCTGTCCACCAGGTGACAGGAGTCCCCCATCTTTCAGATGTCCACTAAAAAAACTCCAGAGTTCTGTAAGGTAGAACTATCATCAGTTGTGGTCATTTTAGTGCTCCATCCACTGAGCATAGTCCCTGCAAGACCAGTTGCATAGTAGCCTGTGTTGTGGTCCCTGTTATCCACATCATATACTGAGCACTGCTGAACAAAAGAAATGACTTTTATAAACTTATTTCAGTGTTTTAAACAATACGAACAAAATGCCATTGTGAGTGCAGGAATCTGAGAGAAAGCTCTTTCAGAGTCCTATCTGTACAGCACAGCACCACTAGAGTTAAGTCAGAAAACACTGAGACACAATGAAGATGTTTCAGATAAAGTTAATTAACAATCTATTACATTTATCATATTAAATCATAACATGCCTAATAATAATTATGCATACCTCTGTCGCTTTAATTATTTTTCACATTTATTATCATGAGAGCTGTCATTAAATAGAAAAGGAAGGCAGAAAAAAAAAACGAGATAATCCACTACTGAGTCACATGATACTGTTGTAGGTCACAGTTATAACACTACAATGATAAAATAACAGAAAAGCTGAGTTCTGCAACTCTAGATTATGCAACATACACAGTTTTAGATTTTAAGTATGGTGCATACAGCCATGTGTGCATAAATAGTGCATGCAGACAGAGAAATTTGTATTAGCACAAATACACATAAATGCTTTTCACTTTAGTTAGCTCAGTGTCTTGTCTCAGTTTTTTCTCCCAAAAGATAAATTAATATATTAAACAATATATGCAGATGTTTAATACAAACATCTTGTGTGGTTAACCTGCAGTGGAAAGCTGTGGGAACCGCTGCAAGTGCCAGATATTTGCACAGGTGTGTGAAGGAGAGTTCATTTTAATTTAGAGAGAGACAATTCGGAGTGGCCAGAAAGACACAAGGTGATATACAGATAATATTCTGGGATAAGGAGGTATAAATATCAAAATGAAAAAGGAAAATCTATTCCATGACCAGTAAGCCAACACGTGGGGGAACTGTAGGTACTCAGACTGGATCGCTTTGTCATGTGACATCTTGCTGGGATTCTTAGTGTTTCCGTTAGTGTTTGTGTTTTCATCTCTTATGCTTTGGATGTAAAATCTGTAAAACATTTAGATAAATGCTGCATTCACATGAAAATTCCAATGAAAGACGAAGTATTTAAATTAGATTTTAAGTGTATGAATCTCCCACCTCCTTGTTTTCTTCTCCTCTGCTTTATCTCCCCTTCATGTAAAAGCAAACTGCAACAAACTAGGAGTTCTTCCAACTATAACCACGAATGTGACATCTCCTCTGCTGCTACTTGTCATTTGTAAGACAGATATATATATATATAAATAAATAAATAAATAAATAAATATTTAGAAACGTTTTTTTTTTCCAAGTAATCCTTTTTTATCTGATTCAGTGATGTCTAGCACGTCTGTTCCAGCTTGTATGGGTGGTGGAACACAGCTGCCCAAAACCATATATGGCAGTATAGGGAAATGATCAGTTGTGTCCAGCCAGGTGTTAGTCCTCCAGCACATGATGATTACTGCTGCTGGTGTGGCCTCAGGGCATCTGGACATATAGTAGATGAAGTGGACAGGTTGGAAGCAACAAATTGTGCAGTTCTTAAACTTGATTAAACTGCATGTCTCTCAAACATGCAATTGTATGCTTTTCCTGTTTTATTCTTCAGTGCTGTCAAGCTTACGATAAATGCTGTGAAACATGCTAAAACATCCCAGATAAAAATAGGTAGCTATAAACCATAAACATACCATAAACAGATGGCCTGCTCAGGTAAAACTATAATGTGTTCATTGTAATTCCAGTAACAAAAATGTACAAAAATAAAATATACACACTTTAAATTTTTCTGGTGTAACCTACAACAGTAGCAGTGTGCAACAGCTATATGTTTCTGATGTTAACAAAATACATTAGCCTTCCCCACGGCTGTTTAAAGAGTTGTCTTTTGGTGCACAAAACACCCCCCTATAAAACTGGCATTTTATGTATATATAAAATGTGTTAACTATATTATCTCTTTGTGTTAACATTATTTCATGTTTGGTTATTAATGAGCTCCTTTCTTCCCATTCTCTAGACCGGTCTGAACATTGATTGAGAAATTTGAGATGTTATTGTGTCTGTCTTAATGAACTTGAGCAGGTAGAGATGCTGAATAATTCAGTTTATTTTTTTAAACACATATGATGATGGTCTTGTAAAAAGACAGATTGCAGTAAACATTTGATATTTCTTAGTGAAGGTATTTTAAGTGTTTAGACATAATATAGATTTTTTTCAAATCTATATTTTTTCACCTGTAACTAATGTTAACCAAATTTTATGGCTCAACTGAACCTCATACCACAACTTCACACAGAAAACCCTTCATGAGTTAAAATGCAATGTACTTCAGGACTGTACTAAATTTTATTTTTTGCAGCACAAATTTTAAGGGAAAAAAGACTAGAAGTAAGGATTCAAAAGCATTACTATTCAATAAAATAATTAGCTATTTATTCAGTAAGAATGTTTTAAAGACTCCAATGAATTTCTAGAGCTTAGGGTGATGCCCTTAAATGTCTTTGTGAATGAAAATTATTTATTATTACTGAAATACTGTACTTATTCATTTTATTAATTCAATTATTCAGTCTTTAATCTTTCAATCTAAATATAAAAGTTAACACAGTGGTAACAAAACTGCTGTATTCCAACAAAGAGAAGCATTTTCTATGATAGCCTGATTCACTGCTTTAAATGCTACAAATAAAACTCCACTGTGACTGCAGGAGTCTAAAACTCTTACTATCTACATGCATCAGCACCACCACTGTTAGATTTTCTCTTCTTATATATTGTGATCCGGATTAAAACTATTAGGCACAGTGAAGGCATTTCAAATAAAAATGGTCTGCTAGACCTGCATCACTTTCAACAAATCAGATACATTTAGCTGTCGAGCCAGTGTGACTTTACAGAGGTAAGATGAGTGCTCAGACAGAATTTGTTTTTTTTTGTCTAAATGCCAGGAGGCCCCACATCCCTTCCTCTTTACATCAACATGTACACATGTAGAGTATTATACACACTGAATCTTGAACACAGATACATGCAAACAGTCCCAGACAAGCACAAACATGCACAAATACTTTTAACATACTTACTTGGTTCAGTGTCTTGTTAATATTAAAAAGAAGAAGAAAAGATAAATAAATTAATAAAGATGTCCAATGAAAACATCTCATGTGAAAAACCTGCAGTGGAAAGTCATGGGAACTGCGGCAAGTGCCAGGTATTTGGACAGCTGTGTGTTGGAAAGTTATTTTGTATTTAAATTTTGAAAATACAAACCCAAAGCAGCCCTGTTTGGCCACAGAACAGAGCAGATGTATCACAGTATTCTTTCGGGTTTTTGAAAAATATCTGGAAAGATCTAAATAAAAAGAAACCTGACAGCAAATTCACATGTAATGTATTGAGACTTCACAGACTAAACTATATCCCTTTATTATTTTGTGTTTCACTTAAATTCTCAGTGAAATACTGCTCCATAGACGGAAGTTACTTAAAAATGCAATTTTCCATGACAGAACCACGATGTACGATGCACAGCTGGTGAAGAGTTACTATCTGCCAGATGTTACAACCTGGCTTACAAGGCCACAGCATATGATCGAGACTGACAAAAGTTTAATTAAAAGAAGGGTTTTAAATAATAAAAAATATGGACAAAGTACTGTGAGTTTAGTAGAGCTGTGATGACAAGAGCAGTGAAAAAGTTTCCCAAAGGTCTAACCAAGGAAGCCTGATGCACACACCTTTACAGCTGAAAATAAAACCAAAAGCAATATGAAGTCTGGCCATTGCAGGGCTAAGGATCGCTGGAAGTTACAAAATGTTCATGGTGGAAATTTAATTAAGATTCTCTCAGTTTGTCTTAATACTAGAACAGGTAATGTATATGCACAGTTGTTTTGTAGTGAACTATTTTTTCATTGTCTTATTTTAATCTATCTCTGTGTTTTCATATAATAATGCTATACAGCAAACAAACAAGGATCATACTTGCAAGTGCAGTAGTGATTAAATGTAGTTAAAAACCTCACTGGCAAGTTTTCGCCAGAACCTTGCATAAAGCTCCCACCCCCTTGTTTTCTCCTTATCTGAGTTTTCTCTCCCCCCTTGTCCTATAAAAGCTGACTGCCACAAATTCAGGATTCTTCAGACTGTAGTCATGAATGTAACAGTTACTCTGCTTCTGCTTCTCGCTGGTAAGTCTTCAAATAGCTTTCTGAAGTTGAATCTATTTTTTTAATCTATTTATGGTGTTTGCCTTATGCATCTGTTCCAGCTTATGTGGTTGTTGAAGCCCGGATGCCCAAAGCCGTATGGCAGTTTGGGAAGATGATCACTTGTGCCCAGCCGAGTGCTGATCCTTTAGCATACAATGATTACGGCTGCTGGTGTGGCTTTGGGGGGACTGGAACTCCAGTTGATGACGTGGACAAGTAGGAAGCAATCAGTTTTGTCTATAATTATACATGAAACTGTATCTTTCATAATCTCTATCTTTCTCTGTCCTGCTTTATTCTTAGGTGCTGCAAAGTTCATGATCATTGCTACAAAGAAAGCAGAATAACTCCTGGATGCACGGCTCTGTCTGACCTTCCCTATATTATTGTTTATGATTTCACCTGCTCAAATAAACAGGTGACCTGCTCTGGTAAGATTACTTCTGGATGTGATGCATTCACTCACTCATTCATACCTGAAATCCATACTTTTGGATGTGACTTATAAACTTTTCATTGACCAAATTCCGACACTTGTGTTATGAATTGAAAGAATTAATTTAAACATACAACTGTATGTTACAAAGAAGTCGGTTTTAAGTAAAACACAGATAATATACAGCTTTACTAGAAACACAATGCATGAGACAGGCTGTATTTTTGTGTGTCTAAATACTAAATACACAATAGCTGTTTAAACAGCTATATTTAGGAACTGCAAAGGAACACACTCCACTATAATGATGGCATTTTATGCACAGTGTATAACCAGCCTCTCCTGTTTGCACTTATCTGCTGACTCAACTCTGTCTCTGCAGCTACCAACAATAAGTGCCAGGCTGCTGTGTGTGAGTGCGATCGTGTAGCGGCTCACTGCTTTGCTCAGGCCACATACAACCCTGAAAACAAGCACCTGGATCCCAAAGTCCACTGTGTCAACTGAGCCATGGATCATGAAAAATAGAAAATAAAAATATACGGTACTCACAAATATTTAGGGATATTTGATTTTTTTTGTATGTCAGAATGAACCTAAAATTCATTATGACTTTTATAAGTGAGAATGTAATTTGACCCTCTTGAAACTTTTAAGTGCACATGTACAAGCTTTCAGTGTTTAAGTCCTTATTTCATAACATGCTGTTCTCTAATAAGATGATTAATCACAAAAAAAAAACACACACAACTGAAACAAGTGTCTGGACCACTAAGCGCTCTAATTCAATGACAGCTTGTATCTACACGGTCCTGTTCATCATCCTGTTCACATTTACACACCATTAGACCAAGATGACACTGCACATGACGAGTTAATTATACACTGAAATTTTACCTTGAAGTACCCACCACTGTTAGGTTTTATTTCAGTAAATAATTTTAGATAAAGGAATTACCATCACATGATTCTACTGATATGTCCTACATTTGTGACATAATATCAGCGTCACACCAACTTTTTACATTTTCTGTTTGAATATCCCTTTTTGTGAGCAGTGCACATGCCAGTTGAACTTCCAACTTTTGAGTGCCTTTGTTTGTTTGCACACCAGAGGTGCTGTTGCAGCATTTGAGACTGTGCTTATGTCACTGGTACAAGTTATTTTTACAGACACAACTTATATTTGTACTACCGATTACATAAAAATGCAACTTCATTCCAACACAGCTGTGGTGCAGAGGCAGCAACTTTTGGTGCTGAATGCTAAAATTCCTTTGCTTTAAGTGGTTTAAAGAAACGTCCACAGTAAAAGGCAAGAAGGGACTGAGATGTACTGAGGTGTAGTGGCAGCTATGACATATACCAAACCACGAGAATATTGTTTAGTTCCTGAATGGAAGTATTGTTCTGTTGCTATACTTCCCAATATTTACGGGCCATTACTTTCCTTTGGTCAGGTTTGGACAGTGAAAAGCCATTAGGTTTATTTTAGGTGGTGGCATATTACCTGGAAAGCCACAAGAGAACTAGATGTTTGCCTGAAAAACTTTACAGAATGGGATGGTGTCATCACTTTATTAACCAAGTCAAAGGAGAAGCCTTTTCTTCAGTGGTGGTGACACAGTTTTTACTCCATATAATGTGCTGCTAAGAAGTTAGAAAATCCCAATTTAACTCCCACTAATAAATCTTGACCATGAGAAAATAAAGATATAAAAAATTCTTCTGTGGTAATGACAATAAATAAGTTCTTCCATAAATTAATAAATCAAAATGTGTTTATTTACAGAAAACATTATGAAATAGGATTTACTCAAATATGCTCAAGATTATCAAAGTGGTAAAAAAAATGTCTAACTAATATCAGGAATACATTTTTGTCCAGTTTCAACAAAACAAAACTAACAACAACAACACAGCTTTCACACAATTGATCTTTAAGAGTAAGATGCTGGATTGTGTTTCTGCAGATTATATCGGTTTGTACAGAAGAGTGGTCACATATTTCTTCTTGTATCTGTGTGTAGCGCTGAGAACCATCACCCCGTCCTAAAACACAGAAACAAGAACGGAATTTAAACACAAAATAAGTCTTATACTCAATTGAAATTCAAATTTCAAATACAGCATTTACACTTTTGAATAAAATACAAATCTGCCGACTACTGAAGCTTCGTTAGTTTACAAAAACACCAGAAAGGCTGTATGCAGTTACTGTTTCAACATTTTACACATATGAATAAAAATTACTCATAATATTTATATACATTTTTTAAAAAGACAGTGACGCCTCCATCATTGTGTTGGACAGCTGTGTAAATTCAGGGATGCATTTAATCCATTACCTTGATGGAGAGGGCATAGAGGTGATTGAGCATGACATGGTTAGGCTCTGGAAG